>NW_006408542.1:8649982-8658241 GCF_000296735.1 Chrysochloris asiatica
ACCCTCACAGTCAGTCCTGATGGCAATTATTCACTATTGTACCATAAGAGTCTTATCCCATTTCCTTTCACGAGCCCGGTCCCAACAGATTGGAAATCATTCAGTGAAGGTTCTACCTATCCCTGCCCCTCCTGGAACTAAGCTCCCTCTTGAAAGCTTGTAAGCCAGTCACTTCTTGCCTTTATAGCCACCCCCCTCCCCATTTTGGATAGCCAATATCTATGTTGCGCATCCCTGTTAACCTTGTGTACCGAGGGGGTGGGAGTGATCCTTGCCTTTTGTTCCCTTTTTTGATCTACTACATTCATAAGTATAGGTTGTTGTTGTTCAGTGCCATTGAGTCAGTTCTTACCCATAGCGACTCTGTACAGGGTTTCTGAGGCTGTAAATTTTTATGGGAGCAGAAAGCCTCATCTTTCTCCCACTGAGTGGCTGGTAGTTTCAAACTGCTGACCTTAAGGTTCACAGCCCGATTTGTAACCACTATGGTACCAGAGTAAAGTTCATCAAATTGTAGTGGGTTACTCTTTTTTTCCCCCCTCTTCTTTCTTCTTCTAGCCAAGTTCTGATCATGCAGCCATCAAGCCAGGTCAAGTGGGCAGTATCTGCAAGTATGGGTGTTCTTGTGTATCCCCCCTCACTTCATATCCACTGGATGCTTCACTCTCTGCTCTACTCCTCTGTGGCCATGTCACTGCCTCTGGGCCCAGGAGGCCCCAGGTCTTGCCGTACTGCTGGTTATCCAGGTCTCCACCCAGGTTCACAGGAGCCTATTGAATGTGGTCGGACTTATATCACAACTTCATTGCTATTTTTTCCCCCTCTTCCCCTTATCGGTGACCAACGTGGTCACTAGCCAGACCACATGCCCGCTTGTGTATTCCCCTTGAGTCTTAGTCTTGGAAGGGATTTTGCTTTGAAGGGACCTGACCACTTGCCTTGATGGCTCTTGGGCAAACAGCTAACTTGTTCTTGAAGTAATCAATCAGACTGTCATTATTGCTTCAGATTTTTCCTGCTGGTCTTTCTTCACAAAGTATCTTCTGTTCTTCTAGCCACTCCAGACTGGTCTACTCATCCTTTCTATTGGAATTTTCTCACTTTAGCCAATTCTGGATGGGGTTCTGATTTCCACCTATGGAATCTGGATTGAGATTGTATTATATGTGTAAATTACTTTGGGCAATGTTGACATTTTCATGATGTTGAGTCTTCCTGTCCAGGAACATAATGTTTTTCCACTTCTGTAAGTTTCTTGTAGTAGTGTTTTGTAACTTTCTTTGTATAGGTCCTTTTTTTCTCTGGTTACGTTTAATCCTAAGTATTTTATCCTTTGGGTAGCTATTGTAAATGGTATTGCTTTTCTAATGTCCTTTTCAGTTCTGTCATTGATACTATAGAGGAATCCAACTGATTTTGTACATTAATCTTATACCCTGCCAATTTGCTGAATCTTCCAATGATGTCTAGTAGCTTTTTTACTGAGTCTTTGTGGTTTTCTATGTATAGGATCCTATCATCTGCAGATAGAGTTTTATTTCCTGTTTGCCAATTTGCATGCCTTTAATTTCCCTATTCAATATAGCTCTGGCTAAGACTTCCAAAATAATATTGAATAGGAGTGCTGACAAAGGGCATCCTTGTCTGGCTCCCGTTTGCAGAAGGAAGGCTTTCAGTTTCTCTCCATTAAGAGTGATGTAGGCTGTTGGCTTTGTGTAAATACTTTTAATTATGGTGAGGAATTTCCCTTCATTTCCTACTTTATTGAGTATTTTTATCAGAAATGGATGTTGGATTTTGTCAAATACCTTTTCTGCATCACTCGATGTGATCATGTTGTTCTTTTCCTTTTTCTTATTCATGTGGTGGATTACACTGATTGTTTTTCTAATGTTTAACCATCCTTGTAGCCCTTTTATGAAACCCAGTTGGTACCAGTGTATTATTTTTTTTGATGTGCTGCTGGATTCTGTTAGCTAGGATTTTGTTGAGAATTTTTTCATCTATGTTCATGAGGGATATCTGTCTCTAGTTTTCTTACTCAGTGATGTCCTTCCCTGGTTTGGTATGAGGGTTATGCTTGTTTCATAAAAAGTATTAGGAAGTTTTTCATCCTCTTCTATATTCTGGAATAATGTGAGTAGAATTGGTGACAGCTGTTCACTGAATGTTTGGGAGAACTCACCAGGGAAGTCATCTGGGCCTGGACTTCTTTTGGTTGGGAGTTTTTTGATGACCTGATGAATTTCTTCTGTTATGAATCTGTTCAAGTTTTTTACTTCACTCTGTAAGTTTAGGTAGGTCATGTTTTTCTAAAAATGTCTCCTTCTCTTCCAAGTTTTCGAATTTGTTGGAGTACAACTCTTCATACTATTCTGCTATTATCCTTTTGATTTTGTTTGGTTCTGCTGTGACATCATCTATGTGGTTTCTAATATGAGTTATTTGTGTCTTCTCCCTCTTTTCTTTTGTTAGGTTTGCAAATGGTTTATCAATTTTATTAATCCTTTCAAAGAACTATCATCTTGTCCTGTTGATTCTTTCTATAGTTTTTCTGTTTTCTATCTCATTTATATCTGCTCTTATCTTTATTATTTCTTTTCTTTTGGTGACTGTAGGTTCCCTCTGTTGGTCAGTTTCTAATTGTTGGAGATGCTGTGTTAATGTGTTAATTTTGGTTCTTTCCTTTTTTGGATATGCACATTTATTGCAATAAATTTTCCTCTCAGCACTGCTTTCTATGCATCCCAAAGATTTTGATATGTTGGGTTTTCATTTTCATTTGTTTCTAGGAACTTTGTGAATTCACGTTTAATTTCTTCTTTTACCCCATCGCTTTTCAGCAGGGTGTTTTTCAGTTTCCATGTATTTGACTTTATTTCCTTAGTCTTCTTATTGTTAATTTCTATTTTTATAGCATTATGGTCTGAAAATATGCTTTGTAGTATTTTGATGTTTGTAAATTTATGGAGGCTTCCTTTGTTACCTAACACATGGTCAGTTGTGGAGGATGTTCCATGTTCACTGGAGAAGAATATATATTGTGCTGTTGTTGGGTTGACTGCTCTGTACACATCTATAAGGTCAAGTTGGTTCATTGTGTTTTTTAGTTCCTCTGTAACTTTGTCAAGTTTCTTTCTGTTTGTTCTGTCCCTTTTTGAAGGTGGCATATTAAAATCTCCCACTATAATTGTAGATTTATCTATTGCTTTCTTCAATTCTAGCAAGGTTTTCTTCATATATCTTGATGCTCTTTCATTGGGGGCATAGATATTTATTATGGTTATGTCGTCTTGCTCAATTGATCCTTTAATCATGAGATACTGTTCTTCTTTATCTCTTATTCTGGTTTTTGTCTTAAAGTTTACTTTATCAGAGATTAGTATTGCCACTCCTGCTTGTTTATTGTTTCAGTTAACTTGGTATATTTTTTCCATCCTTTAACTTTTCATCTGTCTTTGTCTTTGTGTGTAAGGTGTGTCTCTTGCAGGCAGCATATTGAAGGATCTTGTTATCTTATCCATTCTGCCACTCTCTGTCTCTTCACTAGTGCATTCATTCCATTGACATTCATTGTAATTCATTGACATTCAATAGGTAGGAATTAATTTCTGCCATTATGTTAATTTTTTGATAGTGCTGTTCATTCCTTTGTTCTGCATGCCCTCTTGTGCTGAGTTTGTGTTTTTCATGCTATTTCTTTCGGTTTCTTGTTACTTTCATGTTTGCTTGTTCTGCTTGGAAGTTCATTTTCATGGTACGTTGTGAAGTATTAACTTTTTTTGGGGTTACCTTATAGTCTATTAACTTTTCCCTCCATTTAAGACAATCTATTGGATCTTGTAATCTATCTGACCTCCTCACCACCTGAATCTCTGTTCCTACATTATTTCCTTCTTTGACATTGTTATTATTTTTATCTTTGGTTGACCTCCCAGCTCCTTTGAATTCTTTGTTGTTCTATGCTGGACTCTGCTTTCTGTCATCTGAGTTTCAGGTGGTGTTGCCATTGACAGGCAATCTCTGGTTGTTGTCTGTTCTTGTTGGTTTTCAGTCTGAAGAACTCCCTTTAGAATGTTTTGAAGTGCTGGATTGGTTTTGACAAAATCTGTTAGATTCTGTTTATCCTGGAATGTTTTGATTGCACCATCATAGTTTTGTTCGATACACAATTCTTGATTGGTAGTTTTTTGTTTTTGTTTTTTCTTTTAGGATTTTGTATATGTTGCCCATTGCCTTCTTGCCTGCATGGTTTGTGCTGAATAGTCAGAGCTTAATCTGATTTGCTTGCCTTTGTAAGTAACATTTCTCTTTTCCCTGGCCACTTTTAGTATTCTCTTCTTGTCTTTGATTTTTTGAGAGCTTGATTATTATATGTCTTGGTGATTTTATTTTGAGGTCTATCTTTCCTGGGGTATGTTTGAATTCTTGAATGTTTATCTTCTCATCTTTCAAGATGTTAGGGAAATTTTCTTCTAGAAGCTCTTCAACTATCTCTTCTATGAACTCCTCTGATTCTTCCTGTTCCTGAATGCCAATAATTCTTAAGTTGTTCCTCTTCATGTTATCCAGCATGAATCTTAGACTCTCTTCAGATTTTTTTTTTGCTTGCTCTTCTATCTTAGTAGTTTTGAGAGATTTGTCTTCCAGCTCGCTGCTTCTGGCTTCCATCTCTTCGATTCTGCTCCTCTTCCCTTTCAGTGTATTGTCCATTTCTGATATTTTATTATTAATCATCAGAACCTCTTTTTGCAGGTTTTGAATTATTTCCAACTGTATCAATTTTGTTTGATTGCTGTTGTAGTACTTTCCTGACATCTTCCTTGTTTTCCTCCACTCCTTTTCTAGCATTTGAATTTGTTTCCATATCATTCTTCTGAATTCCTTCTCAGGCAAATCCAAAACCTGCTCTTCCTCTTCTGGAAAGCCTTTGTCTGTTTCTAGCTCGTTTGTCTCAGTTACTCTTTTCTGTTTTTGGACATGTTTTGAGATCTTTTGTTGTGTTTTGTAGGTGATTTCCAGTAGTTTTGTGGGTTTTTAATGCTTAAATGGATGTTTGTTGCTGTGTTATTAAGCTTATTGGGTGTCTCCTGGTGATATGATCAGGAGATAAGTTTTCCTTTTCGCATATATTGCTTAGCAGCTGTTATTGGCTCTTGTCTCAGTGGTGGAATATTATGGGGTAGGCTTGTTGCTTGTCTATATGGCAATGATTGTTGACTCTTCTTGGGTAATGTAGGAGAAAAAGCTCCCACTCCAGGAAAAATGTATGATCAAAAGGTCCCAAAGCAGAAGCAATATAAAAGCAGAGATAAAACCCACCACTTTAAAACAAAAATAAAACTCTGGCCGACTATCCTATCTCTTTGCTACACAGGCAGTGTGTATACACGATGAAGCCTCCAGTAGTGGGTGGTGGTGTCCACTCACTCAGGCCCTTCCTCTAGTCACCACCATAGAGGTGCGCATATAGATATTGAGAAGTTTATGGGAAAAAGATTGTTTCCTATTTTTGTCTCTGAAGGTCAGTTACCTATCTGCATGTACACAGCATAATTCTTGAAATTGTTGAAACTTTTTGTGTTGGGGTTTTACAGATTGTTCATATGGTTTGTTCTTTCTGTGCCGTGGGAAAGCTGTGGTCTCAATTCTGGACTTTTTTTGGGGTGTGCACCCAATCGCCTAAAGGTGTCCGGGCTGAGTAAAAAGGCACAACAGGGAAGAGAAGGAAAAACCGTGTAGAATCCCCCAACACCTCCTTTTGCAAATGTCACTGTGCCGTTTTTAGCGCCAGTTCCCTGTGCCTGTCTGGCTGTAGCCCTGTCCTCTGACTTTCTCCCCAGCGGGATGGCTGCAGAAGGAGTCCCGTGTCTTGACCGATTCCTAAATCATAATATTTTCCTTTATACCGTGATTTTTTCAAAGGCAGTTGTGGGAAACTGACGCCCTGAACCTTATGCTAGATCCAGAGCTCTGGTGCTGTTCCATGAGAGGTGCGTCTCTGGGTTTTCAGCCCTTTCCCAATGGAGCCTGTCCTACCTGACTCTGCTCTGCTGCCACCAAACTGGAAGTCCTGCATCCATTTTAAAATTATTTTCAGGAAAATTTTACTTGCATGCAATATTAATAATATTGTCCAAAGATTTCCACATTGTGTTGGGTCACCTCTGTTTGGAATGAGCAAAATATGGATCTCTTTCATTCATATCGACAGGTAGTTGTCTTCAAAGTTTCTTGGCATAGAGAAATATGTTCCTTCAGTGCTACATCAGTTTATTGAAAGATTTCTATTTGTATTCCATTGATTTCTAGATCCTTGTTCTTTGCCAATGCATTCAGTGCACCTTTGACTTCTTCCTTCAGTATCATTTCAAACAGCAACCATTTCTTTGTGGTACAGTATCTCTGTGTATTCTTTCCATCTTCTTTTGATGCTTTCTGCATCAATCAATATTTTGCTCATAGAATCCTTCAGTATTGCAAGTTGAGGCTTGAATGTTTTTCTTCAGTTCCCTCACATTGAGAAATGTTGAGCATGTTCTTCCCTTTTGGTATTCTAATTCCAGATCTTTGTACATTTCATTATAATATTTGACTTTTTATTTTCAAGCTGCCACTTGAAAAGTTTTTATTGTGAACTGAGTGAAAGTTTACAGGGCATATCATCCATTTCACATTAAAAAAAATCATACACCTTGTTTCATTACAATGGTTTTAATCCCCTCCAAGAACAATCAGATAATAATATTTCTCTCTATATATATTTTTTAACACTCAGGCATATATAATAATTTAAACCACCAAAAGGCACATTCTGAAAGTCTGCCTCCTGACCGCCAGCTCTTAATTCCTCTCTTCCTATAATCTAGAGTTCTCAGCTGCTCCCTCTCTCCATGTGCCCATCTCTGGTGTTGCTGCTTCTCTGGATATGTTCTCGCATTCCTGTTGTGCACTTCTCCCTTGATAGTCCTAGGGTCCTTTGTTTCTGGGTTGTAAGATTAACTATTTCCCCGTTTTGTTAAAGAACTTCTACATTTATAACTGTGACAGTCACAATTAGTCACGATAACAGTTATTCACTATTGAATCATAAGAATATTATCCCCATTTCTTTTCACCAGACCCATCTAGAAAAGATGTAAATTTTTCAGTGGGGGCTTTATCTTCCCCCCCCCCACACACACTTAAACTAAACTCCCTCTTGAGACCCTGTAAGCCAGTCACTTCGTACCTTTATCACCCCCTCATTTTAGGTAGCCAATGTCTTATTGCCCATCCCTATCTACCCTGTGTACAGAGGGGATAGCATTGATACTTGATGTGAAGATTCCTTCCCTCTCTGTTGGTATTTAGAGTTACCACCTCCATGAGTATAGCCCAAGTTCATCAAATTGTAGTAATTTACCATTGTTTCCTTTGTATTTTTTTTTTTTTTTTTAATCTTCCTCTAGTCTAGTTCTGATTATCAAGCCATCGAGACTAGGTCAAATGGGTACTATCTGGAAATTTGGGTGTTCTTGGGCATCTCCCCTCACTTCATATCTGCTGGATGCTTCACTCTCACCTCTAGCCCTCTGTGGATAAGTCCTTGTCCATGGGCTCAGGTGTCCCCAGGTCTCACCACACTTTGGACCAACCAGTCCTTCTTCTTCTCTCTATCATCTCCAAGTCAATGGGAGTCTATTGACTGTTTGAACTCAGCCCATTTCTACATTGCTACCTGCCCCCCTCTTCCACTTACCAGTAGACCAGTGTGCTCACCAGGAAGCTTACATGTCTGCTCATGTGTTCCCTTTGAGTTTCATTCTTAGAGGGGGGTTTGTCCTGAAGGAACTTGATTGCTTGCCTTCATGGCTTCCTGGCAAACAGCTTGCTTATTCTCGTAGTAGCCAGTAATACTGCCATTGTTGTTTTGGGATTTTTCTGATGACCTGTCTTTGAAGATGTACCTTCTGTCACTCTAGCTGTTCCACGCTGGTCTGCTTGTCATTTCTAGTGGAAATGTCCCATCTCAGAAGGTTCTGGATGGGACTCAGGATTCCACCTAAGGTCCTATACACTGCAAGTGGCCTATTTCACTGGGCAAGTTCTAGAATCCCATTTAGGTATTCCAGTCAGTTATAGGCTAACAACAGGCTTACAAGCTTTCTGTAATCATGTTCCCTGACATTCATTTGTATCCCATTCAAGTGTCTATTTTAGAATAGTAGGCAAGGGAAGTGAATATTCATAAGACAGTCAAGCATCTTAGTATTATTT
>NW_006408542.1:8659840-8660908 GCF_000296735.1 Chrysochloris asiatica
TTCAGTAGTTAGTTGTGGACTTAATAATTAGATGAGTATGTGTTTTGATATTTTTTATGCTTTCTGATTGCCTCCAGGTAGAAGTGATCAGGAGATGGTCTTCCCTTTTCACTCTTGTTATTACTTGACTCAGCATAACTGTCACAGATGTTGACTTCCTACCTGGCGTATGGGCAGCTGGTATTGGCTCTTGTCTGGATTGTGAGTTTTTATAGGGTGTGATTGTAGCTTAAATATATGAAAGTAATTGCTGTCTCTTCTTGAGTAATGTAGGGAGAGAAAGAGCCCCCTAAAGATTAAAAGGGGGACCAAAAAATTAACCACAACAGCAAAAAAAGACATATTGGATGCTATAGTTTATAATCGCAGAAAAGATAGGAGATAAAAAACCTGTAGCCTAATATGAGTATGATTTTAATGTCCTTTTTCAGCTTCTTGCTTTTAAGGCAGCCTGAGGAATTTCAAGATACCATTGTTGGTCGTTATGACATAACTCAGGATTTAATTTTCAGCCTGTTTCCTTTTCAGTCTGCCTGTCCCACTCCACAACCCTCATTCAGACCTTTTTCCTAGTGATAAATAGTTCATGGCCGGCTGTGGCTGTTTTGCACTGCCATTTGGTTTTAAGTGGTAACTGTTCCTTTAAATTTTGAGGAGATCTGTGCGCATGCGTAATAGAACCCTCCAGGGGTGGGGTTGGCACTTGCTCAGGCACCCCCTCTAGTCACCAGAATGAAGGTGCGCAGACAGTGAGAGACCAATGAATGGATACAAAAAAATAAGAATGTCCACACCTTTATCTCCACAGTTCTGTCAGGCATCAGTGACTGTTCTGACCCTTCTCCCACTTGGTCTCTCCCAAGATGGCTGCTCTGGGAACAGCTGAGCACCTTAGATTAGAAAGCATAGGATTTCTTGCTTCTGCTACAAATTCCACTGGCTGTAAGCCTTTCAACTTTCTAAATATTCCTTTATATATGGTTCAAATTTCTGGAACCATCCTCTGAGCCTGCTTAGTCTGGAATTCTGTGTTGTTGCTGACGGAGCTCCTCACTGCACTTCTACCCT
>NW_006408542.1:8662403-8663596 GCF_000296735.1 Chrysochloris asiatica
TTCCTCTTCCTGCACTTTTTCTGACAATATTCTGGTGCTATACATGTTTTCATCTTCTGTCACTATATCTGACAATGATCTGCTGCTACATGTAAGATTTTCAGTGGCTAAACCTTAAGAAGTAGCCTGCCTCTCCTTTGTCCTCATCTGCCTTAGTCTGAAAGTTCTGTGGCTGATGCTGCAGATATGTAAAATACCGGTGGCATGGCTTTCAACATCACAGCAACACTCAAGCCACCATAATATGACAAACTGGCAGGTGAGTGGTAGAAAGACCAAGGCTTGGAGAAGTTAATTAACTTTATCATGACTGACTGGCTTTTTTGTTGCTGAAAAGACAAGATTTGAACTGGAGCTGTGTTTTACAACTAATATGTCTTTAATTGGGGCTGCTAGGCTCAGGGTTGTGGATCTTTCAATTGTTAATTTATAATTACACTCAAATGAGGTGAAGATTATTAAGTTACTCAGATTGTTCCATATATCTCAATATGGCAGATTTCCTATTGACCTGAGGCAATTGGTATCAATTTAGCTTTTCTTCTTCCTTCTTTAATGTCAACTAGGAAAGGCAGAGTCAATGCTTGGCACTATTTTTATCTTCTCTTCGTAACTATGGAGTCCTGTCCTCTAAAGTTGATGCACAAGCTGGAATTGTTTTGAAGTTAGAGGAGGAGGAAAGTCTCAAATGATCAAATTACTTCTTTTTCTTGAACACAAATCCATTTACTTTTATTAGCTGGACATTGGACACCTATCTTAAGCCTTTGGATGTTTTCAATCAATGAATTTTGGCTTATAGAATAGCTCAGACTTTATTAAATTCTCAAGGGAATCATTAAAATAGTGACTGTTAACATCATTAAAAATCTTGTGATTGCTCTTAATCCATTTCTGATATTTTTTTTTTACATTCTCTAAGTTGTTTAAGTGCCTTCTAAGTTAATATATCATGGCCTTTTAACACATGAGTTGAATCCATTTTTTTAAAATGGGTTTTGAGAATAAATGTAGCCTGTAAATATTTAAAAAGTGGGCATTATGGAAGACATTCTGTGCTGGTTTTGATGTGGTGTGGTTAGCTGACGGTAGAACAGGCTTGTCTTTCATAGGATGGATTTGGAGTTTTTTATTTTAATATACATTTTGGCTACATAAATACTTAGCTTTAAATCTTTTTTTTTTTTTTTTTT
>NW_006408542.1:8664511-8670729 GCF_000296735.1 Chrysochloris asiatica
CAAAATGAAGTCTTTGACAACTTAATTTTTTCCTCCATTTGTATGGATGTTATTTATTGGTCACTGAAGGCTGTAGTCTTTGAGCTTCACGAGTAAGTATTTCAAGTCCTCTTGGCTTTCAGCAACCAAGGTAGTATCATCTGCATATCACAGTTTGTTAATGAGTCTACCTTCAATCCTGATGCCACATTTTCCTTCATATCATAGAGCTTCTCGAATTATTTGCTCAGCATACAGATTTAATAAGTATGGTGAAAGAATACAGCCCTGGCACATACCTTTCCTGATTTTAAACCATTCATGGTTCCCTTGTTTTGTTTGAAACAAAAAAAAAACAAAACAGATTGTCTATGTACAGGTTCTTCATGAGCACAAAAGTGTTCCAGAATACACAGTTTCTGCAGTGTTGTCCATAATTTGTCATGATCTACTCAATTGAAAGTCAATAAAGCACAGGTAAACATCTTTCTGGCATTCTCTGATTTCAGCTAAAATTCAACTGATGTCAGCAATGATACCCCTCATTCCACGTCCTTATCTGAATCTGGCTTGAACCTCTGAGAGTTCCCTGTCAATGTACTGTTGCAGTCATTTTTGAATTATCATTAGCAACATTTTACTTGCCTGTGATATTAATGATATTGTCCAGTAATTTCTTCATTCCATTGTGTCACCTCTCTTTGTAATGGGTACAAATGTGAATCTCTTCCAATTAGTTGGCCAGGTAGCTGTCTTCAAAATTTCTTGGCATAGATGAATAAGTGCCTCCAGTGCTGCATTCATTTGTTGAAAGATTACAATTTGTATTCCATCAACTCCTGGAGCCTTGCTCTTTGCCAATACCTTTAGTGCAACTTGGATAAGTATCATTGGCTCCTAATTGTATGTTACCTCTTGAAATGATTGAATACCAACAATTTTTATTTGGTACAGTGACTCTGCATATTCCTTTCATCTTCTTTTAATGCTTTCTGCATCATTCAGTAGTTTGAATATTTTGGTGGATGTCTGTAAATCCAATGGATTGTTTTCATACAGAGAAAACACTAAACTGGAGCTACACATACACATTATTTAGCACCCTTATGAAGTTTCCATTTGGGATCAGGATTTAATCAGATCTGTTTTCCAGAATAAGCAGGGTTCTTATGAAATAGACCAACAGTGACTCAATGGATTCTACAAGCAAACATACACACACTTTTACTTTAAAGAAAGCTGCATGAAACATGTATGACTCAGAAAGGTGAGTTTAATTAAATTCACACAGCACACTATGGCAAAGCTAGCTAGAACAATAGGAACCTCTGCAGGTCTGGGACAGGCGTGCAGGAATTCGCTAAGCAATTGTCATCCACAGATCTCCAGCATGGGGTGAAAGGAGGGTGCCCAGGCTTGATAAAGAGTTTCTCTTCTACTTGGTAGTTGTATTTTTTATTGTAAAGTTATGCACTTACTTTCTCATGCACAAAAATTTAATTTCCCTTTCCATACCCTGGGTGAAGAAGGGTTTGATGAACTATTAAAGACCTTGATTTTAGCTCTGACAGATTTCCCCCCTTAATCCTGCCTGCTCTCTTATCATGCCATTGACACAGGGATCTAACTGATAAGGTTAAAGTTCATCGATGATACATTTAGCATCAGATACAAAAAAAATGTCATGGTAAACAGTATTCGAAGGTAGCTGGTTTTCTCGCTCTCTCTCTCTCTCTTTTTTTTTTTTTACTAATGATGCTGAAAGAATACTAAAAAGGATGTTGGAAAAATTAGAAGAAATTAAGAGATTTTATATAAGAAAAGTGAAAGGTCAGTAATTTGATCACTGAAACCCTGATAATTTTGTTGATGTTTTTTCGTTGTTGTTCCTCTATTCATTTTCATCATCATCTGGGTCATCATCACCACAAGTATATAAACTTGCTTTGTACAAAGCACTATACTAGACACTGGATTTCATTGAAGTAGAAGCACATTCCCTGATTTCCAGTGTCTGACATGTCAGGGTGACAAACCTTATACACTGTGACTGTGTGTAATAAATACCATTGCCAACTTGGAATGTAAGATCCTTCTTTGTGTCAGAGGGATGGTGGTAGTTAGAGATGATGGGGATGAGGATGTGACGTGGTGTGTGGTATTTTTAAAGGAAAACTATTGTGTCTAATAGATAAATCATCTTTATTCAAATGTCTGAAGCATACTAATGCTAGCTTATTCTAGGCAGACCTGGTAACAACCTTGGTAGCATCTCAGAGACATTATTAATTCAGTTGTTACTCATCTCCCTAAATGTTCCCAAGAGTACAATGGTCTAAGTCAAAACAAAATGAAAAACTTTGCCATTTCCCAGCTTAAAAAACTTCAAGCACTATTCTATGCCT
The DNA here is from genome assembly GCF_000296735.1 of Chrysochloris asiatica. Classification (NCBI taxonomy): domain Eukaryota; kingdom Metazoa; phylum Chordata; class Mammalia; order Afrosoricida; family Chrysochloridae; genus Chrysochloris; species Chrysochloris asiatica. The sequence continues at coordinate 8,666,896 of NW_006408542.1, forward strand.
ACTATTTTGGGGAAAGAAAATGTCAAGTGAAAAAATACAAGTTGCAGAAGTGATAGTCACAGTAGGATGCATTCATATATATGTATACACACATACAATATCTATATCTATGCATTAAAGCAATACTCTATATTATTTATGGATTACATGTATTTGGTAAAAGCATCATTTAGTAAGCACCGAATTCAGGCTAGTCTAGCAATGAGGGTGGTGTGCGACAGTAATACCAATGAGAATGACCACACAAGACTTTTTTGTGTTTGTAATAATTTATTTCTTAACTTAGCTGGTGACTGTACAAATGGTCATTTATATTATTCTCTTAATGATATTTGTGGATTTCATTTTTACAAGATTAATGTGTAAAAAAGGAGGAATGAAAATTAGAGACTACATGATTTTAGTGTATGTGTTTAAACCATATCTACTGCTTGGAAACCCTGGACCATATCACTTTGAGTCAGAACCTACTTGATGGCACTTAACAACAACAGCATTAGCTCTTAAGTTGGTGCGATGTCAGTTTTCCTCACCTCTACTAACATCTCATGTGGGAAAATACTAAACCCAGATGGAGTGACTCTGAGAGCTCTCAGTTCTGTACAGCCTGTTAGCTTCCTGTCAACCTCAGACCTAGAAGGTTGACTGTGTAAATGTTACTTGTGAGCATTCTCTGGGCAGTTGCTCCCTATGCACTTGCTTACTGCTCTCTTCTGTCTTGATTTTGCACTTGTCCTCCTAATGGACTTTTTTCTATTTGTTCAGGAAGCTACAGTGGAAATCAAAAGCATTTATACTAGTCAAATTTTGAGCTGCTAAATTCCTCTCTGAGCTAGGTGAGTTTTTCCTGTGATGATGAGCTAGTTGATCAACGATGAAGAGACCAGAGCAGATGCTCTGAAAAGTGAACAGTGCAGCTAACAGAATTTCAACTGAGACTTGTAATATTTGAGCAGTTTCTGAGGATTATTATGCATGGATATGTGACTGCTCAACAGATTTAAAAATTATGCTTTACATTTATTTTTCTCCCACTTGAACTAAACACAATTTGAGTCATTCTTATTGTCTCTAAGGTTTTGCTACTTATGAAAAGCAGTAACCTCTTGAGAAGTAGGTAAATCTTGAGGAAATTGTCTCCATTACAGTAAATATTTATGAAGTGGAGAAGCTGTTGTCTGTGGATGGTATCATCAGGTATACTAAAGGAAATCCTTCAGAAATGAGCTAGGGAAACTAAAGGGTAATATAATAAACTTCCTATACTTGTTATATGGTTATGTAGATAATGTTTGTCAATTTCTAAGTGACTCCATTAGAATTTTAAAAATAAAAAATATTAATCTTCAGTAACTATAATTTTGCATTCACTGAGAATAGCTTGATTTCCTTATCATGTAACTACATATGCACACTGTTGTTAAGATGTTGTTTAAGTGCTGTTGAGTCTGTTTGGACTCATAGAAACCCTGCATAGAGTGTCCAAGGGACAGCTGGTGGGTTTGAACCACTGACCTTGTGATTAGCAGTCTAGTGCTTTGACTACAGTGCCACACTGTGGTGTAGCTAGATATCTTATGTCTCTTCTAGTCACAGTCTGTAATGCCCACCAACAATGCTTCTGCCCTGCTGGGTTTGGGTAAGACAAAGTGGGAGAAGATACTGATAGGATGACCTGGTTCAGCTGGGGATGTTAACAGAAGTAACTTTAATGGTAAAAACTTGAAACTCTAGCATGGTTATAAAATGTAGCATCTTAGAAGCAGGAGGCGATATCTCTCTGCCCGTCAAAGAGGAGCCAGGAATGGAGCCTTTCCTTTAGACCATGAGATCCCTGAGCATTGAACTTCCTTAACCCAGAGACAGAGAGCTGTGACAGCAGAGGAGTGGCAGAGAAGCAGCAGCAGCAGAACCCCAAACCAGAATACATGACAAAGCAGTGGGTTTCTCAGCTCGTGCAGCAAGTAAAGCTAAGTGACTTTGGGCAGGAGGTTTGTTTGCAGAGTTGGATACCTCCAGGCATTTAATTGGTCGGGGACAAGTTTGTAGATGCATGGAGTTAGAACTGAGTGTCCTCAGGCTGAGGTTTATGGTGAAGCGGTGTGTCCTGTGGGCATTTATCTGCAGCTTTAAAGATCTTTGTTAACATTCCCTGGGCAAAGAAACCTGCCTGTGAGCATGGCTGAGAAGGGGCTGTTCTGGCAGAAAGAACTGTGCCCTGTGCATTTATTTTCTGCTCATGACTTGTACCCATTAACTTCCCTAATAAACTCCAGAACTGTGAGTATTGCCTCTGAGTTCTGTGTGGCCACTGCAATAAATTATTGAGCCCAGTTGAGTAGGGAGGGCTGTGGGAGAAATGGTTTATTGTCACATATTTTTGCACATACACATATACCTCTAAAGTTTGTGGGGAAATGGAATTAAAAGATAAACATAAAAGATATAAACGTTATTTATCCACATGAGCTTCATCAAGTTCAAGACACTTTTGTAAGTAATGTTACCAGCCATTCAATCCATCCGTAAGAAACTGAGGGTCCTGGGAATTAAACAATGTTAATTCATTAATTTTTACATTATTTACTGAAGAAATTGGGTGTATTTTAAAGATTATTTTAAGACCAGGAAACAAAAAGAAGTAAGAAGGAGTTAAATCAGAAAAGGAGACATCTAATAATATCCTACTGAAACACTTATAAAATTGTTCATTGATCAGACACATTGAACGGGAGCATTGGCATGGTGGAAGACTGGTGAAGATTTATCAGACAGTTTTCGGCTAAACCTTTGGCTAACTTTCTGAAAACACTCTCCTAATGATATATTGCAGTGCTTTGGCCCTCCCAAAAGTCAGAAAGCAAAACAACTTTGTTTTGCTGCTGTTAAGTGCCATCGAGTGGGTTTGGACTTATAGCAACCAAGTACAAGGCTCCCAAGTAGTGACTGGTGAGTTTGAACTTCCCATCTGTGGTTCAAACCAACACTGCGGTCCTGTGTTTACCCTACAGGACCACACAGGACTTCAAAATACCTTTAACATCCAAAGAAAACTGTGGCCATATCCTTTGCTCTTGACCAGTCCACTTTTGCTTTGACCCGACCACTTCTACCTCTTGGTAGTCATTGTTTAGATTATGCTTTGTTTTCAGGATCCTACTGGCGAAGCCGTGTTTCATCACCTCTTACGATTTTTCCAAGAAATGCTTCAGGATATTGATCCTACTTGTTTAAAATTTCCATTGAAAGCTCTGCTCTTGTCTTCAATTGAGTTGGGTATAACAGTTTTGAAACTCATTGAGCAGAATGTCTGTTCAGTTTTAATATTCAGTTTGAATTGTGTAAGCTGAACCAGTTGAAATGTCTATGGTGTTGGCTATTTTTATTGTTTCTGCTGTTAATCATCAATTCTCTTCTATCAGGGCGTGAACAATATTAATTGTTTCCTCACAAATTGATGCGGATGGTCTGTTGCTATTGGATTCATCTTCAACATCATCTCATCTCTTCATAATATGAAGTATCCATTTGTAAACCATGCATTAACTTTTTGCAAAGCATCAATGATTTCACCATTCTTCTACCCAGGCGTCACCATTAATTTGATGTTTGTTCTTCCTTCAATTTTAGCAGAATTCATGTTGCTCTGATAGGGGCTTTTTGAAACTAATACCTTATTCTTTTTATTGTCTCAAACTAGATCCTATTCAGACTTGTTATAACAAGTTGTTGTTGTTGTTAAGTGCCATCAAGTCAATTCCGACCCATAGCAACCCTGTATAGGGTTTCTGAGGAGCAGCTGGTGAGCTTGAACCACCGACCTTGCAGTTCAAA
>NW_006408542.1:8670829-8673188 GCF_000296735.1 Chrysochloris asiatica
TCAATTCCGACCCATAGCAACCCTGTATAGGGTTTCTGAGGAGCAGCTGGTGAGCTTGAACCACCGACCTTGCAGTTCAAATGGCTTTGCAGTCTGGTGTATTAACCCACAATGCCACACCAGTTAGTACGAGTTTATTTTGGTACCAAAAATATTTTGAAATCCATGCACAGTTTTTCATAATGTGCACTGGAAGACCGCTAGTGTATGTATATATGTGAATATATATTTTGAAGATCATAGTATATATATGTATATATGTGTGTATATGTACTATAAAATATAACCGAATAATGTTAAGATGTGGTATTTTAAAAAATATAAATCATCTTCTTTCACATGCTACAAAGATTAGTATCTTGGAGACTTACAGCACTGTGAATCTAAATCAAGAGAAAAAAACAAACCACATGCTACTCTGCATACAGAGTTTATGCCATTGTTACAGCGGAAATGTTATCCCTCGCTCCTCAAATTTTCATAAACAAGAAGTGGCTTCGACTCTACTGACTCAGCATAGAAAAGGATGGGAATAACATATATGGCCACTCTTTATCCCACTGTATACTGCTCAGGGGAAGTAGGTAACTTCAGTGATTGGTGAGTCAGATGAAAGGACTGAGTATTAGAGGTTCAGTTCTGTGTGGATCCCTAATGACCTGTTCTTCGCAGCACTTTTCTTCCCATTTTTCTGATGAGCTTTTTAGATAGATCCTCTGCCTACAAGCGATTGAGGAATCTCCTTTTGGTAGGACAAATTACAGTTTAGATTAGCATGTTCAACTGTGGGTATTGCTTAAGCCAAATGTGTTGTTTAGCCTTATTAGGAGTGGTGCTATTGTTGTCATTGCTACTTGTCTAATTTCTGTTGACTATCAAATAGTTTCAAACTCATAATGGGGGGAAGGACGTGGTGAATGATTATATCCTGACCCCAGTCACTTTCAAGGTAACTGTGTGTGTGAATGTGTAAAGAGTGAGGGGGAAGGCATGTGTCAGTACTTTTTATTCTATTCCTGGACTAAATGTTGAAAGATGGTCTATATTCTCTGTATCTAAAAATATTTTTTCTATAACAGAGTTTCTTAACTTTGGCACTCCTGATACTTTAGGTCAGATATTTCTTGGCTGTGGGGACCTGTCCTGTGCATTGTAGGATATTTAGTCACATCTCTGACCTCCAACTACTGAACGCTAGTAGCACCACCTTACCCCTAGTTGTGAGTGGGTAAAGGGGAGGGATGCTACTAAACATCTTCCAACATCCCTGCCCTGGTCCCCACCAAACAAAGAATCATCTAGTCCTTGAGATATCAATAATACTAAGATTGAGCTACCTCATCTGACAGGAATGTACTGGTTGTAATGAAGAGCTTGCTTGAAAAAATTGCCTTTAAAAGCTTCAGAGAGTGTTAGTCTAGTATGTCTACTATCATCATGAAATACCATGTTCTTCATCCTATTACCTTCATCTTAAAATAGTAAAGGGTATTATAAAACCATTCCATCCAGTTTTACCAAAAGTTTTACAGTCATTTATGTTTTTCTTTTAAGCTCTCCTATTCGTTATATTCTTTCTTGAAAATATGACAATGGTTCAATGATGTCACCAAAGTGCCGTGTTCTTTCCATCTCTCCAATATGTCACCTCCAAGCTGGCTTCATCCTCGGGCTTCTTGTAAGCTGGCAACAGCAATCCTAGGGTCCATAGTTAGAGAGAAAAAAACCAAAAAACAAAAATCAAAAAAAAAGGGGAAAATCTCTTTCTGTGACTCTCTTAGTTGCTGCTTAGGAAACTTGTTTTCACATCTCACTAACCACAGTAGGGCAATGTGCCTCTCATTGCCCCAATTACTTGCCAGGGGAAGATGCTTACCTTTAGATCTATCGGGCCCACCCCTGAAACTGGAGGAGAAAAGTAGACAGCTTCTCCTAAGGTTCCTAACTATAGGTGGGAAGGGTAGATACATGAACAAAATTGGATTTCTGTTGAGAGGGAAGGAGGAAGACTGATTCCTGGACTAACATCGTCCTCAAAAGATTCGTTCTGTAGGCTCCAAAGTAGCTCAATGACCTTTGGTTCAAGGACATCCCCATTTTGATTAACTCCACAATAATGTGAGTTAGTTACAGATCATAAACTCCTTGAGAACAAGGATAGACATTTGTTCATAGATTTATTAATTATTTATGCCTTGATTGCTTTAAAACAGGCCTTCAAATGACTTTTAATAATGATTTGTGAAATAAAGCTCTAAAATGAAACTCTGGTAACATAACCAGCATCATTCTATGACTCATCTTTTTACCTGTCGTGTTACCTAGCTTTGTGCCCTGCAAAGAAAAAAAAAAAAAAAAA
>NW_006408542.1:8673703-8675617 GCF_000296735.1 Chrysochloris asiatica
CACCTTAGTCTCCTATCTGATAATCTTTGCTCTTAAATATTTTAAAGAAGTTTTGTGCAGCAGATTTGCCTAATGCAATATGTCATTTGATTTCTTGCCTTCTACTTCCATGAGTGTTGATTGTGCATCCAAGCAAAATGAAGTCTTCGATAACTTCAAACTTTTCTGCATTTATCATGACATTTGTATTGACCCAGTTTTGAAGGTTTTCGTTTTCTTTACATTGTAGTGCAATCCATACTGAAGACTGGTCTTTGATCTCCATCAGTAAGCATTTTAAATCCTCTTCAATTTCAGCAAGCAAGATAGTATCAACTGCTGGATCATCTGCATATCATAAGGTGTAAATGCGTTTTCCTCCTATTCTTCTTCATATAATCCAGCTTCTTGAATTATTTGCTCAGCATACAGATTTAAAAATTATTTTGGAATAATACAGCCCTGGTGCATGCCTTTCCTGATTTTTAACTATTCAGTATCACTTTGTTCTGTTTGAATGACTGCCTCTGAGTCTATGCACAGATTCCTCATGAGCACAATTAAGTGTTCTGGAACAGCCATTCTTCATAATGCTATCCATAGGTCGTTATGATCCACACAGTCTAAAGTCTTTGTATAGCCAATAAAGCACAATTAAACATATTTTTTATATTCTCTGCTTTCAGCCAAGAACCATCTGGCACCAGCAATGATATCCCTTATTCCATGTTCTATTCTGATTCTGGCTTGAATTTCTGGCAGTTCCATATTGTTAACATTTTTTTTTTTTTTACATTTCAGACATCTTTATTTTACTACTCTTATGTCATGAATTCATAGGGAATAGGTTCTGACAGCTCAGGTTCCTTTCCATTGGTTTTCACAAAGTGTGCCTTTGTGGGGAGCGGACTGGCAATTTAGCTGAATCCAGTCAAAAGTCTCTTTGGCTTCCTTCTTTTTCTGATCATTTTCCTTCACTTGCTTCAAGAAGCTATCTTGGCTCTTAGAGTGTTTTATCTGCTCAATGCACACTTTAATTCTCCTGGCAAGAATCTTGCCCTTGACTTGCTTGTTCACAACAATGCTGATAGCATGCTGGGTCACATTGTAGACTCTTCCCATTTTGCTATGGTAACATTCGTGGGACATGCCTCTTTGGATTATACCCATTCCCTTAATGTCCACATTATTGCCTTTCTTGTAGATTCGAATGTATGTGGTTAAAGGAATGACCCCATGCTTTCTGAAAGACCTGGAGAATAGATAGCGGGGGGTGCCCCACCTCTCCCCCTGTGTGTTCATCGTTTTGGTGGATTATTGCAATATGGCAGTTCCAGCAGAAAGGAAATGTAGCTGTTTTTTTAAATACCTTCATAAATATTTTACTTGCATGTGATATTAATGATACTGTTCAATGATTTCCACATTCCATTGGGTCTCCTCTCTTTGGAATGGGCAAAAATATGAATCTCTCCCAATTGGTTGGCCAGGTAGCTGTCTTCCAAATTTCTTGGCATAAATAAGTGAAAGCCTCCAGTACTGTATCAGTTTGTTCAAAGATTTCAGGTCTTAGTCCATCACTTTCAGGAGCCTTGGATTTTGCCATTATCTTCACTGCAGCTTGCACTTCTTCCTTCAGTACCATTAGTTTTTTATCATAATGCTTCCTCTTGAAATGGTTGATCAGACCATTTCTTTTTGGTACAGTGACTCTGTGTATACTTCCATCTTCTTTTGATGTGTTCTGCATCATTTGATATTTTTTCCTATGTTGTTGTTGTTGTTGTTGTTAACTGCTGTCCAGTTGATTCCAACCCATAGCGACCCTGTATAGGGTTTCCAAGGAATGACTCGTGAGCTTGAACCACTGAGCTTGCGGTTTAAACTAACATTGTAGTCCAGCGCATTACCCCACAGTGCCACATAGAATCCTTC
>NW_006408542.1:8676012-8686045 GCF_000296735.1 Chrysochloris asiatica
GAAAATTGATGGTCTGTTCCACAGTCTGTGCCAGCCTTGTCTTGACTGACGATATTGAGCTTTTCCATCATTTTTTCCCACATATATAATCTGAATCCTGTGTATTTCATCTGGTGAGGTTCATGTGTACAATCACCTTTTATGTTGTTAATAAAGGTGTTTGCGGTGAATAAGTCATTATTCCTGCAAAATTCTATCATGTGATCTCCAGCATCATTTCTATCATCAAGTCTATATTTTCCAACTACAGACACTCCTCCCTCTTTGTTTCCCATATTTGCATTCCAATCACCAGTAATTGTCAGTACATCTTGATTGCATGGTTGATCAATTTCAGACTAAAGAAGTTGGTAAAATTTTTAAATTTCATCATGACTGGCTTTGGTGGTTGGTGCATAAATTTGAATAATAGTGGTATTAACTGGTCTTCCTTTTAGTAATATGAGTATTACCCTATCACAGACATTGTTGTACTTCAAGACAGATATTGAAATGTTCTTTTTGATGATGAATGCTATGCCATTACTCTTCAATTTATCATTCCCAGAACAGAAAACCATTTTACTGACAGATTTTAAATTTCCAATACCAGTCCATTTCAGTTGATTAATGCCTAGGATTTGGATTTTTATGCATTCCATTTCATTTTTGGCAACTTCCAATTTTCCTAGATTCATACTTTGTACAATTCGTGTTCCAATTATTAATGGATGTTTATAGCTGTTTCTCCCCATTTTGAGTTGTGCCCCATCAGCAAATGAAGGTCCTGATATCTTTACTCCATTCACCTAACCATGGTCAGCTCTACTTTGAGGAGACAACTCTTCCCAGTCATATTTTGTGTGCCTTCCAACCTGTGGGATTCGTTTTATGACATGATATCTAACAATATTCTTGTGCTATTCATAATGTTTTCATCTTCTGGCACTATAGCTGACAACATTCTGCTGTTATTCATAAGGTTTTCAGTGACTAAATATTCAGAAGTAGTTTTCCTCTCCTTCTTCCTAGTCTGTCTTAGTCTGGAAACTCCACTGAAAGCTGTCCACCAGAGGTGACCCTGCTCGTATTTAAAATGTTGATGGCATAGTTTCCAGAATCACAGCAGCATGCATGCCACCACTGTATGACAAACTGACAGAGAAGTGATGGAATGGAATATTGCTCAGCTTTAAAGAGAAATGAATTTTTGATACATGCTACTACATGGATGAACCTTGAAAAGATTATACTGAGTTAAATGCATCAAATATAAAAGAATTATTGCTGTGTAATTCCTCTTTTATAAAATCTCTAGAAAATGAAAGTGCTCATTACCAGGAGCTGCTGAAAGGTGACGGAAGTAGAGAGATAATGTTTAATGGGTACTGAGTTTCTGTTTGAGGTAATGAAAAGCTTTTGAAAATAGATATATGTGATGGTTATTCAACATTGTGAATGTAATTATTGTCACTGAATTTAACATTTAAGATGGTTAAAATGGCATAATTTCAATCACACATGAGGGTAAATAAAAAAATATATATTGCTACTAAATTAAACAAAACTTTATTAAACAAAAATGTTCAAAGAAAGAAGCTATGGTTTCTCGACATATCCTCCATTGGGTCTATAGCCTTCTAAAGGTGGTATTTCCATCTCTAACTCTTCCCTAAAGAATGTTGTGCTCTTCAATTAACACCACATCAAAACAAATTTTGGCATCCTTGAGAGACCCAAATCATATTCCTTTTAAACATTCTTTGTGTTTTGAGAACAAAAAGAAGTCTCAAGGGGCAAGATCAGGGTTGTAGTGTGGATGGGAAAAAATGTCACAACAAAATTCTCAGAGGACAGCCGAGGACTCCCTCCATTGCCTCTGCATCCTTTCCGATTCATAGCAACCCTACAGGATGAAATAGAACTGCCCTATAGGCTGTAGTCTGTATGGTTGTTATATGTCAGCACCAACTTGATGGCAATGACTTTGGGTTTTGTCTTTATGGAAGCAAACTGCTATGCTTTCTCCCATGGAGAAACATTTGTGGGAGCAGAAACCTGGTAGGTTTGAACTGCAGGCCTTTTGACGAGCAGCTGAGCTCTTAACCACTACTCCACCAGAGTTCTTTCACATAGGACTGTTGTTGTTAAGTGCCATAGAGTTGGCTCCAACTCAGCTATCTGAGGAGCAGCTGGTAGGTTTAAGCAGCCAAACATATGGTATACTATAAATCCAGTGCTTATATTACAATCTATTACAGTGCTGCAATGGAGTCTTGGTGTGGTGCTATGGGTTAATGCACTTGACTGCAAAGTTGGTTTGAACTGCAAGGTTGACGGTTCAGGCTCACTAGTTGCTCCTAGAAAACCCTATACAGGGTTGCTATGGCTTGGGACTGATTCAATGGCACTTAATAACAACAACAGCAGTGCTACAATAGGACTAGTCCAAAGAAAATGAGCCAATCATGAGGAACATACACTAACAGTAATAACAACAGGTTCAATCAGTTTAAAAGAATCTAAAGGATACCATGTTTGGTAAGGTGGAGGGTCAGAAAAAAAGAGGAAAGCCCATAGTGAAATGGATTGGCAAAGTGGCAGCAACAATGGGCTGAAGCGTGGCAACAATGGTGAGGTTGGCTCAGGATCTGGCGGTGTTTCATTCTTTTGTGCATAGGGTCACTATGAGTCGGTACTGACTCAATGGCACCTAACAACAACAAAAAGTAGAAGAGAAGCAAAAACCCAAACAAAACAAAACAAGAAACCCCAAAAAACCCTGAAACAGATGGGATTGATAGAATGCAAACAGCAATATGGTAGTTTAAAACACATCAGTAATTATATTAGAAGTAAACAGCTAAAAATATTTCAATTTATAGTTAAAAATAGACTGTATAACACATACACAAAAATCCCCAACTCTATGAGGCTTAAGAGAAATACATTTTTAAATATGTTGTTATTTTTCTAACTCATAGGGACCCTGTCTGTAGAATATACACTGGACTCAGGACTACAAGGCTGGCGATTTGAGCCCACAAGACACTCCATGGGTGAAGATGAGGCTCTCTGCTCCCACAAATGTTTATAGTCTCAGAAACGCTAGGCAGGATTGCTTTGAGTTGGTACTAACTTGACAGCACTTAACAACAACAACATAGGGATTCTTAAGCTGTAAATTTTTATGGGTGCAGATAATCTCATCTGTATCCTGCCATTTTAAATATAAGGAGACAGAATTTCAAGCCCAAGAAAACTAAGCTGGGTTTGCTGTTGGTTCAGTGGAAGAATTCTTACACCAGCTTTGATTCCTGGCCAATGAACTTTCTGCACGGCCACCTGTCTCTCACTGGAGGTTTATGTGTTGATACAACACTGAACCAAATTCAGGTGAGCTTCCAGACTAAGCCTAACTAGGAAGAGCCTGGCAATATATTTCAGAAAATCAGGCACTGGAAACATATGTTCGGATCTGCAATTGAACACAGGGATGACACAGAACCAGAAGACATTTTGTACTGTTGTGCATGGAATAACCATGACTTGGGGGCTGACTCGATGGCAGCTAACTACAAAAACAACAGAAAATTAAGTAAGGTGGCGATTTGGATGAAGAAATATTACTTGTTATGTCTGCAGTTACTGATGAAGAGGTGCCTTTTCATCTATCTAAAACTAAAAGATGATTTATTGAGACACTGAGTAACCACTGACTTATTTATTAGGTATTTTTATTCCAGACTATATGCCGGTGTGGCACTTGACTGCTAGCCAAAGCCCACCAGCCACTCCTCAGAAAACCCTGTACAGAGTTTATGTCAGTACGAACTGACTCAACAGCACTTAAACAACAACATATTATGAATTTAAGGAACCCTGGTCACACTGTATGATAAGCATTGGGCTGCTAACTGCAAGGTCGGCAATTCAAACCAGCCAGTCTCTATGTGAGAGAAAGATGAGATTTTCTGCTTCTGCAAAGATTTACAGCCTTAGAAACTTTACACAGCATCCATATGAGTCAGAAACAACTCCATGGCAGTATGTAATACTATGAATTTAGGAGGAAATATAGATTACGGATTTATAATCTTTTCATGTGAGATGTAATATTTGGTTTGGTTTAGTTTTAATTTCTTTGAAATCTTATATCATTAGATGATTTGCAAGAAAGTATAGTCAGAAGATGTGTTTTCCTCATGGGATCCCGTCAAGTAAAGCGGTAGACTTTGAGCAGTAAGGCTGACTTGGAATTAGCCCGAAGAACTGCCTTAGCTTTTTCAGGTTGCAAAAAACAGTGAAATGTTTGAGTGTGTATTTGAAGTAGAGAGGAAGTGAGGAAATGACTCCATAATTCAAACTCTTCTGTCTTCTTTAATAGCTGTCTAGCTTTTGTATGCATTAAGAAGCAATTGAAAATAAAAGACTTGAGTCAGTTTTCTCCACTTTTAAACATTTTAAAGAGATGTCTTCAAAAGATCTGCCCAATGCAATACATCGTTTGATTTCTTGGCTGCTGCTTCCATGGGTGCTGATTGTTGATCCAAAATCCTTAACAACTTCAATATTTTTTCCCTTATTCTGATATTGCTTGTTGATCTCGTTATGAGGAGTTTTGTTTTCTTTATTTTGAGTTGTAATCCATACTGAAGGCTGTAGCCTTTGATCTTCATCTGTAAGTCCTTCAAGTTGTCTTCACTTTCAGCGAGTAAAGTTGTGTCACCAACATCTCTCTAATCCTGATGCTGCACTCTTCTTCAGCATTCTCAGCTACTCAGACTATTTGCTCAGCATATCAAATTAATAAATATGGTGAAAAGATATAGTCTTAACACATACCTTGCCTAATTTTAAGTGACAGTATGTCTGCACTTGTTCTGTTTGAATGGCTACCTCTTGGTCTATGTACAGGTTCCATCATGAGCACAATTAAGTGTTCTGGAACACCCATTCTTTCAATATTGTCCTTAATTTGCTACAGTCACTCAATCTAAGGCCTTTGCAATCAGCCAAGAGCCATCTGACATTAGCCATGATATCCTCATTCCAGGTCCTCTTTGGAATTCAGCTGGAATTTCTGGCAGTTCCCTGTATATGTATTAATTCAATTTTAGTTACATTATGATTGTATTAATAATTAAAACTGGCCTTTGAGATTTATTTCAGTAAAACAGTCATTACTATGATATCATCAGAAATATAGTTTGATATAATTAAGGCTTTCTAATCATTATAATCATTATTCATGGCATTATTATTAGCCTGATTATTTTTATCCTAATAGAGTATTTATGTCCCCTCTGCTCATTACTGCCTGTTATGTGTTCTTCAGGGTAAGGGACATGAGAAGAAAGACTTGGGTTTTAATAATGTTTCCTGTCTTTTCAGTTCCAGCTCATCTATACTTCAGTCAGAATCAAATTTGTTTTATATGTCTTTTAAATTATAGTTGCTGATATTGGAGTTTATGACCATTTGGAACAAAACGAAATCCTGTATTAAAAATATATATACTGTGTTTTATGTGAAAGTTGACACAGCCATTTAGATTTACACTCAATAGTTCATGTCAAAATGGTCCTGTGATATTGGATGCTATTGTTGTTATTAAGTGCCATCAAGGCGGTTCTGACTCATAGTGACCCTATGTGGAATTGCCAAAGAGTGGCTGGTAGACTTGAACCACTGACCTTGTGGCTAGCAGTCCAGTGTTTATCTTATAGCTGCACACCAGGTTATAATTCCTGTACTATGCTAGCACTCTCCCAATTTCCACCCTGCCTTCTTTGTTTCCATCTGTCCAGTTTCCCTGTCTCTCTCTGCCCTCTCAGCTTTACTTTAATGTAAAATTTGACCATTTGGTCTTGTATAGTTGATTATTTAAAGAAGTACATTTCTCAAGGGTGTTGGCTTTATTTTATAGGCCAATCTATGATTTGGCTGAAAAGTGACCTCCAGGTTAAAAGAGCATCCTCTAGTCTCTTTCCCTTGGTCTTGGAGGTTCCTGTAGTCTTTTACATTCTGATATTTTTTGTGAATTTGAGTGTTTTTTTCAATTTTCTCCCATTCTAATTGAACCCTTCTATTGGACCCAACCCAGGGTCATTATGAGTTGGAACCAACTAGATGGCACTTAACAACAACAACAACAACAGTTGTGTCCCTCAAGTCCTGGTGTGGTGCTGTGGGTAACAACAATTATGTCCCTGTCAGAATGATCAGTAATGGTAGCCAGTAAGGGTAGCACCATCTAGTTCTTCTGGTCACAGGTTAGAAGAGGTTTTCATTTGTGTGGGCTATTAGTCTGGAAATCACATATTTTTCTTGGGAGGTGAGGTGACTCATTAGTCCTGTGCTGTCTCCTTACAACATTCACTGCAGCAAAGCCCTCCTTGTAAGCTTGCTGAATTGAATCTAAAGGTCAACCATTGGAAGGGAGGAGCCCTAAACACTATTAATTACATCCATGCCATTAAATCCTACATCATATTTTTAATGTACTAATAATATACTTGGTGTGGCACTGAAAAATCAGCATTGGTCTATGAACCACAATCTTAGCAGTTCAAACCCATCAGCTGCTCCTCAGAAACGTATACATGTTGGCATGGAATATCATTGGGGTAGAAAAGTCAAACAAGTCTAGATATTTAATTGGAAGAGAACAGATGTACTAGGGAGTTCCCAAATCAAGAGTTTATAAGTTTAACACAACACAAATCCTTCTTCACGTCAAATTTGAAATTGAAAGTTCTATAAATTGTGACTTTAGGCCTTAGATAGTACCAACTCTTCTGATCAAAAAAGGCCACAACAGTTATGATTATATTAATTGACTTTATTTTATACTAGGTTGGTGGACATAAGTAATCCTCCTTAATAAAGTTGACAATTAGCTTCACTCAGAATATTTTTAATAATACACATTTTAAAAAAACAGTATTCATCTTACAAACTGTTCTACAATCTAAATACACAGCAGTTTGAAAAACAGTGGTTAAAAAACAACAGCCAATGTAAAAAGGCATTGAAACGACTAGAACAGGACAGGTGTGATATAGGTGGCTCTGATTTTACAGTTTTCTCACTGCATCATAGTGTCAGAAGTCTGTTCCTTCAGCTGGATCCACTGCTCAGGATTTAAAGAAATACCTTTTCTTCTTAAAATGGTTTCATTTCACCTTATTGATCCATCCAATAGCCTCTAATATCGATTAGTGACATACCTCTTTAAGATCTGGAACAGTGATATACCTCATTTTCCCATTCTGAAACATACCATCTTCTCTATGGCTGCCTTTCTCCGATTAGAGGATGAGAAGGCTCTAGAAGTTTCACCAGTTTCTTGCTTCTTCACAGGTTTTCTCAAGCAACTTGCTTTTTCTTCTTTAACTTTTTGTTGACTTCACTATTAGAATCATCACCAGATAAACTTTAAGAAACAAGCTCCTTTGATTTAGACATTACTCCACTCCTGCAACCAAACAGCCGTCTACTAGATCACTCATGACTCGAGTAAATGTTTTTGTGTTTTTTCAGGCATATATAATCATTTACATCTCCAAAGGGCACATTCTGCAAGTCTGCCTCCTGGCCACCAGCTCTTAGTCCCTCTCTTCTTAGTCCATGAATCTAGAGTCCTCAGCCACTACCCCTCTCCATGCCCCCATCTCTGCCTCCATCTCTGGCACTGCTGCTTCTCTGGATAAGGTCCCACATTCTGCTTGTGCACTTCTCTCTTGATGATCCTAGGGTCCTCTGTTTCTGGACTGTAAGATTAACCACTCCTCTTTTTTAGTTACAAAACTTCTACCTTTATAGTTGTGACAGTTGCAATTAATCATGATAATTATTATTCACTATTGAATCGTATGACTCTTATCCCCATCTCTTTTCACCAGACCCATCTAGACAAGATGACCATTATTCAGTGGGGACTCTTTCTCTCCCCCCATACTCTTAAACTAAACTCCCTCTTGAAACCTTGTAAGCCAGTCACTTCGTGCCTTTATTGCCCCCTCATTTTAGGTAGCCAGTGTCTAAGTTGCCCGTTCCTATCTACCCTGTGTACAGAGTGGATAGCATTGATACTTGATGTGAAGACTCTTTCCCTCTTTATTGGTATTTAGAGTACCTACCACTCTGAGTATAAGGAGCTCTGGTAGCACAGTGGTTATGAATCAGACTGCGAACCACAACAAGAGCAGTTCGAAACTACCAGCTGTTCTGTGAGAGAAAGATGAGGCTTTCTGCTCCCGTAAAGATTTACAGCTTCAGAAACCCTGTACAGGGTCGCTATGAGTCAGAACCAACCCCACGTCATATCACCACCACCACCACCACCACCACCACCACCACTCTGAGTATAAGTCAGGTTCATCAAATCAAAGCAATTTACCCTTATTTTGTTTATCCGGAAAAAAAAATTTTTTTTTTTTTCAATCTTCCTCTAGTCGAGTTCTGATTATTGAGCCATCGAGGCTAAGTCAAAAGGGTACTACTGTATGCAAGTTTGGGTGTTCTTGTGCATCTCCCCTCACTTCATATCAGCTGGATGCTTTACTCTCAGCTCTAGCCCTCTGTGGCTAAGTCCTTGTCCATGGGCTCAAATGTCCTCAGGTCTCACCACGCTTTGGACCAACCAGCCCTTCCTCTTCTCTCTCATCTCCAGGTCAACAGGATTCAATGGACTGGGGTTGAACTCAGCCTGTTTCTTCATTTATGCCTCTCCTCCTCTTCCACTCACCAGCAGATCAATATGGTCGTCAGCAAGTTTACATGCTTGTTTGTGTATTCCCTTTGAGTTTCAGTCTTAGAGGGAAGTTTGTCCTGAAGGCACTTGATTGCTGGCCTTGATGTCTTCCTGGTGAACATCTTGCTTATTCTTCTAGTAGCCAGTCATGCTGACATTTTGTTTTGGGTTTTTCCTGATGATCTTTCTTTGAAGATGTACCTTCTTTTACTGAAACTGTTCCAGTCTGCTTGTCCTTACTAGTGGGAATGTCCCACCTTATAAGGTTCTGGATGGGAATCAGGATTCCATATAAGGTCCTATACTCTGTAAAGGCTTTACACGAGGCCTGTTTCACTGGGCAAGTTGCAGAAGCTCTTTTAGGTATTCCAATCAGTTATAAGCTGAAGGTGGGCTTACAAGTTTTCTCTAATCATGTTCCCCAACATTCCTTTCTATCCCACTCAAGTGTCTATTTTGTAGCCAAGGGAAACGAATACTCATAAGGCATTCAAGGATTTTAGTATTATTTACCCTCTTCAAGCTATACCTAGATGCCTGTATCCCAGAGCCCTGTTGTTCCAAGTTTGAGTATTCATCACTATTTACCTCTGTCCCACTAGGTCATGCAAACCTATCTCACTGTTCCCCTATCTATCTTTTTCTTCTGCCTCCTTCCCCATTCTTGTATTGCCCTCCCCAACACCCAAACTAAACCCCCCACCCCAACCCCATTGTGGTTACCTTATATTCCATTGGTTCCTTCTTCCATTTAAGACAATCTATTTTATCCAGTAATCTACCTGACCTTCCCACCACCTGGATCTCTGTTCCTCTGTGTTTCCTTCTTTCACATTGTAATTGTTTTGATCATAGACTGACCTCCCAGATCCTCTGTTCTTATCATTTCATTTTGTTCTTGACTCTTCCATTTGTCAATTGAGTTCAGGGTGATGCTGCTACTTATGTCATTCTGTAGTTGTTGTGTGTTCTTGTTGGTTCTCAGTCCACAGAACTTCCTTTAGGATGTTTTTCATAGAAGGGTTGGCTTTGGCAAAATCCCTTAGCTTCTGTTTATCCTGGAATGTTTTGATTACACCGTCATATTTGATTGACTTCTTTGCTGGATAGAGGATTCTTGGGTGGCGGTTTTTTCCTTTCAGGGTTTTATATATGTCTCCCCATTGCCTTCTTGCCTGCATGGTTTCTGTTGAGAGATCTGAACTTAATCTGATTTGCATGCCTTTGTGTGTTACACTTCTCTTTTCCCTAGCTGCTTTCAAGATTTTGTCCTTACCTTTGATTTTGGAGAGCTTG
>NW_006408542.1:8686825-8703591 GCF_000296735.1 Chrysochloris asiatica
TTCACAATCCCCGTTCAGGTCTTTTTTCTAGTTATAAACAGTTCAGGGCTGGCTGTGGCCTTTTGGTTTTAAGTGGAAACTGTCACTTTAAATTTCGAGGAGATCTGTGCGCATGCATAGTAGAATCCTCTGAGGGTGGGGTTGGGGTGTCCACTAGCTCAGGCACCCCTACTGTCACCAGAATGGAGGTGCACAGACAGCAAGGGACCAATGAACAGATACCAAAAGAAAAGAATGTCCACACCTTTATCTCTGCAGTTTTGTCAGGAGTCCGGGGTTGCTCTGATCCTTCCCCCCACTTGGTGTCACCCAAGATGATGGCTCATGGAGCAGCTGAGCATCTTGAATTAGAAAGCAATTTCTTGCTTCTGCTACTAATTCCCCTATCTGTAAGCCTTCCAAGCTTCTAAATATTCCTTTATATGTGGTTCAGAGTTCTGGGACCATCTCCTGAGTCTGCTTGGTCCTGTATTGTGTGTTGTTGTTGACGGAGCTCCTTACTGCACTTCCACCTGACCTGCCATCTTGTTTGTTCTCTCCTCAAGTAAATTATTTTTGACAGTCCATTTTGACGATAAACAAATTGACTTATGCTATGTGCAATGAACCCAGAATGACTGTCCAATTTTTCTATGCTAGACATCCACATAGCAAAGGATCCTGTGTGTATGCATAGGCCATTAGGGAAAAAAAATCCCATTACCCAAAGTCAACTATGAATGAAAGGAAAGGCAAATAATACTAACTTCAATTCTAGTCTCCACCTGCTCTGATGAGCAATCCTTCAGGCCTTGGCATCTATGCTAGGTCCTGACATGGGCTGTCCAGTATCATGCACCATTATATAAGACTTAGCTCTATTAGTTACTTAGTTACTAGTGGTGGTGGTGAGTAGTGGAGTTGGTTCCAACTCATAGCGACTCTGTACAGGGTTTCTGAGGTTGTAAATCTTTGCGGGAGCAGAAAGCCTCATCTTTCTCCCTTGGAACCGCTGGTAGTTTTTCACTAGCTGATCTTGAGGTTAGTAGCCCAACTCATAACTACTATGCAACCAGAGCTCCTTGTTGTTGTTGTTGTTGTTAAATGCCATTGAGTCATTTCCTACGCATGGCCACCTTGTATCGGGTTTCCGAGGGGCAGCTGGTAAGCTTGAACAGCTGACCTTGCAGTTCAAAGGGCTTTGCAGCCTGGCACATTAACCCACAGCACCAAACCAGGACTCCTTAGTTACCACTAAACCACAGTGCCACACCAGAGCTCCTTGTTGTTGTTTGTTGTTAGGTGCCATTGAGTCAATACTGACTCATAGCGACCTTATGCACAGCAGAACGAAACACTGCCCGATCCTGGGACAACCTCACTATTGTTGCTACACTTGAGCCCATTGATACTGCCACTTTGCCAATCCATCTTGCTGGGGGTCTTCCTCTTTTTCTCTGACCCTCCACCCTACCAAACATGATATCCTTATCCAGAGACTGGTCCCTCATGACAAAATGGTTGAAGTGTGAGAGATGAAGTTTGACCATCGGTCTATCCTTAAGTTTTTGTAAACTGGATCTTTCTTTCTCCATAGAATATGCAATCCGTTGAGAAAGCAGATTCAGTATTGCTATTGTTATTGTTGTTTGGTGTTGTCAAGTTGGTTCCAACTCATAGAGACTCAGTATAGGGTTGTTGTTTTTTTTAATGTTTTATTGTGAATTATGTGATAGTTATTAGTTTTACATTCATTCTATCATATATTGTCTCATTGCCATGGTTACAATCCCCTCCATGCAATCCTTCCCCCATGCCTCCCAGGTCTTCAGCACACAGTCGCTTTCCCTCTCTGGGTCTAAAGTCTCCAGCTGCCCCATCGCTCCATGTCATCATCTCTGGCTCCATTTCAGGCATCACTGCTTCTCTGGGTAGGGTCCCGCTCTCTGCTCTTCTCCCTTGATGGTCCTAGGGACCTCCGCTCCTAGACTGAAAAGTTAATCACTCCCCTCCTTGCTATAAAACATCTACCTTTACATTTCCGACCCTCACAATCAATCCTGATAACAATTATTCACTATTGTATCACAAGAGACCCGTCTGCATTTCATTGCATCAACCCCACCTAGACAGATTGAATACTACTCATTGGAGAGTCTACCTTCCTTCAGGCCCTCTGGATCTAGGTTCCCTCTTGAAAGCTTGTAAGCCAGTCACTTCTTGCCTTTGTAGCCTCCCACCCCCCATTTTGGGTAGCCAATATCCAAGTTGCCCATCCCTGTCTACTCTGTGTATGGAGGGGGTGGGAATGATTCTTGCTGTTAGGACTTGTTCCCTCTTTTGAGCTACTGTTTCCATAGGTGTAGGTCAAGTTCATCAAATTGTATGAGAATACTTTTTTTTTTTTTCCTCTTCTTTTTACTTCTGGTTGAGCTCTGATCATCCAGTCATTGAAGCCAGGATAAGTGGGTATTATCTGCAAGTGTGCGTGCTCTTATGCATATGCCCTCTCTTCTTATCAGCTGGACACTTCACTCTCCACTCTAGTACTCTGTGGCTATGTCACTGACTCTGGGCTCAAGAGTCCCCAGGTCTTGTCACACTGCTGGCTAACTAGGTCTTTACCCGGGTTCACAGAAGTCTATTGAACGTTGTAGGGCTTAGCTCACTGCTTCATTGCTGTTTTTCCCTCACTTCCCCTTATCGGTGTTAAGCATGCTCACCAATCACAGCGTGTATTCCCACTGAGTCTTAGTCTTGGAAGGGGGTTTGCACTGAGGGGACCCGGCCACTTGCTTGATGTTTTCTGGGCAAGCATGTTGCTTGTTCTTATAGTAACAGTCGGTCTGTGTATGTTGTTTTATATTTTTCCTGTAGGTCTTTCTTTCAAGAAGCATCTTCTGTTCTTCTAGCCACTCCAGGTTGGTCTGCTTGTCATTTCAAGCAGGAATCTCCCATCTCTAGAGATCTGGATGTGGTTCAGGCTTCTACCTATAGTCTTATGTATTGCAGAGGCTCCGCAGGAAGCCTCCTTCTCAGTATAGGGTTTTAGAGGAATGGCTGATGCCTTTGAACAGCCAATCTTGAGATTCTCAGTCCAGTGCTTATCCTACAGCACCACATTACATTTATAAAATTTCATTTATACAAATATTTATACCTAGAGATGGGATTGTTGTTAAGTACCATTGAGTTTATTTCAACTCAGCAATCCAGTACAGGGTTTCTGAGGAGCAATTGCTGGGTTTGAACCGCCAACCTTACCGTTTACGTCCATTACTTATCCTACAGCAACACACCAGGAGACCAGAGACGGGATAATAAAACCTAAATATGATTGAAACATAACAGTTTCCTTCATTCAGCCATTGAACTTTCCATACCAGAAAAACAAAAAAGATATAAAAACATATGCTTTATTAAATTTTCTTTAACCAAGACTCCCTTCTTTCACATCCATGGCCTTACTGTGAGAAAAGCATGATACTTTCAAGCTTGGGAATTATTTTTGCATTTTCCCTTGGGATGTTCATCCCCAATGGGCCCAGGGCTGTCTATCACATCTTCTCATTTCCTACAGCAGCCTGAACTGTCAGGAGAGGGCTCTATGAGAAGTAACATAACCCAGCATAAACATTCTCTTTCTTTGAAAAAATAAAATGAGTCCAATGGCCACCAGAGGAGTCAAATCATGTGAGACGGTATGGCAAAACTGTGGGGCTGTTAGATCTAAGTGAATTCCTTAGCAGACATCTCTCTAGGGGACGTGATTCCCTAGGACTTGGTGTGCATTTGGAACAAATCAATTCCTAATTCTGTTGCTTTAGGACTGTGAAAGCCTCATTTTCTATAGCTATTAAATGGGGGTAATAATACATACTTTAGCCAGTTGTTGGGTTGGTTTGTAAAGTGCCTGGGATAGAAGAGGCCTCAGGTGATGATGGTGACCAAGATAACAACTTAGATGACAGTGACTATGAAGGACAATGACTAAGAAAAGGACAAAGGATCACCTTAAAAGCTGACAACTGCTAAAGAAGCTGACCTAAGCATGTCTGTTTCCATGGATCTAGGTGAGCCTTTTTCTGGAATTTGAGTTGGACTTTCACACACGCACCTTTTACAACTTATCACAGATCATTTTATTTCCTTGCTCCTGCCCCAATTCCTCATGATTTATTCACACCAGCTTGGCTCACAAATAATGTTCTGTTTGAATTTAGTGTGGTGCTGTAGGATAAGTACTCAACCTCAAAGTTCCTTTGAACTGCAAGGTGCGCGGTTCAAACTCATTAGCCACACCTCGAAAACACTATATGGGTTGCTATGAGTCGGACCTGATTCGATGGCACTCAACAACAACAATAATAACAATCTTATAGGAGAGCATGGTGGCTTCATATAATGAGAACTGGACTGTGAACCAGAAGGTCAGCTACTCCTCAGGAGAAAGATGAGGCTTTCTGCTTGCATAGATAAAACCTCTGAGAACTTATGCAGGGCCACTATGAGTCAGAAATGACTCGACAGCCCTTAACAACAACAGTCTTACTGTTGTTAATAGGTAGAGATTTATCCATTGAACAACTATTTATGGTGTTCCTACTGTGTGCTAGGTGCTGGTGATTGAGCGTTAAACAAAAGAACAACTTGGTTTCTGCTCTGGTGGAGGGAACAGAAACCAATCAAAGAGTGAATAGAAAAGTGAATAGAAAAATATAGTCGTAATAATTGCTGTAAAAGGAACTACATGTTGCTATGAAAATTAATGCTGCAGGTCCTGATTTAGTCTGGAAATGGGTTGCCAGCAGCTATAGAAGGATGAGGAGTTATAAAATGCTCCATAGTTTTAGTTTCTCTCATTTCAGTAGAACTTTTTATATCAGCTACTGTTTTCTGTGCCAATAAACAGATGGAACAGATATATTCACTAAACACTGTTCTCCACAACTGCTTGTGATGTCATCTGCTCCTTTCATTCTTCAGTAGACTTTTCTGAATAGAATCTGTGGATAGTAGGAAAAGAGTCATTCACTGGTCCCTTGACAACATGTACTTCTATTTTGCCTCTATTCTGTATAAAATTAGAGCACAGACTTAAACTACTCTTGTTTCTAGGTTCTTACATGAAAAAGAAAGAAAAAAAAAAGTGTACTATGAACCATGAGCTACTTCCAGATCTTAAAGTCCCCACTAGGGAGCTCCGACCAGCAACCCTTCATTGGTTCCACAATTCTCTCTGGCTTTTAATGAGTTAGCTTGGAAAATGGGGTACCTTGCTATTGTTTCAGCTGGAATTACCCTAGGCCAAATGCAGCTGTTGTTTTAAGTGCCCTCAGTGTCAGTTCAGACTCATAGTGACTCTATATAGCATTTCCAGTGAATAACCAGTAGGTTTGAATTGTCGACCTTGTGATTTGCAATCCATTGCATATCCTGCAGCACTACACCAGGAGTCCATACCTGGAGATACTAAGTAAGTGGAAATTGTTTTAAAGGATGTAGCTCTCTGATTCCGGCATCTGATCTTATTAGCACATTTTCTGATTTTGATGGGCTTGCTTTTGTGTGCTTTTTGCTTATGAAATCTCTTTATCCTACCACTCTGTTTTTTATCCCTAGTGCTTGCAAAGCCTTTCTACACACAAATATGGCTCCTTCAAGAGTTTCTTGCTTTAAAAAAAATAGAAAAGTTAAGTTGTTCAAATGCCTGCTTCAACTCTCTCCTGGCAGAGACTTTTTTTTTTTTTTTAAAGGTTTTATTGTGAATTATGTGATACTTTACATGGGAGAACATTAGTTTTACAGTCATCCTATCGTATATTGTTTCATTGCCATGGTTACAATCCCCTCCATGCATCATCAACCAACCAAAGGGCATACCGTACAAGCCTGCCCCCCAGTCGTCAGCACTCCTTCTCTGTGTCTAAAATCCCCAGATGCTCCATCTCTCCACGTCATCATCTCTGCCTCCATTTCAGACATCACTGCTTCTCTGGGTAGGGTCCCGCTCTCCACTCTTCTCCCTTAATGGTCCCAGGGATCTCTGCTCCTAGATTGAAAACTTAATCACTCCCCTCCTTGCTACAAAACATCTACCTTTACATTTCCAACCCTCACAATCAGTCCTAATAACAATTATTCACTATTGTATCACAAGAGACCCATCTGTATTTTCTTTCATCAGCCCCACCTAGACAGATTGGATACTACTCAGTGGAGATTCTACCTTGCTTCATGCCCTCTGGATCTAGGTTCCTTCTTGAAAGTTTGTAAGCCAGTCACTTCTTGCCTTTGTAGCCCCTGCCCACCCCCACCCCCCCCATTTTGGGTAGCATATGTCCAAGTTGCCCATCCCTGTCTAGTCTTTGTATGGAGGGGGTGGGAATGATCCTTGCTATAAATATTCGTTCCCTCCTCTTGTATCAGGTTACTCTTTTTCCCCTCTTCTTTCTTCTTCTAGTTAAGCTCTGGTCATCTAGTCATTGAAACTAGGTCAAGTGGGTATATCTGCAAGTGTGGGTATTCTTATGCGTATGCCCTCTGTTCTTATCAGCTGGATGCTTCACTCTCCACTCTAGTCCTCTGTGGCTATGTCACTGACTCTGGGCCCAAGAGTCCCCAGGTCTTGCTACACTGCTAGCCAACCAGGTCTCCACCAGGGTTCACAGGAGTCTATTGAACATTGGAGGGCTTAGCTTGCAGCTTCATTGCTGTTTTTCCCTCACTTCCCCTTATCGGTTGGTGAATGTGGTCACCATTCAGAGCGTGTATTCCCATTGAGTCTTGGTCTTGGAAGGGGGTTTATTCTGAGGGGGCCCAACCACTTGCCTTGATGTCTCCTAGGCAAGCAACTTAATCGTTCTTGTAGTAATCAGTCAATCTGCCTATATTGTTTTTTATTTTTCCTGTTGGTCTTTCTTTCAAGAAGTATCTTCTGTTCTTCTAGCTGCTCCAGGCTAGTCTGCCCTTCCTTTCAAGTGGAAATTTCACATCTCTGAAGATTCTGGATGTGGTTCAGGATTACACGTATAGTCTTATGTATTGCAGAGGCTCCGCAGGAAGCCTCCTTCACTGGGCATGCTGTAGCCCCATTTTAGGTATTCCAATTAGTTATAGGCAGAAGACAGACTTACAAGTTTTCTATGGTGATATTTCTGGCTATTCCTTTCTCTCCCCCTCCAGGGTCTATTTTATAATATAATGCAAGGAAAACCAAGATTCTAAAGGCAGCCGAGCATCTTAACATTATTTCTCCCTCTTCCCCCATTCCAACCATGTCTCAGTCTCTGTATCCCAGAGCCCTGTTGTTCCAAGGTTGTGCATACATCATTACTTACCTCTGTTCCTCTTAGCCCATGCAAACCCCTGGCAGAGACTTTTGTTTGTTTTGTTTAACATCATATCTCAGTGTCTTAAAGAGTTACTCATATGCAATGCCAATTGTCATCCAGTCGAAATCATGCTCCACAGGGTTTTCCATGGCTGATTTTTCAGAAGTAGATCACCAGGCCTTTCTTCAGACGTATCTCTGGGTGAACTCAAACCTGTGAATTTTCAGTAAGCTGTTGCTGCTAAGTGTCATGGAGTCAGATCCCATTCATAGCAACCCTGTATAGGGTTCCTGACCCTATAGCACCACACCAGTAAGCAGCAGAGTATATAATCTATACCACCCAGAGACTCCATCATATACGTATAGAAGGCACTCAATAAACATTTGTTGAATTAATAAATAATGAAAAAAAATTCCAAATTTGATTTGACCATGTACTCACTGACAGGTTCTAATTTTTCCCCTTGCAGTTGTGAAACCAGTTTTTATCATATAACACAACACAGAAAATTGGCTATTCTTAGATTTAGTCAACATTAACAGAACTGAAAAGAATATCCACAAACGAAATGAACTCAGCAGAAAACTATGTCCAACATAGAAACTAGCAGCATCACAGAAAAAGACACAGCAAAATGACAGAAATCAATCCATAATTATTGATAATTACACTGAAAGTAAATGGATTAAATACACTAGTCAAGAGAAAGAGCAGATTGGATAAGAAAACAGGATCCCTCAATATGCTGTCTACAGGAGACACATCAAAAAGATGGAGACAGTCTAAATGCCCATCAACAGAATGGTTAGGCAGGTTTTGGTACCTAAACACAGTTGGATACTACAAAATGTTGAAGAATACTGATGAATCTGCAAAACACCTCATAACATGGATGAACCTGGAGGACATTATACTGAGTGAAATTAGTCAATCACAAAAGGACAAATATTGAGATCAATGTTTTAAAAAGTTCAGAAAAGCTTTTCTTAATAAAAGAAACAGTCTATGATGGCTTCGGGGGGAAGAGGAGGGAACATTATTTATGGGCTGGAGAGTAGACACATGTTAACATGGGTGGCAGGCAGGCAATAGACAATAAGAGAGAGGTTAGCAGAGGAAAGATTATGGTAGTGGGAGACACAGGGATGAATGCAACAGTTAAAGTGAATAGGGATAAATACTATTAACTGATGGTACATAGAGGGGATTGCAATCATTGTAATGAAGCAAAGTATATGGCTTTCTGAATGTAAAACGGGTTATTTGCTTTGCAAATTCAATTCACAATAAAAAGTTTTTAAATTAAAAAGAATCTCACTATTCTTCTGTCTCACACTACTATCTACTTTCTTCTATCCATTCACCTTCTTCATTGACCTTTATGTGTGAATCATGTCAGACTCACTCTCTATTTCCTCATTACACCATAATTTCTCAAATTGAGCTGAACCTGGGAAGCATTTCAGGCTAAGCTAACTGAATGAGGCAGCTAGAGAGCAATGGCTTCTGAATACCACACTGACTGAAAGGGTGAGCCAGGCAGAACTGTGCATCATTGGGAAGCCACTGGTAGAGGAAGCTAGGCAGTTGGTTGCTTTAAAGACAGCTACAGCTAAGGTGCAAGAGCTGCCATAATCACTGTCAATAAAAGTGGTAACAGTCATTGTGAATCAGGCTTTGTTTCCCAGAATAGCAGAGGTTCTAACTGATAACATACAGAGAACACAAGCAAATCAAGGAAGGAAGGATGAGAACTATTAATTCTAAGCATAAACTACAGTGAATGAAAATGAAGAAGAGAAAATTGAGTTTTAGGAGAATAAATTTGTGCTCAAAATCAGTTCCTTCCTTTTACTGCTAGTTTAATATATTTTAGGAGTTCCTCCACCACTCGTCTGTCAGTTTGTCGTACTGTGGTGGCTTGTGAGTTGCTGTGACTCTGAAAGCTATGCCACCAGTATTTTAAACACCAGCAGAGTCACCCATGGTGGACAGGTTTCAGATGAGCTTCCAGATGAAGACAGACTAGGAAAAAGGAGTGACGAACTAATTCCGAACATGTAGTAACTGAAAACCATATGAATAACAGAAAAACACTGTCAGATATAGTGCCGGAAAATGAGCCCCTCAGGTTGGAAGGCATTCAAAATGCGACTGGGGAAGAGCTGCCTCTTCAAAAGTAGAGTGGACCATGATGACACGTAAAGCCTGTGGGAGTAAAGCCCACGGGACTGTCATTTGCTGATGGGGTACAACTCAAAATGAACAGAAACAGCTGTAAAAATCCATTGAAAATCAGAATATGACAGAATATGAAAATCAGAGTATGACATGTGAATCTTGGAAAGTTGGAAGATGTCAAAAATGAAATGGAACGCATAAACATCAATATTTGAGGCATTAGTGAGCTGAAATAGACTGGTATTGGCCATTTTGAATCAGATGATCACATGGTTTACTATACTGGGAATGACAAATTGAAGTATTCATCGTCAAAAAGAACATATCCAGATTAGTCACGAGGTCCAATGCTGTCTGTGACAGGATAATATCCATGTGCCTAGACCAAGAGGCATTTATTCGAACAGAGCATGGAAACACTGAATGTTTTAAAATTGGGAAAGGTGTGCGACAGGATTGTGTTCTTTCACCATTCTTGTTCAATATGTATGTTGAGCAAATAATACGAGAAGCTGGGTTCTATGAAGGAAAACGTGAAATCAGGATTGGAGGAAGACTTATTAACAACCTGAGATATGCAGATGATACAACCTTGCTTGCTGAAAGTGAAGAGGACTTAAAATATTTACTGATGAAGATCAAAGAGCACAGCCTTATGTATGGATTACAACTCAATGTAAAGAAAACAAAAATCCTCACCACTGGACCAATAAACAGCATTCTTATCAATGGAGAAGAGATTGAGGTTGTCAAGGACTTCATTCTTCTTGGATCAACTATCAACACTCGCGGAAGCAGCAGTCAAGAGATCAGACGACGTATTGCATTGGGTAAATCTGCTGCACAGGAACTTTTTAAAGTATTGAAGAGCAGAGATGTCAGCTTGAGGACTAAGGTGCGCCTGACCCAAGCCATGGTATTTTCAATAACCTCATATGGATGCAAAAGCTGGACAGTGAATAAGAAAGATCATAGAAGAATTGATGCCTTTGAGTTGTGGTGTTGGAGGAGAATACTGAAAGTGCCATGGACTGCCAAAAGAACCAATAGATCTGTTTTGGAAGAAGTGCAACCAGAGTGCTCATTGGAGGCCAAGATGGCTAAGCTTCGTCTCTCATACTTTGGACACATTGTCCAGAGAGAACAGTCGCTGGAGAAGGATGTCATGCTGGGTAAGGTGGAGGGTCAGAGAAAAAGAGGAAGACCCCCAACGAGATGGATCAGCCAGGTGACATCATTGATGGCGTCAAGTATGGCGGTGGTAGTGAGGTTGGCCCAGGATCGGACATTGTATCATTCTGCTGTGCATGGGGTCGCTATGAGTCGGTTCTGACTCGATGGCACCTGACAACAACAACAACAAAGGGAAGACTCATATGCAAATTCAACCTGAAGCTGAAGAAAATGAAAACAGGGCCCCGAAAGCCAAAATATCACCTTGAATATATCCCACCTGAATTTACAGATCATCAGAAGAACAGATTTGATACATTAAACACTAAACACTGAAGCCCAGAAGAGTTGTGGGATGACATCAAGAACATCATACATGAAGAAAGCAAAAAATCATTAAGAAGACAAGAAAGACGGAAAAGGTCAAAATGGATGTCAGAAGAGACAATGAAACTTGCTCTCCAGTGTACAGATGCTAAAGCAAATGGAAGAAATGAGGAGGTACGAGAGATGAACAGAGATCAGCTCGAGAAGATAAAGCCAAATATTACAATTAAATGTGCAAAGATCTGGAATCAGAAAACCAAAAAGGAAGACCACGCTGAGCATTTCTTAAGCTGGGGGAACTGAAGAAAAAAATCAAGCCTTGACATTGGTTATTGAAAGATTCTCTGGGCAAATTAATGAATGATGCAGAAAGCATCAAAAGAAGATGGAAGGAATACACAGAGTCACTCTATCAAAAGGAAATGGTTAATGTTCAACCATTTTAAGAGGTAGCGTATGACCAAAGTCCAATGATACTGAAGGAGAATTCCAAGGTGCATTGAAGAAATTGGCAAAGAACAAGGTACCAGGAATTGATGGAGTCAAAATTGAAATCTTTCAAGAAAGTGATGTAGCACAGAAGGCACTCACTCATCTCTGCCAAGAAATGTGGAAGACAACTCTCTGGCCAACTGATTGGAAGAGGTCCATATTTATGCCCATTCCAAAGAGAGGTGTACCAATGGAATGCAGAAATCATCGGACAATCTCTTTGATATGGCATGCAAGTAAAGTTTTACTAAATGTAATACAGAAATGGCTGCAAGCATACTTGACAGAGAACTTCCAAAGGTTCAAGCCGGATTCAGAAGAAGCCATGGCATGAGGGATATCATTGTTGATGTCCAATGGATCTTTACTGAAAGCAGAGAATATCAGAAAGATGTGCTTTATTGAATATGCAAAGGCTTTCGATTAAGTGGATAATCACAAGATGTGAACAGCATTGCAGAGTATGAGTATTCCGGAACATTTAATTATGCTCATGAGGAATCTGTACCTGGACCAAGAGGCAGTTGTTAGAACAGAACATGAGAACACTGAAAGGTTGCAAATTAAGAAAGGTTTGCGACAAGGTTGTATTCTTTCACCATACTTATTCAACCTGTATGCTGAGCAAATAATACGAGAAGCTGGGTTATATGAAGAAAAACATGGCATCAGGATTGGAGGAAGACTCATTAACAACCTGCGATATGCAGATGATGCACGCTTGCTTGCTGAAAGTGAAGAGGACTTAAAACATTTACAGATGAAGATCAAAGAGCACAGCCTTTGGTATGGATTACATCTCACTGTAAAGAAAACAAAAATCCTCACCACTGGACCAATAAACAACATTCTTATCAATGGAGAAAAGATTGATTGAAGTTGTCAAGGACTTCATTCTTCTTGTATTAACTCAACACTCAAGGAAACAGAAGTCAAGAAATCAAACGATGTATTGCATGAGGCAAATCTGCTGCACAAGACCTTTTTAAAGTGATGAAAAGCAAAGATGTCAGCTTGAGGACTAAGGTGCGCCTGACCCAAGCCATGGTATTTTCAATAACCTCATATGCATGTGAAGTAGGACAGTGAATAAGGAAGACCGTAGAAGAATTGATGCTTTTGAGTTATGGTGTTAGAGGAGAATATTGAAAGTGCCAGGGGCTGCCAAAGAACCAACAGATCTATGTTGGAAGAAGTGCAGCCAGAGTGCTCCTCAGAGGCCAAGATGGCTAAACTTCGTCTGTCATACTTCGGACATATTATCAGGAGGGACCAGTCACTGGAGAAGTATATCATGTTTGGTAAGCTGGAGGGTCAGAGAAAAAGAGGAAGACCCCCAACGAGATGGATTATCGGGGTGGCAGCATCAATGGGCTCAAGCATGGCAACAATAGTGAGTTTGGCCCAGCATTGAGCAGTGGTTTGTTCTGCTTTGCATAAGGTCGCTATGAGTGGGCACTGACTGGATGGCACCTAACAACAACAGGAGTTCCTGGATGGTCAGTGCCTTCAACAAGGCAGAAGATAAAGTCCTATGTGTGACTGAAAACAGGAAGGTTGGAGGTTCAAGTCCACTCAGTAGTGCCTGGGGTCGGGGGGAAGGTCTTGTGATCTACTTCTGAAAATTCAAACATTGAAATGCTACTGAAGACAGCTCTACTCTGATATCCATGGAGTTGCCTTGAAATGGAGTCAACTAGGCAGTAACTGGTTTTTCCTTAGACTGTGTTTTAAGTGCATACACTCTCTCTTTAATAGTCATATAAAATGTATGACATGGGATTATCATTAGGTCCAATTACTTGATAAGAAACTTGATGTTTAAAAAGCTAAGGTGTAAGTGACTGAAATGAGCAACCTAATTTCCAAGCCCCAAATTATCACTACTCAGCTACTACACATCTGTTCTCTATCTGGGGGCAGACTAGTTACAGTAGAGGTTTGCTCTCAACACTATTTTTGTCACTTACTGAGAATGATGTCCTTGTATATTTTTTGGCTCTTTCAAAATCAGATTTACCACTGGATTTGGAATATAGTCAGGATAGAAAAGTTCAGGGGCATTTTCCTCTTCATAATTTTGGGTAAAAGAAACAGCCCCAACTTTAAGGTAAGGAGAGCTAAGTTTGCATGTACAGGTGAAAACATCTTGAATGCTGCCTGGCGCATCAGAAATAGGTTGCTGTAAGTTTAAAAAAGGAAAAGAAAGCAAGAACACCTTACATTATTTTCTTCACTGCATCATCTTTTAGAAGGAGTTGTTGTTATTACTATATGCCATTAAGTCAGTTTTGACCCACAGTGATCCTATATAGGGTTTACAGCGAGCAAATGGTGAGCTTGAACCTTGCTGTTCAAACTGACCTTGTTGTCCAGCACATTATCCTGTAGAGCCTCACCAGGACTCCTTAGAAGAAGAGAACAGAAATAAGATTAGGAGAAGGTGGCTATAGTGATAGGATTAGGAAGGAAAAGAAAGAGAAGAGGAGAAGCTAGAAGGTAAGTCCAGAGGTATATGTGTCCATCAGGAGTGGGGCAGGAGGCTCCCAAACTATCTATGTCCTTTCTTGTTGTCCCTGTACCCACTCACTCACTCCACAGCTCTCATCCCAAGTTCAGCCAGACACTTGGCAATCCTATAAACATGCTGTGTGAATGCCCATCTTCATCTAGAAAAAAGATTCACAGCTAGGTATAATTTTGAACTAACCTTCCGATGATGGAGTGGGCTGTGGAACAGAATCTCTTTGCACATTCATCTCATGATCCCGAGTGAAAAGAAGGCTGAATGGGGGAACTAGGGCAGGCAAAAAGAGAGAACTTTGCTGACTTTTTAACTTTGGCAAAACATGTCTTAAATTAATGCCATGCTTTAATTTCAGTGAGAAATGACAATAATTTTCAGGGAATCTCAAGTACTATTACAGGTCTGAAACTTCTGGAAATTTAAAAAGGCCATGATAATAATGCTTACCTTTATTTGTTAAGTTTCTGGTTGGCACAAATTGTTAAGTGCTTGATCACCACTGAAAAGTTGGCAGTTCAAACCCACCCATGGTACCTTAGAAGAAAGGTCTGGTGATACGCTTCTGACAGGAAAACTTTATGGAGCAGTTCCACATTCTGCGCACATGGGTCACCATGCATCATAAATCAGCTTGATGACAACATACTTAGCTTTCTGTTTTTGCTGTTATTGTTAAGATAAATATAACAGGTAATGATGATCTGGATTAAGTATGGGAACAAATTTTACAGACTTGTGTCTGACCCCAAAGTCCAAGCAATTCTGGACTAGTTTTTTTCCATACCATTACCCGTTTTCAGAACACCGAGCTGAAAGACTTGAGCTTGGCACTAGTAATGGAGCAAAGGGACAGGGATTCTAAGCCAGTGTCTTGAGTGATGTAAAAGATACAGTCCTGTGTATCTCAGATTGACCAGCATGTTTGGGGGCTTGCTATTAATAAAATATTCTGATTACGTGACAGGTACTAGTTGCCTACAGATGAACTGTCGATTTTTAAAGAATGATGCTACAATTAAACAAACTTAATTCAATTTTTCTTTGATGAAAACCGTTCAGGATCATGCAATTAGTGTTACGGTCTCACCATTATGAATATAAATTCCCATTGTACCAGCAAATTGTGGAAGTAATGGCTCATGGAGAGCTCATATTGAGAGAATGCCAATGAGCCAGCACTTACTCTCTGAGGGTAACTCATCATTATGAGAAACTGTGGATCACAATAGATGTGATTGTTTTAAAGGGGATGGACAAGGATAAGCCTCTTTAAATGTGCACCATCTATATCACTGAAATAGTGTCCATCTGAATACAAATTTGTAAATTCGTTAACAGTGTTTCTGGGTGTTGTGACAAATCTAAAAGAAGACCCAGTATCATCACACAGTGTATTTTCGAGGTACATATTTTAGTTGAGCTATACATTGTAATCTAAGGGCCTGCTATTGAATCTCTATACTGGTGCTGGCTCATTTAAGGGAGCATTTGCATCTCCATTAGCGCTATGGTGAATTAAAATCTAATTGAGTTCCACAGGCATTTAATAGTGTGTCCAATATGGGCAAAGCACTAAGTTAGATAATGTAAAGAAAGGTACAGAGATTAAAGATAAAGGGTGATATTTGGTAACTCAGAGGTTACTGTTTATAGGAGATCTCTTAGATTGATGTGAGCTCTCAGCAGAGCCTAAAACATTGGGGATGAAATAAGCTTGTGATTGGGAGATATTGGCCTTCCCTTTGCTTTAGTTTCGATTCTTCCCAAAGCAGAACTTCCAGGAGTAGTTTACTTTGCAAGGGATTCCAGGAAGCACAGTTGAGACACTGGGAATGCAAAGACAGAGATAAGGTGAAAGTCAGGAGAGGGTGTATTGATAAGCAGGTCCTCTTATGGACAATTGGTACTAAATTCCACTGGTGCTAAATCCTCTCTGAGGATCTTTGTGGCATGCACATCAGGTTTGTCCTACTAGAGAATGGGGAATTAAGGCATTTATCTACTGATTCACAGCCCCCACCAACTCAGGGCTGATCATGGAGTTGTCAGTGCCAAGCCCTTCCCTGGTGTCCCCAGGTGATCCAATTCTCTGGATGCTTGAGAAAGCTTCTGGTAGAGAAGAGAGGAGAAGGAGTTTAAAGTGGGAAACTACCAACAGGGTGGAAATGAAATACTCCAGCTGATAGTAAACTCATCTCAGCTCATTGTTGTCATTGTTAAGTGCCGTTGAGTCAGTTCTGCCCCATAGCAATCCTTTATAGGGTTTCCAAGGAATGACTGGTGAACTTGAACCACCAATATTGTAGTTCAAACAGTTTTACAGTCTGGTACATTAACCCACAGTGCCACACCAGGACTTGTTTATTATTATTATTATAACAGCTACACATGTTCACTGCAGAAAGTTTAGGAAATATAAAACATAAACCCCCATAATCCCATCTCTCAGCAATAACCACTATTATCTTTCTGGTACCTTTTCTACCAAAAATTGATTTTTATTAGAGTGTGTGTGTGTGTGTGTGTGTGTGTGTGTGTGTGTGTGTGTGTGTTGGGAGGGAGTGGGTACTGTTTTGTTTGAAATTATACTTTGTTCTTACTGCAGTTTTTCACTATTCAAAGCAACTGCACTCTCAGTATTTTCTTGCTTGGGAGTTTGGGAGAACTGAAGGTATATAGTACTTGAGGTCAGTGCATCGTCCTTTTTTTTCTTAGTCTTTTACAGTAGCAGTCCTATGCAGTATTTCTCC
>NW_006408542.1:8704715-8711638 GCF_000296735.1 Chrysochloris asiatica
TCCTGGGCAAGCTACTTGCTCGTTCTTGTAGTAAAAGTCTGTCTGTCTCTATTGTTTTGTATTTTTCCTGTAGGTCTTTCTTTCAAGAAGTATCTTCTGTTCTTCTAGCTGCTCCAGGCTGGTTTTCTCATCCTTTCAAGTGAAAATTTCCCATCTTTGGAGATCTGGGTGTGGTTCAGGCTTCCACCTATAGTCTTACGTATTGCAGAGCTCCACAGGAAGCCTCCTTCACTGGGCATGTTGTAGCCCCATTTTAGGTATTCCAATCAGTTATAGACAGAAGACAGACTTACAAGCTTTCTACGGTGATGTTTCTGGCTTTCCTTTCTCTCCTCCTCCAGTGTCTATTTTATAATACAATGCAAAGAAAACCAAGATTCAAAAGACAGGCAAGCATCTTACCATTATTCCCCCCTTTTCCCCATTCCAACCATGTCTCAATCTCTGTATCCCAGAGCCCTGTTGTTCCAAGGTTGTGCATACATCATTATTTACCTCTGTCCCACTTAGCCCATGCAAACCTGCCTAATTGTTCTCCCATCTGCTTTGTTCTTCCATTCCCCTGTCCCTTCTTATATATTGCCCCAAGTGCATCTTTCTTTTATAAAGACCTCCTGATGTGGTGTTGTAGGATCAGCACTGGATTGCGAACCACAAGGTCAGTGGTTCAAACCCACCAGCTGCTCCCTGGAAACCCTATACAGGGTTGCTGTGTGTCAGAACCATTTCAATGGCATGGCACTTAACAACAACAAGAAGGATGTTGCAGAGATTATTTTGAATGCTTTGGAGGGAAAGAGGAAATCTGACAGGAAAAAAATATATTCTGCCCAGGTTTGGAGGGATGCTAGAGGGATGGGACTGTTAGGGGCACCAGAATCTCTCCCAGTCTGTGGCTGTGTCCTGGGGAGATGACCAAAGAACTCACTAGGATGACTTCTTGGTGTTGTCAGCTGAGACAGATAACCTCTTAGCTTTCAGTGAGATTAATGCTTCTGGAGTTCCATGTGAGACACAGGAAAAGCAGATCCACCTTTCTGGGAGGTCTGGAGTTAGTTGGGGCAATGTTACTATGCTGTGGGTGTAACTCACCGATGCAGACCAGTGATGACAACTGCCAACCAAGAGTCTTCCTGGTACTTGATCCTGGTTTCACATCAGGATCTGGGACTTCCAAAACCCTCAGAAGGAGAACCCCATAGATAACTGATAGAACTGCTCTGTGAATGTGGGCTCACAATTGGGGTGAAGACAAGGCCAGGGAGAACAATTTGAGTGACAAGAGAATACTACACGGAGAGGAGTGCACTGCTTAAAGGCAACAGAGGTAAATACTGTTATATACACAATTCAGCAGTAATAGTGATCTACAGGTAGGTGTATGAAAAGACGTTTAGGCTAAACAGATGTGGGAAGGAGAGTGTGCATATACTCACAAATATATGTAGGTTTGGCAGAGGATGCATGTACATGGGTATTTACCTTTGTTGCAAGTCCATCCATGAATGTGGTGGCACATGCAGAGAACAACGTTTTGCAAACTTTTTCAACATAACCAAACACCTTGAAGTGAATGAGTCACTGGGCCTAGTGGCTGAGGATCATAGTCACAGAAGATACCACAGTCAATTGGCATAACAGTCCACAAAGACAATGTTCTACTTCCTACTTTGGTGAGCAGTGACTGGGGCCTAAAAAACTCATGAGCAACCATCTACAGTACAGTATTGTTCTCTTGCTGTAAGGAGGAAAGAATCCTGATAAAAATGGAAGATGCGTAGAAACAATTAATCCATTGGACTGATGGAGCCTACCAACATCACTCTCTATGATCCCGAGACCAGAAGAACTAGACAATACCTGGGTACCACTACCAATTTCTCTGAAAGAGATAACATTAGAAGGTCCTGGAGAGAGTGGGATAAAAATGTGGAATGAAACTCAAAATCATCAAAAAGTATTAAACCAGGCTTACTGGTCAGATAGAGGCTGATAGAACCACATTGAATACAGCCCTCATCAACTCTTTAGCCCTGGAATTGAACTCGTGCCTCTGGCTCAATTTTAGGTCAAACAATAGATAGGTCTATAAGGAAGGTATGCACACCTTCGAATCATCAACCATTTGAGATTTTAAAAAGATAGCATTTACCCAAGACAAAATTCAGAAGGGTTAGGAAAGAAGCAGGAATGGAAACAAGAAACACAGGAAGAGAGATAAATGATATTACATTGAGGAGATTGTAATCATTGAGATTAAACAAAATATGTATAAATTGTTGAATATAAAACTGATGATCTGCTCTGTAAACTGTCACTAGTTCACAATGAAAATTCAAACAAAGAGAATTTCCAAACTGAGTAGTGGTGATATCCATTGTGATATCCAAATCAAATCCCAATTCATTTTCTTCTTCTTGGACTCACAAGAACACATCATTCTCTGGGTTACCTTCATTAAGTTGTGGTCATGTGCATAGTTTTGAGCAATGAACCATGATCATAAATGACACATGTCACTCTCACTTGAAGTACTTAAAGAGCCAGTGTGCAGCCCTCTAGTTCTCCTTCTCTGTAACAAAATCATAGAAACCATGCATTGAGATGGTAGAGTTACAAAACCAGAACCACCTGGACCACAGAGTTGCTTTCTAGAGCAATTGTCTTAGAAAGTTGTCAGAATGAATTGGACTTTGTGTGTAAGGCATTTGTCATTGTTATTTTAGACCATTGTAGTCGAGTTAATTCTGAATCATAACAACCCAATGGGAGAGAGTAGAACCACCCATAGAGACTCTAAGACTGTAATCTTTATGGAAGAAGAATGCAACATCATTCTAGCAGGGCACACCTAGTGGTTGGTTCAAATCAATGACCTTTCAGTTGGCAGCCAAGTGTTTAACCGCTGTGCCAACTACAACACAGCTTAGGTTAATGTTTAAGCTTTAACTTGATTAGTCTGAAATTAGACTTCCTAGGTTTCATTCCATGACTGTGGTACAATGAACTACTTCATACATCTCTTTTAGCCATAATCGTTGTAACTCCAACTAAACTACTTTTTCCTGATGGATGTGGTTAAGAGAAGGTAGGGGAAGATGCTGATGGATCCTCTGATTAAGTTGTGAATGACTGTTAACAGGGTACATTGTGAAAACTTGGAACTATGAGTATAAAAGTAAGTTGTCTCAGAGGCAGGAATGGAGAATCTCACTACCAACCAGGGAGAGCCGGGAGTAAAGTGTGTCCTTTGTATCCCAAGATCCCTATGCATTGAACCCCCTAGATCCATGAGTAGAATGTTGTGACACACTGGAGAAAAAGCAGAGGAGCAACAGCAGTAGAACCAAAAACCAGAACACAGGAGAGAGCGTACACATGGAGCGAGGATACAAAGTGACTTTGGGCAAGAGTCTTGCTTGCAGAGTGGGGTGCCTCTGGGCACTTGACTAGGGGAGCTAGGTTTGCTGATCCACTGAACTAGAACTGAGTGCCTTCAAGTTGAGGCTTACAGTGCAGTAGAGTGTCCTTTGAACATTTATCAGCAGTCCTAAAAGAGCTTTGTAACATTGTCTAGCAGAGCAGAGATCAGGCCAAAGGACAAGGACCAGAGAGAGACCTGCCCTGGACACTGCAGAGGAGAGGCTATATTGACTAGAAGAACTGTGCCCTGGACATATCTGACCCTGACTTGTAACCTGCTAACTTCCCCAATAAACCCCACAACTGTGAGTGTCTGAGTTCTATGGAAGCATTACAATGGATTATTGAACCCAGCTGAGTACAGTGCTGTGGGAGACATGGTTAGTGCAATGTGGTTTTGTTTTTACAATGACCAACCACTTTCTCGTGTTTTGGCTTTAGAAAAGTTAGTTAGGTACTATAAGTCTCATTTTTTTCAACTGTATAGTAAGCATTCTTAACAACACCTTACTCCTAAAATTATGAGGAAACAACCATTGTGAAGTGCTTCAGCTTGGCACATAATAAATGCTCAAAAAGCACTAGCTTTTTGGTGATGATAATCATACTGCAAAATGATCATTAAAATAGAAAACAAAATTATTACTTTATGCATTAAGTAGTAGAAATTTCCAAAACGATTTCAAAGTCCTTGTTTTTGTTTCTATTTAAAACCATCAATTAATCTAAAGTAACAGCAATGGGGAAGCTATTTGATGAGTCAATGTATGATTCTTTTCTGAAGGCATCAATAATCAAGCATATGAGTCTTAACTTCTAATATTTATTTCCATAC
This sequence comes from Chrysochloris asiatica, assembly GCF_000296735.1. Taxonomy (NCBI): domain Eukaryota; kingdom Metazoa; phylum Chordata; class Mammalia; order Afrosoricida; family Chrysochloridae; genus Chrysochloris; species Chrysochloris asiatica. The sequence goes on from NW_006408542.1 coordinate 8,708,974, forward strand.
AGTTAGTTGCATTAGTATATTATTATAAATCTTTTAATCTTGAGTATATCTCTTTATCATTCCTAAATTAACTTAGTTTTTGCTCTTTTATTTTACCTCTCATCATCTGACTTTTTCTTTCTCCAACTTGTTTCTATAAACAGCCATCATGATTTGTTCATTCACTACATGTGGCGGTGGCTCCCAGACACCCCTAATTCTGTCCACCCACCTTTGATTATGCTGTATTTAAGGGACATGGTGAGAGTAGGTGAGAGTTTGGTGAGTAGAGAGAGATGTTGTTGTTATGTGCCGTGGAGTCGGTTCCGACTCATAGTGACCCGGTACAGGGTTTCCAAGGCTGTAAATCTTTATGGGAGCAGAACGCCTCATCTTTCTCCAGCGGAACAGCTGGTAGTTTTGAACTGCTGACCCTGAGGTTAGCAGCCTGATTCATAACCACTACACTATCAGAGCTCCTTGTTCATGGTTTGATGCCTAGATGGCGGGAAGCATTGTGGTGGCCTTAACCACTGTGAAGGAGCCAGGAGGTTCCTGTTGAGTCTAGAGCGTGTGTGCTCTCTGGAGAGTGGGCTCTCCAGTGGAGCAGCACGGAGCTGCTTGAATCAAGTCAGTTTATGGTCTCAGGTGGAGGCAGTCTGTGGCTTTTGGAAATAAAGAATTTGAGATTTAGAAAGAGATCAATCCAGTATTAAGGAATTATTTACTTTAGAAGAAAAGTTAAAAGCAAAGGATTGAGAACAGAATAGATATGTAAACTTAATGTATGGAAGAAACAGGAATAAATTAAGAGAAGAGGAAAATCATCCATGAAGAATAGGACATGGCAGATACTTGATGATTATTAAATGAACCATTAGAAGACCACTTAACAGTGCCTCTCAAGGAGGATGCTGATTCAATTAGTCCTACTTCTGGCTCTTTTCTGTCCTTTTACAATTATTTGTTAATTTTACTTCTTGTTCTGTTTGTTCACCCCTCACTTCATTTTAATTTAAGTTACCTTGTTGTCTGGACTAATTTTGGAACAAAGAAAGATGTTATAAATAAAACAGGTGTGTTTTTTTTTCCTAAGCAATTCTAAATTAACAAAATTTAAAATAAAGAAAATATGTGCTCTTCTTGTCTCTCCAGACTTCTGCCTAAAACAAGTTTATTTTAAAGTTCCAACAGAAGATACATTTATTCTAGATGTATCTAGATAACAATCTTCATTAGAAAAATAAGAATTTTCACTAATACAGTGACACTCCCATGTAATTTCTATTCCAATGAAAGCTCGATTTTGGAGATAAAGAACTTGAGATCTGAAAGAGATCAATCTTGTATAGATGTAATGGTCTACATTTAATGTCATGTTGAGGTTAGCATGGATAGCAAGCAATGATGGTGATAAAAGTGGCAACTTTGAGGTATGCAGCTATATCTTTTCAAACAGAGCACTTTTGGGGAAACCAAGGAGATATGATTGCTTATTTAAGAGACTGACAATTTTCCTGAGTTGATAATGAAGAAAGTTGGATTTTGGTTTCTTTAGGCTGTTGCCTGTACTGAATCTTCTCTTTAACACCCCACTCTTCAGTGGCCTAGTCTGCCTTTCCGTTGATTTAAAATCGATGGCCTGGCCTCCAGCTGAGGCCACAGGCTTATCCATTGCACCCGCTGCTGCACGCCTGGGACAGCTCCAACCAGGGGAGTTACAGAAGGATGTCTTCATGTCTATAGGTGGCATCTTCAGCCGGGGGCACCAGGCACTCAGCTTTTTCTTTCTGAAACCATTTTGCTCCTTTGTCAACACAATTACCTAACTGGTATATATAGGTAGTGAATTAAAAGGGGGCAGGAAACGAGGAATTTGGAGAGAAGGTGAGCCTTAGCTGTACCCAGGAGACCTCTAAGCAGGAAGCCATTTTCTTTGGCTTGGCTGTTCACTTTTAAGAAGGCTGTCTTAAGCAAGAGGGCAGGACAGCAGAAAGATGAACTGGAGAAATCAAAATAGCCAGTACATTTTCATTTGAGAGCAGATACTGAATGTCTGCTTTATGTTGGATAGCTTAAAATAGTGAGTCACGTGAGATGCCAAGTAGGTGCAGGTGGCAACCAATGTAGGATAAGTACTGAACTGCTAACAGCAAAGCAGTGGTTCAAACCCACCAGGCGCTCCTCGGAAACCCTATACTGGATCTCTAGGAGTCAAAATCAACTTCAAGGCACTTAACAACAGCAGCAACAACAAGAAGATACCTAAGGGGGTACTGGCGGTTCTGAATTTTCACTTTCCATAATAGTTGTTGCTAATTGCCTTCAAGTCAGTTCTGACTCATAGCGACCTAGTATAGGGTTTCTGAGGCTTTAAATCTTTTCAGGAACAGAAAACCTTTTCTTTTTCCTGCAGAACAGCTGGCAGGCTCAAACCATGGACCCTGTGGTTAACAAATTCAATGTTTATCATATGGAGAGACCCTGTTTAATTCTTGCCAGTAACCTCAGGTGCAGCAGAGACTTGTTGTTGTTAGGTGCCATTGAGTTGGTACCGATGCACAGCAGATGCACAGCAGAAAGAAACACTGCCCAGTTTTGGGCCAACCTCACTATTGTTGCCACACTTGAGCCCATTGATGCTGCCATTTGGCCAGTTGATCTCACTGGGGGTCTTCCTTTTTTT
>NW_006408542.1:8712341-8723094 GCF_000296735.1 Chrysochloris asiatica
ATTTTAAAACATTCAGTGTTACCATGTTTGAACAACTGCCTCTTGGTCCTTCTACAGATTCCTCATGAGCATAATTAAGTATTCCGGAACACTCATACTTCACAATGTTGTCCATATGCTGAATAGGATTCAGTGGAGCTTTCAGACTAGGATGGACTAGAGAAACTAACAATCTATTTCCAAAATATCAGCCAGTGAAAACCCCATGGATCACAATAGTCTGACCCACAAACCATGATGTGCATGGTGCAGGACCGTGCAGTGTTTTGTGTTTTGCATAGGGTTGCCATGAGCCAAGGGTCAGCTTGATGGCAGCTAACAAGAAATTACATATGTTACTCATATTTCATATTTCATAGGAGTCCTGGTGTGGCGCTGTGGGTTAATGTGTCAGACTGCAAAGCCATTTGAACTACAAGGTTGGTGGTTCAAGCTCACCAGCTTCTCCTCAGAAACCCTATACAAGGTCGCTATGGGTCTGAATCAACTTGATGGCACTTAACAACAACAATAAATCATATTTCATTTTTCCTCATTGATTTTTTTAAGACTCATTATGGAGGAAAAGTACTCCAAAGGAATAAAACTTGTTTGAATTATTGTTAGCACCAAAACATTCAAGCTTAATAAAGTTGGAATTCTTAGGCCTTGCTTTTTGGGATCTTCCTGTATTTTAGAATTAAACTGTAGCAGATACTTAACGTATTAATCTTATGAAATTTTGGTCATAGTTAACGCAAGTTAAGTATTTTCTTTTTAAATTTCAAATTACAAGTAAGTGCGGCTTAAGTCAATGAGCCAAGCTCGAGTTCCCAGAAAGCTTTGGTATTGGGGTTTGAAAAGTAGTAACTAAGCAGCCTCTGTTGCTATTTCAGTTACAAAATCTCCTAACTTTGTCAGTCTTTTACGTGTTCCTTTCATGTTTCTGTACTGTGTAAGCAGCTGTTTCATTTTCATATAGTACTTCCAGAGTTCATAAACCAATGTCATTTCCTTAATGGGTGTGCTGTTTCGTATTTAATCTGTAGTGAATGGTTGCCGTGGCTTAATTTAAAATCCTTAATAGGCAGGTTATTTAATTTCGCAGCTGATACTCTTGTAATTTCTCATTGGAAGTATGTCTTCTTTAGAATAGTTCAACTTTTTGGGTTTGTTTTTTTTTCTTCTTCTTCTTCTTCCTCTGACCCTTCTCTGTGAACTGTATGTTGGTTGGTATCACACCTGCAACTTCACGGTAGTTCTACGGATAAGTGGCTTTTCAAATGTATAGAGTACTTTTCTTTAAATAAGATGTATAAAATAAACTTAGAATTTTCCTGGGCAATTTCAGCCCTATTATTTTAATGTGAAAGAACAAAAAGATGAATCTCTGTGTGCCTAAGATGGTCTCAGAATCCCAAGGCAGTTAATTTTAAAAATTATGTCCTTTGGGGCTGTCTTTCCAGTTTTTCCATTGTACTTTCATTACATTTTCTTTCTTTCATTACATTTTCTGTTCAGCTATATGGATTCTGCCAGCATGAAGTGGACTCGGTGTGTGATTCTCTGTTGCTATTGTGAGACACCATCGAGTTAATTCTGACTCATAGAGATCCTATGCACAACAGAACGAAGCACTGCCCAGTCCTGCACCATCCTCACAATTGTTCTTACACTGGAGTCCATTGCTGCTTCCACTGTGCCATTCCATCTTGCTGGGGGCCTTCTTCTTTTTCGCTGACCCTCCACTTTAACAAGCATGATGGCCTCCTCTGGGGACTGGTCTCTCCTAACAGTATGTTTGAAGTATGAGAGGTGAAGTTCACCATCCTGGCTTCTGAGGAACATTCTGGCTGTACTTCTCCCAACACAGATGGGTTTGTTACAATGACATTCCATGGTAATTTTAATATTTTCTTCAATACCTTAACTCAAATGCATCCTGTCTTACACAGTCTTCCTAATTAATTGTCCAACTTCCTCATGCATCTGTAGGCATCACAAATAGTTAATGTTGAAAAATAAGACATTTTAAAAGGTAATAGAGTTTTGTGATTAAATGTCAAGTACTTCATCAGGAGTTCTGGGAATTCTGAGCATTTCCTCATCAATAACCATGTCAGCAATACAAGACAATGCTAGGAAACAGCCCGGAGTGCCTATCTCCTCATCTGCCCTCAGTGTATCTATTCTGTCTCAGGCTGGGAGTGGACTATATAGTATTCTCAGGGCTAATCCAAAGAGCCAGTCCAAGTCCCCACTGATCTATCCTGTCTTCCTTCTGTTACCAGTCCCATTTTAATTCAATTTTTTTTTTCTGAAACAAGGAAGAATATTAAATGTTTTTCAAATAATTTGAATGATAAAATGAAAGCTTTAGAAAAAACATCATTTAAGTGCCTGATTGCAGGCAAAGTAGCATCAGCAAGTAGGACACTTACCAGCAGGATACTAGTGAAGCATCCCTCAATTAGTAAAGCATCCCTCATCTTGAGGAGACTCAAGATGCAAGAACAGAAAATGGACAGGAAACCAAAGGGATCTCAGAGGTTGGGTACCCAGATACTCAGCTGAGGTCATGCTGAAAAACCACTTTGCCGCAATTGCCACTGCTCACCTACCACTTCTGATCAAATTGACTTCTAAATTTCTTTCTGCCTTGATTTTAGCTGCTCAAGATTTGATATCCTAGAAGCAAGCATCTAATTGGCCGAGCATAGTTTATAAGAACTTCCAGGAAAGGAGCCTGCATGGGAAGTAGAGCATTCAAAATTACTCGGCCACGTACTATGCCATTCTTCTGGAAGAAAAGATCTAATACACACTGGATGGGATGGAGACAGGTATCTAGATAGTCACAGGTAAGTAAATAAATAAATATCTGATAATTAACTGCTACACCAACTACCACATAGCTGTCCTTCTGTTGTTCTATGACAGCTTTCATGTTGCTATATCAGTGGAAGCTCTGTCATGGTATTTCAAATAGCCATGGTGGGCAGGTTTTATCAGAGTTCTCCTTGATTATGACAGACTAGAAAGAAAGGCTTGGTGATCTACTTCTAAAAATTAGCCAATGAAAACTGGATCAAAACAGAATATTGTCTGATAAGATGCTGCACATTGAGCCCCTAAGTTGGAAGGCACACAAAATACACAGTAACCGTAACAATGGCGTCAGTTATATCAAGGATAGTGAAGATAGTGCAAGACTGAGCAAGTTCCTTTCTGTTGTATATGGGGCTTCCATGAGTCTGCATAAACTCAACGGCAATTCACACAAAGAGTAAGAATAGAATTATCTTCAGAAGAAAAATCTATCATATAGTACTTGTGGGGGAAAAAGCCAAACTGTGAGCTCAGGTAGCCTGGTAGCGAACAGCCCAGCAAACAGATTTCTTCATACAGGGCAGATCCAAGTGCAAGGCGGAGCCTGAATTATATTCAAGGAAAGCTGAGAGGAACCTTATCCAATCACATGGCAGGTAATCAAGATTCCTGCTCACCCCTTTGTCCCAGCCACCCTGAAGCTCTTTGCATTTGACCAGAAGGCAAAGGAGCTCCTTGTTCCATCTCAAAGCTCCAGGACTCCTCAAAGCTCCAGGACTCTGTGAGGCCTGAGTTCCTACCGTTCCAAATGTCCTACTTCATATCTCTCTGTAGCTTAAGCATCCTCCAAAAGCTCTACCGCTGGGACTTCTTTCTCGGCTCTCCGGCAGGCCCAAATTAAGGAACATGCCAGAATGATGAGAAAAATTGTATATGTGGGGTTGGGACACTCAAATTTCCTTATAGGAAATGCAAATGTGCACTACTTCAGTTGGGACCGCCAGAGAGTAATCTTCAGTGGAAATTTAAAAAAAAAAAAATTTTCTTTTTTTAAATTTGTACCACCTCCAGTTGCTATGCCTATACTTTACATTCATCAGCCTTAAAAATCAGCCAGCTGGCACCCAGTGTCTCAGTTGGCTAGAAAAAAATTGAACAATGCATGGCATTTTTCCATTTATGGAGAATGAGTGATTTATTATTTAGAATTCAAACATTTTAATATGCTCTCCAAGAAATTGTCTGGTTTAGAAAATCATGAGGGAAAACTGAAGAAGTAGCAAAACCACAGACAAATAGGAAACTTTTCTAACAAGATAAGGATTTTTCTTTTTTTTTTTTTTAAAGCTGTCTTATTTTGAGCAAATCTGTCTATGATCAGGAAATGGGAATAGGACCTTTGATCTAAAGTCTATCTTGGTCTCTGTGGTATCCTCCAGAATTAGAAAGTGGCGTTCTGTTTCTAAGCCATTTCTATGAGGAATAGGAATCTTTTCCAGGGCAGGAAACCCAGTGATGAGACCCTGTCTCTCTGGGCACTCTCAGCCATTGCCTTGCCATATGCACAAGTGGGTGGGAGGTTCCTGCTACCTGCAGGACTCACAGACCTTTCTCTGACTCCTGTATTCTGAAAACTTCCTTTTAGTCTGGAGGAAATCTCTCTCTCTTCATGGTTTCCTTCAACTATTCAGTCTCCTTAATCATTCCTAGTCACCTAGCAAAAATCTCCACAGTGATTTAGTCTTTTGAAAATAAAAGCTGGGAAAGATTAATTTGTACAGCTAACACTGAGCCTGCAGGTGGGGTATTAGATCGCTAACAACATGTGGTAGGCAGAATAATGACCCCTCCGTATCCAAGATATTCACAGAGACTTTCGGTTCTGCAAACAGTAGGCTTAGATATATACCAAAATGTTTGAGGTTCAAGTTAATCCAGAGATTAAACAGAAGAAAGGTCTGGTAATCCACTTCTGAAAAATCAGCATTAAGAATTCTAGAAAACATAGCTTAACTCTGAAATCCATGACTTGGAATAGACTTATTGGTATGATCTAACCTCTGGAACCTATGACCTACAGAACTATAAAATAACAAATTGTACTGCTTTAAGCTACTACATTTGGATTACCAGCTGGGCTGCTAACCACAAGGTCAGTGGTTTGAATCCACCACTCACTCCATGGGCGAAAGATGAGACTTTTGCTATCATAAAGATTTACAGCTTTGGAAACCCTATACAAGGTCACTATGAGTCGGAACTAACCTGGTGACACACTATCACCACCACCACCAAGCTACTACATTTGTGGGAATTTGTTACAGCAACAGTATTCATCTCTTCCGGAGTCCGTCAGCAACCATGTGAGAAGAGAGACGCAGGAGACAGAAAGTAGAGGTAAAAGTGTTAGCTTTGCTACTGATGATTGTAAGTGTTCACATTGACCTTTTTGATAATAGAAGAATTAGAAAGTCATATACATTTAGCCTTTGGCAGATATCAACTTAGACTCCAAGGAACAAAGATATCCATTGTCAGAGAGCAGATAATGCCTGCATCCTGACAGTAGAAAGAACCCCAGAGGGAGGAAAGTCAGAAGATGCCAAACCAAGCACATTCTGTGGCTTGTCCCAAGCTCACCAATCAGATTGACAGTCGTCTGAGGAGGAGATAGGAAGGTTGCCAAGAATGCTGACAACGTTATGCTAACAGAAGTCTCTCAAAGAGCCAAGGGAGATGGATGTTCCTCCTCTAATGCCTGTTACCTGCTTTAATTGGTGAGGAGAAGAAGAAGAAAAAAAGGAGACAATTTTTATCTCAAAAAATGTACTTTCATATGGTTGATGCTAATAAAAAAAATCCAATTTTGAATAAAAAAATCATACATCATTTTTATTAATAGAGAATCAAATTCCCTTAACCTCTTTAAATGCTGAACAGTTATTTCAAGAAATACGATGGAAAGAACATCAAATCATTAGTTTCCAACCACACTGCATGTCTGTTTGTTCCTCTTTTTCCATCTTCCCTTTTCTGTAATTTTGTTTGTTCTTCTATCCTAATTAACCCTCTACCCTACTTTCTCCTTTTATCCCCTCTCCATTTGCTCTTCAGAATTTTTGCTTAATGACAAGTCAACTCCTCTATATCTTCAAGGTAGTAGGATAAGCTCTGGACTATGAACCACAAGGTTGGTAGTTAGAGCCCACCAGCCGCTCCATGAGAGAAAGATGAGGCTTTCTGCTCCTGCAGAGCTTTACAGCCTCAGAAACCCCATACAGGGTTGCCAATGAGTTGAAAACAGCTAGATGGCACTTAACTACAACATACCTCCTGGTGGCACAGTGAATTATGTGTTGGACTGCTAACCAAAAGGTCAGCAGTTCAAAATCACCAACAACTGCTCTGTGGGAGAAAGATGAGGCTTTCTGCTACTGTAAAGATTTAAAGACTCGGGATCCCTATATGGATAGCTATAAATTTGAACCAACTCAACTGTATACAACAACAACATACTTCCTAGAGCTGGAGTCCTGGTGTGGCAGGCACTGTAAGGTAATCACTGAACTGTTAACTGCAGGGCTGTTCAAACCCACCAGTTGCTCCTTGGAAACACTATACAAGATCGCTATGAGTCAGAACTGACTTGACAGTACTTAGCAACAGCTACCTAACTCCTGCTAAGGTGGCAATGTAGGATAAATACTGTACCGCTAACCTTAAAGTCAGGAATTCAAACCCACTAGCTGCTCCTTTGGAAAATGATGAGGCTTTGTGCTCTCATACAGAGTTACAGCCCCAGGAACTGTATACAGAATAGTAAGAGCTGCAATTGACTTGATGGCAGTGAGTTGTTTTTTTAAAAATATATACATTCTACTAAGGACCCTTGGTGGCACTAAAGCTCAGCAGTTTTAATTCACCAGCTTCTCCCAGAAAGAAAGATAGGACAGTCTGCTTCTGTAAAGATTTACAGTCTTGGGAATGATATGAGACAGTCCTATTCTGTCCTACAGGGTCATTATGAGTCGGAATGGACTCAGTGGAAGTGGGTTTGGGTGTTTCTGGTTTTGGCATACCTCCAGCTTGGGGTCATAGGGTAATACAAACTGTTAATCTCTTGACTAGTAACTGAAAGATTAGTGGTTCAAACCAATCTGGAGGAGTCTTGGAAACAGGCTGGAAATCTGTTTCTGAAAGGTCTCAGTCATAAAAACACTATGGAGAGCAGGTTTACCCTTCAACACACAGGGTCCCTTTGAGCTGGAATTGACTCAAGAGCAGATGACTGGCTTGTTTATACCACTTGCTTATAGGAAAGACCTGGGACTTCCCTAAGGAGACCACTCCCCTTAAAGCACATTTTGCTATTTTCAATAACTTACCTTAGAGGCAGAGATTGAATGGTGAGTTCATCATCCCCAAAGGTTTCCAGATCAATCATTTTGCCATCCTGTTTTTTGAGGTTCCTGTGTTTTGATTCCATTACTCTCTCATCTCTCCTCCTTGCTATTATTTACTGACCACGTGATATGCCCTCCCCATTTGGTGCTCAGTCTTGATCACTGACCTATCTTTTCCTTCCAAAGTCCCATCATCATCAAGGCTGGTCTTCAGATTCTATGGGAGAACTATTCAACACCTTGAACTCTTGTTTCTTTGTCTTCAAGGCCATCTATACCCACTCAGTGTCAGCTGTGCAGTCATACTCAGGAGCTTGCCATCTGCCAAAACTGTGCCACCTCTGAAACTATCATTCAGATTCAACACTCCAAGCTTGTTGTCTCAAGTATTCTCAGGATACCTCTTCTCCCACCATATCAAGGCTTCTCATTCATTGACTCATCTACCTTCTACATCTCTCTCAGGCTTACCACTTAGTACAATATGCTATCATTATAATGAGTCTTCTTCTGATAACTCACACTCCAATACCTTGTATTCATCACACCTACCTGGGGAAACTCCAACTCTTGGAAGAATTCAACTACTTACTTTCTCATGTGCTTATATCTATATATTGAGTATTACTTGAGAAAATCATACCTTTGTACAGAATGACACTGTCTTAAATTTGTGGACATCCTTCTAGCTGAATGTACAGTGATCTTCAGGAATCTTTCAGTTCACTCTCCCATTTCAAACTACTCCACTGTCTTCAAATTTCTAAATTAAATATCTTTTCCTTTAGTGAAGTTGATGAATCTGGCTCCTCTTTCATAAACAAAACAGAAGATCCTAGAAGACCTGTAACCTGTGCTGGCTTATAAATCTACAAATCAACCTATGTTAATCATATTTACCTCCTTTTGTCCTGCTGTAGTATAAATTGTTTTACAAGTCTAATTCCCACTTTCTGTTTTTTATCCTATACATACTTACCTTACTTTCCAGGTGTTCATCCTTTTGTTACAGCCTTTCTAACCCCAGGAGTTATAATTTTTCCATGACTCATGGCAGTAAGATTTTAAACATTCTTAAATCTCTGCCATTTTAAGAAACAAAATAAAACCAAAAACAAAGTGGAGTGGAAATGAGGGTGGGAAGCGAGTGTAATTACCAAATTGTTTGTAGAAGAGTGAGCTTTAAAAGAGTACTGTAACTAATCTCACATTTATTGGGTTTTAACTGGTCTTCTCTTGCTGGGATAACAACCTTCAAAATCTTTCGCCTGAACCAAACTAGTTCTTGGGAAGTCGGCTTTACCCCATGTCCTCCTATAGCTACTTCGCAAAGGAGCTGTTCTCACTGAACACTTACTAACTCTCATCCACCATAATATGCTTCTATTCTCACCACTGTATTGTAACTGCTTTCAAGAAGGCTGCCCGTGGCCTTCATATTGTTAAATATAGTGGACAATCATTAACTTAATTGACCCTATAGGAACAATTATCATTTCAAAGGGTACTAGGGCTGATCTCAACATTTACACATTTACATCCTCCTCTTTAAAACATCAATTTTTCTCAACTCTTTGGTTCTTTCTTCTAAGTGTCATGTACTGGTTTCTCTTTTAAGTAGCCTATCAATGTTGGAGTTTCAAGGGGCTCTAATTGTCACTTTCTACAGTTTTCCTATAGCGCTCTGGTAGGGTAGTGGTTATGAATTGGGCTGCTATCCTTAAGGTTAGCAGTTTGAAACTACCAGCTGTTCCATGGGAGAAAGAGGAGGTTTTCTGTTCCCGTAAAGATTTGCAGCCTTGGAAACCCTGTACAGGGTTGCTATAAGTCGGAACCGACTCCACAGCACATAACAACAAAAACAGTCTTCCTAGTTTATTTCATTGACTTTCTTAGTTTCACTGACTAACTGAAAAACATAACTCAAACTGTGCCCCAGGACCTATATTCAAGTTCTTATTTGATTTCTCTACTTCTGTGTTTCCATACTCCTTAAAGTATTTTTGAAATATGCCCAAGACTGAGCTCATCATCACCTCCTACAACCTGTTCATCCTTCTTTTTATAAAGGCATATCTATAAATAGCTCAAGACAGAGACCTGGCTCACATCTTTGACTCCACTTTGTCACGCTCTTCTCCTCCTGCCAAACTCTCACTACATCTTGTGGAGGCTCGCTCATAAATCTCTCTTACCTAGTCACTTCGGATTCTCATGTTTAGCATCTTACTTCGCCAGCTTTAGTGTTTATCTGTTGCTATTGTTAGGTGTCTTCAAGTTTTGGTACCATCGAGTCAGTTATGACTCATAGTCACCCTACTGATAACAGAACATAAGACTGACTGTTTCTTACAATCTTTGCTTTATTTGAGCTCATTATTGCACCCACGGTGCCAATCCATCTTAGGAAGGAGCTTCCTTTTTCTCTGACCAGCTATCTTACCAAGTATGATGAACTTCTCTAGGAAGAGACCCATCCTGATAAAATGTCCAATGTGCGTGATATGAAGTCTTGCCATCTTTGCTTTTAAGCAGCATCCGGATTGCACTTCTTCCAAAACAGATTTGTTCATCCTTTTGGCAGTCCATGGTATATACCATATTCTTTGCCAAGAACATAATTCAGATAAATGCATCTAGACTGCCATATTAATCTCCTATCTGACTTTCCTATAGTTTATCTGTTTTAAGGATCTCTGGTAGAGAGGTGGTTACTAATCGGGTTGCAAACCGCAAGGTCAGCAGTTAGAAACTACAAGATGTTCCGCTGAAGAAAAATGAGGCTCTCTGCTCCCATAAAGATTTACAGCCTTGGAAACCCTGTATAGGGTCGCTATGAGTCAGAACCGACTCCATGGCACATCACCACCACCACCACCACCAGACACCCTTAAAATCAAGAAAAGTGTTGCATACTTTGTTGTTGTTGTTGTTATTAAGTGCTATTGAATCAATTCTGTCCCATAGTGACCCTGTTTTGGGCTCCCAAGGAGCATCTGGTGAGCTTGAACCACTGACCTTGCAGTTCATATGACTTTGTAGTCTGATGCATTAGCCCACAGCACCACACTGAGACTCTTTAGGTACTTTATTAGATCACTAAACTTTTCATTTATATTTAGTGAATTAATTGAGTTGTTCATCCTTGTTCTCAAATGCAGTCTCTATCTGCTGCCAGAATACACTGTGAAAACTTCAGATTTGATTATATCACCCCCTTTGGTCTTTATGGATAAGAATGCTTCAATGGTATATATTTGCTACTGATATCATTAAATCCAAGACTTGGTTGAACAACCTTTGCCTCTGCCTCCGTTTCCAACTTTCTTTGACCTTGTTTTATTTCAGCCCCTAAATTAACCCTCAGTGGGCATGTTTCAGGTCCTATCTTTTACCTCTAGGCCTTTAAACATACTCCTTCCTATAATATTCTTCTCACACTCTTCAATTTTTTTTATGTTTTATTGTGAATTTTGTGATAGTTTACATGCGAGAACATTAGTTTTACATTCACCCTATCATATATCATTTCATTGCCATGG
>NW_006408542.1:8724139-8725034 GCF_000296735.1 Chrysochloris asiatica
GTCTGCCTATATTGTTTTGTATTTTTCATGTAGGTCTTTCTTTAAAGAAGTATCTTCTGTCCTTCTAGCCACGCCAGGCTGGTCTGCTCGTCTTTTCAAATGGAAAGTTCCCATATCTGAAGATCTAGATGTGGTTCAGGATTCCAACTATAGTCTTATCTTCCATTGTTTTCCAACCTTTGCTTATTCTTTATACTTCATACGAATTCCCCTTTCTCAGATAGGTCTAATCTGACACCATATGTTTTCCATCATGTCATTTATATTTCACATAAAATTTTCAGTTTCAAAATTTTATGTAGTACATGTATTCCACACTAGTATCAAAGCTGTAGCTCTTCCTAGTATTCTAGTATACAGTAGGAATATATTTGAATGAAAGAATAAAACAAATATTCATCAGTATAAATTGCTTACTCTCTCCCAATGCATCTTTGTTGTTTCTCTCCTTCCACATTCATTTTCTGAATTCTCTATTCACCAGTCCGTGGAGTATGAGACAAGCTGAGACAGGTGTAGAAGTTGGGAGCATCTGTTTTTGTGTTAATAAACAATGCCATTTAGATGCCTTTAAATTCTCTGTTGGAACTGGCCCTTCTGACTAGAACACCATCTGATATAGAAGTCCCTGGAATCTGTTCAGTGATTTTTCAACACAAAGTACCTTAATCCCGTTGTATGCAACTGGCAAAAACTAAGCGTTAGTATTTGAAAAATATACTTGATACTATAACTCATCTGTCTATTTGTGGTACTGTGGTGACTTGCATGTTGCTGTGATTCTGGAAGCCATGCCACTGGTATTTTAAATACCAGGAAGATCACCCATGGTGAACAGGTTTCATCTGAGATTCCAGACTAAGACAGATTAGGAAGACAGAGAGATGGACTACTT
>NW_006408542.1:8735591-8746915 GCF_000296735.1 Chrysochloris asiatica
AACAACAACAACAATATTTGTACCCATTCCAATATTGTATCCATTCCAACTGAATGTGGAAATCATAGGACAATATCATCAATATTGCATACAAGTAAAATTTAGCTAAAGATAATTTAAACACAGCTGCAACAGTACATTGACAGAGAACTGCTACAGGTTCAAGCCAGATTAGGAAGAGGACGCAGAACAAGAGATCATTGCTGATGTCAGATAGATTTCAACTGAAAGCAGAAAATGTCAGAAAGATGTTTACCTGTGCTTTATTGACTAGGGATAGGCTTTTGATTCTGTGGATCATGGCAAACTATGGAAAACATTGTGGAGAATGAGTATTTTGGAACACTTACTTGTGCTGATGAAGAATCTGCACATATACCAAGAGGCAGTTGTTTGAACAGAACATGGGAACACTGAATAGTTTAAGTTAGGAAAGGTATGCACCAGGGTTGTATTTTTTCACCATACTTAATTAAACTGTATGCTGAACAAATAATTTGAGAAACTGGATTATATGAAGAAAAACATGATATGAGGATTGAAGGAAGAATCATTAACAGTCTGTGATACGCAGATGTTTGCTGAAAGGGAAGAGTACTTAAAATACCTACTGGTGAAGGTCAAAGACCACACACAGCCTTCTTTATATTGAGGTGGGTTGCACCTCAATATAAAGAGAACAAAAATTTTACCACTGGATCAGTAAATAACATCATGATAAATGGGGAAAAGATTGAAGTTGTCAAAGTCTTCATTTTGCTCAGCTCAACCATCAACACTTATGGAAGCATAAGTTACAAAATCAAACGACATACTGCATTAGGCAAATCTGCCACACAAACGCTCTTCAAAGTGTTCAACAGCACAGATGTCAGCTTGAAGACTAAGGTAAGTCTGTCCCAAGTTATGGTATTTTCAGTAAACTAATATGCATGTGAAAGTTGGAAAATGAGTAAGGAAGACCATAGAAGAACTGATGCATTTGAGTTATGGTGTTGAAGGAGACTATCAAAAGTATCATGGATTGCTTGAAGGACAAACAAATCTGTGTTGGAAGAAAGATTGCCAGAATGCTCCTTGAAAGCTAGGATGGTCAGACTTCGTCTCTTACACTTCAGATATATTATCAGGAGGAACCACTCCCTGGAGAATGACATCATGAGTTGAGAGGTAAAGTGGAGGGTCAGCGAAAAAGAGGATTCTCCTCCCCACCCCCAGTGATATGGGTTGGCATAGTGGCAGCAGCAGTGGCTTACATATGGCAGGGATTGTGAGGTTGGCACAGAAACAGGTAGTGTTTCAGTCTGTTGTGCATACAGTCGCTTTGAGTTGGTACCAACTTGATGGCATGTAAAAATAGATACTAGATTTGTTGTTAAGTGCTGTGTGGATCGATTGTGTGGATCATGACAAGCTATGGACAGCACTGTGAAGTTGGTTCCAACTCATAGCCACTCTGTTTAGGGTTTCTGAGGAACAGCTTATGAGTTTCAATCACCAACCTTGCAAATCAAATGACCTTGCAGTCCAGTGATTATCCTACAATGCCATCCCAATACTTGATAAGTACATCCATTTTGAATGTGGCTTAGATTAAATCATATCCTGAGGGCTTCAATTTTACTGCTGATTTCATTGGCAATTGGCAAACCTGTCTTTATATTAAACCATGTAAAAACATTTCTAAAGGAATTGAGTCCAAAGGCCATTTTAATATGTTTCTTATGAGAGGAAATGATTGGCCACATTTAGCATGTCAACATCTCTAATTCACATTCACAGTGTTGCTTTGTGAGCCTTTTAAAGACTAGAAGCCAGAACACATCCCTTGAGTCTAATATACAGAGCTTCAGTGCCCTTTTGTCCTCTTGGACTTGAGATGGAGATTGCAAAGAAAGCAATATAAAAGGGTGTGGGAGGAGAATAAAAGTTTTTCTTTATATTTTTATTATTTTGACAAATAACCTAGCATTCTAAATCTACTTACAAAATATCATGTATCTTTACTAGTAAAGAGGTTTTAAGAAAAATATTGGTGTGGGGCCTTGATTCTTCCGGCTAAACATATAGAAGTTTGGGGAGTTATTTCCAGAGATACGTTAGTAAATAATGGGTGCAGCGATGTGACTCCAGGGGAGTCATCTATGAACAGTTTTCCCCAAAACAGTTCTATTATGAAGCTGTCATATTGCCAAGCATTTTGCAATTAGTTATTTATTCCTCTAGACTTAAAATTTTATACACCTAAGAGTCATCCTTCAAAATGCAATTTTATGTCACGGGGTCTCAAATTTTCTGTCTTTCTCTCCATCTCCAACTTCCTCTTCCTCAGTCTTTCTCTCTCTCTCCCTCACACACACACACACACACACACACACACACACACACACACACCACTTACTCCACCTCCTAATTATCAACACTAAGTAACCAATCATCTAACCTTAAGGGAAAGAAACACAGAGAGGCACTCTGATTACCAAAATATAGCAATTCTTTAAAAGCGAGCAAATCTGGCAAAAGTTAGTTTTAACAATGATAAGTTATCAGAGGGCACTGGTGATCCTCAGCATCAGAGGAAAAGGTAACCAATCAACTCTTTCAAAACAGAAACTAGGTAGGCAACTTTACAATAACACTTGTTAGGTGTCATCTAGTCAGTTTTGATTCATAGTGACCTTAAGCATAACATAATGGAATACTCTCCAGTCCTGCACCATCCTCACAACTGTACTAGGCTTTAGCCCATAATTGTTGCCACTCCATCTTGTTGAGGGTATTCCTCTTTTTTGCTAAACCTCCACTTTACCTAGCATGATGTCTTTCTCCAGGAACCGGTCCCTCCTGATAAGATGCCCGAAGTATGAGAGAGCAGAGTCTGGCCATCGAAGCTTCCAAGGAGCATTCTGGCAATATTTATTCCAACACAGATTTGTTTGTTCTTCCAGCAGTCCATGGTACTTTAAATATTCTTCCCCAAAACCATAACTCAAATACATAAATTCTTCTACAGTCTTCCTTATTCACTATCCAACAATCAAATTCATATGAAGCTATGGAAAATACTGTGACTTGACTAAGGCTCAACTTAGTCCTCAAGCTGACAAATTTGCTCGTCAACACTTCCAAGAGGTTTTGTGCAGCAGATATGCCTAATACTACATGTCATTTGATTTCTTGACTGCTGCTTCCATGATAGTGGATCCAAGCAAAATGAAGTCTTGACAACTTCAATCTTTTTTCCATTTATTAGCATAGTGGTTGCGAATCGGGCTGCGAACTGCAAGGTCAGCAGTTCAAAACTACCAACTGCTCTGCGGGAGAAAGATGAGGCTTTCTGCTCCCGTAAAGATTTACAGCCTCAAAAACCTTGTTCAGGGTCACTATGGGTCGGAACCAACTCGATGGCACTTAATAACAACAACAACAGCAATTTATTGGGCAGTACTGAGGATTTTGTTTTCTTTACACTGAGGAGCAACCTATATTGAATACGGTGGTCTTTGATCATCATCAGTATGTATTTTAAGTCCTCTTTGCTTTCAGCAGGCAAGTTTGTATCATTTGCATATCACAGGTTATTAAAGAGTCTTTTTCCAATCCTGATGTCACATTTTTCTTCATATAATACGGTTTCTCAGATTATTTTCTCAGCATACAGATTGAAGAAGTATGGTGGAAAAATACAACCCTTGTGCACACCTTTCCTAATTTTAAACCATGTACAGTTTCTTCATGAGCACAATTCAGTATACTGGAATACTCATTCTCCTCAATGTTGTCCATAGCTTGTCCTGATCCACACAGTCAAAAGCCTTTGGGAGGTCAGGACAGCACAGGTATTGACTTTCTGGAATTCTCTGCATTCAGCCAAGATATATCTGATATCAGAAATGATACCCCTGATTCCATGTTCTCATCTGAATCCAGCTTAAACCTGTGGCAGTTCCCTGTCAATGAACTGTTGAAGCCATTTTTGAATTATCTTTATCAAAATTTTACTTGCATGTGACACTGATGATATTGTCTGATGATTTCCATTCTTTGGGTCCCCTCTCTTTAAATGGGTACAAATATGGGTTTCTTCTAATCAGTTAGCTGGGTAGCTGTCTTCCAAATTTCTTGGCACAATGAATGAGTGCCTCCAGTGCTACATCAGTTTGTTGAAAGATTTCAATTTGTATCCACCTATTCCCAGAGCCTTGTTCTCTTCCAGTGCCTTCGATGCAGCTTGGACTTCTTTCTTCAGTACAGTTGTCTCTTGATCATATGCTATCTCTTGAAATGGTTAAACATTATTCATTTCTTATTGTTACAGTGACTCTGTGTTCCTTCCATCTTCTTTTGATGCTTTCACATAGAATATTTCAATATTGAAAATCAAAGCTTGAATTTTTACTTCAGTTTTGTCAGCTTGAGAAATGCTGAGTGTGTTCCTCCATTTTGGTCTTATAACTCCAGGTATTGGCACATTTCATTGCAATACTTGACTTTGTCTTCTCGATCTGCCCTATGAGAATTTCTGTTCAGTTCTTCTATGTCTTCATTTCTTCCATTTACGTTAGCAAGTTTCAAAGTCTCTTCTGACATCCATTTTTGTATTTTCCTTGTTTCTTGTCTTCTTAAAGACTTTTTGTTTTTTTTTCTGCATGATATTTTTTATGTCATACCACAGTTCTTCTGGTCGTCAGTCATTAGTGTCTAAAGCTTCAAATCTGTTCTTGAAATGATATCTAAATTCAGGTGGGATATGTTCACGGTCAAATTTTGGTCTTGTGGAATTGTTTAAATTTTCTTCAGCTTCAGCCTGAACTTGCATATGAACAACTGGTGGTCTTTTCCACAGTCTGCCCCTGGTATTGTTTTAGCTAATGAAATGGTGCTTTTCCTCCATCTCTTCCACAGATGTAGTCAATTTGATTTCTGTGTGCTCCATCTGGTCAATCTCAGGTATATCATTGCCTTTTATGTTGTTTAATATTGGTATTGGCAGGGAAGAAGTCATTAGTCTTGTAAACTTCTATCATGGGATCTTCAGCATCATTTCTATCCAAGGCCATATTCTCCATCTTCTGATACTTCCTCTTTGTTTTCAACCTTTGCATTCCAACCACCAATAATATCAATACATGTTGACTACATGTTTGATTGATTTGAGACTGAAAAAGTTAGTAGAATTTTTCAGTTTCATGATTGTTGGCTTTAGTGGTTGGTGCATTAATTTGACTAATGTTGTTGTTGTTATGTGCCGTCGAGTCGGTTCCGACCCATAGCGACTCTGTACAGGGTTTCCGAGGGTGTAAATCTTTACGGGAGTAGAAAGCCTCATCTTTCTCCCGCGGAGCAGTTGGTAGTTTCGAACTGCTGACCTTAAGGTTCGCAGCCCGATTCGTAACCACTACGCTACCAGAGCTCCTTTTATTTGACTAATATGGGGCATTAATTGACTATATTAATTTGACTAATATGGGGCATTAATTGTTCTCTCTTGTTATTGTTATTGTTAAGTGCCATTGAGTTGGGTCTGATTTACAGTGACCCTCCATAGGGTTTCCAAGGAGCAGCTGGTGATTTCAAACTGCGAATTTTGTGGTTCAAACTGACCTTGCAGTCCAGTGCATTTACCTACAGTACCACATCAGGACTCCTTTAAGCATATTGATATTATCCTATCACAGATAGCTTTAAACTTCATGATAGCTCTTGAAATGTTCTTTTTTATGATGAATGTGATGCCATTCCTCTTCAATTTTTCATTCACAGCATAGTAAACCTTATGGTCGTCAGATTCAAAATGACCCATTCCAATCCATTTCAGCTCACTCATGCCTAGGATCATCATGTGTTCCATTTCATTTTTGACAACTTCCTATTTTCCTAGATTCATACTTCATACATTCCGTGCTCTGATTATTAATGGATGTTTACAGTTGTTTCTTCTGATTTTGAATTTTGCCCATCATTAAATAAGGTCCTTAAAGCCATACTCCATTCATGTCATCATGTTCAGCTCTTCTTCATGAAATTAGCTCTTTCCCAGTAGCATTTTAAGTGCCTTCCAACCTGAGGACTCATCTTCCAGCACTATATCTGAAAATATTCTGATGCTATTCATTATGTTACAATATTCAATATTCTGATGCTATCTGACAGTTATCCAGTACAACAGTACCATTCATAAGGTTTTCAGTGGCTAAACATTCAGAAGTATTCTGTATCTCTTTATTACTAGTCTGTCTTAGTCTAGAAGCTCAGTTGAGTCCACAGTGGATGTACTGTGCAGGTATTTAAAATACCAGTGGCATAGCCTCCAGCAACACAGCAACATGCAAGTCACCTAGTAGGACACGTTATTAGACAAATTATCAACAATAATATTAGTAGATTTTAATACAACCCCTTTTGATGAAGGATAAAAAAACCTAGAAAGAAACTCAACAAAGACATAGAAGAACTAACTAAACAACACAATCAATCAACTTGACCTCACAGACTTATACAGGGTACTCAAACTAAGCACAGCATAATACACATTCTTTTCCAGGGCACATAGAAACATTTCCCAGATTATAGTCCATATCTTAGGCCAAAAAAGGAGCCTCAATGAATTTCAAAACTTCAAAGTGCTACAAAACATCTTCACATCACAATGGTATAAACTTAGAAAAAAAAAAATCGAATACATGGAAATGAATAACACCATGTTTAAAAGAGACTGGGTAATGTTGTTGTTGTTAAGTGCCATTGAGTTGGTTCTGACCCATAGCAACCCTATATAGGGTTTCTGAGGAATGGCTGGTGAGCTTGAGCTGCCAACCTTGCAGTTCAAACCAACTCTGCAGTGCAGCACGTTAACCCATAGCGCCACACTTCTCATTTAATTCAAGGAATACTTTTATTACTGGGTAATAAAAAAATGAAATATAAATATTCCTTGAATCAAATGAGAATGATTAAATAACATCACAAAATACTCAAATCTCAGGGACACAGTAGTGTCTAGCGGGTACTTTATAGCATATCAAAAAGTAATGTTTAGTGGGCAATTTATAGCAATAAATGCATATATACAAAAAGAAAAGAGAACGAATATGATCACATTAATGTAAATTCTCCAATTATTAGAAGAAGAACAGCAAAGTAAGCCTACAGACACCAGAAGAAACTAAATAATAAACATTAGAATAGAAATAAATGAATTAGAAAGTAGAAGAACAAAGAAAGAATCAACAAGACAAGAAATTGGTTCTTTGAAAAGATAAGTAAAACTAGCAAATCATCGGCAAATCTAACAAAATAAAAGAAGGAGAAGATGCAAATAACATAAATAAGAAACTATATGGGGTGTCATCACAACTGAATCAAAGGCTATAAAAAGGGTACTATGAAGAATTGTACTACAATAAATTTGAAAACCTAGAAGAAATGGGTAAATTTTAGAAAAACACGACCTACTTAAACTAATACAGAATGAAGTAGAAAACTTGACCAGACATATAGCAAAAGAAGAAATTGATCCATTAATTTAAAAATACCCAACCAAAATAGTCTGGGCTCAGATGGCTTTACTGGTGAGTTCTACAAAACATTCATACAAGAGCTGATGCCAATTTTACTCAGACTATTGCAGGACACAGAAAAGGATGGAAAATACCCAAATATATTTCATGAAGTGAGCATAACCCTTATACCAAGATAGGCAAAGATATCACTAAAAAAGAATATTATATATCAATATCCCTCATGAACACATGCAAAAAGAATTCAACAACATACAACAAAAAATAAAATATCATGACCCAATGGAATTTATATCAAAGATACAAGGATGATTCAATATTAGAAAAACAACCAAGGTAATCCACCACATAAATAAAGCAAATAAAGAACCACATGATCAGATCTATTGATGCAGAAAATACACTTGACAAAATCCAACATCTATTCCTGATAATTAAAAAAAATCAGGAAAATAGGAACAGAAGTAAAAACATTCAACATAATTAAGAACATAAATACAAATCCAACAACCAACATTACTTTCAATGTAGAGAAACTTAAAGCGTTCCCTTTGGGAATGGGAGCCAGACAAGGATACCCTTATCAACACTCCTATTCAATATTGTGCTGAAAGTCTTAACCAGAGCTATAAGACAAGAAAAAGAAATTAATGGCATCCAAACTGACAAATTAATGTAAAATGCTCTTTATTTGTAGATGATATGATCCTATATATAGAAAATTCCAAAGGCTCACATCTCACCATCAGTTCTCTCCCACACAAAATTTATGACCATTCCAATAGCTTTCTAAACCACCAGAGCAAAAGGCAGCATTCTTTCAAGGTCTTGCATGATTGGGTGTGTTCATTAACTGTCTAATCCCAAATCTATTATTACTCTCTTTCTTGCTGATTTTACTCAATCCATGCTAATCTGCTTTGTTTTTCTTTCTTGCCTTAAGGTTTGGCTAAACCAGGAACCTTCTTCCCCAGAAATCTTCAGAGCTCCTTCCTCTCTTCCTTTCATCTATACTCATGTAGCATCTTCACAGTAAGGCCTTTCCTGATTACCCTAGCTAATCATATCACCACCCCCACCACCCCAGTAAAACGCAGTTGGAAAGTGGCAGGGTTCAATATCAACATACTTAATTATAAAGTTCTCTCTCTCTCTCTCTCTCTCTCTCTCTCTCTCTCTCTCTCTCTCCCTCCCTCTCGATCTAGATATATCGGTATACTGATATATATCTAGATGGAGAGGGAGAGAGAGACAGAGAGAGTGTCCTGATGTGGACCTGTGGGTTAATGAGCTGGACTGCAAAGTCATTTGAATTGCAAGGTTAGTGGTTCAAGCTTACTAGTCACTCCTTGGAAACCCTAGACAGGGTCGCTATGGGTCAGGATTGACTCAATGGCACTCAACAACAATATATATATGTATATATATCGGGCTGCTAATCTCACGGTCAGCAGTTCTAGCTCTTCTGCGGGAGAAAGATGAGGCTTTCTGCTCCCATAAAGATTTACAGCCTCAGAAACAATGTACAGGATCGCTGTGAGTTGGAACATAACAACACACACATACACATGCACACATGGAGTCCTACAAGGTTGGCTGTTCAAGCTCACTAGTTGCTCCTCGGAAACCCTGTATAGGGTTGCTATGGGTCAGAACCAACTCGATAGCACTTAACAACAACAAAATATACACACATATATGTGTGTGTGTGTGTGTGTGTGTGTGTGGCACTGTGGGTTAATGTGCCAGACTGCAAAACCACTTGAACTGCAAAGTTGGTGATTCAGGCTCACCAGCTGCTCCTCGGAAACCCTGTTCAGAGTTGCTATGGCACTTAACAACAGCATCTATGTTTCACTGCTTTTGCTTCTCTAGAAAACCTGACCGAAGGCATGTGGTACTGAGAGTGAGGTAAAAGAGAAACAAAATCATAAGGATGAGTTTTCTAAATTGGGTCTCAAGTCTGACTAATTTTAAAGGCACTGATTTAGGGTGGAGACTTGTCTAATCTGCACTTCATAGAAATTGGCCTTGGGCTGATTTTGAGTTTGGTCCTCTTTCCCTCTTCAGAAGAAATTACACATGGTCCCTATTTTGTTTAAGCAGTTGGAGTCTTAAGCAGGATTCATTGCAATGGCTCCAGACCTATGGAATTGTTATGTTTTGTAAGAGAAACAGTGATTAAATATTTCAACTGATGAGAGAGTGATAGCTTCTGGAGTTGCCTGGAACCTATGACATACTGGTTAAGAAGGAAGGCTGATACAGGGCCTGAGCCTACTGGAATCCACCCTGCAGAGACCCAAGGCCGTATGCATAAGAATGTATTATTCCAAGGCAGAAGAAAAGATTGAACTTGAGTGCTTTAAAATGGTTCATATGTTTGACTGTGTTTTGGATAATGGTTTCTCCTGCTTATTATTGTAAAATAGACATGCAAGTATGATAGCAATATTGGGAATTATTATTACAGAGAGTTTGTAATCCCACCTTCAGCCTGTACTTGATTGGATTTGCTAAAAGGGGATTTAAATTTTGTCTAGAAAAATAGGCTTCTTGCTTTAAGCCTTTGTAGAGTAGGTGTAGAGTAGGCTTTAGGTGAAATCCTCAGTCCCACCCAGAGTCTTCTTTAACTGGGACATTTGTGTTTGAAAAACATGCAGACCTACCCAGAACTGCTGGGAAAGCAGAAAGCATTTGTTTTGAATTTTGGAAGCATCAAAGCAAGGATGGTTCCATCAGAGAAAACCCCCTTCTAGCACTGAAAGTTAAAGGGAACCTGCGAACCATATGTTTGCTGGTGACCACCTGGGTCAGTGTGTGAGTTAAATTGGGGGAAATGCAGTAATGAAGACATAGGCTGACTTTGGACTTGTTCTATTGGTACCCATTGACCTTGAGATAAGATAGTAAGGAAGCCTGGCTGAAGGTCGGTAGTTTAAGCTCAGCAACCTCTCATAGGAAACTCTGTACAGGGTCCCTATGGGTCAATACTTAACAACAAGTACAACAATGAACTCTTGAGCCCCCAGGCACTAACCTGAATGTGAAGGAAGCAGCTGGTTTGAAATGCACAGAGGTGTGTGTGAACTCCCACATTTGTAGCTGGTTCCCATTTGACTTAGCATGGATATCTAGGGTTGAACTGACCAGGACCTGATCAGATGAAGAGAAAGATGCTTGCTATTACAATTTGTTGGACTGGACTTTTGCTTATGCATGTAGTTGCTCAAAATTACAATTGGAATGGACAATTTTGCAGATTAAGGAAACTGCTTTTCTCCTCAGTTTACTGGGTTGATAGGTATGGGATATTTAGACACTGGCGGAAAAAATTGGGGGAAGGCTATAAAGGCATGGAATGGTTGGCTTACTAGATTTCATGGGTGTACTTAGTTTTAGAATGAAGAGGCAAAGGAGAATCTTCACTAAATAGTTTTCCACTTTTCCAAATGGGTCTAGGTGAAAGTGTCTGGGAGCTAATAGAATTTTATTATTTCAAATGTAAATGTTAGTAACTACCACTTGTCTGTCAGTTTGTCATACTGTGGTGGCTTGTGAGTTGCTGTGATTCTGAAAGCCATGCCACCAGTATTTTCAATACCAGCAGGTTCTCCCATGGTGGATAAGTTTCAGATGAGCTTACAGACAAAGACAGACTAGGAAGAAAGAGTAACAAACTACTTCCAAATATTTAGTCACTGAAAACCTTATGAATAGCAGAAAAGCATTGTCAGATATAGTGCTGGAAAAATGAGCCCCTCAGGTTGGAAGGCACTCAAAATGCGACTGAGGAAGAGCTGC
>NW_006408542.1:8747721-8765129 GCF_000296735.1 Chrysochloris asiatica
TCATATGCAAATTCAAACTGAAGCTGAAGAAAATGAAAACAGGTCCCCAAAAGTCAAAATATGACCTTGAATATATCCCACTTGAATTTAGAGAGCATCTGAAGAACAGATTTGATACATTAAATACTAAAGACCGAAGACCAGAAGAGTGGTGGGATGACATCAAGAACATCATACATGAAGAAAGCAAAAAGTCATTAAAAAGATAAGAAAGGAGGAAAAGGTCAAAATGGATGTCAGAAGAGACACTGAAACTTGCTCTCCTGTGTAGAGATGCTAAAGCAAATGGAAGACATTAGCAAGTACGAGAGCTGAACAGAAAGTTTCAAAGATCAACTCGAGAAGATAAA
Source organism: Chrysochloris asiatica (assembly GCF_000296735.1). Taxonomy (NCBI): domain Eukaryota; kingdom Metazoa; phylum Chordata; class Mammalia; order Afrosoricida; family Chrysochloridae; genus Chrysochloris; species Chrysochloris asiatica. The sequence continues at coordinate 8,748,072 of NW_006408542.1, forward strand.
GCCAAATATAACAACAAAATGTGCAAAGATCTGGAATCAGAAAACCAAAAAGGAAGAACACACTCAGTATTTCTCAAGCTGGGGGAACAGAAGAAAAAAATTCAAGCCTTGACTTTCATTATTGAAAAATTCTCTGGGAAAACTGTTGAATGATGCAGAAAGCATCAAGAGATGATGGAAGGAATACATAGGGTCACTGTACCAAAAGGAAATGGTTAATGTTCAACCATTTCAAGAGGTAGCATGTGATCAAGAGCCAAACGAAGATGTCCAAGGTGCATTGAAGGAATTGGCAAAGAACAAGACACCAGGAATTGATGGAATAAAAATTGAAATCTTTCAAGAAAGTGAGGTGGTACAGGAGGCACTCACTCATCTCTGCCAAGAAATTTGCAAGACAACTATTTGGCCGACTGATTGGAAGAAATATGTATTTGTGCCCATTCCAAAGAATGCGGAAATTATTGGACAGTCTCTTTGATATCCCATGCGAGTAAAGTTTTGCTAAAGGTAATACAGAAATGGCTGCAAGCATACATTGACAGAGAACTTCCAGAGGTACAAGCCAATTCAGACAAGGCTGTGAAATGAAGGATATCATTGCTGATGTCTGATAGATGTTGGCTGAAAGCACAAAATATCAGAAAGATGTTTACTTGTGCTTTATTGACTATGCAAAGGCTTTTGATTGTGTGGATCATGACAAGCTATGGACAATACTGTGAAATATAAGTATTCTGGAATACTTAATTGTGCTCATGAGGAATCTGTACCTGGACCAAGAGGCAGTTGTTTGAACAGAACATGGGAACACTGAATGGTTTAACATTAAGAAAGGTGTACGACAGGGTTGTATTCTTTCACCATACTTATTCAACCTGTATGCTGAGCAAATAATCTGAGAAATTGGGTTATATGAAGAAAAATGTGGCATGAGGATTGGAGGAAGACTCATTAAGAACCTGCTATATGCAGATGATATAACCTTGCTTGCTGAAAGTGAAGAGGCCTTACAACATTTACTAATGAAGATCAAAGAGCACAACCTTCAGTTGTATGGATTACACCTCAATGTCATGAAAACAAAAATTCTTACCACTGGATAAAAGATTAAAGTTGTCAAGGACTTCATTCTTCTTGGATCAACTATCAACACTTATGGAAGCAGCAGTCAAGAAATAAAGGACGTATTGCGATAGGCAAATCTGCTGCACAAGACCTTTTTAAAGTGTTGAAGAGCAAAGATGTCAGCTTGAAGACTAAGGTGCGCCTGACTCAAGCCATCGTATTTTCAATAACCTCATACACATGCGAAAGCTGGACAGTGAATAAGGAAGACTGTAGAAGAATTGATGCTTTTGAATTATGGTGTTGGAGGAGAATATAGAAAGTGCCACAGGCTGCCAAAGAACCAGTAGATCCGTTTTGGAAGAAGTGCAGCCAGAGTGCTCCTTGGAGGCCAAGATGACCAAACTTCGTCTCTCATACTTCAGACAAATTGTCAGGAGAGATGAATTGCTGGAGAAGGATATCATGTTTGGTAAGGTGGAGGGTCAGAGAAAAGAGGAAGACCCCAACAAGACAGATTGGCCAAATGGCAGGATCGGTGGACTCAAGCGTGGTAACAGTAGTGAGGTTGGCCCAGAATCGGGCAGTGTTTTGTTCTGTTGTACAGAGGGTCGCTATGAGTCGGTACCGACTTGATGGCACCTAACAACAATAACAACAAATAGTAAGATTGTGATTATCAAAACTCAATGTACAAGATGTGTAACTAAAAGAAGGAGTCACTATCTTTCATTTCAGGAACAGATGATCTCAGACCATCATTAATGAAGAGCCTGAGTGGAGCATGGGATCCCTGCCTAAAAAAGTGACAACAGCAGAGACAGTGGCAGAGGCAGAGGAATGGGAAAACAGAGCAGCTATGGACTGCAAGCCCAAGAGTATACCTACAGGCAGGAGGCTGGCTTGCAGAATATGCTCTTTGAACATTTAAATGAATATATTTTGTTTTGTTTTGTACATGATTATCAAATATTTTTGCGTTGTTCATTTGTGACATATGTTATGTAAATGGGGCCAGTGCATTTTTAATTGTATGTGTTTTAGTTATGTGATGCACAAGTATGACTTTATAATTTTCTTTACTTAGAGATTATGCATACAGTTTATAGATTTCAAGTTGACAAGGGTAGACTGTAATGCTTAGAGTTTTGTATGAACTTGGCTAGGCCAGAATTTTCAGAGGTCTAGCAGTTTTGATGTGCTTATTCCCACGGTGATTAAACCTAATACCGGCATAGTTAATTCTATGATGAGTGGCTATGAACAGCCAATCAATTGAAGGATGTTTCCTTGAAAGTGTGGCCTGCTCCCAATATAATGGACGTGTGGGAAAGGCTCTCACTCTCTCTTCTATTGGGACCTGGGACTCTACGATTGTGAGGCTTTCCCTTGATAATAATCTTCTCTCAATATAAACATTTATTTGTTTCACTGGTTTTGCTTCTCTAGAAAACCTAACCTAAGACAGACATTTTTGTCTACTTCACTAATCATTACAGTGTCTTTCTCCAGGGAACTCAAATAGTCTCAGAGCATCCTTTTCCACTCCACCCACAAGAATCACAGGTAGACCCACGACCTCAGCCCTCTTCTCCTTTCAACATACAAGGTCAGAGCAGGTTGTGCTAAGAATCTTCTACTACTAATGTTGAATACGGAAACAATCATTAAATAAGATGCAGCCCAGAGATTTTCTGTTCAGTTTTTATGCCTACCACCTGACTAATTATTAAATAGCAAGAAAGCATCAATTAACTCCAGACACATGCATGACAATTACACTGGGGAGACATGACAGAGTTGTACAACGTGTCCCCTTGGAGTGCATAATAATCTGGCAGAGAATGGAGATCTACGTATAAGCAGCAAGTATGTCTAATAGACTTCATGGGAAATAAGGTCCCCATGTCAGAACATCTGGGAACAATTTTCTGAGCATTTAAAGAACCTATTGCTCTGGAGAGGCATAGGGAGGCCCCAGGTTGTGTCTTGGATAGATTTAAGCAACCCTCTTGCTCTTTATTCTACTCCCTTCCCCTCCTTGTCATCTAATGCCTTCTCTTTATCTCTTGGTCAAACTCATTTGTTATGATTTGACATGATGGACTTTTCTTTTCACATCCCAGCCCTTTCTCACACTGAATTTATGACCATGCCATGGACTGGACAGATGGGTAACAATATGGTACTATGCACATGTTCTTTGGCTCTTGTTTTGCTGATTTGCTTGTACATAATTTAACTCCTGGCCTAAATGTCACTGACAATGTAGTTTTTACTAATCAAAGTTTGCTGTTTCTAACCCCATTTTCCCACTTTCTATTCTCTGGAATAAGATGTATCAGATTCAAGCTAGAATTTAACTGTTCACACTTCTATCTTGTCTTTTACTGTGCAAGTTGCTTGAATTTAGGGAATGTGTAGTCCTGGTTCTGTGGTCTCAGCTCCCAGGTCATAAGCCATTCAGTGTATTGAAGGATCCTGTTTTCTTATCCATTCTGCTACTCTTTGTCTCTTTATTGGTGCATTTAATGCTTTGATGAATGGACTTTGCTAGATAACAGAAATCATTAGGTTAGAAAACAGAACAGAGACAAGTTTTCAAAAATGGGTATCATTATATTCTATCTAAATGCTCATTCACAAGAAGTATTGGAAGGTTTCAAACCCTTTCCAGGCTTGGGGACAATCCTTGGCAACATCTCTGACATTCTGTGGTCAGAAGATCAACAAAACCACCTGGAGCTGTCCTTGTACTACAGACTGAGTCTTACCTCAGACTAAAGAATTAGATCATTTGGGACTGAAGTCTAGGACTCTGGATGCTCAAAAGCTCCCTAAGTCAATCTTACAGATACTCAAGTTTCAGAACCACTGTAATAGAGGAAGGGAGTGGGAAATAAGATGTTCCTTCATGATGCAATTGGAATGCACGAAGGAACTCTGAGAGCGCAGTGGTTACAAGTCAGGCAGCTAAGGATAAGGTCAAACTCACCAGCAATTCCGTGGGGGAAAGATGAGGCTTTCTGCTCCTATAAAGATTTACAACCTCGGAAACCCTATGCAGGGTTGCTATAAGTCAGAACCGACTCCATGGCACACCACCACCATGGTATAAAATATAGCCATTATAAACCAGAAAATACTGAAAAAGGTCAAACTATTCTATCCTGTGATAGAAGGGGGCATTCTTTTATTCCCAGCCTTTATTACTTGCTTTATCACGGTCCCTTCAGCCCTGAAAAAACAAACAAACAAACAAACAAACCCATTGCTGTGAAGTCAATTCCAACTCATAGCAACACTGGAGGACAGAAGAGAACTGCCCCTTACAACTTCCAACATTGTAAAGCTTTGCAGGAGCAGATAGCCTCATCTTTTTCCCATGAAACAGCTGGTGGGTTTGAAACCACTGACCTCGACATTATTAGCCCGATGCTTAACTCACTACATCACCATAACCCTAATGCTCTGTAAATGCTTTAAGACCTATGTGCTTCTTAAAATTTTTCATGAGTGCCCAATTACAATAAAGAAGAGTAAACTACGATTCTGGGAGGAAGAAGTCAAAGCAGCTCTTGGTAAAAAGATTGTTTCTCTTTAGTCTTCAATTTTTAGGAGCTCTGGTAGCGTAGTGGTTACGAATCAGGCTGCTAACCTCAAGGTTGGCAGTTCGAAACTACCAGTGGTTCCGCAGTAGAAAGATGAAGCTTTCTGTTCCCATAAAGATTTACAGCCTCAGAAACCCTGTGTAGGGTCACTATGAGTCGGAACTGACTCCATGGTACTTAACAACAACAACAGTCTTCAATTTAATCTTAAATATTCATGTCAATTATGAATTCTCATATGTATTTTTTTTTTCAAAAATTTAAAAATATCTTCAAAATACTTGCTACTGAATAAAATTTACATTCTGTAAGGTTGAAACTGTTTGTCCTTTGTCATTACATTAGGGGGAGTGTTTCTCCATTTGAGAGGATGCCATCTTAAAACATCAGTGGGTAAGGAGTACAGTAGAACAGAATTATAAAACTACAGTTATCAATATTGTGTTGTTGTTAGGTGCCATCAAGTTGATTATGACTTAGAGTAACTGAATGTGATTGAGTAGAACTGCCCATAGGATTTTCTAGGCTACAGTTTTTATGGGGGAAGATTGCCAGTTTTTTTCTCCCATGGAGATGCTGAGTTCAAACTGCCAACCTTTGTTAACCAAAGCCACCAGAGCTGCTTAAAGAAACTTTGTTGTTGTTGTTAAGTGCCATTGAGTCGGTTCTAACCCATAGCAACCCTGTATAGGCTTTCCAAGGAGCGGCTGGTGTTTTGAACTGCTGACCTTGTGGTTCACACTGACCTTGAAGTCCAATGCACTGACCCCCCAGTACTATACCAGGACTCCTTAGAGTAACTGGTGGTGGTGGTTATGTGCCGTGGAGTCGGTTCTGACTCATAGCGACCCTGTATAGGGTTTCCGAGGCTATAAATCTTTACGGGAGCAGAAAGCCTCATCTTTCTCCCGCGGAACAGCTGGTTGTTTCGAACTGCTGACCTTGCAGTTCACAGCCCGATTTGTAACCACTACACTACCAGAGCTCCTTTTAGAGTAACTAGAGGAATGTAAAAAAGAATGATCTACTGACTGCTTCAAATTGTCCTTGAAATCAGATAGAATTAATTCTTGTCCCACTATGCTTTGTGATAAATAACATGGCCTCTCAGAGCTTCAGATCTTTTATCCTTAAAATGGAATAAAATAGCAATATTTCAACAAGGTTATATAGAATGTAGACAATGAATGCAAAAGATATGATATATATTGTTGTTGTTGTTAAGTGCTGTCAAGTCAGTTCTGACTCATAGTGATCCTGTATAGGGTTTCCAAGGAGCAGTTGGTGGGTTTGAACTGGTGAGCATTGATCCCTAGAGTGCCACCCCTACCCTGAACTATGCTACACAGTAAGCAGAGGACTGCATCCACACTTCCAGTCGCTATCACATCTAACAGAATATGGGTGGTGATGAGTGCCTGAGAACACAAAAATATACAATCATCAATTAAATATAAATGCAGTATTACCACAATGTCTTGAAGAAAACAGGCAGTTTCAGCGTACACAAAGAAACAAGATAGAGTGCCTCAAACAAGTGATCAAAATACAGACTCAGAAAACACAATACCAAAAATGGTATCAGAACTACATGATAAGGAGTTTAAAAGAATGCTATTTAGATTCCTTCAACAGATTGGAGAGTGAATAAGGAAGGCCATAGAAGACATCCTATACAGGGTTGTTATGAGTCAGAACCAACTCCACAGCACTCAACAACAACAACATCATAAAGATACTAAAGATAGCCATTCAAGAAGTTACACAAACTCCAAACAACATAGATCCCAAAAGAAAATCACCAAGATATATTATAATAAAACTTTTTAAAATAAAGAAAGAATCCTGAGAGCAACTCCAGAAAAATGAAGTTTCCTATAAAGGAGAATCAGTAAGACTAAACTGATTTCTCAGCAGAAACCATGCAGGCAAGAAGACAATGGGATAACATATAACATACCCTGAAAGAAAAGATTGCAAACCAAGAGTCATATACTCAGCAAAATGGTCCATCACATAAGACAGCAAAATTAGGACATTCTAGATAAACAGAAATTTAAAATTTTTGCTAAAACCAGACCAAACCTACAAAAGGAAGTTCTTTGGACTAAGAACCAACAACAGCAGACAACAACCTATGACTAACATACATGATAATATCACCCAAAACTCAACCCAGATATAGAAGTATTCAAAGTAAAGCCAACCTACAAGACTGAAAACAGGAGACCAGAGATGCCAGTTTACAACAACAACAACTACAATAAAAACATAAAGTAAAAAGAAGGAATCATGTAGTTAAAGAACTTCCAAATAAAGTAATCAAATAGAAAGAAATCATGTAAAGAGCTTCCAAATAATCAAGTCGATTTCAAGAAAAAAATTAAATTAAAAAATAAACCGAACTGTAATCCTAAAACTAGACTAATCCTTACTCCTAGCATGAGCTCAACCCTACTTCTACCCCAACATTAACAATAACCCTAACTAAGTCTCAGGCCTTTCCTAGACCTAGCCTAGACCTAACCCTAACTGCTGACTCCTACTATTACCACCCACCTTAACTAAAAAAAGACATTTTCAAAGTATTTGAATTTTTATGACATGGAAAACAAACTTAGAATAAATAAATAAATAACTTAAGGACAGAATCTGTACAATATCAAGATATATGCAAGTTAGTTTGGACTCTTCTTTGGAGCATGATTATTAGGGGCAAAGCAAGACACCTGCGTATTTAAACCCTTGCTTGGAGAGGTTCTATCCAATTCCCACCTGCTACTACTTTAGTCCTGGTTTGGTGCTATGGGTTAATGTGCCAGACTGCAAAGCCGTTTGAACTGCAAGGTCAGTGATTCGAGCTCACCAGCTGCTCCTTGGAAACTGTATACAGGGTCGCTATGGGTTGGAATAGACTCAACAGCACTTAACAACAACAACAACTACTACTTTAGGTCAGTAGACGGCAATGTTGTATTGGAAGATATATGACTGGTGAGCTCAATGTGAACATTGTACCGTGGTGTCATTGTTAAGTGTTTGATATCCAGATCAACAAGTTAGCTTTTTATACTCCATTAATGGCCTAACCATTATATCTTTATCCTAACTTGTTGGTCACAAATGACTATTATTGTCATAAGAATAACAGGAAATGTAGTGTGAATAGGACAGCAAAATCCATGACAAAAAGGACAAACTACGTTGATTTTAGCTTGCTTTAAAAATAAGCAAACAAAAAGAAAGCCAATATTTACGGAAAGTTACGGCTGTAACATATTCACTTAAATATTCTCAACAATTCTATTAGGATAGTCATTATTCAAACCATTTTAAAGATATGGAAAAGGTGGGCAGACAGAGAAAGTTATTGGTCTAAACTCACCTGGGTTATGGATTTTTAGACTTTATGGTAGCTTTTAGTATCTAGTCCAGAGATTTTCACCTCTCTTTCATCAGACTTGGGTGACCTGATGTCCAAGCTCTGCTGTAATAGAAATACCACAAGAGACGGGCTTTGAAAAACAGAGTGCGTTTTCTCATTGTTTAGGAGACTGAAAGTCCAAATCAGGATTTTGGCTAGGCTGACTCCTGCCTTGTCAATAGCCCAGGTGTGTCTTGGTTCCTTGGTGTTCATTAGTTTATAGACAACCAACACATGGTTCTCTTCTTTCCCTGTGTGTGTGTGGGGGTGGTGGTGGTGGTGATGGGTGTGTGTGTGTATGCCTATGTCCATTCTGCTGTATTTATAACTCAAAAGTGTGTAGATTAAGTACCCACCCTACTTGGGTATGACCTAAGTAATTAAGATAACTATAAAAACCCTATTTCCAAACAGTATCATTTTTATAGGTACAAATACCTTGGTTGTTTAGTTTAATTCACAACACAGGAGCCCTCTCTTCCAGCCATAGGCAAACATACGACATAAGTATCTTACTTGGGTAACCCTGAATCTCCTACTTCACGATTGCTTTCCTTCTTCTGATGTTCTTTAAATACATGTATTTTGGAGACATAATTCAATCTTTGGTGGTGGTACTGGTTGTGTGGCATTGAATCAGTTCCGACTCATAGAAACCCTGTGGAGTGCTTCCAAGACTGTAAATCTTTATGGGAGCAGAAAAACCTCATCTTTCTCCCATGGAGTGACTGGCAGATTCAAACTTCTGACTTGGTGTTTAGCCGCTCAGCGAATAATCCACTATGCTACCAGGAGTCAATCCATAACACATGGTACACTAATGTATTAGGCTTCAGAGGTGTTATTCCACTTATAAAACTTAAAAATGGTGATGCTGCTATAAAAATAATCCAGTCAGTCATAGGGATGGTTAGATTAAAAAATATATCTACTTTACTTCATAGCTCTCTGGGCTCTGCTTGTTCTATTCCTGTCACCCTTTGTGTAGCCACTATAGTGAAACTATCGCATTCATTTCCTTCTAATAGTTGTGTACATATTTTATCTCCCAGAGTCTTGGGGTGGCACTGTAGGATAAGCACTGGACCTCAAGGTCAGTTTGAATTACAAGGTTGGCAGTTCAAACACACCAGTCATTTTTCAGAAACCCTATACGAGCTCATCGTGAGTCAGAACCAACTCGACAGCACTTAACAAGAACTACAATCTAAAGTATAATGTCTTTGAAAGCATGTTTCTCATCTTGATGTCTTAGGACAAAATAGTTTGTACATTCATTCATTTATACAATACATATTAAAATTGTTTGATATATTGGTAAGTATTCTTACCAATAACATGAGTCAATACAGCAACTAAGGATTTCAAACCCAAATGGTCATTATCCTTGGTCACCTCTTTTCAAGGGCAAAACATGCAAGTAGCCTTTAAGACTAGCTTCAAAGTAGAGGATTTCTAAAGCTGTTTCATTGTTAAAGCAAAATAATCTAATTGGAATATATTTTCATGCTCAAAATGGATCACAGCTGCTGATTTGTGTGTCTCTTGTTGAAAACAGGGAAATGGGTAGAAGATGGGGGTGCTGGGAAATCTGTAATGGTTAGGGACAAAGGGCTCAGGGTCTGGAGATCTGCAGCTACTTCCTGAGCATGTTCCACCTCGCAAATACCTTTTCAAGTATTTTAGGTTCAGTTAATGAAGAATGTTCTCCATCCTCTGTGTACTTAACTGGCAATTTAATCCATCTGTTTCATTTTCATTTACACTTGACTCATCTAAAAGTTATTTGAAGTGAAATATATCCAAGAACTCTTTCTTTTGAATTTAGTTTATATGTATTATTATTTAATTCCAGAAAGGAAAAGTGTAATCAAATACCAAGATTGTGTAATTCATAACATATGAGCTCTCCCTTGAACCATAGGCAACCTTGTGACATAAATATTTCACCTTTGGTAACCCTGCATCTAGTACGTCACCATTTCTCTTCTTTGGCATCCTTTTGTGTGTGTGTGTGTGCCTCTTGTTCACCCTGCTGTTGCAAAACAATGCTCCAACTTAATAGTCCCCTAGGAATCCTGGTGTGGCACTGACTGCTAACCTCAAGATTGGTGGTTCAAACGCACCAGTCTCTCCTTGGAAACCCTATCTATACAGGAATGCTGAGTCAGAACCAACTCAATGGCACTTAACAATAACAACACCACAACCCTTATATTTTCATAACTCTTGATTTTCTCATTGGCAGGTTGCTTATCTGATATAGGAATCCATCCTAGAATGTTCATGGGAAATGTGAACTTTTACTGAGAGTTATCTATGCGTCTTAACTGCATTAGCTCCTTATAGCCCCATAACCACTCTAAGAAGAAGAAAATATTGTTCTCCTCATTTGAAAACTCAAACAGCCACAGAGAGGTTGAGTGACTTGTCTGAGGTTAAACAGCTGGCACATTGGAGAGTAGAAATGGAAACACAGGTAGTCTGACTCCAAAATCTACTCTTCAGCATCATACTTACTGCCTTTTGTTGTGTTAGGACCTCCTGAATGTGTTTGCATTTGAAGCAGCACTTTTGGGTACATTAATCTTAATGTGAGGAGCGGAGTAGGCATTACAGGGCACCATTTGGTCATTTCAAGAGGAGATTGGGGTAGGATGGTTGTTATAAACAACCCCTCAGTACACTTGAACCATAAAAGTTTGTGATGGGGAAGTGTGTTAGTTAGTGCTGCTGGAATAGAAGAAATGGCAAGTGGGTGGCTTTAAAGAATAGAAATGTACTTTCTCACAGTTTTCTAAGCTAAAAGTTCATAGCAAGGTCTCGGCCATGTTGATTCCTTCTGGGAACCCTCTCCTAGTTCTGGTGTCTGCCAGCAATCCTCATCTGTCTTTCCCTATGTGTATCTGTGTCTGTTCTCATCTTTTTATAACTCAGTAGTCATTAGGTATCCTTGCCAAGCTGACACATAAAATTAACCATTACAGGAGGAATGGCTACACTTTTATCTGGTGCTGACTCATAAGAAATACATTCCACTTGTGTTTAAAACATTGCGTCCAAATATAAATTTTCTTGTTTCAAGAATCTCTCCTGGTACCTTCAAAGTAGGTGACAAACATGAAAATTGTGCACTGAATGTCCCAGACAGTGTGAGTTTCTGCAGATATGTGTAGTTTCACTCAGATATGTGTAGGAGAAAGAGAAAGTGTCCCATACAGTTCAGTGATTTCAAAAAGTGTGGTCCTCAGACCAATATCACCAGCAGGCTTGTTACAAATGCAAACGATTGAGTACCACTCTAGACTTAAAAAGCCCTGGTGGTGCAGTGGCTAAGTGCTTGTCTGCTGACTCAAAGGTTGCTGGTTTGAACCCATGCAGCAGTAAGATACGGCAGTCTGCTTCCATAAATATTTATAGCCTTGGAAACCCTATGGGGCAGTTCTATTCTGTCCTCTAGTGTCACTATGGGTTGGAATTGACTTGATGACAATGAGTTCATTTTTGTGGTTACCCTGTTATTTTGTTGTTGAGGGCCATGGAGCTGTCTTTTTGACTCATAGCATTTCCAAGACTTTAAATCTTTTGCATGAGCAGAAAGCCTCATTGTTCTCCTGTGGAGTGACTGGTCGGCTCGAACCACCAACCTTGTGGTCCACAGTCCAGTGCTTATCCTATTGAGCCACACCAGGTTATCCTAAGCTTGTGGAATTTAATGCTCTAGAGCTGGAGCCCAGCAAACTATGTTTACTCAGCTCTCCAGGTAATTATGATGTATGCACATATCTAAGAACCACTGTCTCTGTGAACAGTATCAATAAAGCGGAATACGCACAGTTCTGAGAATAGTGAACCTAGTAGAACGTGGCTAAACCTGCATGTATTGGCATGAAATATGCTTGGAAATGCAAAACACTCTAAATAAGATTCCAAGAGAATAAGCCTCAACAACATCACTCAGATACAAACGCTGAAATATCTACTATACCCACAGGAAGAAATAAGTCTGACATCTGACTCCAATTATCAAAGGCGGGGAGATGGCATTTGTCAGGAAAAGGCACCTAGAGGAGGAGAGCACAGTCAAGACAGGAGGGAGAGAGGGTAGAGTGTGGTCCTTTTGTGAATCTACCTCAGAGAACCAGAGTGAGATGATCATCAATCCTCAAATGACTCAAAATGATATTTCTACGTTTTGCCTGGATTAAAACAGCTTAATATTGTCTCCAGTGATTCCTCAGAAACCCTATACAGGGTTGCGATGAGTTGGAACGCAGGTAGCATAGTGGTTACAAGTCAGGGTGCTAACCTCATGGTCAGCAGTTCGAACTACCAGCAGTTCCCTATGAGAAAGATGAAGCTTTCTGCTCCCATAAAGATTTACAGTCTCAGAAACAATATGCATGGTCACTATGAGTCAGAACCAACTCCATGGCACACCACCACTACCACCATGAGTTGGAACTGACTCAGTGGCGCTTAACAACAACAACAATAGAGTCTCCTGGCTAGAAATCAGAAACCTAGCCCAGAGAGAATGAAGAAAAGTACCCTTGTGGTACCTTCTTGTCACTCAAATTCTTTCCCTGTCATGGTCTTCACCCTGTAGACGAGGATTCAAAAGCTACAACTAGAAATATTTTTTTCAGGAACTTCTGGCAAGATGGTGGACTAGGCAGACATACTACATAGACACTGTACAATGAAGATAGGAGAATACACATGAAAGAGATACAGGTGAAAATCCTAGAATGCTGAACTTCAGAGAAAAGGTTGGAGAAGTGGATTGAGTGCTAGTTGGCAGAAGCAGGTGAGCAAGGATGACGAGAGAGAGATACTCTCTGGTGAATGGCTGCCTGATGAGGCACAACCGTCTAGAACTTTTGTGAGCAGCTCTGGCAACAGAAGATGGCCTGGCAGAGCAGATTCACACAGACTACAGGAAAGGCACATTTCCCTATTTTTTTCCTATGGTCTTCTGGTGACCAATGGTGTGGCTAGCTCCCACTCTTATCCAACGCAATCCAGATCTGGCTTTCCAGGAGTTCACTGAAAGTCACTCCAGTATGAGGTGGGGGATGGTTTAGTTGCTTAGATTCAGGGGGCTTGGCTTCAAATTTAAAGTACCTGCAAAGCCACCAGACTAGCATTAGTCTATCAGAAAACCTCATAACCAGCCTCCCGACCCCCAGCTGCCCTAAGGTCCTAGTAGACTCTGAATCCAGCTCCATCAAGGTCCTCCATGAATTCTATCTGGATTGAGTGCCCTGAACATAGATAATACCTAGGAATACAGGAGCTCCATCTAGGGTCAGGAACTCTGCTGTCACATCCCTTCTGTACCCACCTTGTGAGCTCCTTACCTAGCACAACACCCCAGAGGTTTTCACTCTCTTGGTCTAAGAGATGCACTGTGTTTTTGTTTGTTTGTTCTGGCTTTTTTCTTCCATTGTTTCATTGTTTTTATTTATTTATTCTTTCTTCTTCATCTCTTTCCATGACTTCAAGCCTTCTATCTCTACTTTTGGAGTCCTGAAATGCAGAGTTAGTTTGAACTGCAGGTCAGCGGTTCAGGATCACCAACCACTCTTTGGAAATAACAAGGTCATTATGGGTTTGAACCAACTTGACAGCATATAACCACAACAACATTCTACTTTTGTTTTTCCTTTTTTCTGTTTCTCATTTTCCCACTTCTTGTTTTTTCCTCTAATCTTTCTTTACTACTCTCTATTCTTTTTACTTTTTCATCAACCCCACCCCTCTCCCTGATTTTTCTAAGAGTTTGTTGTTGTTGTTATTGTTTTAAATTTCTTCCTTTTATTTTTAAATTTTTTTTCTCTTCTGGTGTGGTGCTGTGGGTTAATACACTGGACTGCAAAGTAAGTTTGAACTGTAATGTCACTGTTCAAGTTCACCTGTTGCCCCTCAGAAACCCTATATAGGGTCGCTATGGGTCGAAACCAACTCAACAGCACTGAACAACAACAACACTATAGCTCCTTTTACCTGTCCATATTTTCTCTTTTTAGTTTTTTTTTTTTTTTTTCTGTTTGCTGCCTGTTGTTATTTCTGTTTTCTCCTTTTTTATTTTTTCTTTAATTGTTGGTTGATTGTTTTCTTATTCTGTTTTTTTGTTGTTGTTGTTGTTTTTCCAGGGGAGTAGGGGAAGGGTTTGCTCTTTCCCACCAACAGGAGAGAGCAACCACATTGAGTGAACCGCAAACAAGATGTTGTTAAGTGTCTTCGAGTTGGTTCCCATTGATAGTGACCCTGTATAGGCTTCCCAAGGAGTGGCTGATGAGCTTTAACTGCTGATCTTGCAGTTCAAACTGACCTTGCCTTCCAGCGCATTAACCCACAGCACCACACCAGGACTAGATCCCTAAAAAAAGCATCAAGACATATCATAATCAGACATGGAAAGAATCCTGAGAACAATTCCAAAAAAATGAAAAGTTACCTATGAAGGAGAATAACTAAGTCTAAGCTCTGATTTCTCAGCAGAAACAATGCAGGTAAGAAGGCAATGGATGGCATATACAAAACTCTGAAAGAAAACAATTGCCAACCAAGAATCATATAATCAGCAAAGGTGTCCTTAAAATATGACAGTGAAATTAGAACATTTTCAGATAAACAGAAATTAAACAAATTTATAGTAACCAGACAAATTTTACCCAAAAAAACCTCTAAAAGGTGTTCTTTGAGCTGAGAACCAACAATGGCAGACAACAACCTGATATTAACATACATGGCAACAACACCCAGAAATCAATTGAGATAGAAAAGTATTTAAAGTTAAAACAAAACAAAAAAACCTACAAGATTGCTAATAGGGAACCAGAGACATCAATTTAGAGTCTAGTCAACTAAAAAGCAAAGAGGGAATAGTGTAGATATAGAATTTTAAAATGGCAAGAAAGTCATGTAGATTTCAAGATGAAACAGATTGCTGTAAATGGGGGGAAATTATAAATTACAAGATAACCTCAATAAAATTAATGTAGCTTCATATCAGGATAGAAAAAGAGGAAAATTGGAAAGAATTGGAAAACATTAACATAACAGAAATTAAAATGAAAAGGAATCCCACAAACAAAATTAACTCAGCATAGAAAATTATGTGGAACAAAGAAACCAGTAACACCACAAAAACACACACACAGCAAAATGGCAGCAATCACTTCTTACCTACCAATAATTATACTGAATGTGAATGGATTAAATACACCAGTCAAGAGACAAGAATAGCAGAATAGATAAGAAAACAGGATCCTTCAATAAATGTCTACAGAAGACACATTTTGCACAGAAAGACATAGTAGACTAAATATCAAAGGGTGGAAAAAATATATCAAGCTAATGGCAATGAAAAATGAGCAGGAGTGGCAATTTTAATCTCTGATAACATAGATTGTAAGGTAAAAAACAACATAAGAGACAAAGAAGGACATATATCATGATTAAGGGGTTAATTGGAGGGGAGTGCAGTCATTGTAATGAAACAAAATATATGATTTGATAAATGTGAAATTGATGACCTGCTCTCTAAACTTTCATTCAATTCACAATAAAAAGAACTCTGGGGACTCTAGACACAGAGAGGGAGAGGGGCTGTGTGCTGACAACCAGGGGCCAGGCTTGAAGGCTATACCTTTTGGTTGGTTGATGATGCATAGAAGGGTTTGTAAACATGGCAATGAAATGAAATAAGATAGGATAAATGTAAAACTAATGTTCTCCCACGTAAACTATCACATAATTCACAATAAAACATTAAAAAAAAAAAAAGAGTTAAGAACAGACTTTGAAGGGGATTTGCCCTGAGGGAACTTGATTGATTGCCTTGATGGCTCCCCAGTGAACAGAACAACTTGCATGTTTTTATAGTATTCAATCAGACTGCTATTATTGTTTTTTATTTTTCCTGCTGGTCTGTCTTTCAAGAAGTATCCTTGGTTCCTTTAGCTGTTCCAGGCTGGTCTGCTTGTCTTTTCAAATGGAAATTTCCCACCTGAGAAGATTCTGGATGGGGATCAGGAGTTCACTTAAGGTCTTATATACTGAAAGGCTCCTCGGGAAGCCTCTTTCAGTGGGCAAAATTCTAGCCTCATTTTAGGTATTCCAATCCGTTATAGACTGAAGACAAACTTACAAGCTTTCTATAATGATGTTTCTAGCTATTCCTTTCTCTCCCCCTCAAGTGTCTATTTTATAATAACAGACAAAGGAAATCAAGATTCATAAGACAGTCAAGCATCTTAACATTATTTCCCCTCTTGCCCATTCAAACTAAGCCTCAATCCGTGTAGCACAGAGCCTTTTTGTTTCAAGTTCAAGCGTACATCACTATTTACCTCTGTACCATTTAGCCCATGCAAACCTTGCCTAAATGTTGTCCTATCCTCCTTGTCCTTCCATTCCCCACCCTCTTCTTGTGTTTTGCTGCCCCCCTCAACACCCGAACTATCATGTGTCTATTCCTATGCTCTACCTTGCCCTCCCTCCCCTCACCCTATCCCTTATGCTCCTTGCAACCAACAAAGAATTTTTTCCCCTTTTAGTGTGAATATTTTTTCTTAAGCTTTTATAATAATGGTCGTATGCAGTATTTCTCCTTTTGTGACTGAGTAATTTTCTCAGCATAATGTCATCAAGTTTCATCCGTGTTATGGTGTGGCTTACACCTTCCTTGTTATTCTTCAAGGTAGCATGATACTCCATTGTGTGTATGTACCACAGTTTGTTTATCCATTCTTCAGTTGATGGGCACTGAGGCTATCTCCATCTTTTTGTTACTGTGAATAGTGCTGCTATAAACATTGGTGTATATATATTAACTTGTGTTATGGCTTATATTTCTTATGGATAAATACCAAGTAGAGGGATTGCTGGATCATAAGGTATTTCTATTTCCAACTTGCTGAGGAAGCACCATACTGTTTTCCAGAG
>NW_006408542.1:8768422-8768942 GCF_000296735.1 Chrysochloris asiatica
CTATTGTTGATTTCTAATTTTATAGCATTGTGGTCTGAAAAGATGCTTTATAGTATTTTGATGTTTGTAAATATATAGAGGATTGTTTTGTGGCCTAACATGTAGTCAATTCTGAAGAATGTTCCATGTGCACTGGAAAAGAATGTGTATTGTGCTGTTGTTGGGCTGAATGCTCTGTATACAATCAAGTTGGTTGATTGTGCTGTTTAGCTCCTTTGTATCTTGTCGAGTTTCTTTCTGGTTGTTCTAAACTTTTTCAAAAGTGGTGTATTAAACACTCCCACTATTATTGTAGATTTGTCTATTTTTTTCTTCAATGCTAGTAGGGTTTGCTATATATATCTTGAGGCTCTTTCACTGGGAGCGTGGCTTTTTATTATGGATATGGCATCTTGCTTAATTGACACATTCATCGTGAGATAGTGTCCTTTATTGCTTATGTTGGTTTTTGCTTTAAAGTTTATTTTATCAGAGATTAGTATTGCCATCCCTGCTCATTTTTTATTGCAATTAGCTTGGT
>NW_006408542.1:8769272-8774427 GCF_000296735.1 Chrysochloris asiatica
ATGGTATATTGTGAAATATTAACTTCCTTTGAGGTTACCCTGTAATGTACTAACTTTTCCCTCCATTTAAGGCAGTCTTTTGTATCCTGCAATCTAGCTGACCTCCTCACCACCTTGATCTCTGTTCCTATATTTTTCCCTTCTTTGACATTGTTATTATTTTGATTTTTGGTTGACTTCCCAGGTCCTCTGAATTCATTGTTGCAATTTTGTTCTGTCTGGACTTTGCTATCTCTAGACTGAGGTCTGGGTGGTGTTGCCACACCTGTCAATCTTTGGTTGTTATCTGCTCTTGTTGATTTTCAGTCCAAAGAACTCCCTCTAGGATGTTTTGAAGCACTGGGTTGGCTTTAACAAATCTGTTGGCTTCTGTTTATCCTGGAATGTTTTGATTGCACCATTGTATTTGATTGACAGCTTTTCTGGGTAGACAATTCTTGGTTGGCAGGTTTTTTTTGTTTTTTGTTTTTTTTTTCTTTTAGGGTTTTATATATGTGTCTCCATTGCCTTCTGGCCTGCGTTGTTTCTGCTGAGAAGTCAGGGCTTAATCTAATTTGCTTGCCTTTGTAGGTAACACTTCTCTTTTCCCTGATTGCTTTTAGGATTCTGTGTCTTTGATTTTGGAGAGTTTGATTATGACAAGTCTTGGTGATTTTCTTTTGGCGTCTATCCTTGCTGGAATTCATTCAGCTTCTTGAATATTTATCTTCTCATCCTTCAAGGTGTTAGGAAAATTTTCTTCCAACAGATCCTCACCTATCTCCTCTGTGGACTTCTGTGTTTCTTCCTGCTCCGAAATGCCAGTAATTCTTAGGTCATTCCTCTTCATCCTATCCAAAATGAATCTTAGACTCTCTTCAGATTTTTTTTATCCTTATTTTTGCTGGCTCTTCTGTCTTAGCAGTATTAAGAAATTTGTCTTCCAGCTCGCTGGTTCTGGCTTCCATCTCTTCAATTCTACTCCTTTGCTCTTTCAGTGTATTGTCCGTTTCTGATATTTTATTATTAATCATCTGGATCTCTTTTTACAGCCTTTGAATTGTTTCCAATGCTGTATCTATCTTGTTTGATTGGTCCTGTATCACTTTCCTGACTTCCTTATTTTCCTCCACCCCTCTGTGAAGCATTTGGATTTGTCTCCATATCACTCTTCTGAATTCCTTCTCCGGAAGACCCAAGCCTGCTTTTCTTCTAATGGGAAGTCTATGTTTGCTTCCAGCTCATTTGTCTCAGTTACTCTTTTCTGTTCCTGGACATGTGCTGAGATCTTTTGTTGTTTTTTTTTTCTTGGACATTTTCAATAGTTATATGTGTTTTCAATGATTAAATGAATGCATGTTGCTGTATTGTTAAGCTTACTGAGTGTCTCCTGGTGTATGTGATCTGGAGGTAGGCTTCCCTTTTCACACCTCTTATTACTCAACTGTAAGCAATCTTAGCAAGTGTTGGTTATCTATTTGATGTGTAGCAGCTGGTAATTGATCCTGTCTGGATGATGGTATATCATGGGGTATGCCTGGCTATATGGCCCCAATTGCTGTCTCTTCTTGGGTAACATACGAAGAGAAAGCTCCCACTCTCATTTAAAAAGTAAAACCAAAAGGACCAAAAACAAAACCATAGCAGACTTTCCAGTAGCCTTTGCTGTGCAGGTCAGTGTGCGTGAGTGGTGGGTGGGGGTGTCCACTCACTCAGGACCCCCCTTTAGTCACCACCATGGAGGAGGTGAGAACAGATAAAGATTGAGAAATGAATATAAGAAATATTGTTCACAATTTTTATCTCTGAACATCAGTTAGGTATCTGCGTATGCACAGCATAATTCCCAAAATGACTGTGTCCTTGTATATAATAGTTGGTGTGGGCGCTTGCCTTTTATGTTAGGGTTTTACAGGGGACAAATATGGTTTGGCTGTGTGACCAGACCTGCTGTCTTTTGTTAGGTAAGGCAGGAATAAAGGCTCACTTTCAAGTAGGAGAGTCAATTTTAGGGCTAAATTGCAGCATCAGGCATCATAAGAAGCCCCTAAAGGATTAACTGGAGCTGCTGGGGCTTTTAGGGACTACCTCTTTGCACTGTGGGAAAATTGTACCCCGTGGGCCCAATGTTGTACCTCTTTAGGGGTGTTCTCCCACCTGCTTGAAGATGCCCAGGCTTGGCAGAAAGGGTACAACAGGGAAAAGGAGGAAAGAAAAGTAAAAAAGCTGTTACACCTCTTTTCCACAAGTCACTCCATGGCTTTTGTGCTGTATCAGCCTGGCTGTGCTCCCTCCCTCTGATCTCTGCCCAGGCTGCGGGCCTCAGGCAGCATCCCGATTGATTAAGAAATCACCATTTCTTCTCACAACAGTCAGATTTCTCCACTGGTGGCCACCTGAAACTATTTTCCCTTACTTTATGTTAGAACTAGAGTTCTGGAACTGTCCTGGCCAAATGCCTTCTCTTTTTTTTGTGCCTTCACAGAGGAGCTTCCACTGTTTGTCTCTGCTTCTCCTGCCCCTTGTCACTTGGAACTTCTTTTAATTACTAACTCCAAATTAGTATTAAATGCTGTACTAATCATTTTGCATTGCCAAAATGGGAATTCCAAAACACTTCATTATGCTCCTGAGGAACCTGTACATAGACCAAGAAACAGTCATTTGAACAAAACAAAGAAATACTAAATGGTTTAAAATCAGGAAAGCTGTGTCCCAGGATTGTATCCTTTCACCATATTTATTCAATCTATATGATAAGCAAATAATCCAAGAAGATGTGCTATATGAAAATATGTGTGGTATCAGAATTAGACAAAGACTCTTTAACAGAGATGTGGCTTGATGACAGAGTAGGCAGAAAGGTTGTTCAGACCCTCTTCAGCAAGAACATGAAAAAACAGATGAAACAGTTTAAGAGGGTGGTCCCAGAACTTTGAACTTAAGATAAGGGATTAATAAGTGGATAGAGTACTCACCAGGATAAAGATTCGGAACAGAAATAAGAAAGGATGTGGCTTCTGATTTGGGGAAGCCAACGTCATGCCATTGCCATTTTGAATGGCAGTGAGTGGATAGATGGACAAGCAAACATTCTATTTTGCAACAATCTACCAGCAATTTGCTGAGCTATAGGAGACAGTGACTTCATCCATACAACCAAGTTACAATTGCACCCTCTAAAAAACCCCACAATTTGGACAAGGTCCAATACCAGTTGCTATACTCCAGAACAGTGTCTACAGCCAAAACCTACTAAAAAAAAAACCACTCTGACATGAGCTGTATAAGCAGTGAGTAGTGGAGTCATATCCTGATCACACCTACCAGGAGGCAACTGGAGAGTGCTTAAGAATATACCAACATACATTCATCTAATTAAGACAAATGCAATAAGACCTCAATGCATAAAAAGCAGAAAATCCCTGCTTATGTGCAGAAAAAAGACAAAGTAGCTCAAACAAATTACCCAGAGGAAGAACTAGATATTACTTTGGAGGGAGAAGAGGTTTTGGAGTGACCTGAAAAAGAATTCTTGGAGAATGATATTAAGGTACATCCAAATGTTCTACAGAAAGGTTCAGAAAAAGAAGGAAGATGTCAGAAAAGTGCTACAGGAACAATCAAACAAAATAGATAATATCATTGGAAACAAATAAAAACTGGTCTAAAAAGATGTCTAGATGATTAATACTAAACTATCAGAAATGGACAATACACTGAAAGGGCAAAGGAGTAGTATTGAAGGGATGCAAACCAGAAATAGTGAGCTTGAAGATAAATCTCTCATTACTGCTAAGATAGAAGAATAAGCAGAAAAAAACCTAAGGGAAGCCTAAAATGTGGGATAACATGGAGAGGAATAATGGATGGGAGATTAGAATTCCAGAATAGAAAGAGACAAAGAAAACCACAGGAAAGATAGTGAAAGAGTTGCTGGATGAAAATTTTCCTAACATCGTGAAAGACGAGAAGATAAGCATTCAAGGAGCTGAACGAACTCCAGGCAAGGTAGACCCCCAAAAGAAATTCACCAAGATATATCATAATGCTAGGGGGTAAAAAATAATGTTACCTACCAAAGAAAGCCAGCAAGATTATGCTCTAATTTCTCAGCAGAAACCGTGCAGGAGAGAAGGCAACGGGGAGACATATACACAACTGAGGAAGAACAAAAACTCAAACCAAGAATCATATTCACAGCAAAGCTGTCAATCAAATTTGGTGAAATCAGAACTTTTCACGATAAACAGAAATTAAGGGATTTTGTAAAAGCTAAGCCAGCACTTTAAAACATATTATAGGGAGTTCAATGGACTGAGAACCAACAAAAGCAGACAACAAGCAGAGATTGACATATGTTGCAACGCCACCTGAAACTCAGTCCAGATATGAGAGGGTTCAGAGCAGAAAAAAATTATAAGAATGAAATTTGGAGATCTGGATGTCACTCTATGATCATGTGAAAGAAGGGAAAAGTATAGGAACAGAGCTCCAGGTGGTGAGGGGGTCAGGTAGATTTCAGGGTAAAACAGGCTGTTTTAAATTGAGGAAGAAATTAATAAAGTACAGGGTAACCACAAAGAAACTTAGTATATCTCCACAACAAATCAAGAAAAGGAAAATCCAGGCAGTTTTTGGAAACATGAAAACTATGAAGAAAATGACAACAAAGTGAACTCAGCTCAGGAAAGCATGCAGAACAAAGAAACAAACACCATAATGACAGCTATTAAGTCATACCTATTGATAATTACACTGAGTATCAGTAGATTAAATGCATGAGTAAAAAGACAAAGAGTAGCAAAATGGATAAGAAAACAGGATCCTTCAATATGCTGTCTACAAGAGCCACACCTTACACACAAAGTCAAAAAGAGACTAAAAATTAAAGAATGGAGAAAGATACACTACACTAATTGCAATTTTAAAATCAGCAGGAATGGCACTATTGTTCTTTGATAAAATAAACCTTAAGGTAAAAACCAGCATAAGAGACAAAAAAGACATTATCTCATGATTAAAGGATCAGTTGAACAAGATGATATAGCCATAATAAATTTCTATGCTCCCAATTAAAGAGCCCCAAAATACATAAAACAAAGCCTAATAGAAGTGAAGGTCAAACAGACAACTCTATAAAATAGTGGGAGATTTTAATATACTGCTTTTGAAA
>NW_006408542.1:8775433-8797368 GCF_000296735.1 Chrysochloris asiatica
GATGGAAAACCTCCCAATACATTTTATGAAGCAAGCATAATCCTCATACCAAAAATCAGGAAATGACATCACTACAAAAGAAAATTATGGACCAATATCCTTAATGAACATGGATACAAAAATTCTCAGCAAAATCCTAGCCAACAGAATTCAGAAGCATAAAAAAAACTACAAAAAAACACAAACCAAAAAACATTATGACCAAGCGGTATTCATGCCAGGGATGCAAGGATGGTTCAGTATTAGGAAAAAAAAAAAAAAAAATTAATGCAATTTACCACATAAATCAAAAAAAAGAAGAAAAAATTTCAAAGTAGTAATTGAAGGGAAATTCCTCATCATGATTAAGAACATATGTACAAAACTAAGAGCAAACATCACTCTCAATGGAGAGAAACTGAAATCATTTCCTTTTTGAACAGGAACCAGACAAGGATGCCCTTTACCATCAATGTGTTCAATATTGTTTTGGAAGCCTTAGCCAGAGTTTATCAGACAAGAAAGAGATATTAAAGGCATCCAAATTGCCAAAGAGAAGTAAAACTATCTCTGCAGATGATACGATCGTATTAATAGGAAATCCCAAAGACTCAGAAAAAAAAAAAAAAAATGATTGGAACTCATTGTAAAATTCAGCAAAGTGGTAGAGGATTCCTCTATACTCATAAAGACAACTCTGAAAAGGAAATTAGGAAAACAATACCATTTACAACAGCTACCCAAAGGATGAAATATTTAGGAATAAATCTAACCAGAGACACAAATCCCATAACCATAAAGACCTATAAAAAGAAAACTAAAAAAGACCTATAAAAACACTACTAAAAGAAAACAAGAGATATTTGCAAAAATGGAATATTCATGCTTATGAGTAATAATACTTAACATTGTGAAAATGTCAATACTACCCAAAGAAATCTACAGATATAATGCAATCCCAATCCAGAGTCTAACAACATTATATAAAGAAATGAAGAAACAATCATGAGCTTTATATGGAATGGAAAGAAACCTCAGATAAGCAAAGCGCCATTTAAAAAGAATGAAGTTGGAGGCCTCTCACTAACTAATTTCAAATTTTACTACAATACCAAAGTGGTCAAAACAGTCTGGTATTGGTACAAATGAAAGACACATAGATCAATGGAACAGAACTGAGAACCTAGGAGTATATCTACAGTCAACTAATCTTTGACAAAGGCCAAAATATATTAAATGGGGAAGAGATAGTCTCCTCAACAAATGATGCTGACAATAACTGGAAATTGATTTGCAAAAGAATGAAACAAAACCCATATCTCACACCATATACAAAAAGTAACTCAACATGGATTAAATCCCATAACTATAAAGATTATCAATGAAAAAATAGACACAAACTTAAGGACTCTACTACATGGCATGCACAGACTATAAAACATTATATAAAAACATACACACAAACAACAGAAGGCAAAATAGATGACCAGGACATACAAAAAATTAGAAACTTATGTGCATTAAAAGATTTCACCAACAGAGTCAAAAAGGAGCACACTGACTGTGAAAAAATTTTTGGTAATAACATATCAGATAGGGGACTAATCTCTAAAACTTATAGGAAACTACAAAAGATTGAGGTTGTCAAGGACTTCATTCTTCTTGGATCAACTATCAACACTTACAGAAGCAGCAGTCAAGAGATCAAACAACATACTGCATTAGGTAAATCTGCTGCACAAGACCTTTTTAAAGTGTTGAAGAGCAAAAGCTGGACAGTGAATAAGGAAGACCATAGAATTGATGCTTTTGGGTTATGGTGTTGTAGGAGAATATTGAAAGTGCCATGGGCTGCTAAAAGAACCAATAGATCTGTTTTGGAAGAAGTGTAGCCAGAGTGCTCCTTAGAGACCAAGATGGCCAAATTTCGTCTCTCATACTTTAGACATATTGTCAGGAGGGACCAGTCACTGGAGAAGGATATCATGTTTGATAAGGTGGAGGGTCAGAGAAAAAGAGGAAGACTCCCAACAGTCTGGATTGGCTTAGTGGCAGCATCAATGGACTCAAGTGTGGCAACAGTAGTGAAGTTGGCCCAGGATTGGACAGTGTTTCATTCTGCTGTGTATAAGGTCACTATGCATAAGGTCACTCGGTGGCACCTAACAACAACAAAAACACAACACCTCTATAAGAAAAAGACAACCCAATTAAAAAACAGACACAGAACATGACCAGACACTTCGTCAAGGAAGACATTCAGGCAGCCAACACACATATGAAGAAATGTTGATGATCATTAGCCATTGTTGTTGACATTGTTGTTAAGCACCGTGGAGTTGGTTCTGACTCATAGTGACCCTGCACAGGGTTTCCAAGGCTGTAAATCCTTATGGGAGCAGAATGCCTCATCTTTCTTCCATGGAACCTCTGGTAGTTTTGAACTGCTGACCTTGAGGTGGGCAGCCCAACTTATAACCACTATTCTACCAGAGTTCTTTTATTAGTCATTGTTGTTGTTAAGTGCCATCGAGTCCATTTCAACCCATAGCAAACCTGTATAGGGTTTCTGAAGAGTAGCTCGTGAGCTTGAACAGCTCAAATGGCTGTAGTTCAAATGGCTTTGCAGTCTGGCTCATTAACCCACAGCACCACATTAGAGAGATGCAAATCAAAATAACAATGAGATATCATCTCACACCAGCATTAACATTGAAGTTCAAAAAAGTAGAGGACAACAAATGTTGGTGAGGGTATGGAGAGACTGAAACCCTCCTACATGCCTGGTAGCACTGTAAAATAGTGCAACTACTCTGGAAAACAGTATCAAAAAAGAAATACCTTATGATCCAGTAATTATTCTAGTTGGAATATATCTGCAAGGAATATGAGCCAGAACATGGGTAGATATATGCACACCAGTGTTTATCACAGTAGTTAAAAGTTGGAGACAGCCTAAGTGCCCATCAATGGAAGAATGGATAAACTTTTGTACATACGCACAACTGAATATTATATTGCCTTGAAGACTAACAATGAAGTTGCAAAACACCCCATGATATGGATGAACATTGAGGACATTATGCTGAGTGAAATTAGTATAAACATTGCACAAGACCATTATTGTAAAAGCTTAAGAAAAGGTTTCCATACTAAAAGATAAATTCTTCTATGGTTACCATTTGTGGAAGGTAGGGGACAGTAAGGCACAGGTAAGGGGATAGACACATCATAGCTAGGGTGATAGGAAGGCCAATATACAAGGAGAGGGAGGCCAATACACAAGGAGAAGGAGGCCAATACAAAAGAAGGAGGAAGATGGTAGATGAACAATGAAGATAGGGGAAGACTTAGGGAGGTATGCATGGGCTAAATGGGATAGAGGTAAATAGTGATGCATACACCACCTTGGAACAACCTCATTGTAAAGAAAATGAAAATCCTCACAAATAGACCAATAAAAATCTTCGAGATAGATGGAGAAAAGAATGAAGTTGTCAAAGACTTCATTTTGCCTGGAAATGCTCATGGAAGCAGCAGTCAAGAAATCAAATGAAGTATTGCATTAGGCAAATCTGCTGCAAAAGACTTCTTTACAATGTGAAAGAGAAAGGATGTAAGTTTGACCATGCACATGACCCAAGCCATAGTATTTTCAATCACCTCGTATGCATTTGAAATTTGTACAGTGAATAAGGAAGACCAGAGAAGAATTGATACATTTGAATTATGGTGTTGGAGAAGAATAATGAAAGTACCCCAGAAGAACACCAAAAAATATTTGTCTTGGAAGAAGTACAGCCAGAGTGCAAGGAAGGATGGTGAGTCTTCCTCTCTAGTTCTTTGCACATGTTGTTAGGAGGACTCAGTCCCTGGAGAAGGACATCAGACTTGATAAAATGAATGGTCAAGGAAAAAGAGGACGACACCAACAAGATGGACCAACATGGTCAGCTCAATCTACACTTGTGAGGATGGCACAAGACTGGGCAATGTTTCATTCTATTGTGCATAGGACACTTTGAATTAGAACCTATTTGAAGGCACATAGCAACAAGATCTCCAGAAGATGCCTACATGTACTACACCATTTTGTTCTGGTAGAGACGTGATTTTACTGCCCTACAAAATTTCAGACCCATTTGACTAAGGCAGTCTTTTCTGAGTACCATCCAGACAGCCTGAGGCCATACCTAGAGCTCAGTGAAGCTTGTAAAGTCAGTATGTTCTCCCCTCTCCTTCTACTGTTCCTTTCTTCCTTACTGTTGTTCCCTGTACTATTTTCTTCCCAGCATCTCAGTTCTTTTTCAACCTGTTGTTGTTGTTAAGTGTGTTTGAGTCAGTTCCAACCCACAGAAAGCCTGTATAGGGTTTCCAAGGAGTGGCTGGTGAGCTTGAACTGCTGATCATGTGGTTCAAATGACTTCACAGTCCAGAGCATTAACCCAGAGCACCATGCCAGGGCAGTTAACACTAACTACTGATGTCTGGGATCATAAATGGCAGGTATGAAACGTACCTATTCTTTAATAGGAGACACAGAAGGGAATGTCATCTGACTTTGGAATCCTGAGTTTAAATTAAATGTCGTTACTTAGTGGCTATTTGACTCTGGGCAAGTTGTTCAAACTGTTTTAAAAAGAGACCTAAAATTGCTAATCTAGACAACGACAATAACATTTACTTCGTGGAGTTATTGTGATGACTAAAAGAGGTCATGTTAGCCTGATTTGTAACCACAATGCTACCAGAGGTCCATGTAAAATATACCTACATGTAAACTTATTGTTGTGGTTGGTGTTAGATGCCACAGAGTCAGTGCGGACTCATAGGGATCGTAACAGAACAAAGTACGGCCCGGTCCTGTGCCTTCCTCACAATTGTTGTTATGCTAGAGTTCATTGTTGCTTCCAGTGTGTCAATCCATCTCATTGGGCATCTTTCTCCTTTTCACTAATCCAAGCAGGATGTCCTTCTCTAAGGATTGGTCTTTGCAGACTACAGTCCAAAGTACCAGAGGTCAAGTCTCCCCATCATTGTTTCTAAGAAGCATTCCAGCTATACTTCTTCCAAGACAGATTTGTTTATTCTTCTGGATGTCCAGGCTATTTTCAATATTCTTCTCCAACTATAATTCAAATACATTGACTCTCCTTTGGTCTTCCTTACTCATTGTCCAACTTTCAAATGGATATGAGGTGTTTGAAAATACCAGGGCTTGGGTCAGATGCATGTCAAATGGACACCTTTACACGGTCACACTTTAAAGTGGTCTTTTGCAGCAGATTTGCGTAAAGCAACACTTCATTTAATTTCTTGACTGCTGCTCCCATGAGCATTGATTGTGGATCCAAACAAAATGAAGTCTTTGACGACTTCAAACTTTTATCAAGAAGTTTTTATTGGTCTGTTTGTGAGGATTTTCATTTTTTTTACATAGAGGTGCAATCCATACTGCAGGCTATAGTCTTCATTCTTCATCAGTAAGTATTTCAAGTCCTCTATGCTTCTAGCAAGGATTGTTGTGTCTTCTGCACATGGCAATGAATTAATTAATCTTTTTCCCAATCCTGATGCCATATTCTTCCTCATGCAATCCAGGATACATTTTGAATATGTATGAAGAAAGCATACAACCTTGGAATCACCTTTCCTTATTTTAAATCATTCTGTATCACCTTGTTTTTTGAGAACAACTAACTACCTGTTCGTCTATATTCAGTTTTCTTATGAGCACAATTACGTGTTCTGGAATACCAGTTGTTCACAATGCTATCCATATTTTGCTATGGTTCACATAGTCAAATGCCATTGCATAGTCAATAAAGCACAAGTAAACATCTCTCTGGTATTGTCTTCTTTTAACCAAGGTCTATCCGGAGTCAACAATGACACTCCTCATTCCATGTCCTCTTCTGAACCCAGCTTGAATTTCTGGCAGCTCTCTATTGATGGACAGCTTCAACCATTTAAAAATTATATTCACAACATTTCACTTGCATGTAATATTAACAATATTACTAGATGATTTCTGCATTCAGTTCAGTCACCTTTCTTTGTAATGGGCATATATATGGATTTCTTCCAACATGTTGGCCAGATAGCTATATTCCCAATTTCTTGGCATAGTTGAGTAAGCACCACCACCATTGAATCAGTGTGGTGAAGCATTTAAATTTGTATTTCATTAACTCCTGGAGCCTTGTTTTGTTTTGTTTTTTTACCCCAATATCTTCACTGCATTTGTACTTCTTCCTTTAATACCATCTGCTCTTGATAATGTAGTGCCTCTTGAAGTAGTCAAGTATCAACTGATTATTTTTGGTACAGTGACTCTGTGTATTCCTTCCACCATCTTTTGATGCTTTCTCCATCATTCAATATTTTGCCCATAGAATCCTTCAACATTTCAAGTCAAGACTTTAAATATTTCTTTAGTCCTTTTAGTTCTAGAAATGCTGAGTGTGTTCTTTTGTTTTGTTTCTAACTCTAGGTCTTTGTACATTCATTCTAATATTTGATTTCTTTTGTTCCAGAGCTGCCCTTAGAGATTTTTTTGTTCAGCTCTTTTAATTCACATTTCTTCCATTTTGATCTTTTATTTCTTTTTCATCTTTTTAATGACTAATTGTATTATGTTCTTGATGTCATTCCACAATTCCTCTGTTCTTTGGTCATTGGTGTTCAATGCATAAATATTTCTGGAGTTGCCTTTGATAATATCCATAGATCTCCAAAGGAAGAATAATTAATACCACTATTATTCAAATTTATCTATCAACCCTTAAAGCCTGTGTTGATAAAACTGAAAAATTCAACCAATTTCAGTATGACATTGACCAAACATACAATCAAAATGCATTGACAATTACTGGTGATTAGAATGTGAAGGTTGCAAACAAAAAAGAAGGCTCAGCAGTTGAAAATTATGGCTTTGGTGATAGTAATGGTGCTGGAGATCACATGATAGATTTTACAAGACCAATGACTTCTTCATTTGTTGATGTTAAGTACCATAGAGTTTGTTCTGATTTTCATAGCAACACTGCATAAGTTTTCTAAGGATCAACTAGTGAGTTTGAACCTTCAGCCTTGCTGTTCAAACAAACCTTGCAGTTTGATACTTTTCCTATAGGACCATACCATGACTCTGACTTATTAATTACAAATACTTTTTAAAACAGCATAAAAGGAGATTAGTTGTTGCTGTTGTTAGGTGCCATCGAGTCGGTACCAACTCATAGTGACACTATGTACAACAGAATGAAACATTGCCTGGTCCTGGGCCAACCTCACATTTGTTGCCACACTTGAGCCCATTGATGCTGCCACTTTGCCAATCCAACTCTCTAGGGGTATTCCTGTTTTTCTCTGACCCTCTACCTTACTAAACATTGTATCTTTCTCCAGCGACTGGTCCCTCCTGACAATATGTTCAAAGTATGAGAGATGAAGTTTGGCCATCCTGGCCTCCAAGGAGCATTCTGACTGCACTTCTTCCAACACAGATCTGTTTATTCTTTTGGCAGCCCATAGCACTTTCAATATTCTCCTCCAACACCTTTATTGGGAAATAAAGCACTGGACCACAAGGTTGGTTTGAGCCACAAGGTTGTCAGTTCAAAGTCACCAGCTGCTACTTGGAAACCCTATAAAGAGTTGCTATGAGTTGGAAAGACTCAGTGGCACTTAACAACAATACCAACAACATACACATAGATGTATCTTACTAGATAGAATACCCAATAATCAAATTGAATGCATCTTTGGGAAGACAAGATGGGAAAACACAATATTATCAGTCAAAACAAGGGGCAAACTATGGAACAGGTCATCAATTGATCATATGCAAATTCAGGCTGAAGGTAAAGAAAATGAAAACAACTTCATGAGAGTCTAAACATGACTTTGTATATGTCCCACCTGAATTTAGAGACTAGCTCAAGAACAGATTTGATACATTAGGCACTAATGGCCCAAGAGCAGAAGAATTTGGGGATGACATCAAGAACATCATACAGGAAGAAAGCAAAAGGTCATTAAAAAGACAGGAAAGAAATAAAAGATCAAGGTGGATGTCAGAAGAGACTCTGGAACTTGCTCTCCAGTGTAGAATAGTTAAAGTAAATGGAAGAAATGAGGAGGTAATAGAATTGAGCAGAACATTTCAAAGGTCAGCTCAAGAAGACAAAGTTATAGTGAAATACGCAAATACCTGGAGTTAGAAAACCAAAAGGGAAGAACATTTCTTAGGCTGAGGGCACTAAAGAAAAAATGCAAGCCTCAACTTGCAATATTGAAGGGTTCTATGGGAAAAATATTACATGATGCAGAAAGTATCAAAATGTGCAGTAACAAAATGAAATGGTCAATGTTTATAACAATTTCAAGAGGTAGCATATGATCAAGAAGCTATGGGACTGAAGGAAAAAGTCAAAGCTGAACTGAAGGCATTTGTGAAAAACAAGGTTCCAGAAATTGACAGCACACAAACTGAAATCTTTCAGCAAACTGATGTATCACTGGAGGATCTCACTTAAGTATGCTGAGGAACTTGGAAGGCAGCTGCTTAGCCAACTGACTGGCAGAGATCCATATTTGTGCCCATTCCAAAGAGGGGTGACTCACAGAAAATGGAAATCATCAAACAATATCATTAATATCACATGCAAATAAAATTTTGCTGAAGATAATTTAAAAATGGTCCAACAGTAGATTGACAGGGAACTGCCAGAAATTCAAGCCAGATTTAGAAGAAGACTTGGAACAAGGAATATCATTGATCATGTCAGATGGGTCTTGGCTGAACGAAGAGAACACTAGAAACCTGTTTACGTGTACTTTATTGACTATGCAAATGCTTTCAATTGTGTAGAGCATAATAAACTGTGTATAACATTATGTAAAATGGATATTCTAGAACACTAATTGTGTTCATGAGGAATCTCTACATAAACCAAGAGGCAGATGTTAGAACAGTACAAGGAGGTGCTAACTGGTTTATAATCAGGAAAGGTGTGTGACAGAGTTGTATCCTTTCATCATATGTAATCTGTATGCTGAGCAAATATTCTGAGACACTTCATTATATAAGTAAGAATGTGGCATTGGGATTGGAGGAAGACTCATTAAAAACCTGTGATATGCAGATGATATAACTTTGCTTGCTAAAAGCTTTACTTGCTAAAAGCAAAGAGGGCTTACTATACTTATTAATGAAGATCAAAAACTTCAGTATGGTTGAACATTGATGTATAAAACAAAAAACAGAAGTCCTCAAAACTGGACCGATAAATCATATCATGATAAATGGAGAAAAGATTGAAGTTGTCAAAGACTTCGTTTTACTTGAATCCAGAATCCACACTGATGGAAGCAGCATTCAAGAAATCAAATGAAGTATTGCATTATGCAAATCTGTAGCTAAAAACTTCTTTAAAGGGTCCAAGATCAACAATGTCAGTTTGACGACTAAGGTGTACCTGACCCAAGTCATGGTATTTTCAATGGCCTCATCTGCATGTGAAAGTTGAACAATGAGTAAGGAAGACCACAGAAGAATTCATGAATTTGAATTATGGTGTTGGCCAAGTAATATTGCAAGTACCATGGACTATGAGAAGAATAAGCAAATCTGTTTTAGAAGAAGCACAACCAGAATGTTCCTTAGAAACAAGGATGGTGAGACTTTGTGTTTCGTACTTTGGGCATGTTGTCAGGAGGCCCAGTCCCTGGTGAAGGATATCAAGGTTGTTAAAGTGAATGGTCAGCAAAAAACAGAAAACTCCCAGTGAGATGGATTGGCATGGTCACAGCAATAATGGGTTCAAACATAAGACTAATATTGAGGATGGTACAGGTTCAGGCAGTGTTTCATTCTACTGTGTATATGATCACTATGCATAGGAGTTGGCTCAAAGGTACTTAACAACAATGATAGCATTAACCATTTGGTGCACCTGCATTTTATGAATTCAGGTTAATTCTGTTTTTGCTTTGTCAGTCATGCCTTAATCAGGAAAAACAGGTTCTAAACCCTGGCTCTCTCTCCTCCATCATATCATTAAGTGTGGAAGGGGGAGTTTGATGTCTGGAATAGGACTAACCAGTATATGTAGCCCTCACAGTGTGAAGGAAAGAAACACAGAAAAGGTCATGTAAAACGCCAAAGGCCTGCTCTTTTGTAAGAGAGTAAATATCTGCCAGAGGAGAAAGCATCTGCCCATACTCTGAGACAGTCCAAAACACCAAGATAAAGATAAAGGTAGGGAAAGGAATTAAAGTAACAAGAGGGTATCACAAGGGTGAGAATCTCCATTCTCCCTGTGATAGGTTTTAATTTCTAGCCAAGAGGCTCTATTAGACAGTATTAAGCTAGACAAAATATAGAAATATGATTTATTATTACCATGACGCCTTCTAGAAACAGCAAAAGCAACAGATCTTTAGTAACAAGGGTCTGTTTTTCTTTTAAGGAGATTTAACCCTTTTAACTAATCTTGATTCGCATTGCAAACTTCTCCCACAATTGATTTCCCAGAACATCTCCAATATGGAACAACCCAGAGTTTGTGTTGCTTCACCCATTACTGTTTCCTTCATTTTCATACAGTTTTCTGCATTTAAATGCATTACCAGAAAATGAAGATATGGTTTCCAGAGTAGTGTACAAACAGTGTACTCCTAACTAGGCCTTACCCTATTTGGTTTGATTCACTCAGCATTCTTGGCTAGCTTCACTATTGTAGTTAAACTGGTTTATAATTTAACCTCTTTTTTTGTTTGCTTCTCTTCCAACATCTGCTCTGAACAGTTTCTTCTAAACTTACTAACTCGATTTCCAAAAGATAAACTAGGTCTTTCTGCTCCCTTTGTACCTTAGATTACTCTTCAGATCAATTGTTGTTGTTAAGTGCCATCATTCTGACTCTTAGGTTTCCAAGGAGCAGCTGGGGGTTTGAACTGCTGACCTTGTTGTTTGCAGACCAGTGCTGATCCTACAGCACCACAGTTTTCACTAAATGTTACAATGAAACACGATTTCTTCTTCAACCCCCAGTAAATGAGGAGTTATGAGACATACACTTTGCTTCTGGCAGCAGGAACATTTTACTTCAGGCAGAAGGGACATTCCGTTGTTGGCTATTTAGCTTCATTATAGTCTTCTGAAGCTAAAATGAGTGACATCATAAGGGACAGAATGATGGTAGGGAATTATGATGACCAGAAGCATCCGAGAACTAGAAGGCAGAGGAACACTATCTTGTCTTCTGCTAGTAAAGCTCTCCAGTGTCCTTTGAAGGCCAACAACTCGGCCTTTTCCTAATTATAAAGCTTTATTTATTAGGACACAGAACCAAATCAGCATGCTATTTTTACAATCCTGATGGCAAAATATCAAGTTTTTGTGTTCATGTTTGTCAGTATATGTGTGTTTATATGTAGTGGTGCTGGGAACTGAAAGCTGATGGCAACAATTTGAGACCCAATCTTTTTATTTTCTTCTCTCATGAAGACTGACTCTCACCAAGTCAAGTCTTTGTCTGGTGTATTAATGTGATCACCCATCCCACACACTGAAGCCTACATTTTGCTGATGAGTACACTGACAATCTACAAAAAATTCTATTGCTGTTATTTCTCATTCTTTTCTTTATTCTTCAGACATGTGGATTTTGATGAAATCACGGTTCTCCTTCCTCTCTTAAGTGCTGTTCAGGTCAGACAAGTAGTTCTATTTTTAAATCTTGTTGTTGTTGTTAAGGGTCATAAAAGTAAGTTCCAACTCCTAGCAACCCTGTACACTGTTTCTGAGGAGCAGCTGGTGAGTTTCAACAACCGACTTTGTGGTTCAAAGTCCAGTGCTGATCTCACAGGGCCACACCAGGAGTTCTTAAATCTATTAGGAAAAGAAATCCAGGAGGTCCTTAGGTGTGGCCCTAAGATCCTTCTGAATAAGGACCTAGGATTGTATATTGCCAGTCAGAAGAATTAACAACTGTTTAGAAGTTCAAATGTGATTCCCAAACCATCTGCCACTGCCACCTCCGTCACAATGCAGCTCATCCTTTGCAATAGACCTGTATTAGAAAGCTGACAACAATTACTCAAGAACAGTGAATCATCAGCTCTGACAGATCCACTCTGAGTGAATAACAATTCTATTATCTGTTGTTTTTCTTCCTCTAAGAATTTCAGAAGGAAAATAACAGAGAATAGATTCTGGTTTGAAGTGGGTAGAGTCATAGACCAGGGCTTTAATTCTAGTTCTTCCACTTACCATGTGGCATTGAGAAAGTGACCTCTCTGAAAAACAATTTATTTATTGCAAGAAAAGATAATGCTTACAAACTGGGTGGTTATAATGATGGCATAAGATAATGAATATAAATGTCAAGCAGGATGTCTGGACTCTTAGAAGGCACTAAAAAATACTGGTTCTCCTCCTACCTTCCTAGTGTTTAGGAGCACCTCCTCTCTTGGTAGAAGTCATAGATGACCTTGAGAGCAGATGCACTAAAATTCAGGAAAGGAGCATCTCTTCTCCCTTCCTCTCACAGTTCCTCAATCCTGCGTATTGCATTTGAAAAAACAGTCTAACAATAGTGTGATATGCAAAATGCTTGAAAGTCGTCCCTCACATTATCACAAGAAGAAACTGAAAACTCAAAATCAACAATTCTTCATAGACACCTCAGAAAGATGACATTGCAGGAAAAACCGTCACCCAAAGATTGGAGAGACTAACAAGCTAACACAGGGAATCACTGATTACCTGGACCATAAAATGTTATGCTAGGCCTTACATTGGGTTTGTTGTTATTGTTAATGCGCCTTTGAGTCAGTTCCAACTCAGTGACCTTATAAGTATATGGTTTTACAAGGAGCAGCTGGTGGATTTGAACTGCCAACCTTGAAGTTGGCATTCAAGTGTTGATCCTACAGCACTATACAGGGAGTCCTGAACTGGGTAGGAATACTTAAAAGTTTAGTTTTAATTATGATGAAAACACATTACCTGAGACTGAGCATGGACTAGTTTGAGAGATTGAAAACTACTGGATGCCCTGTCTTAGAAAGATATCTTCACTTCTGTGAGTTTTACTTCCAGAATCCCTACTAGGTTTTTACTGTGAAGATCAAAGAGATATTCCTCTGTTTCCTCTAGCAGGAGAGGAAAAGTAACCATTTTTAAAATGGTGATCTGTTACCCATAAAACTGGCCTGCCTTCCAAAGAAACTACTTTGCCAGACATTAATTAATTTGAGTTTTAGGAGATCTTGTGTGTGCTGTAAGGTTTGCATTAGACTGCTATTGAGGTATACAGGCCTGAAGAAATAGGCGCTGGGCCCCGTGGCCCCCAGGCTCATACCTCATTCCTGCAGCAGAGTTCATATTACAGGAACTAAGCAACAGACCACCTCAGCCTCATGTGCTTACCCAGACTAATTTCCTGTTCCTGACCAACCTCTGAGAGGGTACAAAGCCCCAAGCTAATGTTTACCTCCTTCCACTTCTATAACTGTGTGCTTGAATGCTCACACATCCTTCCCCGCCATATGTTTGAACCAGCCAATCCCAGGTAGCCCCATGAAGCTGTTGGCCCTCGCTAACCAATCCCAAATGGACTCATGCATGCAACCATCCATTCCCTATAAGATACCCTCACACAGGGAACAAAAGGCTCAGCCTCTGGATACGAATCCATGGTCTAATAATGTCCTTCCTTTGTTACAACCCACATGGCGGCGTTGGCAAGTCCTTCAGAGCGACTCTGGTAACAGTCTGTGTTTCAGACCCATCAGCTGCTCTTTGGAACCTCTATACAGGGTTGCTATGAGTCAGAATTATGGACTTACAGCACGTAACAACAACAACAACAAAAATGAGAGTCTACTATTGTCTGCCCTCCAGGAAAACTACTTTGTCAGAGATTAACTAATGTGAGTTTTAGGAGACCTGGTACAGCACTAGACTGCTTAATGATAAGATCAACAGTTCAAACCCATCATTCTCTCCTCAAAAACTCTATACAGAGTCACTATGAGTGGGACCCTACTCAAGCACACTTTATAACAACTCATATGAGAGACAACTATGAGAATTCTGGTACTGGAGTGGTTACGAATTGGGCTGCGAACCTCAAGGTCAGCAGTTCGAAACTACCAGCTGTTCCATGGGAGAAAGATGAGGCTTTCTGCTCCCATAAAGATTTGCAGCCTCGGAAACCCTGTACAGGGTCACTGTGAGTCAGAACTGACTCCACAGCACTTAACAACAACAATGAGAGATAAGACTTTCTGCTCCTACACAGATGTATAGTCTCAGAAACTCTATACAGGGTCACTATGACTTGGAACTGACTGGTAGGCACTTAACAACAACAACATGAGTGGAACCTACTCATAGGCACTTAACAACAACAATAAAATAACTTGGGGAGTCCCTCAGTAGTACGAATGGTTGGAGTGCTCAGTTGCTACTCCAAAGGTTGGAGGTTCAATTCCTCCCAGAGGATCTTTGAGAAAGTTCTGATGATCTATTCCTGAAAAATCAGCCATTGTAAAATATGAAGCACAGTTATACTCTGACACACATAGGGTTGCCAGGATTTACTTGACAAGATGGTATTGTGGAGGGTTTTAACATTTTAGAAAATTCGTGGAGAGATACTCAGGTTTGACATGCATAAACTCATTTAGTTTTTTGCAAGGTAATCATGGCAAAAGCACATAAATAAACTCTCACAATATTTAGAACCAGAGAAATTGAATGAACACAGTTACAATACTACGTTAGTGGTTAGTATACTAATCTTTAAACTTCAGGCTTTAACTTCTATTAAGAGGTCTTAAGAAGATGACTTAACCGTGACGTGAACTCATCAAAGATTCCATATAGCTAAGGTCTGGGGTCAGTATTAGCAGACAGTATCTCAAGCTTCTGTCAGTGAGTGAACAGAAATTTAGGGTTTATATGTGAATTCATCACCATGGTTTCACATTACAAAGGGCAGTATGACATCAAAGACTAATACATAATGTATTTTCTCTAGTGTTAGCAATTAGCTGAATGACGTATGTTTTCTTCAAGGTTAGCAATTATGGAAGTTGTTTAGATTCAAAGCTAATTTACCAAGATGGACTGTATTGTCTTCTTTTGTCACAGTGTGTCAAATTCAATTTAACTTAAAGATTGTTTACTATTTCCTTCACAGCTATGATTCTATGTCTAAATTAAGAAATTGTCTAAATAACGTTATGACTTACAGGTTTCTGATACCTTGTAGTTAATGTTAGAGAGCTCCACAAAGGTAGTTATTGTTGTTAAGTGCCACCAAGTCGATTCCGACCCATAGCAATCCTGTATAGGGTTTCTGAGGAGCAGCTGGTGGGCTTGATCCTCTGACCTCGCATTTCAAACGGCTTTGCAGTCTGGTACATTAACCCACAGCATCACACCAGGCCTCCCCACAAAGGTAGATACATTTATATTTCTATGTTCATATTATGAGTGCTTATACGTATGTATTTTGAAAGCATAATAATAACTTATACCTTATGGTATTTGAGATCATTATAGAAACATACAGAACAGATGGCAACTGAGTTGTTTGTTATAAAGAAAGGGAAATATAAAGAAAGGGAAATACTCAACTCCATCCACCTATAGCTTTGTAATGTAGAGGGTGAAAGGGGGAGAATTACCAAACTGTAGACTTTTTCTAACCTCTTTCCTAATCTTTGATGTAAGGGGAGGTATAAACCCAGCTACATCTACTTTCCAGCCTTGGATGTGTGAGAAAGGAAAGATAAAACTCTAGTTTCTTCTGGCCCTCCTGTTTCACCCAGGGAAGA
The DNA here is from genome assembly GCF_000296735.1 of Chrysochloris asiatica. NCBI lineage: Eukaryota > Metazoa > Chordata > Mammalia > Afrosoricida > Chrysochloridae > Chrysochloris > Chrysochloris asiatica. The sequence goes on from NW_006408542.1 coordinate 8,791,271, forward strand.
AAACAAAATCAAAAGCATGAGCAGTACTTGTGAAGGTCACAACCCAGGGACACAGCCTCACTGAAAGACTGAGGCCCAATCATAAGATTATAGGATGTTTCCCCTCTTGATACCTGGTCACCACATCAACATAAACAGAGCTTTATAGGAAACTACAATAAAAATAATGTCCATTACTTTTACCAGAGACATCACATCCAGTTACTTGCAAAAAATTACAAGGCATGTTAAAAGACAAAATGCACTGTCTGAACAAACAGGACCAGCATCAGAGTAGACTCAGATACAGCAGGGATTTTTAGAATTAACAAACTCTAAAATGATCAAAGTAATAACTATGATTAATATGCTAAGGACTTTATTGACAAAGTAGACAACATTCAAGACCATATGGGCAATATGGTTATGGAAACTGTAAAAAAGTATGAAAACAAAATGCTAGAAATAAAAAACTCTGTAATCAAAATGAAGAGTGTCTTTTTATGGACTCATCAGTAGCCATTGCATGGCCAAGGAAGGATTTAGTATGTCAATAGAAACTTCCCAAACTGAAAAGTAAAGATGAAAAAGACAGTATGAAATAGTACAAAATATCCAAGAATGGCAGGACAATTAAAAACACATAACATACATGTCATGGGAAGACCAAAAATAAGGCACAGAGAAATAATTGGGTATTGGAAATAATGATCATTTAGAATTATCTAAAATTTTTGACAGAACACCAAACCACAGATCCAGAAAGTTCAGAGGATACCAAACAAGCCAAGTAAATTCGAAGAGATCTACATATCATATTCAAGCTAGAGAAAAATTAGACAAAGAGAAATTCGTGAAAGAAGTTAGAGGTGGAGAAGGAAAAACTTTACCTAGACAAGAACAATGTATAGTTTTCAGAAAAACTGAATGCAAGAAGAGAGTAGAGTAAAATATTTTAAGTGTTGAGAGAAAAAAACCAACAACCTAGGACTCTGTTGTTGCTGTTGGGTGCCTGGTCCTGTGCCAACTTAAGAATCATTATTACACTTGAGCCAATTGTTGATGCCACTGTGCGAATCCATCTCCTTGTGGGCCTTCCTTTTTTTTCTCCAACCCTTCACTTTATTGAACATTATGTCCTTCTCCAGGGATAGGTCCTTCCTGATAATATGTCCAAACTATTAGACACAAAGTCTGGCAATCCTGGCTTCCAAGATTCGTTCTGGCTGTACTTCTTCCAACACAGATTTGTTTGTTCCTTTGGCAGTCCTTGTTACTTTTAATATTCACTTCCAACACCGGGACTCAAATGTCAAATGCATCAATTCTTCTACGGTCTTCTTTATTCATTGTTTAACTTACATGTGCATATGAGGCTACTGAAAATACCATGGCTTGGGTCCGGCGCTCCTTAGTCCTCAAACTGACCTCTTTGCTCTTGATCACTTTAAAAGGGTCTTGTGCAGCAGATTTGCCCAGTGCGAAATGTTTGATTTCTTGACTGCTGCTTCCATGTGTGTTGATGGTTGATTTGAGCAAAATTAAGTCTTCTACAACTTCAGTCTTTTCTCCATTTATCTTGAAGTCTTTTAGTGGTCTGTTGGTGAAGATTTTTGTTGTTGTTTTTTAAATATTGAGGAGCATCCCATACCTAAGGCTGTGGTTTTTGGTCTTCATCAATAAGTATTTTAAGTTTTCTTTTATAGCAAACAAGGTTGTATCAACTGCATATCACAGGTTGTTAATGAGTCTTCCTCCAATCTGGGTACCATGTTCTCCTTCATATAATCCTGCTTCTCGAATTATGTGCTCAGCATACAGGTTGAACAAGTATGGTGAAAGAATATAACTCTGGCACCCACCTTTCCTGATTTTAAACCATTCCGTATTCGCTTGCTCTGTTCAAACAACTGCCTGTTGGTCTATGTGTAGGTTCCTTGTGAGCACAATTAAGTCTTCCAGAATATTCATTCTCTGCAACGTTGTCCATAGTTTGTCATGATCCACACAATTAAAAGCCTTTGCACAGTCAATAAATCACAGGTAAACATCTTTCTGGTATTCTCTGCTTTCACTCAGCATCCATCTGACTTAAGTAAGAATATCCCTCCTTCTACATCTTCATCTAAATCCAGTTTGAACCTCTGGCAGTTCTGGCAGTGTACAGTGCAGATGTTTTTTAATTATCTTTGGCAAAATTTTACTTGCTTGAAATACTAATATTATTTGAGGACTTCTGCATTCAGTTGAATCATCTCACTTTGGAATGGGCACAAATATAGATCTCTTCAGTCAGTTGGCCAGGTAGGTGTCTTCCAAAATTCTTGGCATAGAGTGAATGCTTCCAGTGCTTCATCAGTATGTTAAAAGATTTAAATTTGTATTCCATCAATCTCTGATGCCTTGATCTTTGTCAAGGCCTTCAGTGCACCTTGGATTTTGTCCTTCAGTATCATTGGCTCTTGATCATATGCTACCTCTTGAAATGGGTAAGCAGTAATCATTTCATTTTGGTATAGTGATTCTATGTATCCCTTCCATCTTCTTCTTCTTCTTTTTAGATCTCACACTTTATTTAAGAAATACACTTTTAAAGCTTATTTCTCCTGTGTGGATGCCACAGAATATCAAAAAAGAGTCCCTTCTGTGGGCATTTTAGAGGCTTACTGACAACTCTTTGGTCCTAAACCTCCCTAGACTATATATTCTTTTTTAAGTTTTTATGGTGACATTTACATGGGAGAATATCAGCTTTACACTCATCCTATTGTATTTCATTTCATTGCAATGATTACAATCCCTTCCATGCATCCTCAAATAACCCCAAAGGGTACACCACACAGGCCCACACCAACCCCCCCACCCCCCGCAGCACCCATCCCTTCTCCCTCCCTGAGTCCAGTGTCCCCAGCTGCTCCATCTGTCCACGTCGTTGTCTCTATCTCCATCTCTGGTGTCTCTGCCTCTTTGGGAAGGGTCCCACTCTCCATTCTTCTCACTTGATGATCCCAGGGACCTCTGCTCCTGGGCTGCAAAATCAATCACTCTCCTTTTGTCAAAAACATCTACCTCTATATTTCCTACCCTCACAGTCAGTCCTGATGGCACTTATTCACTATTTTACCACAAGAGTCTTATCTGCATTTCCTTTTGCCAGCCGGGTCCCAAAGGATTGGAAATCATTCAGTGGTGATTCTACCTTCCCCCGCCCTGTCTGGAACTAGGCTCCCACTTGAAAGCTTGTAAGCAGTCACTTCTTGCCTTTATAGGCCCCCCACTTTGGGTAGCCAATGTCTATGTTGCCCATCCCTGTCAACTCTGTGTGCCTAGGGGGTGGGAGTGATTCTTGCTGTATAGATTTGTACCCTTTTTTGAGCTACTACATCCATAAGTATAGGTAAAGTTCATTAAATTGAAACAGGTTACTCTGCCCTCCCTCCCCACCTTCTTTCTTCTTCTAGTCGAGTTCTGATCAGCCAGCCAACAAAGCCAGGTCAAGTGGGTACTATCTGCAAGTATGGGTGTTCTTGTGCATCTCCTCTCACTTCATATCAGCTGGACGCTTCACTCTCCACTCTAGTCCTCTGTGACCATGTCACTGCCTCTGGGCCAGGAGTCCTCGGGACTTGCAGTACTGCTAGCCATCCAGGTCTCCACTGGGGTTCACAGGAGTCTATTGAATGTGGTTGGGCTTAGCTCACAACTTTACTGCTGTTTTTCCCCCTTTTCCCTTATCAATGACTAACGTGGTTACCAGCCAGACCACATCCCTGTTTATGTGTTCCCCTTAAGTCTCAGTCTTGGAAGGGGGTTTGCTCTGAGGGGTCCTGACTACTTACTACCTTGATGACTACTGGGCAAACAGCTTACTTGTTCTTGTAGTAATCTATCAGACTACCATTATTGTTTCAGATTTTTCCTGTTGGTCTTTCTTTCACGAAGTATCTTCTGTTCTTCTAGTTGCTCCAGGCTGGTCTACTCATTTTTTCCAGTGGAAAATTCCTACCTCAGTTGGTTCTGGATGGGGTTCTGGAGTTCACCTATGGTCTTGTGCAATGTAAAGGCTCCACAGGAAGCCTCTTTCATCGGGCAACTTCTAGCCCCCTTTAAGGTATTCCAATCAGTTATAGGCTGAAGACGGACTTACAAGCTTTCTGTAGTGATGATTCTGGCTATGCTTTTCTCCCCCCTCAAGTGTCTATTTTACAATGGGAGGCAAGGGAAACCAAGATTCAAAAGATAGCCAAGCATCTTAACACTATTCCCCTCTTTTACCTGTTAATATGTGCCTCAATCCCTGTATCTCAGAGCCCTGTTGTTCCAAGGTTGTACGTACATTATTATTTACCTCTGTCCCACTTAGCCCATGCAAACCTGCCTAACTGTTCTCCCATCAGCCTTGTTCTTCCATTCCCTTCCCCTTCTTGTGTATTGCCTCCTGACACCTCCCCCCACACACCCACGCTATCCTATGTCTATTCATTACCCTGTGCTCTATCTTCCCCTCCTCTCATCCCATTCATCCTGGTGATCAGCAAATATACATATAATTTTTTCCCCTTTTAGAGTGGGTTCTTTTACTTACTCTTTTACAATAATGGTCCTATGCAATATTTCTCCTTTTGTGACTGATTAATTTCACTCAGCATAATGTCTTCAAGGTACATCCATGTTATGTGGTGGCTTGCAGCTTCCTTGTTGTTCTTCAAAGTAACATAGTATTCCATTGTGTGTATGTACCACACTTTGTTTATCCATTCTTCAATTGATGGACACTTAGGCTGTCTCCATCTTTTTGCTATTGTAAATAGTGCTGTTATGAACATTGGTGTGCCTATATCTATTTGTGTTATGCCTCGTATTTCTTATGGGTAAATACCAAGTAGAGGAATTGCTGGATCATAAGTTATTTCTATTCACAACCTTCTGAGGAAGTGCCATATTGCTTTCCAGAGAGGTTGGACCATTTTGCAGTCCCACCAGCAATGCAGGAGTGTCCCAGTCTCTCCACATCTCCACCAGCATTTATTGTCCTCTACTCTTTGATCTCACTAGATAGGCCAGAGTAAAGAGTCCTGCGCAAGTTAATTTTAGGGCTGAGACCCTGAGGCTGACATCACAAGCAGCCACCAAGCTCTTTCTCTCTGTACCATGGGAAAACACTGGACTGTTTTGGTCAGCGCTGGACTTTTTTTGGGGGGTGGGGGTGAGGGGAGGTGTGCACCCACCCACCTGAAGTCATCCAGGGTGGGCAAAGAAAGAGTCACAGGGAAGAGGAGGAAACTATGTTTAGAATCCCTTGCACCTCCTTTTACAAATGTCACTGTACCACTGCAGGTCTGGCTGTAGCCCCACCCTCTGAACTCTGCCCCGGCTGGGTGGCCTCAGAGGGAATCCCATCTCCAGCAATTTCTAACTCACAGTATTTTCCTTTATATCGTGGTTTTTTCACTTGTGCGTGCAGGAAACTGACATCCTGGATCTTATGGTAGATCCAGAGCTCTGGTGTTGTCCCCTGAGTGCAGCTTCTCTGGGTTTTCAATCCCTCCTCTATGGAGCCTTTCCTACCTGGCTGTCTCTGCCACCGCCCAAACTGGAACTCCCATCTTTTGATGGTTTCTGCATCATTCAATATTTTGCCCATGGAATCCTTCAATATTTCAAATTGAGAATTGAATTTTTTCTTCAGTTCCCTCAGCTGAAGAAATGCTGAGCATGTTCTTCCCTTTTTGTTTTCCAACTCCAGGTCTTTGCACATTTCATTGTAATACTTGAATTCATCTTTTCTAGTTGTCTTTTGCAATTTCCTATTCAGCTGTTTTACCTCTTCATTTTTTCCATTTGCTTTAGCATCTCTATGCTGGAGAGCAAATTTCAGAGTCTCTTCTGACATTCATTTTGTTTTTTTATCTTCTTTCTTGTCTTCTTAATCACCTTTTGCTTTTTTACTGTATGCTATTTTTTTAAAATGTTTTATTGTGGATTATATGATAGTTTACATGAGAGAACCTAAATTCCATATTCATTCCATCATATATCATTCCATTGCCATGGTTCCAATCCCCTCCATGCATTGTCTTCCGACCAAAGGGCATATCCTAGAAGCCCGTGCTCTACAC
>NW_006408542.1:8806738-8819335 GCF_000296735.1 Chrysochloris asiatica
TATAGGGTTTCCAATAGCAGCTGTTGAGCTAGAACCACAGTCCCTGCAATTCAAAAGGCTTTGCAGTCTGGCGGATTAAACCACAGCAGGGGTGCTTTGTTACTGGTGTTAAGCTGCTACTCAAGGGGGTCTCAGCTTGGGCTGGCCCAAACCCTGATGCTTTGATGGGTGGGCCTGAGGCTAGGAAACTGGGCAGAGGGCTGGCCTGGGCCAAAGAAGTGGGGGATGGGCTTGGTGCTTGCAGGCAGATGGGTCTGTTTTTGATGACATCTAAAATGCCTCTCTTTGTCTCCCTGTGCCTTGAGCCCCCCAATTTGCCCTATATGCACGCCGGTAATGCCTAATGTAGCAATGAGGACCCCCCTGGGGTGTGGACTATGTTGGTTTCTGTGGCCCCACTAGCTCTCTGAGAGTGTCCACCCTTTGAATGGGTCTGCTCAAGCCCTGCTAAGTTCTTCAGTGGGCGGGGCCGTCCCCAGGGTAGGAGCCGGGAGCAGGCGGGTGTAAGTTCAAAGTGCTCATAACTCCTCAATAGTTTGATCCTTCAAAAAAACAAGTTCATAAAGTTGAAGTCTAATGTTTTATGTTTGCCCAAAAGCTCTCTTTTGGGGTGGGGGCCCCCTTTTGTGATACCGTACCCTACTTTCTCCTGAGCCCGTGTACCTGTGGTGCCCAGTCAGGGAAGCGCTGGAAGTTCCTGTATGCTATTCTTAATGCCATCCCACAACTCTTCTGATCTTCAATATTTAGTGTCTAATGTATCAAATCTGTTCTTCAGATGATCTCTAAATTTAGGTGGGATATGGTCAAGATCATATTTTGTTTCTAATGGACTCATTTGAATTTTCTTCGGCTTTAGCCTTAACTTGCATACAAGCAATTTATGGTCTGTTTTACAGTCTGCCCTTGTCTTTGTTTTGGCTGATGATATGGAGCTTTTCCATCTTTTTCCACAGATATAGTTGATTTGATTTCTGTGTATTCCTTTAGGTGAGGTCCGCATGTATCTTTTAGGTTGTTTAAAAAAGGTATTTGCAATTAAGAAGTCACTGGTCTTGCAAAATTATCATGTTATCTCCATCATCATTTCTATCACCAAGTCCATATTTTCCAACTGCGAATCCTTATTTTATTTCCAACCTTTGCATTCCAATCACCAGTAATTATCAACTCATCTTGATTGCATGCTTGATCAATTTCAGACTGTAAGAAATTGGTAGAATTCTCCAATGTTATCATCACTGGATTTCATGGTTGGTGTGTAAATATGAATAATAGTGGTATTAAGTGGTCTTCCTTGTATGTGTGTAGATATTATCCTACCACAGCCTTGTACCTCAATACAGATCTTGAAATGTGACTTTTGATGATGAATGTAACTCCATTCCTCTTCAATTTGTCATTATTGGCATAGTAAACCATTGGATTGTCAGCTTCAAAATGACCAATACCAGTTCAGTTCAGCTCACTAATTCCTAGAATATTGATGTTTATGTGTTCCATTTAATTTTTTTACAATTTCCAATTTTCAAAGATTCATACATGGTAGATTCCATTTTCTTTTATTAATGGATGTTTCCAGCTGTTGCTCTACATTTTGAGTTGTGCCCCATTAGCAAATGAAGGTCCTGAAGGGTTTACTCCATTGAGGTCATCACAGTCAACTCTACTTTGAGGAGGCATCTCTTCCCCATTACTAATTTGAATGATTTACAATCTGAGGGGCTTCCAGCACTTTATCTGATAATATTTTGGTAGTCTTCATCATGTTTCAATGTTCAATATCCTGGTACTATCTAATAGTTTTCCATCGCGCTTCATAAAGTTTTCAGTGACTAAATATTTGGAAGTAGTCCATCTCTCCTTCTTCCTAGTCTGTTTTAATCTGGAAGCTCAGCTGAAACCTGTACACCCTGGGTGACCTACTGGTATTTGAAATACAGGTGGCATAGCTTCTAGAATTATAGCAACACTTAAGCCACCACAGTACAACAAACTGACAGATGAGTCGTGGTGTCCAGAATTCTATGTCCAGTGAAATTATCCTTCAATGGTGCTGGAGAAATAAATACTTTATCAGAAAAATGAAATCTGAGGAAATTTGTTGCAACTATAAAGAAGGAAAAGACAAAAATTGATGCCAGAAATGACTCTGAAACTTGCTTGCTAGTGTAGAGATACTAAAGCAAATGGAAGAAATGAGAAAGTAAAAGAGCTGAACAGAAAATTTCAAAGGACAGCTTGAGAAGACAAAGACAAATATTATAATGAAATGTGAAAAGACCTAGAGTTAGAAAACCAAAAGGGTAGAACACACTAAGCATTCCTCGAGCTGAAAGAACTGAAGAAACAATCAAGACATGACTTGCAATATTGAATGATCCTATGGGCTAGGATGGCCAGACTTCATCTCTCATACTTCGGATATACAATTAGGAGGGACTAGTCCCTGGAGAAGAACATTAAGTGTGGTAAAGTGTGGGGGTTCAATAAAAAAGAGGAAGACCCCCAATGACATGGATTAGCACAGTGGCTGCAGCAATGGGCTCAAATGTAGCAATGATTGGGAGACTTGTGTAGGACCAGAAAGTGATTCATTCTGTTGTGCATTAGATCACTATGAGTTGGTATTGACTCAATGGCACCTAACAACAACAACAACATAGGAAGAATATTGAATGGTGCACAAAGCATCAAAAGAAGATAGAAGGAATACAGAGTCACTGTACCAAAAGGAAATGGTCAATGTTCAAACATTTCAAGAGGTAGAATATGATCAAGAGCTTATGGTAACTGAAGGAAGAAGTCCAAGGTGCACTGAAGGCAGCAACAAAGAACAAGACTCCAGAAATTGATGGAATACAAATTGAGACTATTCAACAAGCTGAGGCAGCACTGGAATACAAATTGAGATTGTTGAACAAACTGAGACAACAATGGAGGCACTCACTCATTTATGCCAAGAAACTTGGAAGATAACTACATGGCCAACTGATTGAAAGAGATCCATATTGGTGACCATTTTAAAGAGAGGTAACCCAATAGAATAAGGAGCTCTGGTAGCGTAGTGGTTACGAATCGGGCTGCGAACCTTAAGGCCAGCAGTTCGAAACTACCAGCTGCTCCACGGGAGAAAGATGAGGCGTTCTGCTCCCGTAAAGATTTATATCCTTGGAAACCCTGTACAGGGTCGCTATGGGTTGGAACCGACTCAACGGCACTTAACAACAACAACAACAAAATAGAATGGGGAAATCATCTGAAAATGTCATTTATATCATATACAAGTAAAAATTTGGGGAAGATAATTAAAAACTGACTACAACAGTACATGGACAGAAACTATCAGACATTAAAACCAGAATTAGAAAAGGATATGGATTAAGGGATATCTTTGCTGATGCCAGATGGATCTTGGCTAAAAGCAGAGAATACTAGAAAGATGTTTAGTTGTGCTTTATTGACTAAGCAAAGTCTTTCATCTGTGTGGATCTAGACAAGCTAGATAACATTGGGAAGAATGGATATTTTACAACACTTAATTGTGCTCATGAAGAACCTGTACATAGACCAAGAGACAGCTGTTTGAATAGAACAAGGGAACTCTGAGTCATTTATAATTGGGAAGGTGTTGTATTCTTTCACCATACTTATTCAATCTTCATGATGAACAAATAATCTGAGTAGCTGGGTTTTATGAAGGAAAGCATGGCATCAAAATTGCAGGAAGACTCAATACCCTATGATGTGCAGATGATGCACCCTCGCTTGCTGAAAGAGAAGAAGATTTAAAATACTGATTAAGATCAAAGACCACAGCCTTAGGTATGGGTTCACCTCAGTGTAAAGATAACAAAAATCTTTACAACTGGACCAATAAATAACATCATAAGTGGGGAAATTATTAAAGTTGCCAAAACTTAATTTTGCTTAGATACAATATCAATACCCATGGAAGCAGCAATCAGGAAATCAAACAACATATTGTATTAGGCAAACCTGCTGCACAAGACCTCTTTAGATGTTCAAGAGCAAAGATGTTAGTTTGAGGATTAAGGTATGCCTACCCAACGCCATGGTATGTTCAATAACCTCATAATGAATGTGATAGTTGATCAATTAATACGGAAGACTGTAGAAGAATTGACACATTTCATTTATGGTGTTGGAGAAGAATATTAAAAGAACCATGGAGTGCCAGAAGAACAAACAAATCTATGTTGAAAGAAGTACAGCCAGAATATTTCTTAGAAACCAGGATAGTAAGACTTCATCTCTCATACTTTGGACACATTATCAGCATCAGTCAGTCCCTGGAGAAGGCCATTGTGCTTGTTAAAGTGGAGGGATAGCAAAAAACAGGAAGACTTCCAGCTAGATGGATTGGCAAAGTGATAACAAAAATGGGATCAAGTTGTAACAATTGTGAGGATGGCCCAGAACCAGGCAGTGTTTCATTCTGTTGTGCATAGAATTGCTATGAGTCAGAACTGACTCAATGACACCTAACAACAAAAACAAGAGGACTTCCTTGTAATAAATCTTTAAAACAAGCAAGCAAACAAACAAACAAAAAAATGCAGGGATTAGGATAATTATAAAGTATCTTCAGAAAGAAGACATTCAAGAAACAAACAAAAAAAAATGGTAAAATAAAATATTTCTGTTTCTTCTTTCATTCATCTAACAAATAGCAATTGGTCTAAAATAATAATAGCAAAAAATATAGTTAAGTAGTTATTTGTTATTATTTAGTACTGTGGAGTTGGTTCCAACTCACAGCAACCTTGTACAGGGTTTCCAAGGCTGTAAATCTTGATGGGAGCAGAAAACCTCATCTTTCTTCCGTGGAATAGCTGGTAGTTTTGAACTGCTGACCGTGAGATTAGCAGTCTGATTCATAACCACTACGCTACCAGAGTTATAGCTTATAACTTATAATTAAGTATATTATAGCAATGTTATAAAGGATGGGAGGGACAGAGTGACTTTAGGACAACCACTCCTCTTTTACAAAAAAATTATAATTGCTATGTTAAGTGGAAAGAGAAAATTATGTTTTATAAAAACCCCACTTAAGACCGCAACAACAAAGAACAGAACAATTAGAAAACAGCTACCTGATATGGTGCTGTGGGTTAATGGGCCAGACTGCAAAGCCATTTGAACTTCAAGGGTGGTGATTCAAGCTTACCAGCTGCTCCTCAGAAACCCTAGACAGGATTGCTATGGGTCAGAACCGACTAGATGACACTTAACAACAACAATCTAGTTATGTCAATAATCACTTTAAATATGAATTGTCAAAGTAAACTAATTAAAAGACAGACTATCAAAATAGATTACGAGATACAAAAACCCGAAGATGAAACTGCATGTTGTCCACAAGAAATACACTTAAATATAAAGACACAGATAAATGTAAAACAAAAGAATGAGAAAGGTAATCTCATAAAACAGCCCTGCTTCCCTAAAAAGTAAGTAGATCACTGTTGTGATAGAAATAAAAATTTCCTCAGGACAAGTTTCCTGGCCTTTTCTCATCAAAGCAGTTAAAACTTCTTCATAATAAACTCCCATCATTGTACTTTGTCTTTAGAGATTACCCCTTTGGAATCCCAATGAAACATTCACCATATCTTCTGAGTTGACATCTCTGTTTTGAATGGAACTGGCCCAGTAGATCCACTGAGAAGTCACATGACAACCTTTTTTGAAGTACCCTAATGAGAGCTCTGGTAGCGTAGTGGTTACGAATCGGGCTGCGAACCACAAGGTCAGAAGTTCGAAACTACCAGCTGCTCTGCAGGAGAAAGATGAGGCTTTCTGCTCCTGTAAAGATTTACAGCCTCGAAAACCCTGTTCAGGGTCGCTATGGGTCGGAACCGACTCAACGGCACTTAACAACAACAACAAATGAGACTAAGGAGTCCTGGTGTGGCGTTGTGGGTTAATGCACCACCAGACTGCAAAGCCATTTGAACTGCAAGGTCGGTGGTTCAAGCTCACCAGCTGCTCCTTGGAAACCCTATACAGGGTCGCTATGGGTCAGAATTGACTCATTGGCACTTAACAACAACAATGATGCTAAGGAGTACTGGTATGGTGCAGTGGGTTAATGCACTGGACAGCAAAGTCTGTCTGACTACATTGTTTACAGTTCAAGCTCAACAACTGCTCCTAGGAAATCCCATACAGGGTCGCTATGGGTTGGAACCAACTCGATGACACTTAACAACAACAATAAGACTAACAAAAGTGTATTACTGAGATCATTTATTTAAACCATCCACCAATTACAGACACATGTTTAAGCATTTTTAAAAAAAACAAACCTGTGTGTGTATGAACTGGAAGCCTAGTAGCAATTAGCAATACTTTTTGGCCTACCCTCATATTTGCTTAACAACACAGAGTTAAAATACATGAGGCAAATATTGATAGAACTGCAATGAGAAATAAACAAATCCACTATTAAAATTGAAGTTTTCAACTGGTATGGCACTTTAGAAACAGCACTGAATGGCGAACCACAAAATTGGCAGTTCAAACCCTCCAGCTGCTCCTTGAAAACCCTATACAGGATTGCTATGAGTCAGAACTGACTCCATGGCACTTATCAAAAACATCAGTAACTGAGAGATTCAGCAGACAGAAAATTAGGAAGGATATGGTTGAATTGAACAGCTTCATCAGTCAACTGGATGTGACTGATATTTACAGAATACTTCATCCAACAATAAAATAATATACAGTCTTTCTAAGCTCACATGGAGCAGTCACCAAAATAGACGACATCTTGGACCATAGGAATCACCTTAACAAATTTAAAAGACTAGAAATCATACAAAGAATGCTTTCATACCACAATGAATGAAACCAGAAATTAATCATTGAAAGATAATGAGAAAATTTAAAAATATTTGAAGGTTAAACAATAGGCTTATAAACAGGACATGGACCAAAGAAAAAGTCTCAAGAGGAAAAATAAAATAAAACATAATTTAAACTGAAGAAAAATAATAAAATATAAGCGATTTAAAGCTTTGGGATGCAGTGAAATGTGCAATGCACAGAGGAAAGTTTATAACATTTCATGGTTATACTGAAATTTTCAGAGGCTTCATTTTTTTGGATCCACAGTCAATACTCGTGGAAGTGGAGTCAAGAAATCAAATGGCATATTGTGTTAGGCAAATCTGCAGAAAAGATCTCTTTAAAGTGTTAAATAGAAAAGGTGTCACTCTGAGGACCAAGGTGCCCCTGGCCCTAGCCATGGTATTTTCAATCAACTCATACGTATGTATGTGAAAGATGGACAATGAACAAGGAAGAATGAAGAAGAATCGATGCATTTGAATTATGTGGTATTGGTGAAGTGCAGCCAGAATGCTCCTTTTAAGTAAAGATGGTGAGGTTTTGTTACTGATACTTTGGATACTTCTTGATATCTGGACATATCAGGAAGGACCAATTCCTGGAGAAGGACATCATGTTTGGTAAAGTGGAGGGTCAGCAAAAAAGAGGAAGATCCCTTCAATGAGACGGATTGACACAGTAGCAGAAAAATGGACCCAAACATAACAACAAAATGTGAGTGTGGCCCAGGACTGGACAGTGTTTCATTTTGGTGTGCATAGGCTCCTAAAGAGTAGGAGCTGACTGTGGTTGTTGTTAAGTGCTGTTGACTTGTTTACGACTCACAGCAACCCTGTATAGGGTTTCTGAGGAACAGTGGTGAATTTCAACTGCTGACCTTGCAGTTCAAACTAACCTTGTGGTCCAGTGTTTATCCTCCAGCTCCACACAGCATCTAACAACACTAACAATGCATCTACTGGAAAAGAAGAAATACTATGGGTCGGAAATCAATAATGTAATCTTTCACCTTAGGAAATTCTCACAGAGGAGCAAATGAGATCCAAGGTAAACAGAAGAAAAGAAGTAGTGAAAAATAGACAAGAAATCAAGTAAATTAAAAATGAAATTAATAGATAAAGTGAAAAAAAACAAAATTTACTTATTTGAAAAGATCAATAACTGATAAACTTCTACCAAGGCTAACTGAGAAAAAAGTGAAATGTCACAAATTACTAATATTACAAATGAAAGAGAGACCATTGCAACTGATCCCATGGACAGTTAAAGGATCGTAAAGACATGGTCTGAACAACTGTATGCACACATATTTGATAACTTAAATAAAATAGAGCAATTATTTAAAAGACACAAACTATCAATAATCACATAGAAGAAGAAATAGATATTTGGAAATTCTATCTATATTAAAGAAATTAATCAACAATTAATAGCCTTTCTAAACAGAAAGCCTCAAACCCAATTGTTTTTTTTTTTTTTTGCTGAATTCGCCAAATGTTGTTGTTGTTGGTAAGTGTCATCAAATCAGTTCCGCCTCATAGCGACCCTGTATAGGGATTCTGAGGAGCGACTGGTAGGCTTGAACTACCAACCTAATGTTGCTGTTGTTGTTAAGTGCCATCGAGTCGGTTCCGACCCATAGCGAACCTGAACAGGATTTCCAAGGCTGTAAATCTTTACGGGAGCAGAAAGCCTCATCTTTCTCCTGCGGAGCAGCTGGTAGTTTCCAACTGCTGACCCTGCGGTTCGCAGCCCGATTCATACCCACTACGCTACCAGAACCAACCTAATAGCAACCCTCAAATTCTTCCAGGAAACAGAAACAAAGGAAATATGTCCAATTTGTTCAATGAGGTCAGCAGTATCCTAATGCCATTAATTTTGTTGTAAAAGGAATTCTCAAAAAAAAATTAGCAATTCAAATCCAACAATGTAGAAACAGTGGGAATTTGCCCAAATATACAAGTTAAATTCAACAGTTACAAATCTACTAATATACTTTAGCATATCAAAAGACTCAAGAAATAAAATCATATGATTATATAAATAGATGCAGTAAAAGTATTTGATAAAATCTAATACTCATTAACAATAAAAAAAACTCTTAGTATTCTAGAAATCGAGGGAAACTTTTTCAATTTAATAAGGAACATACAAAAACCCTACAGCTAATGTGCTTAGTCCTGTTGTGGCACTGTAGGATAAGCACTGGTAAAATCCAAAACACTGATAACATAGAATGCTGGCATGGTTGTTGGTAGGAATTCAACATTATTTAGCCACTTTAGAAGATACTGTGACAGTTGCTTACAAAGCTAAACATAGGCTTAGCATACAATCCAGCAATTGTGCGTTTAGGTATTTACTCAAATGAGTTGAAAATCAATGTTCATCTAAAATCATTTACATAAATGTTCATAACAGCTTTATTTATAATTGGCAAAAAAAAATTGGAAGCAACTAAGATGTCTTTCAAAATAAGTGGATGAATAAACCAACTAGTATGTCCATACAATGCGTTGTGTTTCAGTGGTAAAAAGAAGTAAGCTATGATAACCTGAAAAGACATGGTCAAACCTTCAATGAATATCCGTGAGTGAAAGAAGCCAATTTGAAAAATCTATATAATGTTTGCTTCCAAATATATGACATTCTTGAAAAGGCATGACTATTGAAGCAGTGAAAAGATCAGTGGTTGTCAGGGGTTCTGGGACAGGGCGAAGGGATGAATAGGTGGAGCATGTGATATTTTTAGAATAGTGAAACTATTCTGTATGCTACTGTCTGTCATGGTTTACACATGACAATATGTATTGGTATATATTACACATAGTAATATATATTCCACAGAACTATAAACATGACTGAGCCCTAATGTACACCATTGTTGCTGTTATTAAGCGCCATCAAGTTGGTTCTTACTCAAAACAACCCTGTATAGTGTTTCCAAAGAGCAACTGGTGGGTTTGAGCTGTTGACCTTGTAGTTTGCAATCCATTTCTGATTCTACAATGCCACAGTATAGAGTATGTCAATACAATACTGTATCAGTATCAAAAATAATGTGCGAATATTAGGTCATCAATTGTAACAAATATATAGCAAAAATATGTTAACAATACTAGAAATAGTGTGCATTGGGGAGGAGAGATATTTGGTAACTCTACCTTCCACACAAAATTTTTTAAACCTAAAACTGCTCTGAAAAAAAAAATCTATTAAAAGTAAAGCAAAGGTTCCTATATTAAGAAATAATGTTTTAAAGCCATTATTCTAAGGAGCTCTGGTAGCATAGTGGTTACGAATCGGGCTGCGAACCTCAGGGTGAGCAATTCGAAACTACCAGCTGTTCCACGGGAGAAAGATGAGGCGTTCTGCTCCCGTAAAGATTTACAGCCTCAGAAACCCTGTACAGGGTCGCTATGAGTCGGAAACGACTCCACGGCGTATAACAACAACAACAACATTCTAAGGACAATGCTTGGATATCACTGAAGGAGGCAGTGCATTACAGATAAACTCAAATAAAACTAGGACTTTGAACGATTTCTTCCTGGTTCAGTCATGGCCCATGAAGTGAAACCAGAATGAACCCAAATTTGCAAAATGTGGGTAAGGTGGAGCTTTAACTGAAATGAGGAAAATTATAAGTTTACACCCTGATATAAACTCAGTCTCCCTCTTAGAAAACATTGGTAGCATTCATGTTGCATAGTGACCAAATCTCTAGAACAACAGAGTCAGAAAAGGCAATCATGTTGGCTGAGCAAGGCACAGTCCTGGCCATAATCCTATCTCCTGTATCAGGCTCCTGAAAGAGCTTGCTCTTCTGGCTCTCCCATTCCAGGTTTTCAACCTGTAATTTTTCCCATTTTGTTGATCATTCCATTTTACCCACATTTTGCAAATTTACATCTGTTCTGATTTTATTGTGTCAGCTGTGAGTGAGCTAGTTTGAAACCCTAGATTAAAACCAGATTTTTAGCTGAGCACAGGTCTCGGAGAGGCAGGGATGATGCCACACAAGGATTCAATCATAACAGAGAATAATTTTTAGATGACCTGCCAGGGCTCTGCTACAAAGGCAGGTATGGGTTGTGTTGAGCAAGCTGAAGTTTAGGAGGGCCCACTGGCATCTGGAGGAGTCCGGGTGTGGCACTGTGGGCTAATGCCTCAGACTGCAAAATCACTTGAACTGCAAGGTTGGTGGTTCAAGCTCACCAGCTGCTCCTTGGAAACCCTATATAGGGTCACTATGGGACGGAATCAACTTGACGGCACTTAACAACAACTGGCATCTGGAAAGACAGTTCTTGGCATGAGTTAAAGTAAAGGAAGATAAGGTACATTTTATAAGGATATTGAATAAGCTGGAGTGCAAGTAGGAAAAGAAACCTGTTGATTCTCAATGAGATATTAGCATGTTACAGATAATTTCTGTAGTGCATGTTAATAGTTGTGAAATGTGAAAATCAGAAAATTGAAGCTAGCCATCACCACAAATCTCGGGACAACTGAAAGCTAGATGAATGTAAATTCACAGAACATGATGAATTTCCTCTCTGAGTTTCTGAGAGGCTATATGAAATTGCTCACTAGGTGGAGGGGTGCGGTAGGATCAGCCTCAAATGCTGGCTATGGTTCAAGTTAAGACTTCTGAAACTCAAATTACATTTAACATAAAATGAGTTTACAGTAAGCTGTGCTTGTGCAGTATGGCAGGGAGACCACATATGTGACAATACAATCAAAGGCATACTACCTGCACACCTAAGTTTCTGCTTTTGGAAACTGTTTCTGAGATCTAAATGAATAATACAAAAAGGATGACCACATTTGTGAATAAAGCATTTTCACGAGCATTGTTTCATTTGTTAACAACACAACCTATGAAATAGGCAGGCATTACTACAATTTCTAATTTTGAGTTGTTGTTGTTGTTAGGTGCTGTTGAGTCAGTTATGATTCATAGTGACCCTATGCATAACAGAATGAAACTCTGCCCAGTCCTGTGCCCTCCTCACAAATTGGTATATGTGAGCCCATTGCTGCTCAGTGAGCCCATCATTGTCAGTCCACCTCCTTAAGGGTCTTCCTCTTTTTCACTGATGTTGTACTTTATTAGGCATAATGTCCTTCTCTAGGGCCTGGTCTCTTCTAATAACATGTCCGAAGTATGAGAGGCAAAGTCTCATCATCCTGACTTCAGAAGAAGCATCCCAGCTATACTTCTTTCATGACAGATTTGCTTGTTTTTCTGGAAGTCCATGACATTTTTAATATTCTTCTCCAACACCATAATTCAAACGTATCATGATTGCAGGGAAACTCATTAACAACCTGCAATATGCAGATAATTCAACGTTGCTTGCTGGAAACCAGGAGGACTTAAAAATTTACTGATGGCGACCCAGGACTGTAGTCTTCAGTATGGATTGCCCCTCAATGTAAAGAAAACAAAAATCTTCACTACTGGATCAATAAATAGCATCATGATACATGAAGAAAGATTGAAATTATCAAAGACGTAATTTGCTTGGATCCACCATTAAGAGTTATGGAAGCAGCAGTCAAGAAATTAAAGGACGTATGGCATTATATAAACCTGTTGCAAAAGACTTCTTTAAAATGTTAAAGAGTAAAGGAGTCAATTTGAGGCCTAAGGTGTGACTGACATAAGTCATGGTATTTTCAATTGCCTCATTTGCTTGTGAAAGT
>NW_006408542.1:8820035-8822635 GCF_000296735.1 Chrysochloris asiatica
CAGGTCTTTGAACATTTCATTATGATACTTGAGTTTTTCTTCTTAAGCTGCACTTTGAAATTTTCAGTTGAGCTCTTTTACCTCTTTATTTCTTCCGATTTGCTTTAACACCTCTACACTAGAAAGTTTCAGTCTCTTCTGACATCCATTTTGGTCTGTTCCTTTTTTCTTATCTTCTTAAAGACCTTTTGCTTTCTTCTTCTATGATGTTCTTGATGTCATCCCACAACTCTCTGGTCTTTGGTCATTAGTGTCTCATGCACCAAACCTTTTCTTGAGATGATCTCTAAATTTAGGTGAGATACATTAAAGGTCTTATTTTGGCTATTGTGGACTTGTTTTAAGTTTTTACAGCTTCAGTCAGAACTTGCATATGAGCAAATGGTCATCTGTTCCACAGTCTACACCTGGCTTTATTTTGACAGACGATATGGAGCTTTTCCACAATTCCTTTTCACAGATTTAGTAAACTTAATTCCTGTATATTCCATCTGGTGATGTCCATGTGTATACTCACCTTCTTTATTGTTTAAAAAGGTATTTGCAATGAAGAAGTCATTGGTCTTGTAAAATTCTATAATGTAATCTCCAGCATTGTTTCTCTCAAGGCCATATTTTCCAATGACTGATCCTTCCTCTTTCTTTCTGACCTTTGCATGCCAATCACCAGTAATTATCAATACTTCTTGATTGCATATTTGATCAATTGTACTTTGAAGAAATTGGTAGAATTCTTTGATTTCATCATCACTGGCTTTAGTGGATTATTTGTGAATTTGAATAATAGTGGTATTAACTAGTCTTCCTTGTAGGCATGTGGATATTATCCTATCACAGACAGCATTGTATTTCAAGATAGCTTTTGAAATGTTCTTTTTGTTTATGAATGCAGTGCCATTTCTCTTCAATTTGTCATTCCCAGCATAGTAAAGCATGTGATTATCAGATTCAATGGTCAATACCAGTCCATTTCAGCTCACTAATGCTCTAGGATATCAATCTTCATGCATTCCATTTCATTTTTGACAACTTTCAATTTTCCTAGATTCATACTTTGTACATTCCATGTTCTGATACTCAGGGGATGTTTACACTTGTTTCTCCTCATTATGAGTTGTGCTCCATTAGCAAATAAAGGTCCTGAAAGCTTTATTCTGTTCACATCACCAAGGTCAAATCAGTTTTGAGGAGGTAGCTCTTCCCCAGTCGTATTTTGAGTGCCTTCCAACCTGAGGGGCTCATTGTCCAGCAGTATATCTGACAACATTCTGGTGCTCTTCATCATGTTTCAGTATTCAATATTTTGGTGTTATCTGACAGTGTTGCACTGCTATTCTTAAGGGTTTCTGAGGCTAAACATTCAGAAGTAGTCTCTGCCTTCTTCTTCCTAGTCTGTCTTAGTCTGGAAGCTCAGCTGATATCTGTCCACCATGGGTGACCCTGTTGGTATTTAAAATACCAGTTGTATAGCTTCGAAAACCCCAGCAATTCGCAAGCCACCACAGAATGACAAACTGACAAACTAGTAGCAGGGTAAAGTATAGGGTCAGCGAAAAACAGGAAGACCTCCAACATGATTAATTGACAGTGTGGTAGCAACATGGGGCTTAAACAAAAACAATTGTGAGGATTGCACAGGATCCGGCAGTGTTTAGTTTTGTTGTGCACAGTGTAACAATGAGTTGTAACTAACTTGACAACACCTATCAGCAACTAATTAAATATAGCCTACACAATGAGGATGATTCTGTAGGATAGGCACTGGAGTTTGAACCATAATTTCAGCAATTGGAGCCCCCCAGCCGCTCTGTGGAAAAAAGATGAGACTTTCTGCTCAGGCAAAGATTTACAACCTTGGAAACACTATAACAAGGTTGCTGTGAGTTGTAACTGACTCAATGGCATTTAGCAACAACAATATACAGACAGAAAAGTACAAAATCAGGAATTACAGCTAAGTAAATGATCACAGGCTTAACATATTCATTTACCATTGGGTCAAACAAAAGAGGAGTCCTGGTGTGGCACTCTGAGGTAATGTGTCAGACTGCAAAGTTGTTTGAACTGTAAGGTCAGTGGTTCAAGCTCACCAGCTGCTACTTAGAAACCCTATACAGGACCGCTATGGGTCAGAATCGACTTGACGACACTTCACAACAACAACACACAAAAGAACGTTGCCAGCATCCGAGATTTTTCCATCATATCTCCTCCCAAATATCACGCCTCATCTTCCTTCAAAAGAATCGCCGACCTGATTTTCAACATAATATTTTTGTTTGTTTCTGGATTTATATAAACAGAATAATAATGAATGTATTCTTCTATGTCTGTCTGCTTATATTCCAAGTTATGTTTATGAGATTCAACAAATGATTGTGCATAGCCACAGTTTGTTCATTTTAATTTCTGTGTAGTATTCCACTACATGAACACACTACAATTTCATTTAGTGGTTCTTTTAATATTGTGCATTTGATTTTTTCCCAGATAAGGTAGCTAATATATATATGCACATGAGTTGTTTGTTTTCTTTTTTAAAAGGTTTTTAATGTGGATTGAGTGAAAGTTTGCAGGGCATATCATCAGTTTTACATTCA
>NW_006408542.1:8825266-8950652 GCF_000296735.1 Chrysochloris asiatica
TGGCCAATTGGTTTTAATTGGAAACTGTGTCTTTAAATTTCAAGGAGATCTGTGCGCATGCGTAGTAAAACCCTCCTAGGGTGGGGCTGGGGTGCCCACTAGCTCAGTCACCCCTGTGGTCACCTGAATGGAGGTGCACAGACAGCAAGGGACCAATGAACAGCTACCAAAAGAGAAGAATGTCCACACCTTTATCTCTGTGTTTCTCCCAGGCATCTGTGGCTGCTCCAATCTTTCCCCGGCTTGGTCTCACCCAAGATGGTGGCTCCTGGAGCAGCTGAGCATCTCGAATTAGAAAGCAATGGATTTCTTGCTTCTGTCCCAAATTCCCCCAGCTGTAAGCCTTCCAACATTCTAAATATTCCTTTATATGTGGTTCAAAGTTCTGGGACCATCCTCTGAGCCTGCTTGGTCGGGTATTCTGTGTTGTTGCTGGCAGAGCTCCTTTACTGCACTTCCACCAGATTTGCCATCTTGTTTGTTCTCTGATGCACAGAGTTTTGAGGCATATTACACACATTTCTGTTGAGGACAGAATTGCTGGGTCATAGGATAGAAGTATTTATAAATTTAGTAGGCATTGCCAAATAGTTTATCACTGGAATTGAACTAATTTATACTCCCACCCACTGTGTAAAAATTGCAATTACTCACATTATCACTACACTTGGCATTGTTTCTCATTTTAATTGTAGCCATTCTGTGGCTATGCAGTGTTATGACACTGTGATTTTAATATACTTTAAAAAGTTGTTGAATGCTTTTTCATATTTTTGGCAACTTGGATAGGCTTTTATGGAAGTAGCTTTTCAACTCTCATAATTTCTTAAACTTCTATTTTTTCTCATTTATATAGAATTGTAGTTGTACACATTTATTTTACATAGTTTTGTTAAAATTATTCATTTATTTTAATTGGTATTTTAAATGAGATATATTATATGACTGAATTGTTGTTGTTATTGTTGTTGTTTTGGGGATACTTTTGGATTTTTCCATAGGAAAGAAGGCTTCTTAAATATTTTTTTCTACTAATGTCAAAATCCATTTTTACTTTGTCATTTTCAGTTCACAAAAGGAAACTCTTGTAGGTCACTTAGCTGCTCAAAGCTTAACCCCTTAACACAGAACTAGTTCATCTATGGATGGTTGCTTTGACATAAATACTGGTCAGTAGAGACACTATTATGAGTAACTGAAATGAATGCTCTCTTCCTAACTGACTTTTCCACAATGAAATGTCCTGGTCTCTTCCCACAAAGACACCCATTTACAGATTTAAGGCCAGTTTAGACCCCTATTAGAATTACACACCCTAGGCTCTGGGATGAATTCAGTTCCTGGAAGAGGATACATGATTTGCTCCAGAATGGAAGATTTTACCTAGCTGTAATTTCTGTTTTAAAGGAGCTCTGGTAGTGTAGTGGCTACGAATTGGCCTGCGAACCTTAAGGTCAGCAGTTCGAAACTACCAGCTGTTCCGTGGGAATAATATGAGGCTTTCTGCTCCCATAAAGATTTACAGCCTTGGAAGCCCTGTACAGGGTCACTATGAGTCGGAACCGACTCCACGGCACGTAACAACAACAACAACAATTTCTGTTCTAACCTTCTAGCACTGTCTCCAGAGTGAATAATTATCAAAACCCATACCCAACTCGACAGCACTTAACAACAACAACAAATAGTATACCATAGGAAGCAGTTGAGACCCTGTCATGTTCTTTTAAGAGCTCGGCTGATAATTGAAACGTCAGCTAAAAGGTTGTTAGTTTGAGCCCACCAGGTGCTTTGCAGGAGAAAGAAGTGGCATTCAGCTTCCATAAAGATTACAGTTTTGGACTCTATGGGACAGTTCCTTTCTATCTTATAGGGTCATCATGTGTAACAACATACTCGATGGCAACATTTGTGTGTGTGTGTGTGTTCTTCTTATCCTATACTAAATTTCTCTGAGACCAGGGTTTTGCTCTGAACCCAGTAGTCATTCCAGGACCTAGAGTACTGCTTCGGGATCACCATCCTCACTCTACTACCCTGTATTTTGCAGCTGTTGGTTGGCAGATGCTAGGCATCCTGAACATCTTAGTTGTGCTGCTGTTATCTTTTCATATTTTCTTGATGTCATGCTTCAATCACTTGTCTTACTTAAATGAATTCACTGGCTCTCAGTACTGTACCTTAGTTCCCTTGAGTCGGTTCCCACTCATAGTCACCCTGCATAGGGTTTCCGAGGTTGTAAATCTTTATGGGAGCAGAAAGCCTCATCTTTTTCCTGCGGAACAGCTGGTAGTTTTGAACTGCTGACCTTGAGGTTAGCAGCTCGACTCATAACCATTATGCTACCAGAGCTCCTTTGAGTATCCCTTAGGGGTAGGGCTTACAGAACACACAGCTCCCAGTGAAAATTTAATTTCAGATAAATAGCAAGACTATCCCAATTAATATTTGAGACATTCTTACTAAAAATATTTTATTATCTATCTGAAATTCAAAATTAGTTGGATGTCTTTCAGTTTTGCTTTCAGAATCTTGCAATACTATTTGGAAACTTTTGAAAAATACCCATACGTTATCTCTATCTCCCTTATCCCCAAGACTTTGGTTTCATTGGTTTGTAGTGGGTTATGAGTTAAGTGTTTATATTATAAGCTTCCTGGGTGCTATTGAAGGAGCCCTGTAGGTATAGTGAGTTAAGCATTGGATTGTAACCACAAAATCCATGGTTCATATCCACCAGTCACTCTGTGGATGAGGCAGTCTTGCTTCAATACAAAACCTCAGAAACTCTATGGAGCAATTCTAATCTGTCCTGGAACCGTTCTGACCTGCTCTATGGTGCTGCTGTTAAGTGCCTTCGAGTCAGTTCCAACTCATAATGACTCTACATAGAGTTTCTGAGGAGCAGCCATCCTACAGCGTTACTCTAAGTTGAAATTGACTTGATGACGAAGTGTTCTGTCTTTCTTTGTTTAGATGCTATTAATGTGTGATCAGGTTTGGAAACCATTACTCTTTTAATTGCTATTAAATGTGTGATCAGGTTTGGAAACCATTACTCTTTTAATTGCTAAAGACTGCAATCTTCCCAATAACTCACTCCACCTAAGTGATCTTCCCTCATATAGAGATCCTGACAATAAGTGTCTCTGGACTCTCCATCCACCCATTGAGTAATCCATCCACTACATGACATCAAATTGTGGCTATTGAGGCTTTGGATTAATATCCTGAACATCTTTGAATGAAGATAAATGGTAACTTAGTAAAATTAACCCCCAGAAATCACAAATGTTTCTGTACTCTGATAGATGAGAAGGAAAAACTGTAAATCATGTCTTCAATGGGTTCTAAAATCCTTCAATTCATCTTAAATTCCATTTAGTCAATGATATCAAGTCAACATCTTATTAAATGTTTCTAATTCTAAGTATGCTCAAAGGAAATGCCCTATCCTGGTCTTGTCCTATACTCTTATGAACAGTCTTTGGTGCAAAGTTGTTGTTGTTGTTAAGTGCCGTTAAGTCGATTCCAACCCATAGCAACCCTGTAAAGGGTTTCCAAGGAGTGACTGGTGAGCTTGAACCGCCGACCTTGTGATTCAAACAACTTTGCAGTCTGGTGCATTAACCTACAGTGCCACACCAGGACTCCCAAGTAATTACCCTTTAAAAAAACTTTGCCAGTTAAACTCATGGTAGTACTAAAAGAATTCTCCTATACAGTGTATAAATTATCATTTGTCATCTTTCCCGTTGGCGGCAGTAAATTCTAACTGTAAACATAGGCTCTATCTTTCATGCTTGTTGTTGTTAAGTCCCGTCAAGTCAGTTCCAACCGATAGCAACCCTGTATAGGGTTTCTGAGGAGTGGCTGGTGAGCTTGGACCACCAACCTTGTGGTTCAAACCAACTTTGCAGTCCAGTGCTCCTTGTATAGGGTTTCTGAGCAGCAGCTCGTGTGTTTGAACCCCTGATCTGTGGTTCAAACTGACCTTGTAGTCCAGTACTTATCAATCTGTGCCATACCTGGACTTAACTATGGCTATAGCACTACAATATAATTAAAATGCTGGTGCGTTTGAACCATCAACTTTGTGATTATCAAGCAGTGCTTATATAGAACACAAAATATGTGTTAATATATACTAAACGCTAGGCCTATTATTAGGAGCTCTGGTAGCGTAGTGGTTACGAATCGGGCTGCGAACCTTAAGGTCAGCGGTTCGAAACTACCAGCTGCTCCGCGGGAGAAAGATGAGGCTTTCTACTCTCGTAAAGATTTACACCCTCGGAAACCCTATACAGGGTCGCTATGGGTCGGAATCGACTCGATGGCACATAACAACAACAACAACAACAAAAGAGAGCAACAAATTAATGAACCAGCGGCTCTTCAAAGATTTGTATAAATATTTACCAAAAACATTCTTTCTAAATTTTATTATCACAATAAACATATTATTTCACCTCTGACCTATTGCAGTTAAAATTATTGAATTAACTATGAAAAAATTTACAAGAACTTTGGCAGGCATATAATGATGCAATACCACATTCAACATATTCTCCAATGAGGTTGTTGGTTCTCTATGAAGAAGATTTATGTATCGTCTTTTGTTGTTGTAGTTCTTAGGTGCCATCTAGTCGGTACCAATTCATAGTTAACCTATGCACAACAAAGTGAAACACTGCCTGGTCCTGTGCCAACCTTGTAATTACTGCTATGCCTGAGCCCATAGCTGCTGCCACTGTGCCAATCCATTTCCTTGGCAGTCTTCCTCTTTTTCTCTGACCTTCCACTTTACTAAACATGATATCCTTCTCCAGGGACTGGTCCCTCCTGATAATATGTCTGAATATTAGATGAAGTCTGGTTATCCAGGCTTCCAAAGAGTGTCCTGGATGTACTTCTTCCAACATAGCCTGGTTTGTTTTTTTGCAAGTCCATGGTGCTTTTAATATTCCCCTTTAACATCATAACTTGAATTCATAAATTCTTCTATGCTCTTCCTTTTTCATTGTCCAAGTTTTACATGCATATGAGGTTATTGAAAATACCAGGACTTAGGTCAGGCACACCTTAGTCCTCAAACTGACATCTTTGCTTTTGAACACTTTAAAGATGTCTTGTGCAGCAGATTTGCCCAACACAATGTATCATTTGATTTATTGATGGCAGCTTCCATGAGTGTTGATGGTGTTTCTAAGCAAAATGAAGTTTTTTCTCCACATATATAGATGCTGTTTATTGGTCCAGTGGTAAGGCTTTTTGTTTTCTTTACACTGAGGTGCAATCCCATACTGAAGGCTGTGGCCTTTGATCTTCATCAGTAAGTATCTTAAGACCGCTTCACTTTCAGCAAGCAAGGTTGTATCATCTGCATATCACAGGTTGTTAATGAGTCTTTCTCCACTTCTGATGCCACGTTTTCCTTCATAGAACCCAGCTTCATGAATTGTGTGCTCAGCATACAGACTGAATCAGTATGGTGAAGGAATCCAATCCTGGCACAGACCTTTCCTAATTTTAAATCATTCAGTGTTTCCTTATAATATTTGATTTTGTCTTCTCAAGCTGCCCTTTGAAAATTTCTATTCAGCTCTTTTACATCCTCATTTCTTCCATTTGTTTTAGCATCTCTACACTGGAAAGCAAGTTTCAGATTCTCTTCTGACATACATTTTGGCTTTTCCTTCTTTCTTGTCTTCTTAATGACCTTTTACTTTCTTCCTATATAATGTTCTTCTGGTCTTTGGTCTTTAGTGCCTAATGTATCAATATGTTCTTTAGATGATATCTAAATTCAGGTGGGATATGTTCAAGGTCATATTTTTGAAAAATATGTCTGAAAAATAAGTCTGAACTTGCATATGAATAGTTGATGTTCCAGTCTACCCCTGGCTTTGCTTTTGCTGATGATATGAAGCTTTTCTATAATCTCTTTCCACTGGCTGGCTGGCTATGTGCCGTGGAGTTGGTTCCAACTCATAGTGACCCTGTACAGGGATTCTGAGGCTATAAATCTTTACGGGAGCAGAATGCCTCATCTTTCTCCCGCGGAACAGCTGGTAGTTTTGAACTGCTGACCTTGCGGTTCACAGCCCGATTTGTAACCACTAAGCCACCAGAGTCAGTCTGATTTCTGTGTATTCCATCTGGTGAGGTCTTTTATGTTGTTTAAAAAAGTTATTTGCAATGAATGAGTCATTAGTCTTGAAAAATTCTATTATGCAGTTTCCAGCATCATTTCTATCACCTTCCTCTTTGTTTCAAACCTTTGCATTCCACTCAAAGTAATTATCAATACGTCTTGATTGCATGTTTGATCAATTTCAGACAGAAGAAGTTGATAGAATTATTCAATTTCATCATCACTGGCTTTAGAGGTTCATTCGTGATTTTGAATTATAATTGTATTAGCTGGTCTTCACAGATAGTGTTGTACTTCAAGACAGATCTTGAAATGTTCTTTTTGATGATGAATTTGATGCCATCCCTCTTCAACCTGCCATTCTTGGCATAGTAAACCATGTGATTGTCAGATTCAAAATGGCCACTATCAGTCCATTTCAGCTCACTAATTCCTAGGGTATCGATGGTTATGTGTTCCATTTCATTTTTGATGATTTCCAATTTTCCTAGAGTCATGCTGCCCATGTTCCAATTATTAATGGGTGTTTAAAGCTGTTTATCTTGATTTTGAGTTGTGGCCCATCAGCAAAGGAAACTTCGGAAGGCTTTACTCCATTCACATCATCACAGTCAAGTCTATTCTGAGGTGGCAGCTCTTCCCTATTCGTATTTTGAGTGCCTTCCAACCAGAAAAGGGGCTCATCTTCTACCACTGTATCTGGTGCTCTTCATCATGTTTCAGTAGTCAATATTCTGGTGCTATCTGACAGTGTTCCATAGTTATTCATATGGGTTTCAGTGACTAAATATTCTGAAGTAATCCATCTCTCCTTCTTTCTAGTCTGTCTTAGTCTTGAAGCTCAGCTGAAACATGTCCAACATACATGACCCTGCTGGTATTTAAAATACAGGTGGCATAGCTACCAGAATCACAGCAGCATGCAAGCCACCACACTATGACAAAGTGACAGATGAGTGGTTGTGTACATATTCTAAATGTTATGTATTTCTGTGGAAAATAGAGATGCAGCTCAGTTTCTGGAATGTATAGTTTAAAAGTGTAAGTGTTTGAAGTTTATGGTCCTAATTTCACTGTGTGGGGAAGTTAGGCTTAATTTACAATATCTGTACCTGTAGATGGGGCTTTTTCAAAAATAGACCCACAATATAAGGATTACTTGTATTCTGCCCATAGCAGAGACCTTGTTTTCTAATTATTCTGCTTTCAGGAGCAGTATTGCTTTCTGAATATTTGCAGAAGTAGCAGTGAGAAATCCATATATTCATTAACACAGCCACACACACATATAAATCTGCAAGAAGAACAGAAAACATTTCAGAAACAGATTTATGCTTGGATTAGGAATATTGCAGCCAGTTGACCAGTGTGCAGCCTCAGGCTGGGTCTGCATTGACTAGCCACTTAAGCCCACCAAACTAGTGACTTCAAATTGTCTCATTCTCATTAGAAATAAGAAAATAATAATAATGACTGACTCATATAAGGTTTTCACATGGGTTGAAGGAGATAATGTATGTAAAGTGCCCAGCAGTGACTGTTACTCAACAAGTGTTAACTATTGATATTCAGCCTATGGATGAAAATAGTCTAATCTACAATCAATACTGGGGATAAAACAGAACAGAACAGCTTTTCAACAATCTGGCTGGGGTCACCATGATTCAGGGCTAACTCCATGGCTGCTAACAAAAGCAACAACAACAATTGATACTGTATTTGTTTGTAATACAGTAATAAGGCAAAAGTTATGGGAGTGCTTTAGCAGCCATCACTGAATCACTGACATTGTTTTTATGGAGCTCTGTTAGCGTAGTGGTTACGAATCGGGCTGCGAACCTTAAGGTCAGCGGTTCGAAACTACCAGCTGCTCCGTGGGAGAAAGATGAGGCTTTCTATTCCCGTAAAGATTTACACCCTCGGAAACCCTATACAGGGTCGCTATGGTCGGAACCGACTCGATGGCACACAACAACAACAACAACAAACTCATCATGTTTCCCTTCACACACCTTCTCCCTTTGAAGCCTTATGTCCTTTTCTTAGTCTGCAGTAAAATAAGCCCATCAGTCTCCACTTCCGTGCCATCACTTTTTTCCCTTCTTGAGTATTTTTCCTATTGTCTCTTTCTATTGCATGTCAGTGTTTTCTGTTCTCTGTTTCTTTCCATTTTCTAAGAGATACAGTTAAAGATTCAAGATATGCTTTCCTAATGATGACTATAAATAGGGTCAATTATAGCTCTGCATTTTCTGGACAGTGATGATAATTGCTCACATTTACATTGTTTTTGCTAAGCTCTGTAGAGTTGCTTCTAACTCATAGTGACTCTATAGGGTTTCCAAGGAGCTGCTAGTGGGTTTGAACCATTAACCTTGCAGTTAGCAGTACAGTGCAACACAAGGACTTTCATTATATGCTAGCTCTTCTTTGAAGGGCTTTATGTATATTAACTCATTTCATCCTTACAATACCACCATGAGATAGGTATCTTCTCTCTACTTAATAGATGAGAAAATCAACTCATAAGAAATGTAGATAACTTGCTTATGATCATATAGGTTAACAGAGTCAAGATATGAACCCAAGCTTGGTGGTTGAGTTAACACAGGGATACCTTAGAGAAAAGGCATGATGATTTACCTCTGAAAAATCAGCCATTGAGAAAACCCTGTGGAGCACAGTTCTAGTCTGTCACATGGGGTGGTCTGAATCAGAATCAACTCAATGGTAACTGTTATTCTGTTTTTGTCTTCTAAATTTATGCTCTTAACCAATTATATTATAGTGCTCATTTGAATATTATGAGTTAGAAAATTGTATTGCAATGACACATAGAATCATAGAATTTTAAGTCAAAAGGAAGATTAGTGACCCTATATATACAGTTTTGATATAAATCAGAACCTATATACTAAATTCAACAACAGTTAAACAGGAAGAAAATTAAGAAACAGTAATTTTTCAAAAGTTACAGTGGGTCTGGCACTAGCGCTTCCTTGGACTATAGATCCTGTTGGCTCAGGAACATGAAGGACCCTAGCTGACTGACCATAAAGCCTTTAGTCTAATTGGTTCTATCTCATAGTCCATGAAGTCTAAAAGACCCTAATGTTGCCATTGTTATTCTTGGAATCATTATGTTTTTAATTGATTTTTGACATTGGTGAGCCTCTTGATAAGCAGAACCAATATCTGGGTTTTTCTTCAAAGCAGTACCAGAAACATACAGGCACTCTTGTAATGTGCTCTTTTTTGAAAGAAAAGCTTTTAGAGAAGGGTTTTCAAGAGCAGTCTCTATAATTCTGGTTTGCCAATAGAAGATTAGTTAGGAATTTTAACTTAATCTTTCATTTGGAATTTATGGAATGCTGGCTTAATAGGAATTGTCAATAATGTGTAAGGGAAGAGGGACTTCGGTAGCTCTTATAATTAAAATATACATTTTCCTGTAATCGATAACAGCGGAAACCACAATTTCTGTTTCTTTTCTTATTGCATTGCTCCAAACGTGAGTACCCTGAGATTAATCAAGAACATGATTTGTATTTGCATTTTAGGTCCTGGTTTCTTTAGAGCTGGGACTTACAATGACTTGGAATTTGTTGGCTACAATTTTAAAACAGAAGGCTTCATGCTTTTTTCCCTCTAGGAAACTTGCTTGGTTGTTTGTCTTCTGGTTCTCATGGTAACACAGAAGATTGTTAACTTTTCCTTTTTTCCCCCTCACAAATTAAAATCAGCAGAGTTGTCAGAAACAGTTGCAGCTGTTTGATGAGGGCTTGGTCTTTTGTTGTATTTTTCTAGCTTGTGTTGCTGGACCCTTTTTACACTTTTGTCTTATTTATAGTGGTATGTAGTAAGAAAAGACTCATGCTGTTGTGCTGTAGGACCAGCATTGGACTAGGGACCACAAGGTTGGCAGTTCAAACCCACTAGCTGCTCCTCGGAAAAGCTACACAGGGTCACTATGAATCGCAACAAACTTGACAGCACTTAAAAACAGCAACACAACATAATAAGAAAGAAAAATGAATGAAAAAAGAAGGCCAGAGAAGACCAATGTGTTTGAATTATAGTCTTGGAGAAGAATATTGAATATACTATGGACTGCCAGTGGAACGAACAAATCTGTCTTGGAAAAAATCTAGCTGAATTGCTCCTTGGAAGTCGGATGGCAAGACTTCATCTTTTGTACTTTGGACAAGTTGTCAGGAAAGATCAGTCCCTGGAGAAGGACATCTTGCTTGGTAAAGTAGAGGCTCAGTGAGAAAGAAGAAGACCCCTAACGAGATGTATTAACACATAAGCAACAGCAGTGGACTCAGACATAATTGTGTGGATGGTGCAGGACTTGGCAGTGTTTCGTTCTACTGTGCACAGGGTTGCTGTGAGTTTGAACTGACTCAATGGCACCTAGTAGCAATAACATAGTAAGAAAAAGAAACTGAAATTGATCCTTTTTTTGCACATAACTTATTTAACTATTTTTTCATTTCGTATGTGAAAATGAATGATTCTTTGTAATAGCAAATACTCGGTGATGAACACCAATGTTATTGCTCAGATGTACTGACTTCCTTTCAAAGATGGGATGTGTCTGGAGCCATCTAAGGTTCTCTTCACAGGTCGCAAGCTTATCAGCATAGAATTTCAGCAAATATTGCAGGGCATTCTATTTCAGCCAATAGATGACAGTACTTAAAAGATTCTGATGAAGGTGCCACCCAAAGATGGAATGTGAACCTTTGCTAACTATATGTTTGCAGTGTGTGTCCACTATTGTTCCTTGAAATGGAGAACATTTCATCTGCCATCAAATGGCTCAGATCCTAGGAAGGGTTGGTTTATGGTTCCATATGAATAAGCCTACCATAAAATTGTAGACTCCTGAGAGTCTAAACTTAAACATGTTCAATTATTGGGGTCTAATTATTGGTGTCAAATCTCTATATCTTATTATGAGTTTTTCCTTGACTGAGTGAATACATGGCATGCAATCAATAATCACAGAGACTAGACACAATTGAAAAATCACAGCTGTTTACGGATGAAAACAGTGAAATGGTCATTTGCAATAAGACAGAGTTCCTGGTGTGCCCAAACCTATTTTTGAACTGGTAATTTTCTCATTCAGAGATTATCTAACACTATTAATGTCTTTTGTTGCTATTGCTATGGATAATCTTCTAACTTGCTTTATTAAAAGTAGAGACTACTGTTTTGTAAATTTGTAAGTAAAATTGGATGTATTTTTGATCCCAAATCAGTTGCCTACAGATAAACCAAACCAAAATAGCAAGCAATAAATATATCGGTTCTTCATGGTTGTCAGAAATATTGAAGGTAACGCTGGATGAGCTGTTACCAAGGTAACTTTGATGAAGCATGAAAAACGTATTTATTATGCTTTCCTTGTATGTGAGAATTTTAACTTAAGGCTTCTTTCTGTTATATTTCATGTACATTTTTATCACCAATTATATGTAAGTCCTGGTATGGCACTGTAGGTTAATGCTGCAGACTGCAAAGCCATTTGAACTGCCAGGTCGGTGGTTCAAGCTCACCAGCTGCTCCTTGGAAACCCTATACAGGGTCACTATGGTTCGGAATCCACTTGACGGCACTTAACAATAACGTAATGTAACTGGAGACATAGTATTGTTACTATGGAGCTATATATAAAATCTAGACAGAATTTTCTGTTCTATCTGGTGATCAGATGACTGCTTAGGTTGTGTATCTTGCTAGGTGTTTGCTACTATGTAATGCAATTTTGGAGTCTTGTTGTGGTGTTGTAGCTAAGAATTGGGCTGCTAACCACAAGGCTGGTGTTTTAAACGACCAGTTGCTTCTCAGAAACCCTGTATAGGGTCACTATGAGTCAGAACTGACTCCATTGCACTTAACAACAAAAATGCCATCTTGGGTATTTATTAAAATCAAGAATATACTTTCAAGATTAGTAAAGAAAAGCAGAATAACACAATGGTGACAATATTGAGTTTGGGAGTAAGACAGGCGAATTCAAGTTCTGGCTCTGTTGCTTAGCTGTGTGAGTTTGGGCACGTACTTAGCTTCTCTCAGCCTCAATTTCCGCGTATGTCTAAGCTCACTGCCATCGAGTTGATTCTGACTCATAGTGACTCTATGCGATGAAGTAGAACTGCTCCTTAGAGTTTCTGAGACTGTAAATCTTTATGGGAGAAGACAGCCTCATCCTTCTCCCGAGGAGCTGGTTGTTCAGTTTGAACTGCCGACCTTGTGGTAGCAGCCCAATACTGAATCTACTAGAACATCACAATTTCTTCATATGTATTGTTGTTGCTATTGTTAAGTGCCATCGAGTCAGTTCCAACTCATAGCACGCATATGGTGGGTTTGAACTGCCAACCTTGTGATTAGAAATCCAACGCTTATCCTACAGTGCCACACCACGACTCATTCATATATATAAGATGAAAACTATACTCCTCTTATAAGACGTTTGTGAAAATTAGAGTTAATTCAAGTAAATTGTTTAGTTCATTACCTGGTCATTGCAAGCATTAAATAAATGTTGGGTAAAGCTACAATGAAGACAGTTAGAATTTAGTTCTCCCTGCCCCCTGCCCCATTTGTATTTCAACTTGGAAGGTGGTGGCCTAGAATACTTGAGCTGCAAGAGATAAAGTAACTACTAATATTTACTGAGTACCTTAAGATGGATGAGATGTTATGCCAGGGATTAACAGTTGATAATTATCTCATTTAATCCTTAAAACAATCCTAAAGTATGTTGTTGTTCTTAAGTGCTACTGAGTCAGTTCTGACTCACAGTGACCATGTATAGAGTTTCTAAGGAGTGACTGGTGAGCTTGAACCACTGACCTTTCACTTCAAACTGACCTTGTAGTCCAGCACATTAACCCACAGCACCACACCAGGAGTCCCAACATACTGTTCAAAGAACAGAGATGGGGCACCCCGATTTGAACCAGGGACCTCTTGATCTGCAGTCAAATGCTTTACCACTGATCTTTACTCATGCCTAAAGTATAGGTACTATTGATCTCATTTTATAAACAAGGAAACCAAGAATCAGAACTTTCACAGTATTGCACAGTTAGACTGACAGAGCTGGGATTTGAGTCCAGAGTTGTCTGTTTCCACAAATATTCCTTTATGGGCAGTTATGTCTTTTGTAGCTATGACTAGAAATAGAGATGTATTCTAACATCCAGATTTTAGAAAAAATTTACAGTGGATGAGTAAATGAATGAATACATGGGGGAATGACAAGTTACCATTGTTTTTATAAAAGGTTCTGGGAAAATTCAAATGCTGCACAAGCTAATCTGTGACACCAATGTTAAGACGAGCTCCAGAGGGGCAGGAATCACAAGACTTGTGCTTCTTTCAAATTATTCAGTTGCTTTGGAGCAGTGCTTGACTCCGAGAGGGTGCTGATGGACTGCCTCAGACTTGGAGAGATCTTAGACACACCTGCCTTTGTCAATGCCAGACTCACCTTGAAAACCAGTGCCAGTCAGTCTCTGAATAAGAAAGATGGGAATGTGGCGGGAGACGTGAACCTGGCTGTGTCATGTGTCCACATGAGCATGTACAAGCCCCTTTAAAAAGTGGTAGATGGAGATGATATATATAAGGAAATCTGTCATCAAGAAGACTTTTTTGGATGTGTTTCCTTCCTCCCTTTGGGACATTCTGTGATAGGTCTTTATCTTTCAAAGGAGATTTTCTTCCTCTTCTACAGAATTCCTTGACCATTTTAGGAAATGTGATCTGACATAACATTTTATATATAGCAATGAACCTCAAGGATTATGTTTGAAAAGAGACACAATACAGCTTTTAAGTGAAAACTTTTTAAGTGTTTCTTCTAGGATTATGGTCAAATCTCTTGAGTTTTATGTTAATACATTTAAAATTTTGACTTTATGATTCAACACTTCCATCAATGATAGTTGCATTTTCCTTTGCAAGACTTTAATGTGTATAATTTCTATTTTTATTGTAACATGGTTTTTGTTGTTGTTAAGTGCCATCAAGTCGGTTCCGATTCATACACTCATAGGGACCCTGTATAGGATTTTTAAGGAGCGGTGGCTGGTGAGCTTGAGCCACCGACCTTGTGGTTCAAACCGAGCTTGCAGTCCAGCACATTAACCTACTACACCACACCACAAGTCCTAGTATGACACAGGGAAAGCAAATTATTTTTTTAACCCTATTGAAATTACAAAAAAAAAAAGTTTGGGAAGAGATCACGTCACTGAGTTAATGGAGTCACATTGACGATACATAAAATGCGACAAGCAATGAATGGATAATTTATAAACATTTATATTTCAGTATTAGGAAATAATGATAATATTAGGAAAACAGTTAAGACAATAATTTGTACAGAATTGACTACCTCAGGCAATGAACACTTTAGGGATTACAGTTTAACAAGATTATTAAACATCACATATGATATACAAGTATGACAGACAATGCTTCTGATTTTGATATTAACATACTGTTGGTTATACAAGGGAGAAACATTGCCAGTTCAATTTTGGGTTATGAAATATATCATTTTTATAAGACATTTCAAATTACAGTAGATCTTGGGCAGCATGCAGGAGAAGTCATTTATTGTACATTTGTTAGGACACACTTTGCAACGTTTCTAGTTTTTGGTTGTTAGATCAATGATATAGAAACCGCTGAAATGACAGTATGGTTGAAGTCAGCAGTTGTGTTTACTGGCCAACAGAGAGCATTTCTGGTCAAACTAAATGCTTTAAATGTATTCATTAACAAAATGCACAGTGATTGTGAACTCAATTCTTAAAAAACTGTTTTCCACAAAAAATTAATTTTCATTTATTGGCAATACAGCAGCTGCAGGAAATTTGAAGTCTGAGAGCTGGTTGTACCTAACAGCAGAAATGTATTCTTCTACTGTGGGCTCACATGGTTCTAACAAAGAGGCTTACCATTTGAAATCACATATTATAACAATGGTGCTTATACAAACATCACAAATATTTGGTGTCTCAGGGTGTTAACAAAAATTATGCTGTGGCTATTTCACAAAGAGACTATATTAACAGGCAGTGTAAGTCACATATATCTTAAATTTTTAAAAATACATTTCATACAATAAGTTTCTAGTTTAGTAACTTGCATTTTTTATTTATATCTTGTCTTCCTATTTGCAGTCCTTAAAGAAACTTTGAATCTCTGGCTCATGCCAAGTAAGTCCATAGGATACTTCCACACAGGAATATGGCTGAGTTGTATATTGAATCACAGAGTCAACAAAGCAACATCTAATTTACAACAGATTACTTTTAAAATGTAAATAAAATCTAATTGTCTTAAAGGATAGCAGTCTGAACAAAACTTTAGGAATCAAAAATTTTTATTTACAAAATACTTGAATATATTTTTCAATGGCTAGATCTCGTTAACTGCACACGTTAATTATCCTTGGTGCATATTGTCTGTTACCCTTCTGTGCAACATTGTTAGACCTCTGAGTTAACTTACATGAAATGACTAGGTGGGAAAATTAGATGATGATTGCAATCCATGTTGGTGCTTGAAAGGGAACATTTCCTTGTTAAACAGGCTTGCCATTAATGTTGATGCCTTTAGCTTGGAAGGACTAGGTTAAGTTCCCTAATGTAATTCAGCACAATGTAAGAATTACGGGAAAGACTGATAAACATATCATTGACTGTTGGCATTCCAATCAAGTGTTATGCATCTGAGCTAAGTCACTATGCCTCTCATTTTCAAGGCTTCTGGGTTTTACATTGGCTTGAAAATGTTTTCCTGGTCCTTAGGAATTATACAATATTGATTTTGAAAAGATAGAGGATGATAGGATGCACTTTTCTTATAACCACATTCTTAAAAATAGAAGTTCAGCTACATTTACAGATCAGTCAGTAAACAGGGTCTTTGGCAGAATACTTTACAAATAACTTCCTCCACTTTTAACATTTTATTTAGGTCATTTTTTCATCTTGATGATCTCAGGTATACAATCATTTATTCACTGCTACAGGATAACAGGAGAAAATCACAGATATAAAAATATTTGAGTTTAGCACATATTCTTGTTGAAAGTGAAATTCAAGATGTATTGATTCACTGATTACAGAGAAAATATTTTGCACACATATTTCTAACAATGTCACTTAAGATCATAATTTTAACAATAACAATATGGTTAGCAAAGAGAGCATGTGTATCAGTCATCCTCACAAAGTTTTATCACCGAAACACACTAAAAGGATTCACTGGAATCTTTTGATTGTTATACATTGCATTTCCTAAAGAATAACTAATATGTGATGCATATACCTTCATTTGCATGTCTGTATGTATATTCAAAATTGCCATTTTGAATACAGATTACATTCATCAGCATGAAATAATAAAACCCGAGAAGCTCAGTCGAGTATCCAAATGTTTTATTGATATACCACCATTCAGGAATGAATTTCCACATGTTGTGAAGTCTTTCGTTGTTGTTGTTTTTAAATAGCATTAGACTTATGAACAATATATAGAATCTACTAGCACAGCATTAAGATTTCTTAGTTTCATGTGTCCAGGTAAGAACTCTTCCTTCCTTCCTCTGTTTTCTTCCCTCTCTCCTCATCTCTGTCTTTGAAGATTATTTGCAATGGGTCCTTTAATTGTGAAGATAGGTTGTGAACTAGCTTTTCTTCCCTTTTTGCCCAGTGCAGGAAGTTTAAGATCACTTCTTAGGGAGAGGAGACTCAGGAGGAGTTCAGTTTAATTGTGAATGAAATTTCCCATGAAACTTCTTCCTTGGGCAAGATTTGCCATCAGTAAGCAGAACAAGGTTCAAGAGAAGTCTAAGTGAGTTTCCTACCTGAATTCTTTCTCCTCATCTGCCTCTCTTAAATCACCTCCAGCCGCAGAGAACAGTGTTTGTGCAAATATACCATATGTAAAATATGTTAGTTCCTTCTCTTGCCTGTACCTAGGAGACTACACAAGCTTCTGTACCATCTACAAAAAATAATAGATGAAATCCAGGGGAGGTCCTCATTTGCATTAACAGTTATGCCAACAATTATTGTTATGGCTTATTAGAATAGTGTTGGAGTGCACCACTGACCTACAAAATAACCATGAAGGGCACTGAGAGGCAAAGCTGTTGGGGGATTGAAAGCAATGATTGATTTCCTCCTAACGCAAAGCCTTTTCATCTACCACAAGAATAAGGGCCTTTAGGATATGTAACTTTTTCTCTATGGTTTCTTAGAGAAATTTTTAATCCATGTTTGTTTCAAGATTTCAAGGCTTGAGCATGTAACACAAACCATGGATTGTGGACAAAGGCAACATGACTGCTGTAACTTTGTTTGAGGCACAAAAGTTTCTTTAAAAGAATGGTGGGGGTTACAAAGGTCTGAGAGGATGTCAAGACTCTGGGTTCCATCTGAGTGAATTTCAGGCCATTGGATTCAGCCTCTCCCCCACAAATATGCACTTTCTGTCACCAAAGACACTGCTGTTGGTGAATATTGTGAGATGTATCTGGTAGTGCAAATGACCACCTGCTAACCAAAAGTTCGGAGGTCCAGTGTGCTGAGGTACCCATTACTTCTCCCCTCCAAAAATCAGCCACTGAAAATCAGTTCTACTCTGACACACATGGAATTCTGATGAGTCAGAATCAGCTTGATGGTAACTGGTTTACTGGTTTGTTATCTTATTAGTGTGATTTTACCTTTGGATAAAAGACTGAGTATGTATATGGGGATGTACAGAAAGATGGAGACAAAAGGAAGGTGAGATCTTGCTTTAACTGGAGCTACTTGGAGATGAAGTGTGAAAGACCAAGAGCACTATGGAGAAAAAGTAATGAGAAAATGCTCTCAAAGATAGAGAATGGATGCCCAAATGCTCAAGCTTTGGCAAGCAACAGGAGAGGAACACAAGCTTCAGAGAAGCAGGTAGGACACAGTACAGGTGATCCCTGGTTACAAAGTGCAATTTACAAGCAACCCTTATGTTATGCAAATTTGACCTCACTTTGAAATAACTGAATCAACTCCCAAACAAAACCCCATTCCATTCAGACTAGGATTTCCTAGTCTGAAATGTTTTTATGGTAGAGCAGTGTTTAAAGTGCTTGGTTGCTTACCAAAAGGTTCGAGGACCAAACCCATCAGCTGATCCATGAGAGAAAGAGAAAAGGAGAAAATATTTGACAGTCTGCTTCCCTAAACCTTAAAACCTTGAAACCTTATGGGGCAGTACCACTCTGTCCTGTAGGGTCCTTATGAGATGGAATAGACTCAACAACAATGGAATTTTGGGATCTTTATGGAAGAAGACAATCACATCTTTCTCCCAAGGAGTGGCTAGTGGGTTTGAACTGCCAGCATTTTCGTCAGCAGCCAAGTGCCTTACCCATTCTTGCCTCCAGGAATCTTTAACCAACTCCCTGGTGGTGGTGGTGTACCATGGAGTTGGTTCCGACTCATAGCGATGCTGTATATGGTTTCTGTTTAAATATTTACAGGAGTAGAAAGCCTCAACCTTTTCCCATGGAGTGGCTGGATGGTGGATTTGAACTGCTGACCTTTGGTTAGTAGCCTAGCTTGTAATCCATTACAGTACCAGGGTTCTTTAAGCAACCACCTACTCACAACAACACTTGATCACAATTACCTTCGCCTGCTGTATGTACATGGAGCTTATGAATTATTCAAAAGTCTGAATCTTTTCTTGCACTTAAGTAAGGTTACATAAAAACCATATACACCTATTCTGACCAACCTACACTCTTACAGACAAAGTTAGGT
Organism: Chrysochloris asiatica; assembly: GCF_000296735.1. Lineage (NCBI taxonomy): Eukaryota > Metazoa > Chordata > Mammalia > Afrosoricida > Chrysochloridae > Chrysochloris > Chrysochloris asiatica. The sequence continues at coordinate 8,844,269 of NW_006408542.1, forward strand.
ATAGATCTTGTGAGTACTCTGGGGTCTACCTGTATTTTACATCAGTTATTGTAACTGCTGAAGAAGAGAACTCATTCTAAAATATGTGACAAGTCTTACTCCATCTAAGGGACACCTGGAGGGACAATGCTAGTGTTTTTCCCTGGAACATAATTGTTGAGCTTACATTTTAGGCCTCCTTTTACATCATTAGAGGAACCTTGGAGATGCAGTGGTTAAAGTGCTCAGCTGCGAACCAAAAGGTTGGCAGTTCAAACCCACCAGCCATGCTGTAGGAGAACAATGTGGCATTCTGCTTCCCTAAACATTACAGCCTTGGAAAACCTATGGGCAGTTCTTGGAAATTCCATTGACTATCTTACAGAATTGCTAAAAGTCAGAATAGACTCAGATGGCAATGAGTTTGGTTTGGTTTGGTTGATAAGGTTGGAGGTTCAAACTCACTAGCCAGTCCTTGGAAATCCTATACAGGGTTGCTATGAATCAAAACTAACTCAATAACACTTAACAACAGTATCAACAAACTCTGTTTATAGGTCAAAAGAAAGGAAAAAAAGGATGAACACTATTCATGTCACTGAATTGTACATGTGAAGAATGTTGAAAGAGCAAACATCTTGTTACCTACATTTTTATCACAACTTAAAAAAATGAAGTTGCTAATCGTTTTTCTAAAAAACATATGGACGCTTTAATTACCTGCAAATGTGATACTTCCAGATCCAATTTGAGGACACATACACATACACGTGTGCACACACATACAGCTTTTTAGAAAAGTTTCCTTCGTAAACTATTTTTATAAGCAGTCACACCATGAGTCTCTACTCTCTGCACTCTTATCTGAGCTCTCCCAATGGAGAAAGTCTGCAAAGGAACTTCTAGGGGACTTGGGATGACATCTTCATTCTCTGTGGTTTCCAGGTTTATGAGCTATGAGCCTTAGAAAACATCACCTTATAAAACGAAAAATCCCTCATAACCAGTAGACTTAGCTGAATGAGTCCACACCAACTTTTCAACACACTCTCTCTTTCTCATACACACACACATACACACAATCTGAATTGGTTTATCAGTAAGGAGAATGAGCCAGAACTAATAAATAAGAGGAATGTGTCTAAGGTCATTCTCAAGTCCTTCATACATATAGACAAAGCAGATCAGCTGTGGGCTTTTAAGCACCAGAAAAGTTGATTAGTATTCTGTTTTGAGTGCCTAAGGCTCAGTTATGGCAAAAAAAGATACTTGTAGGGATTCATTCTCCTTCACTTTACAGTTTAAGTCTGAGTGGTGGCCATCATAACTGAACGTATTGTGCCTATAAGGGACCTAATATTTAACCTTCTTGAGAGGAAGTAGAGTTAAATAGCAACTGACATTAAGTCTTCTTAACCACACAGGATACAGTAGTCAGATGATTGGTTCACAAACTTGTGTGTGCACCAGAATCACCCTAAGGATCTGTGAACACCCACATTGCTGTGCCCAGCTCTAGAATTTCTGAGTCTGTAGGTCTGACCTGGGATCATAGGTGAGACTCTGGAATTTGATTTTTCACAGATTTCCAAATTATCCTGATGCTGCTGTGTAGAAACAAAACTGTAAGGAGCACTGTAGGAGATTATCCTAAAACACACAATCATTACCCAAATTGCCCTAATTATACTCTCAGAACAATGCATTTTCATGTGGAATGTGAAGATCACTATTGGATTTTCCCCTCTGATAGTCTTACAATATAGGCAAGGGACCAATTATATTGGTTCTAGTTTAATTACAGAAAAGCTAGATGTTCAGAAAGCTTAAGAACCACATCAGCATACAGAGCAAACTGTAGATGGCTAAAATATGGCTCAAACTCATGTTCCAACTTACAATCTTCCTGTGAAGGGCATATGGTTTGTGTGAACGATTTTATGACCTCTCACCAGGGGATATTATTTTAACAATAACATTAAGGGCCTCTCTTGCCACAGAGGTTTTCTCCCTCTCACCTCAAGATGATTAACATGATAACTGATTAATTTGTTCTGTTTGTTGACTGAACCCAAACAAGTGGGTTTACTGAGTTGGTGTTTCCTAGGAAAATCCTTTTTAAAAGAATATCAAATGCAAGGACTTATACAAAGGAATAAGCAGAGGAAAAGAACATTGGGGGTTCATTCAATTCAGCTGATAAAAAATTAAGTTGAACAAGCTGTCAGAACACATAATTTGAGATTGTAGTATGCTTGATTGATAGGTAGAGCTGGGTCAACTCAAGAGATGGGGTTGGAGTAAAACTTGAGGAAAGAAGACAGATGTGAGTTTGCGTGAATGAGGGGGTGCCTATGCTGAAGGAAGGCTCAATCTATTCACAGGTTCTCTGCCTTAAATAATTACTTGTCTGCTGATTGACAGAGCTACCTGAAATGCTTACGGCAGCCATCACCAGAAAATGCTTATGGCGCATATTTGTTTAAAAAAAGATGGAAAAATCTACTTTTCCAATTTAGGATTTCCTAATCAAATATGAAAAGAGGGGTCAAACTCAACTCCAGAGACTTACTGAAATAAAAAAAATACCATGCCCACTGTGACTGAGCTACAGCTCCACATAGAAATTTATAATGAGGGAAGGAAAAGTAATTTTAGCCCTTGGTAGAAGCCATAGAAACTACTATAAGAAAACTAGTATCTATTTTCATTTTCCTTCTCAATTTTGAGGCTCACTTGGTCCCTTTATCTGTTGCAGTGCCAAGATTTTTTGTTAATCTTCCCTCTCTGACAAATGTGGCTTGTGCCTCAGTGCTAATAAAGTTGGAATCTATTACTGCTGCGGTACTGAAATTGTTTTGCCATTTCTGATGACGCCCCAACTGGGATTCCTTCAAGAGAAAACTAACATTTATTCCAGTAAAAATACTGTGTTTGTAGAAGTAGAGTTCAAAATTCGCTTTTTCTTTCTTCCTTCTTTTCCTCATAGAAATGATGGCTACATCTTCCTGCTATACTTTTCCAGCCATGTAAGGTGACGATGGTGTAATTTCAGATCACCAGTGGACTAACAGAACTGAGGTGGACTAGATGATTGGTGGCGGTAAGACTTTTGGGGAAATACTTGGGAGTATTCATTTTCTCTATAATACGAGATGTATTTGAAAGACACTTGAATTTGTAGTAAATGCAGTTATCTTTTCATCTTCTTTTAGAACTATGGTGTCTTTTAATATCTATCTCACAATCAGTGGTATATCCTGTATGGATACTTCAGTATAAAATAACTGCTATGGTTTTCTTCCTCCTAAAAAGCTGTCTTTAAGTACAGCGAATGAGAAATCAAAGTGGAATTATTTTGGGAAACTGTGAGAACATAAAGTTTATATTTAGGAAAATAGTAGAGCCAGCCTTCTGAAGGTCACTGATAAGGAATCTTTTCCAATTTTATTTCTATTAAACTTTTTTTTTTTTTTTTTTTTAATTGTAGGTTTCCCCCAGAGGGTAAAACTTCCCACGCCTCTTAGGGAAGGAAGGTTTTCTTTTCCCTAAATAACCTTTTAATTTCTGTCAGACATCATGAGTTTTTATTGGCTTGATACTTATACTACTAACCAAGTAATATTGGAAGCAATTGGTTTACAACTTAAAAGAGAAGGCCTTTCCTTCAGGGATGAAGAAATTCAAGTCCGCACAGAGTTGGAGATTCATCACCCAATGAAACAATGAATATACCCACTACTCATTTATCAACATGGTTAGGTTTCAAAGACCAGGTTGTTATGTGAAAATGGGTGTTATGTGAAAAGAAAGCATTTGCCGTAGCACCACACAACCTCATCTGTACTGTACTGGCCCTTACTGATGTCATCGTCCACTGCCTCCTCCCCCTCTTCCACATCACCACAGGAGAACTCAGCACCCACTTCAGGGAAGGGTTGCCCAGTCTTCTAGACGTAGGGTGTCCCAAACTCCATCTTCTTCCTCATTCCTGTGGCCTCCTGCTTCTCTTATCCTCACTGTAAGACACTGTGTTTTCAGGATGAGTGGCACTGGCTCATCCCAGCAACAACCCTAAAATGTCCTTGGTGGCTTTGATGGGGGCACAGTGCTCCTCCATGGAAAAGAAGGCCTGAGTGCCTCAGTTGAGGCGGTGGGGAGGTGGGGAGGTGGGGGGAATGCATACTGCTCACTTCGTCACCACACCAGCCCCTTGCCCAAGTATAGTTGACTCTCACTGGGTGACCTTATGCTCCTCAGTTCTCATGTCTCTTTGAGAATCCATAATCCAGAGCTTCCTTTGAGGCCATGGTAGACAAGCCCAGCTTCTGTCCTTGAATTTAAACTGCAGCTGCCACTGGCCACTCACTGATCCCAATCCCACCCAAGTAGCTTGTCCCCCCTAACCTGTTCTTGCCCAGGAGTGGGCATTGAGGAAACATAAGGACTGCATAAGTGCTGGTCAGCTGGTGTGGGGTCCTGTGGACCCCAGGCACCTGAGTGCCCTATCATAGGGATCCTTCTAAGCACTTCCTTACCTGTCCCTGACAGCCCTCAGAGCTGGGAGCTGGTGCCAGACCTCAGGGTCCCACTTACTCCTAGGACCAGGGAGGCCCGACTTTAGGACACAGGCCACCACTACTCCAGCCTCAGCCAGCGTGGGCACCTGGGACCTGCTGGGCAGTGCTGAGTCACTGTTGTCCCTACTCTAGCTCTCCTCCCCTCTAGGCTGGGGGTGGTAAACTACTGTGCAATTGGACCGGCTTTTCTGCATGTACAAGTCCAGCAGTCAGGAACCACACCAGGGACCTTGGCATTAGTTACTGTTACACATGTGTGTTGTTACTATGCAAAATAGATAGAATTTTTAAAAGTATTGTCATAATAGTTAAAATAATTGCTGGATAGTCAACAAGGGAGAAGTAGGAGATAGTCAATCAGTGAAGACTAGATTTCCTTTTCCAAAGAAGAAAGCATTTGGATTTCCTGTCAGGCAACTATTTGATGTTAAAATTAAGCACTATCTGTGTATTCAGAAGAGAGCACTGATGTATTCTCCTCTAATAGGCTGTTGAAAAGGTAGTAGTCTGAGATGTAGCTCCCTGAAATAAGAGTGAGGCCTCAAGGTCAAGAGAATGACATGTAGTGTTAAGATAATCTAGTGATGAATGAATATAAACACCAAATTGAAAAAACAAACAAACAAACAAAAATTCAAGTTTTTCCCAACTTCATATGTTAAAGGATAAGACCATATATATCAACTTAGATCAGGCCCTGACTCTATGGATGTGTTAGTTGGGTCTCAATCCATTTATCTTGTTGGGGAAAGACAGAAATGGGAAGCAAAGAAAATTAGAAAATTTCCATTAATGAGAAATGTCCTGATTGTTTTCAGAATAGCCTCATTAAGCAGGCCCAAACTGATAAAATGTCTCTAGACCAAAATGAAAGGTTAATTTAATTAGAGATCCATAACTGAACTCTTCCTAAGCCAAATACTAGTGGTAATTCTCTTAAATTACTGCATCTTGAATTCTTCACACCATCTGAGGAATTTTTCATGCCTAGTACAATGTTTCACACAAAGTACATGTTTGAGGTCTATGGAATTATATAGAAAAATGTTTACATGTCAGAAAAAGTATTGGACTTCGATTTTAAAATGTGAAGTTCTGGGTTTATTTTTAAAGTAATGTTGGGTTAAATTTAAAGCGAGTCTTGATTCCAGAAAAAAGACTGACTAAATTGAATAGTTTTTTTGCCTCCTTTGACTAAAAATCTCATCTGATTTTTTTCCTTAAGTAATTATCCAGTTGGGATTTAACTAGCTTCAGTATTCAGACCTGAATTTTAACTAATGAGTACTAACCAAATTAGTCTCTTGGTGTCACACTGTAGGCTCAGCACAGAGCTGTTAACCACAAGGTCAGCAGTTCAAATCCACCAGCTGCTCCTTGGAAACCCAATAAGAGTTGCAATGAGTTGGAATTGACTAGACACTTAACAACAACAATAACATTCTCTCTACACTTCTCAACCCTTATTTATTGGTGGCAATGGGGAAGAAGACAGTGACATTTAAGATCCTGGCATCAAAGTAATTTCTGATTTTTGATTAAAAGTTGGGAATATTTCCTCATATCTTTTTTGTGGGTTGCAGTAACTTTAAGAATGCTGTTTGGGTACAATATTAATGTAGAAATGATCAGAACAGTCTGTGCTTTTGCAGAAAACTTTTGGATCAGTAAATGAGGAACTTGTCATTTTTTTTATATTACAAGTTCTAGAGTAGGCTTTTTCTCCCAAGAGAGTTAGGAAATAAAAGTAGAGCTTGGAACTGTGTCCATATTCTCTTACAGAATGAGTATAGGGAAGTATACCACTGGGAAATATGACTGATAAAAACTTCAAAGGAAGAACAACACATCAAGAGCATCTAACAGAAGCTCTGCTCGCCTCTCTAACCCAGCCGCCTGTGCAAAACCTTTTTCATTGTTTTCATTATTATATATCCTGTCTGTTGATTTAAACTTGTTGTTAAGTACTATCGAGTCAATTCCGACACATAGCGACCCTGTATCGGGTTTCCAAGGAGCAGCTGGTGAGCTCGAACCACCAACCTTGCAGTTTAAACAGCTTTGCAGTCTGGCGCATTAACCCTCAGAGCCACACCAGGACTCAAACTTACCTAAACAAATTCTGGTTTTATCACGTGGCAAACCCAGTGTCTCGTCTTTGGGTAAAGCCACAATAATATCATCCAGGGATCTAGTGTTGGTTAGTGGAAGCTTTAAGCACTGAAGAAATATGAATTAGTTCTAAATAGCAATTAAAGCAATTATTGTTTTAATCCTACTGATGAGATGACTTCTAGAGTTGAAGTCTCAGAGTATTGGTTAACAAGAAAAGAAGCAAGTTTAGACTCTACTTCTATAGGTCTCATCCATTTGGCTGTAATGCGTTTAAACTTGGTTGCAGGGCAACAAGTTTGAATAAAAAATATGTTCCCTTTCCATACAGGTAGCAAACATGTGATTGAGTTTCAGGAGTCTAACAGAACAATGTTGGCACAGAACAGGAAGGAATCACTGTAGGTGATATGCTCATCAGGCACACAAATGGTTTTCTCATTTTTTTAATGTTCATAAACCATACCCAACATGGGAGTGAGCAAAATTAGATTCATCCTATCTACTTTACCCAGTTTCTGACCCTATCTAGTAATTCAATGCTGATGGGATTCTGACATTAATAGTAATCTGTCTCTCAGATGAACTGCCTGTTTGCCTGTAGATACTGAATGAATGGGGTGGGTGGGGAAGGAGTTGGGCACTGATGTGTGATGACCACATCTCATATCTTAACAATTAGCACACATTTTCCTGATAGCTTTCATTGCTTCAGATTTGGCTATTTTAAAGCATTTCTCTTTGTTTGATGTGCAAAGTTTGATAATATACTAGTCAAAATGTTAAAGGTGATTAGGAACTTTAGTCCATTTTGAAAGGAATGACATCATCCTGTCTGCTTCCTCTCCTTACCTGCAGTTGTTTCTGAAGGACATCCTCAGATTAAGAGTCTAAAGTAGGGAAAGGGGACATAAATCAGGGTCCCTGATGCAACTAACTGCTCACAGCTTGGGTGCTAGACTAATTTCTCAACAAAATAAAGCCAGTTGTTGGGAAAATCCCCAATCCATTTTGATGAGAAAGGGGCCTGTTGTTTTTTTTTGTTGTTGTTGCTTAGCAAAGCTATTGCAAATCTGTGAGAACAATCTGAGACTAGCAAGAATATCTTAAGCCTCATGCATACGTTTCCCACAGCATCTTTTCTAAGAAATTTCAGAATGCCAAATTTCCTATAGGGTTAGGGATGACAACAAAAGTCTCTTTCTTCTTACAGTCTTGAACTAAAACTTCTAAGACAATATTTTCTGGCAAATGGTAATAATGATAAAAAAAAAAAAGTAGATAATAAGACTTGGTTTCAGTTTTTATATGATATTAACCATTGCTTAGATTCAATACTATACATTTGTGTGGGTGAAATAGCGATAAAACATGGTACTCTGGGTATTTCCAAGAGTGAATGTCCTAACGTGGGGTCCAATATGAAAAGATGCAACCCCATTCCTCACCCTGACAGGACCTCTTGGAGAAATGTCATGTTCTGACTGACTGAAATAACTAGTTTACCTGTTAGTAGGATTATGCTAGAGTAGGGGCAAGATGAAAATTCTAGGGACAAGATGACCAATGTTTATGAAAGAGGTTGTCCAGTTAAAAACATACAGACTAAATTACAGCTCGTCGTAGATAATTCGATATCTATAGCATGAGTGGGTGAAAGTCATATTCCTTGTCCTCCAACATTCCATACACATTTCTAGAAAATATGGAATGATACATGGGAGCCCTCCCGCTCAGTGTTATTTCAAGGGAAAAATATAAAATCTTGTATTTTCCCCCACTGCCAGGTTTGACCTAGACTAGGATATTTTTTCAAGAGTTATTTGCCACAGTTCCAAAAAAGGCAAAAATAATTGGAAAAGTCAAAAAAGAACCCTCATATTTTTTGAATACATATAATTGACATTGTCCTATGCAATTTTCAAACAATGTTAAATTTGTATCTTTAGCTAAAAAAGAAAAATGAAAAAGTCAGGAATATGCTTCTACCGTGCCCTCTTCTATGATAAAAAAGATGTGATAAAAAGGGAATATTAACCTGACAAACACTTCTAAAGCAGTCCTAGACATCCAAAAATGGGATTCAATACCTATGATATTTAAAATATATCCTCTATTTTCAAATTGGGAAATTCTATCTCTCTATAGAAAAAAGGTGCTCTGGTAGTGTAGTGGTTATTAATCGGGCTGCCAACGTCAAGGTCAGCAGTTGGAAACTACCAGCGGTTCCGCAGGAGAAAGATGGGGCGTTCTGCTCCCGTAAAGATTTACAGCCTTGGAAACCCTGTGCAGGGTCACTATGAGTGGGAGCCGACTCCACGGTACTCACCAACAACAATATAGAAATAAAAGAAAGTTAGGATAGAAAAAATTGAACACTAAAGTTTTGTCTGATTCAAATAAAAATGTCCTTCTAATTAGCAGTTAAAATTTTCTTCTTTTTTCAGCTGTTGTTTGTTTTCGCACTGGCTTTATAAGTAATGGCTACTGTTGGTAGAAAGAAAACTGGCCAGCATTTCTAGAGACCTGTCTTAACTGACCTTGACTGTTTGGGCTAGATTTGAGCTCAGTATCCCATACCTCATGTATCAACTATTTAAAATATTGAAATTAATTCTGAAATATAAATAACTACACATCAAAAAAAATCTTTTATAAATAAAATTGTCAAGTTGTTTTGCGATAAAATTGAGAAGTGTGGTGACTTAGACAAAAGAGAAAGGAGGGTATTGCAGGGTATTGTTATTGGGTATTATCATTGTTAAGCGCCATTAAGTTGGTTCTGATTCATAGCGACCCTATAGAGAGTTTTTGAGAAGTAACTGGTGGGTTTGAGCCATCACCCTTGTGGGTAGCAGTCCAATGCTAATCCAACAGCATCACACCAGCTCAGTAATTTGGGAAAGTACGCCAAAAGCATAGCTTTTATTTTGTTTGCCAAAACCAAAGATCATGCATGTCCAACTTCCATTTATGCATAAAAAACCCTGAAAATATAAGTTTAAATTGTGCTGTTGTTTCTGAAATAGGAACTCTATCTTCTTTAAGTCTGATGATTTTGAAATATCTTGGACAAGGGTATTCTATAGTGAAATTTTACTTAACACATTTTCTTTGCATTCATTCTTTTCATTTGTTGGTTAGTTCCTATCAATAACATTGATAGTTTCACCAAAATCACTATTTTAGCCATGTTTTTCAATTATAAGAGCATTAGTGGAGGTCAATATCTTTCAAAATTTCTTCCTTGAAGTATTGTTCAGAGGCTAATGCTTGCCATGGGATGGCATAGAAAGGTATGTACAGAGAATATTATTTTTCATAAAACTGACCACTCTGGTTCATACATTTTGATCTTCAGTATTTATACAACCCAATTTATTCTCCTTTTAGAAGAAATTTCTTGAAAAGTGGTCACATATTTGACTATTTATTGAAATTGTTTATTCCATTGGGAAGAACAGGCTATAAAGTCAAGTATCCTATCTTCACATTAAAGATCTAGAACCACATTGTTAGGACACAACTTTGAGTACTTATCTCTTGTCCTAAGATGTGGTTTCAATGTTTCTATTAAAAAGTTCTGTAAATGTGGATTATCTCAACTTGGGAACATAGAAAAAAGATCACGAAAACTTTGGGGCCAGATCCTTCTAAGTAAATAAACAATTTCCAATACAGAGGGCTGTTGTTGTTGTTGTTAAGTGTCATCGAGTCGGTTCCGACCCATAGCAACCCAGAACAGGGTTTCCAAGGCTATAAATCTTTATGGGAGCAGAAAGCCTCATCTTTCTTCTGTGGAGCAGCTGGTAGTTTCGAACTGCTGACCTTCCGGTTCACAGCCCGATTTGGAACCACTACACTACCAGAGCTCCTTGTTGTTGTTGTTGTTAAATGCCGTGGAGTCGGTTCCGACTCATAGCGACCCTACACAGGGTTTCCGAGGCTATAAATCTTTACGGGAGCAGACCGCCGTTCCGCTGGTAGTTTCGAACTGCTGATCTTGCGGCTCACAGCCCAATTCGTAACCACTACGCTACCAGAGCTCCTTAGAGGGCTGGATAATCCTTCCTATAACTTAGCATGGCCTTTCTTCAAATACTCTCATAGATCTGTTTAGGTAGATCTGTCTTTCCAATCAATAAATTAGGAGGTTGGAGCTGAGCAAAACTGAGTTGATTCCATTGAAGTTAGCTAATTTCTTACTTGGTTTGTTTTTTAATTAATATAAAATAATCTACCATTTGATTATCAGGAATATCATACCCACAGAGAACTATTTTACCTACTTATCTTTCTTGGGATCATGGAAGTTATGTGCTATGTTTTCCCACATCTAGATAACCCATCTTTCCAGAAACTCTCATAGGGTGGAGGACGAATCAAAGGTTGGGTGCATGCACACTGAAACTTAATAAATGTGAACCAAAGTGGAACACAGTCAACAATAATGCTGTAGTGTGTAACTGTTTATAACACAGGGGATGCTGCTGTTGTTGTTAAATGCCATTGAATTGGTTCTGACTCATAGAGACACTGTATAGGGTTTCCAAGGAGCATTTGGTGGGTTTGAACCACCAACCTCATGGTTAGCAGTCCAGTGCTTATTCTACAGCACCACTCCAGGACTCCAATATAGGAGACAATCTGTCCTATACATTTAAGGAGATACTACACTATGATCTAATGACTCTTCTAGGTGCAATGTTATTACATTTGGTCTTCCCTGTGGTAAATTCTGGTGTGACACTGCAGGTTAAACAATGGACTGCTAACTGCAAGGTTGGCTGTTCAAACCTACCAGCTACTCCTCAGAAACCCTATACGGGATTGTGATGAGTCAGAACCAACTTGACAGTACTTGACAACAGCAATATGGTAAGTTCACTTTCAGAAAACATGCCTAGAGTCAGTCATCACCTTGAGCCAGAATTTGCCCCCAACTGCTGAGAGGCACTAGTGAACATCACTCTGAACAATGAGTATAATGGGAGTAGCCAAGGATTTAGGGGGAAAAAAGATTTAACCCAAGGCTAGGCTGCAAGATTTCAAAGACTCTGAGGCAGAAGTGGCTGTGAAAGACTGCACTGGTAACAGATTGACAAGACAGCTTCCAGCAAGAAAGTCTTCTGATAGAGATGGGGGCCATGGTTTTAAGTACTAAGCTAAGCTGATTTTTTAAGCTTTGTTATTTCCTACAAATAAATATAAACCAACAATGTATACAATGATTTAGGAGATTAAATCAAAGGAGTTTGACAATATAAGAATTGGGAAAGCCTCTGAATGAATTCATCTCCTTGGACATCTTGACAGGCAGGAAAAATGTCACAGAAAGCTGAATACTCACCATTTCTTGTGAACTGGAGTCCCAGAAGAGAGCAAATGTTCAACATGTCAGCTGCTAATGGAAACATTACAGGTTCTAATCCACCCATAGATACCTCGAAAGAAAGACTTTGTGATCTGTTCAAGAAACCAGCCATTGAAAATCTTTTGGAGCACAGTTCTACTCTGACACAGGTGGAGTTGCCTTAAGTTGAAGTCTGCTTGATGGCAACTAGTTTGGATGATTATTTGGGGGGAAGTGGAAGCATACTCGCCTTTAGGAGTCCCTTCTCTCAAAATTTTCTGATTATCCAGACACAACACTCCCTGCTTCTGAAAGTTGATTCACAATGGCCTGACCAAGCTCCAAAAATGAAACATCTATGACCATTCCCATTCTACTCTTTAGGTGGGTTGCTATCAGGACCTCCAAACACTTCAAATGTGGGGTGTGATGTGAAGACAATGAATGTTGCTAGACATGATTAAAAACATAACAGGGGAAAAAAAAAAAAGAACAGAAATATCCACTAACAAAATTCTATAACTTGATCTACAAGAAAGCTATGAAGCCGCTCAGAATACTATGCTTCTTTCTCTGTAAATATGATTTTGTATGTTCCTTCTACAGAGTGTTTTCACTTGCTTATCAATTGTATATTTTTCATCTATATTTGCTCAGTTTTACAAACAGCTGAAATACCTTGGCAAAGTGGAGTGAATTCTACAACAAAAAACAAATTCCAGTGGTAGGTCAGGGTGAGAATTAATATTGTGCATAACCAGTCTGGAGATGGCCAATCTTGCCAGAGACGTAAACTACACTCACGACTTGTTCTGGGAGTACCTGCTCAAGATCGGAGGCAGGAAATCAAAATCAAAGGAGTGACTCCATATCTTGAGTCAGGAAACATTGAAATAAATCATAAAGGGGCTGTTAAACAGAATGTGCAGCTGCAGAACCAAATTACATTATTGAGAAAGGGAAATTTTGTCACTGTTAAAAAACAGAGGGCTTTTTCATCTATAGAGGAAATTTAATTATCTTTCTGTTTGCTTCCATAAAGTTATCAGATGTTTACAGAGCAAACAAGTCAGTCTCAGTTCCTGAATTTTGTTGTCATTGTTGTTTGCCAGGTTAAGATCAGGAGCCCTAGGCCGTGGACTCACCAATGAATTAAGCCCCATGTGGAAAAGGTAGTTAGTATGTGCCCAGTGAGCTTTCTGTCTCATTTTCAGTGAGACCCTGGGGAAAATGGGTTTTATCAGGGATTCTCATTGTGGAAGAGGCAACGCCAACAGCAACAATGTGTACAGGCAATGAGCCAGAGAAAGCAAAACTCTATAAAATGTTAACTGGTGGAAGACTCAGAATCTTCAAAAAAGTCAAAATTAGATTATAAAAAGCTAAGAATGGTCAAAGCTACTTTGGTCATTGAGTCATTTACTTTGCTGATGAAGACATCAATGTTGGCTGCTCATTTAGTATTAGATCAAAGATTGGTATGAAGGAGACTTGGTTCATCTAAGAAAATATTTAAATTGTATTTGATGCATTCACATACCATAGTGTGTCTATCATATAAGGATATACTGAGGAATTCTAGAAAAATATTAAAGGTGATCAGATTAACCAAGTGTCATTTGCAAGCACACAATGGACAGATCCTATCTATTATAGTAAGACGACTAAACCCACCGATGCTTGCAATTAAGTATAGAAGCCTCTCTTTCCCCATAGATGCTTGCAATTAAGTATAGAAGCCTCTCTTTCCCCATAAATGCTAATGCATGTGGGGTAACCTCTTCCTGTACTGCCTCAATTGTGTGCTATAAGAAGTCAATAACATATAATAAAATAGAAATTGTTAATGCAAGTCAGGAGTTCTGCTTGGAATCAAGGGAAACACAGTGTATGATACTAGCAAGGCAATTGGGAAGCAACTAGCTACATACTTCTGATGTTTAGTTTTATTGGGATTGATTGATTTAATATAATACTTTGTATGATAAAAAGTGCTCTGACATTTAACTGTTTGCGGGTTCATGCTCTTAGATGCAGAATGGATGGAGGTCGAACTGGACTGAATGATGTAAAAAAAAAATTAGTGGAATGGAGGAATGTCTCCGCGCCATAGGGTAGACAACTTATTCTGCGCTCCCTTGGGACATTAAAAACGAAGCACTGCAAGACTATTGGGGTGCCATTTGGAAGTTTGAATACTGGGTGTCTATTTCCTTTCCTCGGGATGAGGATACCAATTACACAATAATATATTTTTGGTTTTTATTTCTTTAAAACATGACAATGAAAAATGTAAGGAGATGACAATGAGACGAGAGAAAACATTCCATACCGAATATGCTGTATCAGTAATGGTTACATCAGAAACAATCAGAAACTTTATTTGTCTGTGTCAATAATGTGTACCATTTATAAGGAACAGCACAATTAGTGCCCTTTCCCCCCTAAAGTTGTGCACAATACACACAAAATGAAATAATCAAATAAAATGAAATCATTTTACACTATAATAATTAATAACCACCCTGAACAAACAACATCAGATTTCCCCTATAGCATGAATATTTAAAAAACAAACCAACCAAAAAAAGCTTTGAAATTGAAATTGACCACTGTGAAAATTTGCTACAGGGTTATTGACATTCCAAGTATGGCTAAACATGAGTGCAAAATCCTTCTAATGTTTAAACAATTTCTATTGCTTCACTATATTTACTTGGTGTTTCCATGCTAGATTTCTATTATATGATTTTCAAAAAAAAAAAAAAAGAAGAGTGATAGGGATGGGCTAGTAGGTGCCCCCAAAGGAGTTAGATCACCACTGCAATTCATGCATAGGTGTTAGGCAAAGAGAAGTTCAAAGTTGGAAGGGGTGGAGGGTTGGAGAAAGATGAAAACTCGGACTGAGTGAGCCTTCTGGATTACCTATATCATTGGCCTCCTTGGCTTATAATGGCCCAAGATTGGCCACGGAGAAATTTGGTTTTCTTCTAAACCAATGCTTTAGATTCTCATCATTAAAGAATCCCAATATTTGAGACACTTGAACAATTGGATTTCTCAATTTCAATTTTTGTTAATATTTGTTTCCTAATTGTGTTTTTCCTTGCAAAATAAAGCTGTTTCCATATGGCTGTGCTCATTTATAATTGTGGAAATAGCAGTCACATTAAACTGTAAACCCCATGAGGGCAGGTATCTGGGTTGTATGGATTTTGGTTAAGTACCCAGGAGGTAGCACAGTACATGTGTATGGGTAAAGAACATTCGATTTAAGATAATTCATTTAATTATTCACTCAATCATTGGATTTATTAATTGAAGAATGATTATGATACCCAGTAGAAAGAAGAGAAGGTAAGTTGCGACAGATTTTATTTCTTAAGTGTCTTTTAATAAAATAAAAGGGCCAGGGGGAGCCTCTGGCCTGGGGTTCACTGTAGGGAGAGAAACCATTGAGAGGTGGTCAGTGTCATCCCATTTGTTCCCACTGATGGACTTACTACTTTGCAATGCTAGGTTATGCACACTCTTTGGTAATCTGAAATAAAAAAGAGCCATTCCTTTTCTATTGAAGGGTTAAAAACCTCCCAGTGTACTTCCCCTGGGAGGCACTAATCTTCTCATCTAATTGCTACTCTTTAGTTATATATAGAGGAGACACACTCTTAGGGGCCCCTGGGTCACACTGACATCTCTCCTGCCCAGAAACTGCAGATATAATCAGAGGGGTCTGCACGGTGTAAAAAGCAGGGCTCAAAATAGTCTTTTACATAAAAAAATAAAATGACTAAGCCAGCACTATCTACCATCTGTGCCAGACAGAGCAGACGTGAAATAAATATTGGGGGAAGTGGTGTCGTGGAAATGGGGGGCTCTCACAGCCCAGGCATGTCTCACTCATCTACTACTCCATAATGCCTTTCTCCTTGGCCTGCCTGAGTTACTGGATAACTTAGAGGCCTCTGGTGTGTTCCACATGGCTCATTTTCCAAGAAGATACTCTGGAGTTTGCCTGCTGTCCTCTCAATGACTTTAAATTCCCACATGACAGTTATTGCTTCTTAAAAATGAATGTGCAGATCCACGAATATATATGCTATTTTCTCCTTTTTTTCCCCTAGTAATAATGAAACTTAGTAACAACACAGAAAGTAACAACTCAGGTGAAAAGAAAACTCACTTATGTCTTCGATGTCCAATCAACGTTGCTGAATGGGATATCAGTATATGCTATACTCTACTATATACAGATACGCTTTGTTTTGTTTTTCATCCATGCACTGTGTAACAAGTATCACAACAACATTCCCAAACAGGCACATGAAGGAATAAGGAGCAGAAATGTTCAGTCAGGACTGGACCAGGATTGTGCAGGCCATGGATGCTCTGTAAAGAAAACTGACAGACAATCCCAGGCAGCAGCAACATGGGACTGGGACACATATTGATGCAAATGGAAAAGGATGATATGCTCTTTGAAGGGGTTATTCTTTCTGTTTGCAGGAGTGCTGGAGGGTAAGAGGAGGAAAATTGGGAAGGGGGATCTAGGAAGGGTCTCCGAGTTGGAACACCAGAGTAAGGGCCTTGTTAATCATTAGTCCGGAGCTAAAAAGGTAAGAAAGAACGGATTTTGCATGTTCCTGGGAATCTAGGCACATGATCCCTGTACACGTTGAATAAGAGTTTCAGGCACCATATCTTCAAATATTAGACTATATCTAGAACCATCACTTTTCCTGGTTCCATCAGAGCTCTTGTGCTGTGTCCTGGAGGCAGATTCACCTCGGCTCAAATTCTGGAGATAAGCATGACATTTGGTGATACACTGAAGACATGCTTCTTTCTTTTTCCATGCCCAGATACTTTCTTAGCCCCCAATTTTTTTTTTTTTTTTAAAGAGTTGAGAGGAGGAGAGGGGAATCTTAATGATTTGCATTTTTTTTTTCAAAAATCCATTTACATTTGGATTGTTCTTCACCTCCCACAAAGAGAAGCAGACACCCTGACCCTCCCCACAAAACAAAACAACAAAATAAAACAAAGCAATAGCCAAGTATTAACCACCTCTACGACTCCACCAAAAGAAAAGCAAAAACCGGAGAACAAATCAAAGCCTGAACATTTGATCAACCTGGAGAGAGTACAACCCTTCTAGGCCGAGTTGTAAAGATGGCCCTGCCTCCGTGCCTTCTTCAACATGACGAGGCCCCGGGGGATGGGAGGTGATGGTTTCTTACTTCAGCCCTGGGACAGAGTATGCTCTTGAAGTTGGATTCCATCAGCAGGTAAGTGAACATGACAAATGTCAGTTTCCTCTGTTCATTATACATAAATCTTTATGTATATATATGTATATATTTATATATATATATAAATTTACTATATCTGGTTGTTCCTTTAGAAGCCTTTTATGTGGCAGTAGGCCTCCAGGGAGGAGAAGAAAATGTACAAGAGCCACAGGAGCACAAAAAGGGAGGATGTGAGGAGCTTGGCAGTCCGGGGCCCACCCAGCTCACCTCCGATTTCTGGTCTCCGCCGATACAGCAGCACCCCCACATTGATGAAAGCAAAAATGGTGAAGAGAGTGACAGAGAAAGCTAGTGTGCCAGGGGACACTTTGAACTGTTCCCCGTTGGCTGCATGGTAGATGGCAGCAATGGACCAAGCCACTCCAATTCCCAGGAAGACATTCACCGCGTTGCTTCCAGTGACGTTACCTATGGATGCATCTGCATACTGGTCCTGGGTGGCGGCCACTTTGCTTGCAAAAGTGTCTGCAGAGGAAGAAGAAAGAGGCAACGATATTCATTTAACTCTCTAGAAGTATCTGTTGGGTGCTGGAAGCTTCAGCTGTCTACTCTACAATCAAACCCCAGTTGTAAACCCAATGACCAAGAGCAAGTTTGGATGTTCCGTATGAGTCCAAATCATGAGACCAGAATAAAGGATCGAGATATCAGGAGTCAAGGGCTAGGCACTGTCACTCACTGACTGGATCATCTTGGTCGAGTTCTTGACCCACAGATAATACGATTCTTTTTAAGACGGAGCTTTAGGATAACCTTTTCTCAAAGAGTGATCACAGAGCTTCTACATCAGAATCACATGCAATCCTTCTTCTTGTTGCTGTCTACGCCTGAGTCAACTTCTGACTCATGGGGGCCCCAGGCACAATGGAACCAAATGCATCGTAGCAACATAGCAGGCCTTCACTGACAGATGCACATGATGTGCACTGTCTGGGATGGGGTTTCTTACATGGAAGGAGAAAATCCTACTACTGGACCACCAATGCCATGAGGTGAGTGCATACTGTAGTCCTGGTGTGGAGCTGTAGAATAAGCATTGGACTGCAAGGTTCAAACTCACCAGCTGCTCCTTGTAAACTACACAGGGTTGCTATGAGTTGGAACTGACAGGATGACATTAACAAGAACAATATGTAGCCTGATGAATCTCAACTACTGGGTCCCAGGTACCTCTTTAAACAAAATCCTGAAGGATTCCTAGGCAAATAAAAGCTTGAAGACTATTGCTAGAGAGTATTACTAAATCTCTAGTTATTTAGATGAAAAAATTATAAATTTTGAAAAGCAAGATAATAGTGTAATTGAAAATAATTGAGCTGTAACAGGTGTTCTGGTGTGCCGCTGTAGGATAAGCACTGGACTGCTAACTGCAAGGTCATGGTTCAAACCCACCAGTTGCTTCTCAAAAACCCTACACTGGGTCTCTATGAGTCACAACCAACTTGACAGCACTTAGCAACAATATAGTTGGCATTTGCCTACAGCCTTCTGGATAGGTAAGAAGATCTACTCAAATTGCTGTGCTTGATTAAAAAACCCTGTATAGGGCCACCTGCAGTCGGAACCGACTCATCGGCACTTCATAACAACAGTGAGTTGAAGAAACTAGGCTTAGAGTAATAGGTGCAACATCGCACAACTAGGAAGACTCTTGTTTATTTCACCATTTCACTTTGCATTATGCCATGCATATCAAGGACAAATCTCAAAACTCTGAGTGTACTAATAATTAAGATAGGAAAGGCATGGCCAACTTACAACTCTTGTTGAAGACAGTCCAAGGGTTTTGCATACATTTGAACCAGAGGGTTTCAAATCCTGTCCTTACCACTAATAGTGTGATCCTGGGCAGATTATTTGTCTTCTCTGAGCCTTAGTTTCCTAATCTGTGGAAGACTATAGTGATATCCACATGAGAGTTCTGTAGTACATTAAATTACTATGTGTAAAATGGTTGTCATGCTTCCTGGCACAAATTTAGTTTCTCTTTTTATTGGTTTGGAAGGTTACATAGAAAGAAAAGGATTGATTGGTCTAAATGCTTGGGTTGAGGCTGAAATTGCTCTATTTACTATGCATGTTAACAGAACTTGCCAGATACTCAATTTCTGATCTATAGTATTACCTAATTGCTGATATCAAAGTCCTTTTAGCGACCTTTGCAAAATACCTTGCAGAGTTGAATCATAGTAGCTGCTGATAACTATCAATTTGAACTCACATTTGCAAAGTAGGGTACAACCAGAGTTGTAATACTACATGGTGTTGTGTCTCTGCTCTGGTCCTTCTGAAGTCTCTGGCATGCTCTGAGTTGTCAGTTTCTATGACAACTACATTAGTTTCCCTTCTCTGTTGCCACCATCCTTCCTCTTTAATCTCCAATGGGGACAATACATAGAAGCGTATAAATCCACATTGTCGTTGTTGTGAAGTGTCATCAAGTTGGTGCCAACCCACAGTGACCCTGTATAGGGTTTCCAAGGAACAGCTGGTGAGCTTGAACCACTAACCTTGCAGTTCAAATGGTTTTGCAGTCTGGTGCATTAACCCACAGCGCCACACCAGGAATCCCAAATCCACATTGTTGTTGTTGTTAAGTGCCGTCGAGTCGGTTCCGACCCATAGCGACCCTGTACAGGGTTTCCGAGGGTGTAAATCTTTACGGGAGTAGAAAGCCTCATCTTTCTCCCGCAGAGCGGCTGGTAGTTTCGAACCGCTGACCTTAAGGTTCGCAGCCCGATTCATAACCACTACGCTATCAGAGCTCCTTATTAGCCAGTAGAATATTCTGCTTTATAGTGGTTAAAGGGTTATTTAGGAGTCTCAGAGACTACTGGCATCTTCAGGATCACATTCTTTCTGGAAGGGAGTTGGTCACACCTGAGGGTCCCTTTCATTGATTCTGACCTCAGTCCATGATAGAAAGCAAATTCCAATTGCTGTTGTTAGGTGCTGAGTGGGTTTGGACTCACAGAAGAGGCAGAAACACTGTTGTCCTGTTTAAAGATGGTGGCTGACCCAGCTGCTTTGAATGTGTGTTGCTCTCCACTGTCCTGGCGATAATTAAATCTCCCTCATCAGGTTGCTGAAAGAACTCAGCTATGTCTCTTCCAAGCTTTCATCCCACAATTTTTCTTATTTCAGCTACCATTGCATTTCACCCAAACTTGAAAAAGTCAGATCTGTTCCAATTTCACTTCCTTGGCCATGACTGAACAGTTTCAAACCTAGTCAAAGTCCTGCTTACGTTATAAGGACAGGTGATTTGGCACTAGTCTATGGAACATACCTGCTTACATGCCCCAACACGTCATAAATGGCACACTGGACTCGTGGGTGATCATTTCTACTAAGAAATCCTATAATTTCCAGATGGCATCTGTACTGCTTGCTGCCCATGAAGGGAGGGAAGTCGAAAGTCAAAGACTCTTGGCCTCAGGTGACCCTCAAACATTCAAATCAGTCCTTCTGGCCTGAATGTAGGCCACACCTAATCTGCAGTCGTTTCCTCTCACCCAACCCATTATCAACAACTATTTCATGTGAATAGTACAAGAAAACTCTTACTAGGAATGGTCAGCTTTCATGTACAACTGTTGCTTTCTAGATTTCCTACAAATTCATAGCCAAAGTGACTAGCTTGCCATGCAAATAAAACATGCTTTGGGGCCCCTTTGAGTATTACAGGTTGTGTTTACCTGGGCTTTTGTATGTTGATCAGGGTTTTTGTATATTTTCAATTCGATAGTTAACATTTTGAAAAAGAAGCATATCTAAATCCAAACCAGTAACCTTAGTTCCAACAGAGACACCTCTGTTTTCCAAATGAAACGTGATGGATTCTTCCCAAGTGATCGCCTACCACCGTTTGACTGCTGAGTGCATAGAGCTACACAGCACACATCACGTCAGGCACTGCCAAGGCGAATTCTGGAACACGTAACTATACTTTGCCTATCGTAGAACAAGGTAAATGTCATACAAGTGTCATTCCCCAAAGTGAAATCCAGGAAATAATTCCTGCCTTGATCTCATGGGAGTGTCATCACCTTCAGAGCTTGGTCTGTTAAATACAAACACATAGAAATCAGATTTCCAATGTGACTGGCATACTTGAAGGCATGTTCAATATAACAAACCGCTGACCCTTGAACAATGTGGGGGTAAGGGATCACTGACTTCTTGCACTGTCAAAACTCCATGTAAAATTTACAGTTGACCCTTGAACAACATAGGTTTTAACTGTGAGGGTCCAGTTATACATGGATTTTTTTCCTGCTGCTCTTAGGGTGTGTTCAAATATTTAGACTCTTCACTTCAAATGCCACGTGGCCCTAATCATCTCAGCATAAGCTACTGGAGAGATGAACAGCTCACTTTGACTCGTTGTTGTTGCTAAGTGCCGTTGAGTTTGTTCTGACTCATAGCAACTCTATGTAGGTTTTCCTAGGAGCAGCTGGTGGGTTTGAACTGCTGACCTAGTGGTTATCAGTCCAGTGCTGACCCTAAACCCTTTTTAGGCATGAAGACATGACATAAATGGTGGCAGATTTGACTGTGCTTCAAAAGTGGATCTAATGGCAACATATGTACACCACTGACCTAAAAAATGCCCAGAGAACTTTGTTTTTTAAGAAGTGAATATTTAGGGTTGATCCCAGATGCAGTTAGTAGATTTTCTAAGGGAGGAACAAAGGAGTTTAACGAGTGTCTCAGGTGGATTTCATTTTGATTAAGCAGCTTGGAGGCAAGGGGATGGGGCTCTTGCTCATGGTGCCAATGTATATACCTTTGCGGGAGGTGGAGAAGTTGAGTTTCAGAGAAACAGATAATTGGAGAAGAGTAAAAAGCTGTTGATTTCTCTTAGAAACTGATGCTTTCAGATATAGTGTCATTTTGCTCATAAAACAACTTAGGTGGGCTTGGCAGAGGGGCTGGTGCTACTGAACATTACCTTTCTGTATTTCTCAAGTCATTCTACAAGCACTTGACCATAAGATTGGTCTGAACCACAAAATCAGCAGTTCAAACTCACCAGCCCCTCCTCGGAAACTCTATACAGGGTCACTATGAGTCAGAACCAAACTCGGTGGCACACCACCACCACCACCATCAGCAAGAATACCATGAAAGGCCCAAGGGAGGGGGAAATTAGTTGACTCCTGGTTCCTTCACTTACTAGGTCAGAAGATGATAGAATTTTGAAAGAAATGAAAAATGATCAGAATAAAGTCTGGAACTTAATGAATGCTCAATCTTACTAGGTAATTTTATAATACAACCACATCCAAGATAATCCACAGTGGTAAGGAATTTTTATTTATGTTAATAATTTTCAACTTTTGGGGGACTTTAGCTCCCTTTAAAGATTTTATTTTATGATCCTACTCATTTAACATATGCCAGTGAATTGTCTCTGGGTTGAATAAACAGTTAATGCTCTTGGCTGCTAACAACAGGTTGGCAGTTTGAGTCCATCCAGAGGCATTTTGGGAGAAATGCCTGACAGTCAACTTCTGAAAGGTCGTAGTCACAAAATCCATATGGATCATTCTTTTACTCTGATGCACATGGGCCATGGTGAGTTTTAAATGACAGCCACACTTAAAAATGTGATAGAATTACTATTAAAGATTGAAGACACTCTTGTTTTATTTTAAACACTGCATTGAACTTAAGCTCTAAAAGAACTTTAAAGATATCTTCTGGGCACAGGACCTAGCCTTTCTAGTGTCTGTAAATCAGGAATCTTTGCTTAAATCATGCATATAGCCTCCATTATGTTCTTTCTTCACTTCTGTGTTCTTCTGTCAGCCGCTTTTAGAAATCAAACAGAACTTTTGCCTCTTTAAGTGCTAGTTTTTCTGCTGCCACTGAAGACCTTAAAGTTTTGTCTTGTTAGCAATATGCATTTATCCTTGGAGACCTCACACACATACGCAGGGGCTTTAAAACGTTTATGGAAAATTTCATTATCTTTCAATTTCATTTGTCCACAAACTTTTTAAAGCCCCTTGTAGACACATTCACTTCAGTACCACAGTGGCAAAAGTCCTTGACTTCCAACTAAAGTTCAAAAGGTCAGGGAGTTATAGTTATCGGAATGATTCATGATCAGTTAGACATAAAAATTGAAAAAGGGGGTACCACTTGAGCCAGACAAAATTTCAGTCCCTGAAAGTTGTATCTGAAGAAAGTGAAAGAGAAACAGAGACAGTGTGGTATGACTTAATTTTGGAAGAAAAGAAAACATAGATGAATTAAAAAGCTGAAGACGACCCTCGGGGGTACCGGCTTCTACACATTTGTATCCCCAACAGTCAATCAGAATCTCCAGAGCAACTCTAAAACATAGCAACCTCTTGGCCTTGCCTAAGGAGCTCTGGTAGCGTAGTGGTTATGAATTGGGTTACGAACCGCAAGGTCAGCAGTTCGAAACTACCAGCTGCTCCGTGGGAGAAAAATGGGGCGTTTTGCTCCCGTAAAGATATACAGCCTCACAAACCCTGTATAGGGTTGCTATGAGTCGGAACCGACTCCATGGCACACAGCCACCACCACCTTGACCCTGCCTAGAGTTTCTACTTAATGACCTCAGGTGTGCCTGAGCATTGTTGTTATTAAGTGTTGTTAAGTCCATCTGCCTCATAGTGAACTTATATAGGGTTTCTGAGGAACAGCTGGTGAGTTTAAACTGCCAACCTTGAAGTTCAAATTGACCTTGCACTCCAGTGCTTATCCCATTAGATTCAGTAACAGCCACTCAGAGTTGTATTGTTTCAGTCACGTAATGAAGAACATGGCGTCTCCCCTGTACTAAACAGGTGATGTATGTAACGAATTGGACATGTAAAACAATAGAGGTACCCACAAAACTTCTTTTTCCTTTTCGGTATTTGAAATCCTGATATATTTTTAAATGAAAGAAAATGATTAGTTCCAATAAAAATGGAAATATATTAGTAGCGAAGTACTTTTCAGGGAACACATGACAGAAGAGAATTAGCAGAAACCGACAATACTATTTGATCTGTTTTCCAAACTGTAATTTGATACAAGTTATCAAAAGGAAATGCTACTACTCCACTCTTAAACACACCAAGATTGGTATTATTTTTCAGAGCTCTATTCACAAATACCCCAAAGACAATCCAAGATTCCCCTTCCATGTGTATACCTCTTAGGTTCATGGACTTTGCTAAAATTACTAGTTCAAATTCTTGACTGATATAAAAAAGAACATTTTGAGCTTTTCAAAAAACTCTGGCTATTTGAGGTGAGTTTGATTCTATTCAATTGCTTGGCCACTCACTGCCCTCACCTCAGCCCAGAAAAGAGTCCCAAATAAATTAGCAGAGTGTAGTGAAAGGAAATAGTTGAGTGCCTCTTGAGACCTGGGATTAACAGGGTTTGGGGGTTTGCCAATTAAGTGTGCTCAGGTAGGTTTGGAAATCTTCACTTTGGGAGTCCTGCTTCTTTCACAAAAAAAGAAAAAAAAAGAAATCTCATGCACATTAGAGGGATGGAAGTTCCAGTTGGTACCTAATCAGGTAAACTGTACAAGGTTGACTGACTTGAGGAAAGTTTCCTGGTTCTGGTCAAATCTGGTGCATAGGAAAACCAAATCAAACTAACTCACTGCCATCGAATTGATTCCGACTCAAAAAAAGCCCTTCCATAGTGTTTCTCAGATTGTAAATATCTGCGGGAGCAGACAGACTCATCTTCCTTCCAAGGAGTGGCTAATGAGTTTGAACTGCCAACCACGGTGAACAGGAGCTGGATGGAACTTGCAGGTTCACGTTAATTAATGGTCCTGATTATCAGCTGATACTAAGCAAGCTGAAGCTCATGTGAGTAGCTAATTTGGTAAACAGAGTCTATGTTTCTGAAGAGTGCCTATCCTACTAACCGTGGGCGTATAATGTATCCGGTTATAGTAGCAAAGAATCTAAGCTTTGGTGTAAGACCTAGTTCTGGTCCTATTTGCCTGTACTGGACCCTCTGATACCTACCTGTTAAATAGGGAGAATAAATGTACCAATTTTGCTTGGCTGGTACGATGATTGAAAGAAAGAAGGTATAGAAAGGTGTAGCATATCTATTATCATTATTCAGAATTCGTTGGGCTAGTGATAGTAGAGCATATACTGATGGTATTGGGCTCTTTTGTCCAAGTCTGTTTTATCTAGGTGATTCAGGGTCCATAGCCTTCATACAGGATCATGTGAGAACATGGCTCTGTCCTTACTGTCCAGATATGATGGTGGGGATAATGACAATTGTTAACATTTATTGAGGCTTGCTACTCTAGGTACTAAGTATGTACTCTCATTAATCCACAGGACAATTCTATAAGGCTAGAACTATAATTATACCTATTTTACAGATGGGAACACTAAAGCAATTTTCCCAGTCATATACTCGGTAAGAGGTGAAGTCAGGATCTGTACCAAAAGTGTCTTTCCAGTTAGAATCGATATGTGGCGTAGCAAACAAATCTACGGCAGTGTGGACAGGGACAAAATAACTAATATGTCTGACATTTGAAAATTTCAATGTTTCATTATGCTCAACTCTGTCTTAATGAACCCAACATTAAAGAGCAGACATTTGGATTAAAAAGAAAATTGTTCTACCTATAAACATTATTCTGATGCTGTTAGCAAAATAGCATACTGATATAGATTAGAAATTGAGTGAAAATCGGCTCAGCTGGGTCAGCGTGTTTGCATGGAAGACCCATCATTCTTTTAAAACATTAAAAGAGATAATGGACAAAGAACACTCTTTTATCCCCCTTCAGTTCTTGGATTCTCCTAGTATTGCATTTACATGTCTTATAGTATATAAGGGAGTGCAGTGGCTTCATAGGGTAAATAATGGACTGTGAACCATAAGGTCAGCAGTTCAAGCCCACCAGCCACTCCTTTGGAGAAAGATGATTTTTGATTTTGGCTCGTGAATAGATTACAGCCTCAGAAACACTATACAGGGTTGCTATGAATTGGAACAAATTCCACGGCACTTAACAATAACAACAACATAGTACATAAAAGTGGTTTTGAATGAATCTACTTTTAAAATAACATTAAAATTTTGGTATTTTTTATTTTGAGCTATGTTTCTGTTACTTTTATAATAAACACTCATTTTAATAATACCAACACAAATGAGGGCAAAAAAAAAATTAGGTAAGATTTAGTCAAACAACACATTTTGTTAATTATAAAAAAGGAAGGACAGATTTGGGGCTAAAACAAATAGCTGGACTGTCATATTTCCAAGCTTTCTGCTTGTTATTGTGTAGATGTAATTGAAATTCACTTCTTGTCTAGGCAACAATCCAAGCCTGTCTCTAAACAAAACTGTGTCAGTAATCCCCCTTTTTCTCTTTATCCTCTTTGCTTTTGAAACCTGCTTCTTTCTTCTGAGTTTTGTTCTATTTCTGGACCACCTGTCTCCTATATGTGGTGGTTAAATGCTGTTGAGTCGGCTCCGGTTCATAGCAACCCTATCTATGTACAAAAGAACAAAGCACTGCCTAGTCCTCCTCCATCCTCACAATCCTTTGCTCTATTTGAGCTCACTGCTGCTCCCACTGTGTCAATCTATCTCCTTGAGGGTTTTCATCTTTATCACTAACCGTTTACTTTCCCAAGCATGATGTGCATCTAGGACCTGGTCTCTCCTGAAAACATGCCCAAAGTACGTAAGAGCAAGTCTCATCATCTTTACTTCTAAGTAGCATCCTGACTACTTCTTCCAAGATAGATTTATTTGTTCTTCCGGAAGTCCTTGGTATGTTCGATATTCTTTGCCAAGACCATAATTCCAACGCATCCATTCTTCTTTGAGCTTCCTTTTTCATTGTTAGCTTCTGCAAGCAAATGTTATTGCTGTTGTTAAGTGCAGTTGAGTTGGTTCTGACTCACAGCGACCCTGTATAGGGTTTCTGAGGAGCAGCTGGTGAGCTTAAACCTCTGACCTTGCGGTTCAAACCAACTAACCCACAGTGCCACACTAGGACTCACAAGCATATAAGGTGATTGAAAATACCGTGGCTTGGGTCAGTGCACCATAGTCTTCAAAGTGACATCTTTGCTTTCAACACTTTAAGGAGGTCTTTAGCAGCAGATTTTCGCAGTAAAATATATGGTTTAATTTCTTCACTGATGCTTCCATGAATGATTGTGTATCCAAGTAAAATGAAATTTCTGACAACTTCAGTCTTTTCTACATTTCATTATGATGTTTCTTTTTGGTTAGTGAAGGTTTTTGTTTTGTTTATGTAAAAGTGTGATTCATACTGAAGGCTGTAATCTTTGATCTTCATCAGTAAGTGCTTCAAGTCCTCTTTGTTTTCAGCAAGCAAGGTTGTGTACAATAGAACAAAAAACTGGCCAGTCCTGTGCCAACCTTACAATCATTGCTGGGCTTGATCCCATTGGTGCTGCCACTGTGCCAATCCATCTCATTGGAGGTCTTCCTCTTTTGTGCTGACCTTCCACTTGACCAAGCATTGTGTCCTTCTCCAGGGACTAGTCCCTCCTGACAATATGTCCGTAGTATAAGAGATGAAGTCTGCCCAACCTGACTTCTAAGGAGTATTCTGCCTGTACTTCTTCCAACACAAGTTGGTTTGATCTTTTGGCAGTCCATGGTACTTTTACTATTCTCCTCTAACACCATAATTCAAATGCATCAATTCTTCTACAGTCTTCTTTATTCATTTTTTCACATGCACATGAGAATACTGAAACTACCATAGCTTGGGTCAGGTTCACCTCAGTCTTTCAGGTTGTTAATATTGCAGGTTGTAAGTGAGTTGTCCTCTAATCCTGATGCCACACTCTTTTTATAGTCTGGCTTCTCGGATGATTTTTTCAGCACAGAGATTGATTTAGTATAGTGAAAGGATACAATCCTGATGCATGCCTTTCCTGATTTTTTCCCTAGTTCTGTTCGAATGACTGCCTTTGGTTTATGTGTAGGTTCTGCATGAGCACAATGAAATGTTATGTAATTGCTACTCACAGCAATGTTATCTATAATTTGTTTTGTTCCACACAGTTGAATGCCTTTGCATAGTCAACACAAGACACAGGCAAATATCTTTCTGGAATTATTTGTTTATAACTAAGATGTATCTGGTATCAGCAGTGATATTTCTCATTCCACATGGTCTTTTGAATGTGGCCAGAATTTTTGGCAGTTCTCTATCAATGTACTTCCATAACCATTTTTTAAATTATCTTCACAAGTAAAATTTTACATAAGTGTGATATTAATATATCACTGGAGCCCTGGACTGCAAGGTCAGTTTGAACCACAAGATTGGTGGTTCAAGCTCACTAACCACTCCTCAGAAACCCTATACTGGGTCACTATGGGTCTGAACTGACTCAACTGCACTTGCCAACAACAAGATGTCATTAGATAATTTCCACATTCTTTTGAACCACCTTTCTTTAGAATGAGCACAAATGTATCTTTTCCATTCGTTTGGCCAGGTAGCTCTTTTCCAAATTTCTTGGCATAGACAAAAGAATGCGTCTGGTTTCTATATTGAAACACTGCATTTGGTACTCCATCAGTTTCTAAAGTCTTGTTCTTTGTCATCGCCTTCAATGCATCTTGGATTTGTTCGTTCAGTCCCATTGATTCTTGATAATATGCTACCTCCTGAAATGTTTGAACATTGACCAGTCCTTTTGGTATACTGGCTCTGTGTATTGCTTCCATCTTCTTTTGATGCTTCCTGTGTTGTACAATAATTTTGCCCATAGAATCCCTTCAGCATTTCAAGTCAAAGCTTGAATGTTTTCTTCAGTTCTTTCTTTTGCTTTAGCTACTGTACCATCAGGAACAAGTTTCAGAGTCTCTTCTGACACTTATTCTGGTCTTTTCTTTCCCGTATTTTTAATTACTTCTTATTTCTTTATGCATTATGTCATCTCACAAGTCACCTGGTCTTCATTCATTATGGTTTGATGTGTCAAATCTATTTGAAGAATCATCATATTAGCTCAACTTGCTCATAGGTATTTGGATATTATCCTACCACTAAAAGCTTTGTACTTCAAGATATTTCTTCACTTGTTCTTTTTGACAATTAATGTGACACTGTTCCATGGGAGAAGGATAAGGCTTTCTGCTCCTGTAAAGATTTACAGCCTTGGAAACCTTGTATAGGGTTGCTATGAGTCGGAACCGACTCCATGACACATAACAACAATTCTTCAGTTTATCATTCCCAGGATTGAAACCATATGGTTATTTCAAATCAGCAAGTACCTGTCCATTTTAGCTCACTACTGCCTAGAATATCTATCATCAATTATTCCATTTCATTTTTGACAACTTCCAATTTTCCTAGATTCATACTGAGTACAGTCCACATCCTGATTATTAATGGATGTTTGCAGCTGTTTCTTATTTTACATTAGGTCATATCAGTAAATGAAGATTCTGAAAGCTTTATAGCATCCCTGTCATTAAGGACAACTCAACTTTGAGGAGGCAGCTCTTCCCTTGTGTTTTGAACCCCTTCCAACCTGAGGGGTTTATTTTATGGCACTATATCAGACAAAGGTCTACTTTTTACTAGCCATTTTCTGTAGCAATAGACCACCAGGTTCTCTCTTTCTAGTCTGTCCATTAAGGCAACCCTGCTGTATTTGAAATACCAGTAGCATAGCTTCCAGCATCACAGCAACACAGAAGTCACCACAGTACAACAAACTGACAGATGAGAGTTCTCAGAAAATCCTCTTCTCTCTTTTCTAGTCCTGCTTTCCAGTTGGTGAAGATAAGGGTCTCCAAGAATCCATAAAACTAGAGATAGCGAATGGGAAAACTTTACTGTAACTTGGATAAGAAATTAAGAATTCAGAAACCATTGCTCATCCCTCCAGGTAGCCTTCTTGATCTATGCAAGATATCATCCCTTCGCTGCACTATTTTGGCAGGATGCCAAGTCTCTGGAGCTAGATGCTACAATGAAGACACTCAACATGTGTCTATACCTTATAGGTATTTACTAAGCTATTTATTTTACACGTACATTCTCTTTCTTGAAAGTGCTGTTTTGCATATTACACATTAAGGAGAGCTGATCACTGCTGCTGTTGTTATTGTTGGGTACTGTTGAGTAGACTCTGAGTCACAGTGACACCATGTAGACTTTTCTAGGCTGAACTTCTATGTTGTTGTTGTTAAGTGCCATGGAGTCGGTTCTAAAAAGCCACTTATAGTGACTTTGTAAAGGGATTCCTATACTGCTGACCTTGTGGTTAGCAGTCCATTGCTTATCATTGAGAGTATGCAAATAGAGACACTCCTTAAGCAAAAAATGTCACCTCAAATAACCTCATTCCAGCACTGGAGGAGGCATGGCCTAATCCACAGATGGAAGAAACAGGACAGATGAGATTTGAGGGATTTTAAGAAGTTCTGATAATCTATGTTCTTAACCTAACTCTATGAATTGGTGTGAAATTTCCCCCTATAGATCATTCCTATAGATTGATCATGTTATATAAAAAGGTATATGTACCTATAAAAATCTTCCAAAAAAACCACAAAAACTATTGGGCTCAGCAATTCTACTTCTAAATATTTAGAAATCATGTTACATGTTTAGAAGTTTATGTAATGGAACAGTCATTGCAGAGTTTTTATGTAATAGAAAATTATAAATAATTTGTCCATAAATTTTGATAAAAGAAATCACAACTTCATGGATTACACAGTTGTTAAGATGATGCTATAAAGGTATGGCGACTAACAATAACAAAAAATATTCATGCCACATTACTAAATGAGAACCCGGACTACATAATTATGTCTAATATGAGTCCACAAAAAGGTCTGGGTACATATATAATAGATATTTATATACACACTTTTAGGCAATTTAGAAAATATCCCAAGGTTTTAAACTTTGAAAGATAGATATAAAAATGCAAATGGTGGAAGGATGGCATGATTTCCTTTGCGTTACTTGCTTCTCCATATTCCCTATCTTGTTACAAAGAACATGCAGTATTTATAACTTGTGTAATTAAAATGCTAGCATGTGACTCTGCCATAAAGAGAAATAAAGTCCTGAAGCAAGAATAACAGGAATGAATCCTGGAAGAAGAATTTGACTGAAATAAGACTACCATAAAAGGACAAAATTGATAAAATCTCACCAAAGAAAAACACTTGAAAACAGGCAAATGTATAGAGACCAGAGTGCAACAGTGGTTAACAGAGGCAGGAGGGAAAGAGAAAGGACAGGAATCACTGTCAAGCTAGAATTATGTTTTTGTTTATGAGGATGTCAATGATATTGCTTATGAATATGTCAATGAATATTGGTGATGGTTATATCATGTGATTGATGTACCTGGCTTCTCTGTACTGCAAAGGGACAAATGCTATATTGGCAAATGTTGTGTTGACTATCTTTTTTATAATAATGGGAAAGATTAATAAACACACATTTTAACAAAAAGCCTCATCTAAATAAGACAATTTCTTTGGGAAGACAGGAATTGCAGCCTTTTGGAGTCCTGGTGTGTGGTGCTATGGTGGGATAATGTACTGGACCAAAAGGTCAGTTTGAATAACAACGTCGGGGGTTCAAATCCACCAGCCACTCCTTGAAAACCCTATATAGGGTTGCTATGAGTTGGAACTGACTTTATAGCACTTAACAACAACAAAAACTAGTCTTTTAACGTATGTCAGCACTCATGGCTGTGTTAGATGGGGCTGAGGTTTGGGGCGCAGCAGTGCAGTGAATTTCTTTATATGGGTCTTTTATTCATAATCTTTTTAATTCCCAACAAATACCATTTATTATCGGATTGTTGTTGTTGTTAAGTGCCTTCAAGTCGTTCCAACCCACAGCAATCCTTATAGGGTTTCCGAGGGGCGACTGGTGAGACTGAACCACCAACCTTGCAGTTCAAGTGGCTTTGCAGTCTGGCGCATTAACCCACAGCACCACACCAGGACTCCCTTATTCCTTGATAGGTCTGGGTGAAAGAGGTGGGAAAAGATGCTGATAGTACGATATAATTCATTTATGAATGATTGTTAACAGGGCTAACTGTGATTGTAAAAACTTGGATTTCTACAGAGGGCATTGGTCAATACTGTAATTCTGCTGGGTTTAAAATAAGTCACCTCAGAAGCAGGAATGGAAGAGCACACCACTATCAAGGAAGAAGAGCTGGCAGTGGAACATCCTTTGGATCCAGCGATCCCGGCACATTGATCCTCCAGGGAAAGAAAGCTGTGACATCAGAGAAGTGGCAGAGAAGCATCAGCAGAACCAAGAGCCAGAGCATGAGACAAACTGGTGGACTTCCTGGCCCACAGAGCAAGTAAAGCTGTGTGCCTTTGGGCAAGCCTTGAGAAACTTAATTGGGGAGCTAGAGCTGAACACCTTGCTCACTGGGGTTATGTTGCAGAGTGAAGTGCCCTTTGGGCATTTAGCAGCAGTAATAAAACAGCTTTGTAACACTGCCTGAGCAGGACAGAGACCAGGCTGAAGAGCTGAAGACAAGAGTGTGGCCTACCTGTGAACATAGCAGAGAAGAAGCTGTCCTTACCAAAAATCTGTATCCTAAGCATTTTCCCATCCAGCATTGTAACCTGTTGACTTCCCTAATAAGCCCCATGATTGTGATTATGGTTTCTGAGTTCTGTGTGGTCACTGAAAGGAATTATGAAACCCAGCTGAGTAGAGTACTGTGGAAGGAAAGGTGGGCGCCATATTTCACAGGTGCTACATATTATAATTATAATGGGGTCCTGGTGTGGCGCTGTGGGCTAATGCATCAGACTGCAAAGTCATTTGAACTGCAGGGTTGGTGGTTCAAGCTCACCAGCTGATCCTTGGAAACCCTATGCAGCATCGCTATGGGTCGGAATTAACTCGACAGCACTTAACAACAACATCATATTATAATGAATATGCAAACAACTGGAGTTAGAAATCTAAAGAGAAGACCATACTCAGCATTCCTCAAGCTGAAGAAACTGACGAAAAAATTCAAGCCTCAACTTGCAATATTGAAGGATTCTGTGGGCAAAATATTGAATGATACAGAAAGCATCAAAAGAAGATGGAAGGAATACACAATCATTGTACCAAGAAGTAATGGTCGATGTTCAACTATTTGAAAAGGTAGCATATGATCAAAGGAAGAAGTCCAACGTACACTGAAGTCATTAGCAAAGAACAAATCTCTAAGAATTGATGGATTACAAAACTGAAATCTTTCAACAAACCGATGCAGCCCTGAGACACTCATTCATCTGTGCCAAGAAATTTGGAAGCTATCTGGCTAACTTATTGGAAAAGATCCATGTTTGTGCCCATTCCAAAGAGAGGTGACCCAACGAAATGTGGAAATCATAGGAAAACATTAATATCACATGCAAGTAAAATTGTGCTAAAGATAATTTTAAAATGGCTACAACATTACACTGACAGGGAATTGCCAGGGGTTCAAGATAGATTCCGCCAAGGATGTGGAACAGGAATATGATTGCTGATGTCAGATGGATCTTGACTGAAAACACAGAATATCAGAAAGATGTTTACTTGTGCTTTATCAATTATACAAAGGCTTTTGTCTGTGTGGATTACATTGTGTGGATTACAAGCTATGGATTACATTGTGCAGAATGTGCTCATGAGGAATCTCTACATAGAGGCAGTCATTTGAACAGAACAAGGGGATACTGAATGGTTTAAAGTCCGGAAAAGTGTGCGCCAGGGTCGGATCCTTTAGCCATATTTATTCAATCTCTGTGATGATCAAATAATCTGAGAAACTATATTATATGAAGAAGAGCATGGCATCAGGATTGGAAGAAAACTCATTAACAACTTGAGATATGCAGACCATACAACCTTGCTAGCTGAAAGTGAAGAGGGGCTTAAAATACTTACTGATGAAGATTAAAGAGTAAAAGCCTTCAGTATGGGTTACAACTCATTGTAAAGAAAGCAAAAACCCTCACAACTGGACCATTAAATAACATGATAAATGGAGAAAAGTTTGAAGTTGTCAAAATGTAATTTTGCTTGGACCCACTATCAACTTTCATGGAAGCAGCAGTCAAAAAATTAAATGACATATTTCATTAGGCAAATTTGCTGCACAAGACCTCTTTTAAAGCATTCAAGAGCAGAGATGCCATTTTGAGGACTAAAATGCACCTGACCCAAGCCATGGTATTTTCAATATGCTTGTGAAAGTTGGACAGTGAATAAAGAAGACCATAGAAGAATGGATGCATTTGAGTTATTGTGTTGTAGAAGACTATTAAACATACCATGGAGTGCAAGAAGAGGAACACAAACTGTGTTGGAAGAAGTAGAGTCAGAATGCTCCTTAGAAGTCAGGGTGAAGAGATTTCACCTCTCACAATAGGGACAAATTATCAGGAGGGGTCAGTCCTTGGAGAAGAACATTATGCTTGGTAAAATGGAAGACAGGCAAAATAGAGGAAGACCTCCTATGAGACGGATTGGCCCAGTGGCACCAGCAATGGGCTCAAGCATAAAAAGTTGTGAGGATGGTACAGGAAAATGCAGTGTTTCCTTCTGTTGTGCAAAGGGTGGTTGTGAGTGAGAATCGACTCAATGGTACCTAATAGCAAAGATTCATTTCAAAGGAAGATGAAGAAATGAAGAGGAGCTTTCAGGGGCTGGCTTAGAGTCCTGGGGCTGGAAGTTTTCCTACGACAAGCACCGAAGTGGAATAGAATCCTAAAAAGGAACTTTGACTGTTTACAGTTATTTCAAGACCAGTTGTGAAGATAGGTCTGAAACTTGGTTTGATTCCAGCCACTCCCATCAAGCTACCATGGACCACAGTTGTTATTGTTAAGCCGGTTTTGACGCATCTGGTTGCTATGTGCCATGGAGTCAGTTCCGACTCATAGCGACCCTGCATAGGGTTTCCCAGATTGTAAATCTTTATGGGAGCAGAAAGCCTCATCTTTCTCCCTCGGAACTGCTGGTAGTTTTGAACTGTCATAGCGACCCTGTATAAGGTTACTCAGGAGCGCTGGTGGGTTTGAACTGCCAACATTGATGCTCAACTGACTTTGCAGTCCAGTGCTTATCCTGTAGCGCCATACCATGGTATGGTAGTGTGCCATGGAGTTAGTTCTGACTCATAGAGACCCTGTATAGGGTTTCTGAGGCTGTAAATCTTTACTGGAGCAGAAAGCCTCATCTGTCTCCTGTGGAACGACTGCAATGGCTGGTAGTTTCGAACTACTGGCCTTGAGGTTAGCAGCCCAAGTCATAACCACTACGCTACCAGAGCTCCTTACCATACAAGCTGCTTAATAAATGACTACTGGCAAATATGTTATTTTCACAGCATCTTCTAATTTCCAGAGCATTTCCATAGATGCGATCTTAATTGGCTCTATCCAACAATTCTGAGGTGACAACAGCTACCATCATTCCCATTTTCCTCAGTAAGGAAACTGAAGCTTCCCAAGAGTCAGACAGAACATGAGCAGTGGAGGAAGGATTAGAGTCCAGCTTTGTGATTTTTCCTGCAATCACAAGAGTTTACAAGAGTTCATCAAACACTACTCTCACCAGATATTGTCTTGGTATGAGCTGAAGGAGTCCTTGTGAAGCTCTGTAGGAAAAGCACTGGATTGTTAACCATAAGGCCAGGGATTTAAACCCACCAGCAGCAACTTAAAAACCCTGTACACTGGCTCCCTATGAATCGGAACTGACTTGAAGACACTTAACAACAACAACAACAACAACGTGGGCCTGAAAATAGATACCTTTATTACCTAACTCAGTAGAAAAGTAACAGAGCCATAAATTACAGGAAGATGCTTTTTAAACAGAGAAGCTTTGCAAATGCATTTACTGTTAAAACAACATTTGTTTTTAATGCAAATGCTACGTTCTGTGAAACCATTAATACCTTACTGTGAATCACTGATGGATGCTCTAAAGTGATAACTAACCCAGAATATCTTGACTGGGAGGATAGTATTATGAAGAAAAAGTTGGGGAGAAAATGTAGGGTAAAGTACTATATGGTGAGAACAGATACGGAGGCGGGCAGGCATGAGAGTAGCAGCTGCCACAGCGAGAACAACAATTAGAAGTGGAGAGGCAAAGAAAAAGAAAAATGGTTTTTCACAGTTTCTAAGGTTAGACCTGCCAGGTGGAGAATCAGAGATTTGAGTGAATAGGCAAATTGCCAAAGTTTAATGGTACAAGGAATTAAACCACCCTATCTAAATATTTCCCCCACTTTCTGCTCTATTATCATATGATCCTGTTTATTTTCTTCTCACTCAGATTCATCCTCACTGCTGTCTGAATTTGTATCATGGATTTTGTTAAGTACAGGCCTTTTCCCACTGCTTTATCTTAAGTCTCAGGACAAGAATGTTTGATATGCATTACTGATGTCAAGTTCTTGTATGTGATTTGCCTCTTTTTTTCTCTAAATGTAAAACTCAGAAAGCACAAAATAAAAAGCAGGAAGCATCTCGAAGGACTTATAGTGCACCTTTATGTTAAGTGCCAACTTACCTTTTAGAAGCAGACTGAGGTGCAGCCTTCCAGTCTGACAAGTGGATTCCAGTTTGCTATTGTTTGGTTATCTAAAGCATGACTATGCATAGAATCCTTGGGGAGGAGGACATTTTCACAATCACTTTGCATGTTTATGGTTATTTGTTGTTTTGCTACGGGAGCTCAGGAACGAAAAGCTATAATTAGTTCTGTGCTGGGCCCATTTGAGGACCCCAGTGGGGCTCATTTTGGTTAGGAACCACAGAAAGTCTTGCTTGTTGTCTCAAGCCATGATTTTCTACAGTGATAACCTAATAATAGCTTGCAATTTATGGAGGACCATGCCATACAACCCTCTGGGCTCCAGGGGAGGTAGAAGGAGGCAAACACACAGTTTCCTGGTTGTAAACAACAGAACCAAAATAAGCCATTTTCTCTGTGTGCACAAAATATAAGATTTATATGTGCTAAGCTAAACAAAGGTTATCAACTATGGTCACCAAAGGACTTAATATTTTTGGGTCTTGTGCTAGAAAAGGTGACTGAACAATGAATGTAAGGCATGTAACAGATTTAAATCCTTTCCTGGAACAGAGTTGATATGTAGCTGATGCTTCATTCACAAAGGCAGGCTGTGAAGTCTGTGTGTTGAGGAGCAAGAACGGCTTCCCAGCTGGCATCGAACAGAAATGCAAAACACTATGATTTCATGCCTATAATCTGCATTACCCCAACTGATGTTGTCATTCTTTTACAGCCACATGTAACATTTGCCTTTATACTGAGTTAGCGTTTTATTTGCCTTTTATTCTAAGAATAGCCAAGGGGTCTTCAGTTTATTCTGTGGCTTATGGGGTATGCATGCTATGATGATTAACTATGCTTTTGTATAGCCTTGGAAGTTACTTTCAACCTGCTATGCTTTGAGCAGGGAGTTCGCACACATGGCTGATAGCAAGGATCTACCAACCTAAACAAAATAAATGGAGTCGGTTTAGTCATTAGGGCTTGATAAATGAAGACCCTGCAAATGAAATTAGTTTAAAAATTAGCCGAGATGACCTCGTCCTAGAAGGAGAACAGGATGTGCTTTAAGCCCATCCAGATAGCTATTTCAGGAGCTAAGCAGCTTGGATCCTAAAAGGTGGAATGTTTGAGAAGGATTATTGCCTGATTGTTTCCTTTTCCCTAAAGGTAGAATGTTTGAAGAAGTTCATTGTTTTAGTGTTTCTTTTTCCAACAAAAATGCTAGCTTGATGTTAAAATAGATGCAGTGTACAAGTGAATGTAATTTACCCTATATGATGTGCCCATTCTTCATAATGGACAGGATGGTCTAGAGAAACTATTCTCTCTGTCCTGTAGACTGCTGGCTCTCTGTTAATGACACTTGGATTGGATCTCTCCCCATCTCTGTGACTGACTATAGTGACAGGCAGCAAACCCTCGTTTCAGTTTGGCAACATGGCCCCTAATGAACAGGCCTTGGTCTCTATACTCACTTCCTAACGGTTATAATGGATTTATATTGATCCTGGGCCAACAAAAGGGTAGTGGTGGCTCAGCTATAGAATTCTCACCTTCCATGTAGGGACCTGGCTCGATTTCTGGTACGTCATGTGGAGCAATCATCCACCTGTCAATGGAGTCTTGTGTGTTGCTATGAAACTGAATAGGTTTCAGAAGAGCTCCAAGTAAACAGAATAGGAAGCAAGGCATGGCAATCTCGTTCCAAAAATCAGCCCTTGAAAACCCTATAAATCATAATGTTCTAATCCAAACTGATCATGAGGATGGCCCATTTTTTTGTTTTGTTGTGTGCGAGGTCACCATAACTCCAGAGCATGTAACAACAACCAACAAGGAGTCAACAACTAGCAGCTATAAGGTAAATCCCTGGGATCATGGACTTGACTCCTTAGCACTGCAGTGTGATCAACTGACAGAACTGCCTTAGGACATTTAGTTGTTAGGTGCTATCGAGTCGGTACCTACTCATAGCGACCCTATGTACAACAGAACGAAACACTGCCCGATCCTGAGCCAACCTCACAATTGTTGCTACGTTTTGTTGGGGTGGTAACAATGTTCTAAAATTGGATTAGGGCAATGCTTACCAACTCATTATATTTACTAAAAATTACTGAGTTCTAAACTTAAAACAGGTAACCTTTATGGTATGTAATGATTAGGGGAGCATGGTAGCTCCATAGGATAAGCACTGGACTCCATAGGATAAGCCCTTGACTGCAAACAACAAGGTCAGCGGTTTGAGCCCAGCTGTTGCTCTGCAGAAGAAAGACTAAACTTTCTATTCCAGCAAAAGACATAAAGTTTCGTAAATCCTATACAGGGTTGCTATGAGTTGAAACAGTCTCTATGGTACTTAACACAACAACAACACTGCTTTGATAAAGTACTTAAAATAACAGCCCTTCTACTTGAAATTTTAGGGTGTGAAAAGAGAGATAGAAATTATCTACCTCAGCATTTCTCACAAGTCATTCCTTAGTGACCTCCATGTTAGTTAAACCCCATGGAGCAAACTCACCTAGCGCTTTCCCTACATTCCCTACATATGATAAAAGGCTATCTGGTTGTGCTGTGGTTAAGTGCTTGCCTGTTAACAGCAAGGTCAGTGGTTCAATCCCACCTGTCACTCTGTGGGGGAAAGATGTAGCCATCTGTTTCTGTAAAGATTATATATAGCCTTGTAAACCCATGAGACAGTGCGATTCAACTCTATCCTATCCGGTCACAATGAGCCTGAATTAGCTGGCTGGCAATGGGTGTATGTTCAGAAGTTCCTTTGGAAAACAATTTGAGCCTGAGAAGTGGAAATTTACATCCTCTCACATCATACATTAAGGAGCTCTGGTAGCATAGTGGTTACGAATCGGGCTGTGAACCTCAGGGACAGCAGTTCGAAACTACCAGCTGTTCCACGGGAGAAAGATGAAGCTTTCTGCTCCCGTAAAAATTTACAGCCTCGGAAACCCTGTTACAGGGTCGCTATGAGTCAGAACCGACTCCATGGCACATAACAACAACAACATCATACATTAATACACTATTCTCCCAACTCAAAACATACATGTACACATGTGTACCACATGAGGTTTCTGCTATGTGTCCTGACTTTGGTTAGCTTAGAGTATGTAAAAAGATTCAGCAAGTATGAGATGTTTTTCACTTCTTCTCTCTTATACTGTATGGGACTGCGTGGAGTTGGCTAGTACGGGGGTTTCAGACACTAATCCAAAGATTCAGCATTTCATCAGATTGGGGATGACACATACTGAGGATCCCTGTTCCCTGGACAACCTCTTGAAGGTGACCTCATTTTTTTCTCCCTCGTCCCTCTCCAACCTTGTGCTCACTGCCATGCAGTACTGCCCAAAGTCTTTGAGAAAAACAAATCAAGAGTTATAACTGGCCAAAAGAAAATTAAAAAAAAAAAACAAAAAACGAATAAAACTCTTCCTTTGAGTATTAAGAATAAAGGGTATGAAATAATCTCAATGTGGATCATTCCCAGGTTCTTACTCATGCTCTGGGTCTAATGCATACAGGCTCTTCCCCAGTGTTTTGGGGTTTAAGATAGCAGTCAGTTTTACAGTCATTTATGGAACAAATCTTGTGAAATCTTCCTTTGTTTTGCTCTCTGGTTGTAAAAGTTTTGCTTGGTAGGCTTCCTTTAATTCTAATGACACATTCTAGTTATGGGAAAATGTGCTAGGAAGTAGAGTCTTTTACTTCCAGTCAGCTCTTTTCTGGTGTGAGGTTAAGATAAGGTCACAGAAAAGCCATCTGAGTGATTAGGGTGTCCAGTGCTGCTCCTCAACATGGCCTTGCCTCTTGACCCATTTTCAGCAAGCCTGATCTTTCCTGTGGTATAGACATTGATTACTTCTTAGAGTACTAGAAAATAAGCTATCCCTGCCCTCTAGGATCCTCTTGGGGAAACTGACAGCATAGCTGTTGGGAAATCTTGGCTCAGGGTAAAAGAAATTCTGTTTTAATTTCCCATTAAACTGTTATAAAATGCTAATCATCCAATTAAATATGTATACACACTCAAGCTATGACACTTCCTCTTACACACTGTGACTATCTGTCTTGAAATTTGAATTTTCAGAGGATAAAGAAAATAGATTTATAGAATCTTCAAGAAACAGGGAGGCATTTGGGATGTCCTCATTAGCCTACCTAGTCCAAGATTATCACAAAGGCAAGGCCAACAATTTTCTATTTTTTCAAGTTTTGTAATATGTTCTTGGTGCCATCAAGTCAATTCTAACTCATAGCGACCCTATATGGGGTTTCCAAGAGTGGCTGGTGTGTTTCAACTGCCAACTTTATGGTTAGTGCAGTTAGCAGTCCAGTGCTTATCCTACAGTACCACACCAGGACTCATTTAATATAGAGAAGTAAATACCCCATGATAAACCCATTTATCAGTAGACTGAAGTAGAAGGAAAAAGATCTATTATTTTCAGTGCTTGCCATATGCAGAGCCCTGGTGGCACAGTGGTTAAGTACCTGACTGATAACTGAAAGTCTGACAATTAGAATCTACTAGCCATTCCATGGGAGAAATATGTGACCATCTGCTTCTGTAACGATTTACAGTCTAGGAAATCCTATGGAGTAATTCTCTGTCCTACAGGGTTGTTGTTAGTTGGAATTGAGTTGGATTTGGTCTGCCATATGCTAGGCCCTGTGGTGGGCATTTTATAAATTTAATCTCATTGATTACTCATTGCAGCTCCGAGAGATAGATTTTCATGTTTCCATTATTCAGATTAAGAAATTAAGGCTTCTAGGACTTAAGCATCTCTGGAAGTGGCATAGGATGGGACTTCAAAATGTTCATGAAAAATTTAATTAAAAGATAATGAAATTTTTCCATGAACTCTTTGAACTCCCTCATACATCAATAAAGGAGCTCTGGTAGCGTAGTGGTTACGAATCGGGCTGCCAGTCTCAAGGTCAATAGTTTGAAACTACCAGCTGTTCCGCGGGAGAAAGATGAGGCTTTCTACTCCCATAAAGATTTACAGCTTCGGAAACCCTGTACAGGGTCGCTATGAGTCGGAACTGACTCCACAGCACATAACAACAACAACAGTGCATATCTGGAATCCTAGGGTGTCGCTGTAGGATAAGCACTGGACTGCAAGGTCAGTTTGAACTACAAGGTCAGCAGTTAAGACCCACCAGCCAGCCTTCAATAATTCTACAAAGGGTTACTATGAGTCCAAAGTTGAGTTGACTCAATAAAAACAACAATGTAGATGTCTATTAAAAATACCTCTAATATTTCCTTTTCACTTTTCTCTAAGTCATGAAACTTCTAAATTTTACAACATAACAACTTGACAATTTTATTTATAAAAGATTGATTCTATTTTGCTGTTATTTACACTACAGAATTAATTTTAATATTTAAAATAGTTGGTTACACCAGGTGTGGGATATTAAGCTCAAATCTAGCTCAAACAAACACGGTCAGTTAAGACAGGTCTACCACTAGTTAGTAGATCTCTAGAAACACTAGCCAATCTTCTTTCTACCAAAAGTGGCCATTATTTATTGAAGTCAGTGCAAAACAAACAACAGCTGAAAGTAAAAAAAATAAAAAAGATTGGAAATACTAGTTGCTGTTAAGTGCTGTCGAGTCAGCTCCAACCCACAACGACTCTGTATAGCGTTTCCAAGTGGCTGGTGAGTTTGAACTGCTGACCTTGTGATTCCAACCAACCTGTGGTCCAGTGTATTATCCTGTAGTGCCACAGCAGGGTATTTTTACTCAAATCTACATTGTGCACAATAAAGATGGAAAATATGAAAATTGAGGCAAAAAAAGAATGAGTAATTTCTAAACAATGTAAGACATAGGGAAAGACAGAATGCAATTCTAAAGTAAATTCATGAAAGAGTGGTTAAGTTCTGTACTAGAAAGATGAGTGAGAGAATGGATTCCCCAACTTACTAATCATTTGAAAGTCAATTGGTAGTGGTGGTGGTGGTGGTGGTGGTGGTGGTGGTGGTGTGTCTTGGAGTTGCTTCTGACTCATAGCATGCCTATATAGGATTTCTGAGGTTATAAATCTTTATGGGAGAAGGAAGACTCATCTTTCTCGTATAGAGTGACTAGTAGATTTGAACTGTTGATTTTTAGGCAGCCCAATTTGTAGCCCAAACCATTCCAAGGTTCCTTTTAAGTCAACTAAATGTGGGTAAATCATTTACTTTCTCTGTGCCTTTATTTCCTAAGGTAACATGAATGTGCAAAGTGACCACTCTCTTGTACATTATCATTGTTGTTAGATGCTGTCGAGCAAACCTGTGTATCACCGAATGAACCACTGCTCAGTTCTGCCCATCCTCACATATACTGCTATGTTTGAGTTGATTGTTGGAGCCACATGTAAATCCATCTTGTAGGGCGTCTTTCTCTTTTATGCTGACCTTCTACTTTATTAAGCATGTCCTTCTCCAGGGACTGATCCCTCCAGATAACATGTTCAAGTATATGAGATGAAGTTTCACCATCCTTGTTTCTATGAAGTATTCTGATTGTATTTCAACCAACATAGATTTGTTCATTCTTCTGCTGGTCCATGATATACTTGATATTCTTCACTGATATTAATTCAAATGCACTAATTCTGCTTTGCTCTTCCTTATTCATTGTGTAGCTTTCACATACCTATGAGATGATTTAATATACTATGATTTGTGTGAAGGGCACTTAGCTCTCAAAGTAGATTACCTTTGTTTTTTTTTTAAATACTTTAAAAAGTCCTTTGCAGCAGACATAACCAAATCAAGTTTGATTTCTTGATCAGTGCTTTCATAGGCATTGATTATAGATCAAAGAAAAATGAAATCTTTGATAACTTCAATCTTTTTTCCATTTCCATTGATTCAGTTGTGAGGAAATCTGTGTTATTTATGTTGAGGTATAATCTATTCTTTTTTTTTATGTTTCTATTGTGAATTGAGTGAAAATTTACAGGGCAGATCATCAGTTTTACATTCAACAAATCATACACCTTACTTCATTACAATGACTATAATCCCCTCCATGTACCATCAGTTAACAGTATTTCTCCTATTCATTATAGCTCTTTTTTTTAAAACACTCAGGCATATTATAATAATTTAGACCACAAAAGAGCACATTCTGCAAGCCTGCCTCCTGGCTGCCAGCTCTCAGTCCCTCTCTTTCCATGAATCTAAAGTTCTCAGCTGCTCCCCGTTTCCATGTCCCCGTCTCTGCCTCCAGTTCTGGTGTTGTTGCTCCTTTGGATTAAGTTCTCGCATTCCGCTTGTGTTCTTCTCTCTTGATGGGTCTAGGGTCCTCTGTTTCTGGAGTGTAAGATTAACTACTCCCCCATTTTTGTTTTAAAACTTCTACCTTTACAATTGTGACAGTCTCAATTAGTCATGATAACAATTACTCACTATTGAATCATAAGAATCTTATCTCCATCTCTTTGTACCAGACCCATCTAGACAAGATGAAAACTATTCAGTGGGGACTCTGACTTCCCTCACACACTTTTTTTTTTTAAACTGTGAATTGTGTCATAGGCTACATGGGAGAACATTAGCTTTCCATTCATTCCATCATCTGTCATTTCGTTGGCATAGTTACCATCCCGTCCTTGCATCCTCACCCAACCAAAGGGTGTACCCTGTAAGCCTGCACACACACCCCCACCACAATCCTCAGCCCCTTTCCATCTCCTGATCCCGAGTCCCCAGCCACACCATATCTTGACGTTGTCTTCTTTGCCTCCATCTCAGGCCTCACCACTTCTCTGGGTAAGATCCAGCTCTCTGCTTTTCTCCATTGATGGTCCTAGGGTCCTCC
Organism: Chrysochloris asiatica; assembly: GCF_000296735.1. NCBI lineage: Eukaryota > Metazoa > Chordata > Mammalia > Afrosoricida > Chrysochloridae > Chrysochloris > Chrysochloris asiatica. Next base: position 8,889,066 of record NW_006408542.1, read on the forward strand.
GCTCCTAGACTGAAAAGTTAATCACTCCGCTCCTTGCTACAAAATGTCCACCTTTAGATTTCCAACCCTCACAATCAGTCCTGATAACAATTATTCACCACTGCATCACAAGAGACCCATCTGTATTTCGTTTTATCAGCCCTTCCTGGACAGGCTGGACACTATTCACTGGAGACTCTACCTTCCTCCACGCCCTTTGGATCTAGGTTCCCTCTTGAAAGCTTGTAAGCCAGTCACTTCTTACCTTTGTATCCCTCCCCCCATTTTGGGTAGCCAATGTCCAAGTTGCCCCTCCCTATCTACCCTTTGTGTGGAGGGGGTGGGAATAGTTCTTGCAGCAGGGATTTGTTTGCTCTTTTGAGCTACTGCATTTATAGGTGTAGATCATGTTTATTGAATTGTATCAGATGACGCTTTTTTCCTCTTCTTTCTTCTTCGGGTTGAGCTCTGTTTATCCAGTCATTGAAGCCAGTTAAAATGGGTATCATCTGCACACCCTCACACACTCTTAAACTAAACTCCCTCTTGAAACCTTGTAATCCAGTCACTTCATACTTTTATCATCCCCTCATTTTAGGTACTCAATGTCTAAGTTGCCCGTCCCTATATACCCTGTGTACAGAGCAGACACCACTGATACATGATGTGAAGACTCCTTCCCTCTCTGTTGGTATTTAGGGCTACTACCACCATGAATATAGGTCAAGTTCATCAAATTGTAGCAATTTACCCTCGTTTCCTTTATCCAAATTTTTTGTTTTTGTTTTTGTTTTTGATTTTAATCTTCCTCTAGTCGAGTTGTGATCAAGCCATTGGGGCTAGGTCAAATGGGTACAATCTGCAACTATGGGTGGTCTTGTGCATCTCCCTCACTTCAGCTGGATGCTTCATTCTCAGCTCTAGCCCTCCGTGGCTATGTCCTTGTCCATGGGCTCAAGTGTCCCCAAGTATCACCATACTTTGGACCAACCAGCCCTTCTTCTTTTCTCTCTCATGTCCAGATCAATGGGAGTCTATGAACATGGTTGAACTCAGCCCATTTCTTCATTGCTGACTTTCCCCCTCTTCCACTCACCAATAGACCAACATGATCACCAGTAAGCTTACATGCCTGCTCATGTGTTCCCTTTGAGTTTCAGTCTTAGATGGGGGTTTATCCCAAGGGAACTAGATTGCTTGCCTTGATGACTTCCCAGCGAACAGCTTGTTTATTCTTGTAGTAGCCATTCATACTGCCATTTTTGTTTTGGGTTTTTCCTGATCATCTTTCCTTGAAGATGTATCTTCTGATACTCTAGTTGTTCTAGGTGGGTCTGCTTGTCTTTTCTAGTGGGAATGTCCCACCTCAGAAGGTTCTGGATGGGGCTCAGGATTCCACCTAAGGTCCTATTCACTGCAAAGGCTCTGCAAGAGGCCTGTTTCACTGGGCAAGTTGTAGAACCACTTTTAGGTATTTCAACCAGTTATAGGCTGAAGACGGGCTTACAAGCATTCTATAACCATGTTTCCTGACATTCCTTTCTATCTCACTCAAGTGTCTATTTCACAATAGTAGGCAAGGGAAACCAATATCATAAGATAGTCAAGTATCTTAGTATTATTTCCCCTCTTCAGATTATACCTTGTTCCCGTATCAGAGTATAATCTATTCTTAAAACTGTAATTGTTGATCTTCAAGTCCTCTTCATTTTCAGTAAGCAAGGTTGTGTCATACTGCAGGTTGTTAATGAGTTTCCTTCCAAACCTGGGACCACTTTCTTCTCTATATAGTCCAGCTTCTTAGATTATTTGCTCAGCAAACAGACAAAAGTCTTTAAAGAATACTTTAAAATAAGTATGTTGAAAGGGTACGACCTTGGCACACACCTGTCCTGATTGCCTCTTGGTGTATATATATATATACTTAAGTGTTCATTTACATTATTTTAATGTTATCTATAATTAGTTATAAGAAGCTCTGGTAGTGAGCGGTTACGAATAGGGCTGCAAACCTCAAGGTCAGCAGCTTGAAACTACCAGTGGTTCTGAGACGGGAGAAAGATGAGGCTTTCTGCTCCTGAAAAGATTTATAACCTCGGAAATCCTGTGCAGGGTCATTATGAGTCATAATCGACTCCACGGCACTCAACAACAACAACAACATTATTAGTTATGATCCACACAGCCAAAAGACTGCATAGTCAACAAAACACAGGTAAATATCTTTGTGGTATTCTCTCTTTTTGCCAAGCTCTATAGTAGGTTAGAGTCCTGGTATGGCACTGTGGGCTAATGCATCAGACTGCAAAGTCATTTGAACTGCAAGGTCAGTGGTTCAAGCTCACCAGCTGTTCCTTGAAAACCCTATAGAGGGTCGCTATGGGTCAGAATCGACTTGACGGCACTTAACAACAACAGAATGGTAGGTTAAGCATTGGACTGCAAACTGCAAGGTCAGCAGTTCAAACCCCACGGACATTCCTCTGAAACCCTATACATGGTTGCTATGAGTTGGGAGTGACTTGACGGTACCTAACAACATCAACAACAACAATCAGTGATATCACTTGTTCCATGTTCTTTTCTGAATTCGGCTTGAATTTTTGGATCTCTTCCAGTCAGTTGGCCAGGTAGCTGTCTTCCACATTATTTGGCATAGACAAATGATCACTTGCAGTGTACAATCATTTGTTGAAACATCTCAATTGGTATTCTGTTCATTCCTAGAGATTTGGGGGTATTTTTTTGCCAGTACCTTCAGTGCAGCTTGAACTTCTTCTTTAAACACCATAATTCTTGAGCATATGTACCTCCTGAAATAGCTGAACATCAACCAATCCTTTTTGGTACAGCGGCTCTGTGTATTGTTTCTGTCTTCTTTGATGCTTTCTCTGCCATCCAATATTTTTCACATAGAATCTTCAGTATTGCAATTGGAGACTTCAATTTCTTCTCCAGTGCTTTCATCTAGAGAAATGTTCTTCCCTTTTGATTTTCTAACTCTAAGTCTTTGCACATTTCATTATAATACTTTACTTTGTCTCTGGAGTGACCCCTTGAAATCTTCTGTTCAGCTTTTTTTTACTTTGTCATTTCTTCCTTTCGCTACAGCTTTCTACATTCAAGAGCAACTTTCAGAATTTCTTCTGCCACCTTGGTCTTTTATTTCTTTCATGTCTTCTTCTTGTTCATTTTGCAATATTCTTTCACTCGCTCTCTGGCATCATTTCTATTACCATAGCTGTATTTTTCAGCAACCGATCCTTCTTCATGTCCATGTCTCACATTCTAATAACCAGTAGTTATTAATGCCTTTTGATTGCACTTAACAACAACAACAAAAACAACCTTGATTAGGCAGAGAGAGGCCTGCCTGTGGGCATGGCTGAAGAGACGTTGTTCTTACTGTGCCCTGAATATTTCTGACCCTGAATTGTAACCTGTGAACTCCGCTAATAAACCCCATCACTGTGAGCATGGTATCTGAGTTCTGTGTGGCTATTACAAGGCATTATTGAACCCAGCTGAGAAGACTGCATGGGCAGCATGGTTTTGTGGCATTTCTTGTACCTCATTTCATGAAAAGGATCTAAAGGAAAAAAAGAGTTTGGGAGTAATAAAAACACTTCATGCCACTTAAGAATGTAACATACAAATCATGGATCGTGGATAAAGTTCATACAGTGTTGTTGGTACGTGCCATTGATTCGATGCTGATTCTTAGCGACCTTGTATAGGGTTTCCAAGGAGCAGCTGTTGAGTTTGAGCTACCGACCTTGTGGTTAGCTGTCCAGTGCTTATCCTAAAAAGTCACACCAAAACTCCATACAGTGCTTGGTGGTAGTGATGGTGGTGGTGGTTATGGGTTACTGAGTTGGTTCCAACTCATAATGACCCTGGATAGGGTTTCTGAGGCTGTACATCTTTACTGGAGCAGAAAGCCCCATCTTTCTTTTGCACAGCAGCTGGTAGAATCAAACTTCTGACCTTTCAGTTGGTAACCCAGCTCATAATCCACTGTGCTACCAGGGCGCCTTATACAGTGTTTCAGTCTAGCATAAGTTACGCTTTTTGATAAATTTCGAAATTTTCCTTCTCTGTTCATTCAATTTTTCCTATACATTCATGTTTTATGTTGGTTTCTAGTCTTTTAGGCATTTTTGAGAGTTGCTCGCCCAGTATATAAAAAAGATCTTCTGCATCTTGTATCAAGTTTCAGTTCACAAGGTGATATTACTTAATACTCTTATCAAGTCTGTTCATATTATTATGTCTGCTTTATGGGCAAGGAAACCAAACTCAGAGAGGCAAGAGATAAGTTCAAGACATACAGTGAGTAGTTGGTAGAAGTTACCAGTACTAGTTACAGTGGTGTTGATTCTGACTCACGGCAAGCCCATGTGTTTTACAGTAGAATTGTGTACCATAGAATTCTACTGAGACACCTCTGTGTGTTTGAACCACCAACTTTTCAGTTAGTAGTTAAGCACTTAATAATATATACCACGTAGGAATTATAGCTAGAATTAGGGTTTCTACTTTAGTTTCAGCATTCTTGTCACTATCACCTAGCGATGACACAGTTTAACCAGGTTTATATCAAATTCTTTCTATGGTATTTATAAGTCTGCAAGGGATATATCTTAAAATGACATATATTTTTCTTAAATAAGGTTTTATTTCCTAAAGAAATATTCTATATACAAATTGAAAAAGAGAGAAAAACAAAACAGAACTAAAACTTTGCATTTTCTTTCCCCTCAAGCCTTAAATTCTCCTAAGGGAAATAATCCCTACTTGAAAGAATTTGAAAGATAAAAGATAATTCAAAGGACTAGAAGGGAACAGAAAAAAAACTAATGATGTCATGGCATAGGGGATAGCATAGAATACCCAATTTTTCAACTATTCTGGCCTCAAGAGTGAAATACTGGTAAAGACAAAATAGAGGGGACTTCAGACAAGCATAAGGCAAAAGTTCAGTAAAGATGTACAGCAAAAGACTGAGGCAAGACTTAATAAATCAAATATGCTTCCAACTCATCAACACCAAAGTTTTCTCAGAAAGGGTGGGGAGAAGTTTACTTCTATTTATATCCAACAGAAGCAGGAGATGAAGAAAAAAATGCATATTTGGAGTCTGGTATGTAAGCGCGAATTTCATGATATAATATATCCAAGTTTTACCCAAGTAAATAATTATAAACTAAAATGAAGTGGTATGATGCTGCAGGATAAGCACTCGACTGCAAGGTCAGCTTGAACCACAAGGTCCGCAGTTCAAACTCACCAGCCACTCCTGGGAAACCCTACACAGGGTCACTATGAGTGGGAACTGACTGGACAGCACTTAACAACAATATCAGTACAAAGGGGAGTACGGTGCCTCTGCAGGAAAAACATCAGACTGCAAACCACAAGGTCAGTGATTTAAGCCCATGAGTCACTCTGCAGAAAGATGAGGTTTTCTGCACTTCCAAAGACTTGCAGCCTTATAAACTCTAGACAGGGTTGCTGTGAATCCGAACCTACTTGAAGGAACTTGGCAACAAGTACAAAAGAAGGCTGCATGCTTTCTTTCTCTCCCCCCGACCCCACCCTCAAGGAAGTTGGACACTGATTCCCATAAAGACAATGTGATGTAACATAGTTATGACTTCTTAACATGCTACAAAAGACATCCATTTAGCACTCACAGAGTAAACCTAAGGTCATAAAAGTACTCGTAAGTAAATAAAATGTCATTGTTATTATCAGCTGTTGAGTAGGTTCTGACTCATAGTGACCCTATATACAACAGATTGCAAAATGCTCAGTTTTGTGCCATCCTCACACTTGTTGTAATGTTTGAGCCCTTTGTTGCAACTGCTGTGTCAATCCATCTGGTTGGGGGTCTTCCTCTTATTCACTGACCCTCCACTTTACCAAGCACGATGTCCTTATCCAGAAACTGGTTTCTGCTGACATGTCCAAAACACTAGAGAGGAAGTCTTACTACCCTCCCTTCTGAGGAGCATTCTGGCTGTACTTCTTCCAACACAGATTAGTTTGTTCTTCTGTCAGTTCCTGGTATTTTCAATACTTTTCTCCAACACCATAATTCCAAAGCATAGATTATTCCAGTCTTCCTTATTCACCGTTTAACTTTCACATATTATGCAGTGAGGAGTTCTAGTGTGTCACTACAGGCTAAGTACTGGACTGCTAATTACAAGGTTGCGGGTTCAAACCCACCAGTTGCTCCTCAGAAACTATGAGGAACTTAACAACATAACTATGAGGAACTTCACAACGTAACTTAACAACCACTTTGGGTGGTTATGAAAGGTCTCTTTGAAGAGGTGGCATTTAAGATGAGATATAATTGAGAGAAAGAGTCAGTCTTTTGTAAATGAGGGGGAAGGGGAAGCATTGTAGACACTGAGTACAAACCCTGAGAAAGACATAAAATCTGTTTCTGGGGGAATAGGAAAATAACGAGTGAGGCTGAAAAGCAATGGACAAAGTGGAGAACAGAATGGACACCTAGGCAGGCCCAAATCACATAAGCCAGAATGATACATTTGGAGTTGATCCTAAGTGAAATAAATAAGAAGCTGTTGGAAGAGCGTAAGCAGTTAAGTAAAGTTTGATTCACATCCTAAAATGACCAGTAGTTGATCTTGGGAAAACGACTGTCAGAAGGTAAGACCAGAAGCAGAGAGACCAATAGAAGACAATTGGAGGAATCTGAATAAGAGAATAGCTGCTTAGACCAGGATGGTGGTAATGGATCTTGTTCACTTTGGATCTTTAAGTGAGCCTGATCAAGATACACTTTAGACAAAAGGTCTGTAGGACTCCATTGACTGAGAAGTGAAAAAAAAGGAATCAAAGATACATGGGTAGATGATAGCACTGTTTACAGGAAAGAATAAGAGGGTCATGGAGCAGCAGAAATCAACAGTTTTGTTTTAGATAGCATATATCTGAGATGCAAATTATATATCCAGCATTGATATACAGGCTAGGTTAAATGGTGCACTGGAGTCCTGGTGTGGTGCTGTGGGTTAATGCGCTGGACTACAAAGTTGGCTTGAATCACAATGTTGGCAGTTCAAGTTCACCAGCCACTCCTTGGAAACCTAAGACATGGTTGCTATGGGACGGACCCTACTCGATGGCGATGGCACTTAACAACAACAACAAATCATACAATGGGCTAGTGAAATGTTGATTGTAATCCACCCAGAGGTGCCTTGAAAGAAAGGCCTGTCAATCTACTTTCTAAAGGTCACAGCATTGAAAACCCTAAGGAACACAGCTCTACTCTGAAACATGTGAGGTTGCCATAAGTCAAAAACCGGTTTGTTTTTCTTTGGAGAAGATTAAGCTGGAAATAGACATTTGGTAGTCATTGGCATATACATGGCATGTAAGCCATGGGGACAGATAGATGGCCAAGGGAGTGTGTGTGGACTAAGAAAGAGATGTGGGCTGGAGACCAGGCTCTAGCTCCATTGAGCATTTGGAGGTGGAAAGACACTGAGACAAAAAAAAGCCTCCTTTTCTTCAGACAGGAAGCTTTGGATAAATGTGCTCCAGACCCTCAAACCACAGGTGATCTACAGATTCTTGTAGGCACACTTATGGAACATTGTGGGACAATGACTTGACCATTTGCTCCCATATAGATGACGTCTAGAAAACCCTATGGGGTAATTCTACTCAATCACAGGAAGGTCAAAATTGACTAGCTGGTCCCCAACAAAAACAACACAGGCACAACCTGATAGATTTCGGAAAAATGGAATAAAATATTTTTAATGAGATATATGGTTCAAGCTCAGCAGTTGCTCCTTGGAAATCCTATACAGGTCGTTATGGGTCAGAACCGACTCGATGGCACTTAACAACAGCAACAAACAATCCTGCTTTAGGGCAGGAAGACTGACAAGCATGGCCTTTAATACTTGTTTAGTCATCAGAATCTAGGAGTCCCACTTTAAAAAGACGCAGCAGTATATCAGAGACTAGCCAAGTGCCCTTTTTCTTTAGGAAAAAAAGGCTAAGACAGCAGCCCATGATTGGAATTTGCACATGAAAAGGACTAGTTTGTGTATTCTTCCACCTGTGGCAACCTGTGGCTTTGAGGTCTGGGAATAACAGTATCAATTTATTTTGCTTGTTTTCTGTGGAGTCAGGTGATACAATGAAGCATTTTTCTGAATCAGCAGGGTTGGAGAATAAAGTAAAAAATATATGTTAGTAGAGTTATTTTGTGCATTTTGCACAGCTATTTTGGGGGGAGAAATGTCTGTTTATGATGATCTGAGATTACCTGTGAATATATTGTTTGGGGATCATGCGGCACAGTTCATATTGCAGCAAATTACAGAATTTCTCCAAACAACAGAGCAAAGAAATCTATCTCCCAATGGGGAGACTTTATGATAGTGTAGAGAAACCATTATGCCAACTAAAGATTCTGTGGTATTCTCCCTAAACATGTTTTCTTAGCTCTAAATGCCTCTCCCTGAGTTCTGAGCTACTTTTAAGTGTCAGGACAAGAGACTCTCCTCAACACTAAGGTTTATTGTAACACACAATTCATTTTTTAAAAAATAGCATCATATGGCTGCCACACTTTTTAAAAGATATTCAAGTGCATATAGCCATTTTGGAAGACTGGCATACAGTAAAAGGGAGCAATTCGGAGTATTGGAAACGAGGCACTGAGGAATTAAAAATAAAGTGAAAAACAAAGATTTGATATAGGAAGAGCATTTTTTTTAAATCATTTTGAAAATTAGAGGTGTATTTGATAGTTCAAAGGCTGACTTTCTAGAAAGGCAGACTGATTTTGAAGAACTGCCAAGAAAGAGACCTAATTTTGCCTTTATTATCATAATTTGTATATACTCTTCTTCAGGGTTAAATCCATGGCAATTTGTGTTTTAACTTGGGCATCATTTGATTCAGTGACAGAAGCCTTAGGGAAAGTGGGCCCCGTAACATGTTTTTCCATAAAAAACCTCATGTAGAAACAATGGAATACCGTGTTGGCTTGCTCTTTTAACTACATGTATAGCCTCGGAAAGCCTATACTGGGTTGCTGTCAGTCGGAACCGACCCCCTCAGCATATAATCACTACCATAGTCTCTCAACAAAGCAATTTACGGTGATAGCTTTTTAAGATTTTCTTTCTGCTTTGTAAATTTCTGGAAAAAAATATTAATGATTAAATGTAGAACGGCTGGAATATAGCAATGGTTGAGAGGGACTGTATTGTTCTCTGAGGACCTACATTCAACTATTGTTGTTAAGTGCTGTTGAGTTCGTTTGACTTTTAGCGGCCCTGTATAGAGGTTCTTAGGAGAAGCTGGTGGGTTTTAACCACCAAACCTTGTGGTTAGCAGTCTAGTGCTTATACTCCAACACCACACAAGGACTCATAGAAGGCTTTACACATCACAGCTCAATAATACGTAAGCAAGAGTACCCTGTAAATACCCTGGGTTCCCTACGAACTCAGTTGCACACCAAAATCAATACGCCAACTAGTACCGGGGCGTATGTATACATCTTCAGTTAGAATAAACTCTGATGTACACTAGACTCATCTGTGAATTTAAATCACAATTCTAATGTCCACCAGAGTTTGAATAATACTGCTGTAAATTCTAAGTTTGGGAGGATGATATATTATTACTCAGAAACCTGAGTACACCTGAACTAAAGTTGCAGTTTAGAGGAAAAAAACTCAGATTGTAAGGCATGCACAAAGGGATTGCTTACTTTTGTCAGGATTGCTTTTCCCTGTTTTGATCTTTGTCTAGTCATCCCACTAATATTTGTGTCAAGAAACAAGTGTGTCAGATTTCCAGTAAGTATGTTTCCCCGGTTTCCCAATGAGTGCAGAGTTTCATGAAAGTCATTCAAATCCTAACCAAATATTTACAGGACAGAAATTTTGCTCTTGAGTATTATTTTGTGATTTGTTTTTCCTTTCAGCTTTGTTTTGTTTGTTAAAGTGCTAATTGTCATGAGAGACTGATCAAACTATCTAGCCATCAAACCAGTCTGACCTCTCCATGCAAGCACTGGAGAACCTCTGGGAATGCTTGCTTTTCTGTCTTCAAGCTGATACGGACCAGCTCACTAAATATGAGAAGGATCATGACAATGTTCTGGCAGTGACATTAATTGCCTGTCTGGGCTCTGTTCTGTCACGGGTCTGATTTACTATCACAATCCTTGGGATAGTAGGAAAGACAGGGTCAAGAAGGCAAATGAGCTTCTGGGGGAACTGTATACAAATGTGTTCTTTACCTGGCACTGAAGTTCCAAGTGCGACGAACACCACTGCAGTCACGGAATCTTTCAGGCCAATGGTACAGCCAAAGTGGGAAGCCAGGTCTCCAATGAAAGCTGTCAGTAGGCCAATCATGAGGATGGAGACAATGAAACATGCCCAGCCATTCCAGTATTCTGTCGGGGGGACGAAGGCAAAGAGGACCTTCCAGAACACAGTCAGAAAGTGCATCACATAATCGAAACAGGAAGGCAGCTTCTCCTCTCCACATTCGTCGTCATCATCATCTTCCCCTGCAGAGAAAGGAATGAAGAACAGTTCATCACGACACATGCCTTCAGTGTCTTTCTCTCCCCCACTCTCTCCTTCTTAGATATAGTTAGGATCCAAAGTCCAGATCAGTAGGTGAAAATTGGTGTTATATGAAAATGGAAGATGCCCACATCATCTCACCCCCTCACTTGTACTGTGAACATTCTTCTGAGCCCCTACTGAGGTCACCTGCCACCGCTGCCTCTCCCATGTCATCTCAGGAGAGCTTGGTCCCCACCACTATATTAAAAGGAGGGTCGCCCAGCCTTATAGAGACAGAGTGACTCAAACACCACCCCTATCCATCTCCCCAAGGACCCTTTCCTCATCTGTCCTCACTGTATTTTCAGGATAGAATGGTTGGCCCTGGTTCATCTGTCATTGATCCCAAATGCCTTTGGTGACCATGTTAGAAGCTGAGAGCTCCTCTTGGTAGCTGCGAGGGACTGGGTATTACAGAAATGGTGCATACTGCCTGCTACGTTCCTCCATAGGCCCCTGACTCCCTCTATCCCCAAGTTCCTACGAGAACTGACAATCCACAGCTTCTTCTAAGGCTGTGACAGCCAGGTCTAGCCTCTGTCCTTGACTTTAAACTGTAGCTGATGCAGGTAGCTGACCCCAGATAGCCTGCCTTGTCCTCACCTATTACCCTCCTAAGAGGGAAAATGGAGGATGTATAAGGGGTTGCACAGATGTCAGTCAACAGATGTGAAATCCCTCGGGCTCCAAGTACCCAAGTACCCTGTTTCAGGGCTCCTTCGGATCACAGCCCCACCCGTCCCTGTTGCCTGTAAGGGTTGGAAGCTAGGAGCAGATCCTGGGGTCCTACTTCCCCCAGGCCCTGATGACAGCCCACCTTCAAGGCACCAGCTGGTCCTGCCCCACTTTCATCCCTCTGTGGACACCTAGGATCCTCCTGGCTGTGTCCCATCCATCCCCAATTGATGTACCTGACACTAGTGGCTCAGAGAGACCACATGCCTCCCCTCCCCAGGGGTGAAAGCAAGTCTACTGGTCAGGGACCTCAGTATTCATTACTGCTAGATGTGCATCATTACATGCAAAATAATTGGACATTAGGTTTTTCACCATTGTTATAAATGTGAAATGTTGGATAACGGGACAGTTGATAAGTAAAGAGCAGGTATATTCAAGGGTGTGGTAGCCATTTCAGAAAGAAAGCTTCTTGAGGACTTTGTTCTCTTTCCAACCTCATTCTATGCCCCATGTCATAGAATTTATGTGCAGGAAGAGCCTTTCTTCTCCTTTCTTGTTCCCTTATCTGCTTCTGCTTTTCCTTTCTTTTACTTTTCTTCCCATTTCTCTTTACCCTATAGTTGAGCTCTAGGTAGAACTCAGTGTGAGAGCTGTGATTGTCAAGGCAGATTTGAGGGAGTGAGAAGAGGGAAGTGGAGAACCACACTAATGATTTCCCTCTCTCTTCTTCCTCAATCTGTACTGTGAAGATACAATCTGTATATACCCAGGGACACCCAGGCAGGATACAGCTGGGTTCAGAAAAACATAGCAAACTTCTAAGTCATGTTTCTTTTGTATCTGATTCTTTTTCATTTCTATCTTTGTGGATATTTTAAAGGGCACAGGATTAGAACAGTTTGGGAAACACTGAATTTTAATCAATGATTCACAGAAACACAGATGCTGTTGCTTCTGGGTCTCAACAAAATCACTTCATTTCAGGTGTCTAAGTCTCATATTTTGAGCTTGAACAAGAAAACAAATAATGAGCTTCTCAGAAGAAGTGACACTTAGAAATTGAGTGTGGATATTGTATTTATCTTCAAGATGGAAATAATCACATCTTTCCCGTGCGGGATATGCAGGGGAATAATTAGATAATCTCTGCAAGGTGTTTGAAGATCTTTCAAGGTAATGATAATCATAGTTGTTATTATTATTTCCCTACTTAGGACTGTTCCTGTGTTTCCCCATCATTATTTAATTGCTTAGGCAACATGCTGGCTCCAAAGGTTACATTTTAGGCTTTTAAAAACAAAATTTAATCTCCCCCTGTAGAATTAACTTGAAAACCTGTGTGTATGTGTGTGTCTTAGAAAGATAGAGTGATCAAGATAGGATGTGAGGGTGCAAGAAGAGGAGACAGAGAATTTCCTTTCCTTCTGTGGGCTTTCTACATTACAAGGATTTTTCATTGTTTATATTGCTGAAGTCTGGAAGGAGGCCCATCTGTTTTATTGTATTTGAAAGTAGAAGTGACTTCCCATCCTTTTTCCTGGAATCTTGATGCTCTCGATAAATTATAATCCCCAATTCAGATGCCATTTAAATATTAACAATGACCAATGACTAGCATGCATGATGCCCAATTACCCATCATGGGGAAAGACAAAGAAATATTGTGTTCACCCATCACCATCTGGACTATACTTGAAACTCTGTTCCTTGGGAAGAGCATAGGAACATTAAAAGAAACAAATCTGTGAACATTAAAAGAAAAAAAATCTGGGAGCATCCTTTCTGTAAAGGCAAAGATAAGAGTATTTGGCGGTTCTGTATATGTGTAGCCCCTGCCCCCCCACCCCCCAGCCTCCTGCTCCTGAGGGTCACTAGGTTTACATAATTCCTTGAGTCCTTGCTCTGCATTAGCAAAAAAGACAGGCTTGTGGGTTTGCTTTTATATGAAGCAGAAGCCTGAGCAAATCCTTATCTCAAAATCCATCCTTTCAGCTTTACAGATTCTACTAATGGAAAGATGACAAACAATCTATAGTACATTCAATTAATCCTTCAATAGCCTTTTAAATGACCTCCTTGCTACATGCTGGACTTCATAAAAATAACCACAAAATCAGTGAAATCATTAAAATCACAGGTCCTAGAGAGTTGTATTGCTGCATGTATTGATAGAACAATACAGCACAGACCCTGATCTCAAACATAGTAAGAAGGACATCATCATAAAATTGATCATAAAAGGGAATCCCACTAAAATAAATATATAGGAAACCACAACACCTCTACAAGAAAAAGACAAATAACCCAATTAAAAAATGGGCACAGGACATGAACAGACACTTCACCAAGGACGAGATCCAGGCAGTCAACAAACATATGAAGAAACGTTCATGATCACTAGCCATTAGAGAGATGCAAATCAAAACAACAATGAGATATCATCTCACACCAGCAATAACAACAAAGATCAAAGCAGTAGAGGACAATAAATGCTGGCGGGGACACTCCTGCTTTGCTGGTGGGATTGCAAAATGGTCCAACCACTCTGGAAAGCAATATGGTGCTTCCACAGAAGGTTGGAAATAGAAATACCTTATGATCCAGAAATTCTTCTACTTGGTATTTACACACAAGAAATATGAGCCATAACATGGGTAGATATATGCACACCAATGTTCATAGCAGCACTATTCACAATAGCAAAAAGATGGGGCAGCCTAAGTGCTCATCAACGAAAGAATGGATAAACAAACTGTGGTACATACACAATGGAATATTATGCTGCCTTGAAGAATAACAAGGAAGCTGCAAACCACTGCATAACATGGATGAACCTTGAGGACATTATGTTGAGTGAAATTAGTCAGTCACAAAAGGAGAAATACTGCATAGGACCACTACTGTAACACACTAAGGAAAAGAACCCATACTAAAGAGGGGAGGAGCTTCTTTGCTGGTTACTGAGAAGTGGGGGGTAGGGTGAGGGGAGGGAGGGAGAGGTGGAGCACAGGGCAGGGGATAGACACAGGATAGTTTGGATGCTAGTGAGGGGGGCAATATACAAGAAGGGGGAGGGAAATGGAAGAACAAAGCTGATGGGGGAACAATTAGGCAGGTTTGCATGGGCTAAGTGGGACAGAGGTAAATAAAAATGTACACACAACCTTGGAACAACAGGACTCTGGGATACATGGATTGAGACATGGTTGGAATTGGGAAATAATGTTAAGATGCTTGGCTGTCTTTTGTATCTTGGTTTCCCTTGCATCACATTATAAAATAGACCCTTGAGGGACAGAGAAAGGAATAGCCAGAAATATCACCATAGAAAGCTTGTAAGTCCGTCTTCTTCCTATAACTGATTGGAATACCTAAAATGGGGCTACAACATGCCCAGTAAAGGAGGCTTCCTGCAGAGCCTCTGCATTACATAAGACCATAGATAGAATCCTGAACACCATCCAGAATCTTCAGAGGTGGGAAATTTCCACTTGAAAGGACAAGCAGACCAGCCTGGAGTGGCTAGAAGAACAGAAGATAATTCTTGAAAGAAAGACCGACAGGAAAAATACAAAACAATATAGGCAGACCAACTGTTACTACAAGAACAAGCAAGTTGCTCACCCAGGAGACATCAAGGCAAGTGATTGGGTCCCCTCATGGCAAACCCCTTTCCAAGACTAAGACTCAATGGGAACACATGCTCTGATTGGTTATCATGTTCGTCGCTGGTAAAGGGAAGTGAGGGAAAAACAGCAATGAAGCTGCGAGCTAAGTCCTACAATGTTCAATAGACTCCTGTGAACCCAGGTGGAGACCTCGTTGGCCAGCAGTGTGGCAAGACCTGGGGACTCTTGGGCCCAGAGTCAGTGACATAGCCACAGAGGATTAGAGTGGAGAGTGAAGCATCTAGCTGATAAGAAGAGAGGGCATATGCATAAGAACACCCACACTTGCAGATAATACCCACTTGACCTGTCTTCAATGGATGAATGATCAGAGCTCAACTAGAAGAAGAAATAAAGAGTAATCTGATATACTTTGATGAACTTGATCTACACCTATGGATGCAGTAGCTCAAAAGAGGGAAGAAATCTTTACAGCAAGGGTCATTCCCACCCCCTGCATATACAGAGTAGACAGGGATGGGCAACCTGGACATTGGCTACCCAAAGTGGAGGGGCTACAAAGGCAAGAAGTGACTGGCTTACAAGTTTTCAAGAGGGAACCTAGATCCAGAGGGCATGGAGGGCGTGGAGGGCATGGAGGAAGGTAGAATCTCCACTGAGTAGTATCCAATCTGTCTAAGTGGGGCTGATGAAAGGAAATGTGGATAGGTCTCTTGTGATATAATGATGAATAGTTGTTTTCAGGCCTGATTGTGAGGGTTGGAAATGTAAAGCTAGATGTTTTGTAGCAAGGATTCACTTTGCAGTCTAGGAGCAGAGGTCCCTAGGACCATCAAGGGAGAAGAGTGGAGAGCGGGACCCTACACAGAGAAGCAGAGATGGAGGCAGAGAAAATGATGTGGAGAGAAGGAGCGACTGGGGACTCCAGACCCAGAGAGGGAGAGGGGCTGTGTGCTGACAACCAGGGGGCAGGCTTGTAGGATATACCCTTTGGTTGGTTGATGATGCATGGAGGGGATTGTAACCATGGCAATGAAATGATATACGATAGGATGAATGTAAAACTAATGTTCTCCCATGTAAACTATCACATAATTCACAATAAAACATTAAAAAAAAAAAAAAAAAGGCAATCCCACTGCTTAATCCCACATACCTTCAGATGCCATCTTCTAAAGTAAGGCAGGAGATTCTTGGTGATACAGATAGTTAACATACTCTGCTGCTTACCCATAAAGAAGCTGCTGTGGTATGGTAAACACTTGGGTCAGGAGACTTAAGTCAGCTTAGAGTCCTGTTGCTTGCTCTGATAGCCTCAGGTCGTAATCTGTCAAACGAGTGTCCTAATTCTCACATCACAGAACCAGAAGATGAAATGCTGGACCTCGGGGTACAACTGTGAACCCCATATAAGGATGGATATCCATATTCTATCATTGTTACTTGTCAGAGGGAGGCAGTAAATCAATGCAAGCTGAACATCCTGATGTCACTGAATCTGTATTCTATTGAATGAGTCATTATCACCACGGATTCCTGAGCCACTTGATTTTAGAAAGAAAGGCAGAAAGGAGCAGAGGGAGGGAACAGGATGAGTGTCTGCTAAGTGTCAGGCACTGAGCCAAATTCTTTCACAGAACTGATCTCACCTAACCCTTAATATTAAACATCTGAGGTAAGTATTATTAATCCCCTTGTACAGAAAGACCTGAAGTTCAGAAAATGTCCAAAATAATCACACAGTTAGTAAATGGCTAAGTTGGGATTTGATCTAACTGTCCTAGGAACATTTTACTACATATGATACCTTGTCGGAGCAACTTGAGATTAGTATCTATTTCATATTGATTCAAAGTTTGAATCTGAGAATATTCTATTGCCTTTTGTTGCTAAGTGCCATTAAGGTGTTTCCAACTCATAGTAACCAACTCATAGGATTTCCCAGGAGCGACTAGTGGGTTTGATCTGCTGAACTTGCAGGTAGCAGTCCAGTGCTTATTCTACGGCACCACAAAGGGACTCCTTCATTCTATTGCCTTGTTGTTTTTAAGTGCTGTGGAGTTGGTTCTAACTCAGGAGCAGCTGCTGGACTTGAACTTCCAATCTTGTGGTTCAAAGTCCAGTACTTATTCTCTTGCCTATTGTTGTTAAGAGCCTTCAAGTCGGTTCCAACTTATAGCAACCCTTTATAGGGTTTCCTAGGAGTGGCTGGTGAGCTTGAACTGCCAACTTTGAGGTTCAAATGACTTTGCGGTCCAGTTCTTATCCTACAGTGCCACACTAGGGCTCCTATTATCTGTTGTTGTTAAGTGTTATCAAACTGGTTCCAAATCATAGAGATCCTGAGCAGCAGTCAGTGGATTTGAACTGCTGACCTTATGGTTTGCAGCACAGTGCTTATGCTACAGTGCCGCAAATGCTGTATAAATGCAATGTTGTCTTTCAGAATGTGAAAATACTGATGTACCATTTTGATTTATTTTCTGGATATAGTGATACATTTGGGGGGAGTATTTTAAAAATTATTGTGATAAATAAAACATCATCAGCCATTTCAACAATATTCACATATCATTTATTTATCATGTAGTTCAACCACCATATGCTCTTTCAAACTCTTTTGGACCAACTAAACAAAGGACACAGGACAACAAAATAAAGGAAGAGCATCATGGTAGTGGTGTTTTGGATTTTTAATTTTATATTTTCACAACTGTCTTCTTTCCATCTCTAGTTGTCAAAGGTTATCCATTCAGTTCTGAATCAAATATTTTGGTTTACATCTAGCTTGCCACTCCAAAATGTTGAAAACTGGCATAAATCACTACAAGTGTGTAATGTATAACAGTCTGGAGCATGTCTTCTGGTACTCGTTCATGTGGTGTGGCACTGTAGGATAGGTGCAGGACTGCAAAGTTGGTCTGAACCACAAATTCAGCAGTTTAAACACACTGCTCCTCAGAAACCCTGTACAGGATCGCTATGAGTTGGAACTGACTCAAAGGCACTTAACACAGCAATTTGTTCATCTGAGTGTCTGATTTTCAATTCGTTTATATAAAAATTCAAGATTTGACTTGCAATATTGAAGGATTTTATGGGTTAAATGTTAAATGATGAAAGCGTCCAAAGAAGATGGAAGGAATACACAGTCACTGTACCAAAATGAAATGATTGATGTTCAACTCTTTCAAGAGGTAGCATATGATCAAGAGTCAATGATACTGAAGGAGGAAGTCCAAGGTGCACTGAAGGCATTGGCAAAGAACAGGACTCCGGGAGTTGATGGAATACAATTGAAGTCTTCCAACAGACTGATGCAGCACTGGGGGCACTCACTCATCTATGCCAAGAGATTTGGAAGATAGCTACTTGGCCAGCTGATTGAAAGAGATACATATCTGTGCCCATTCCAAAGAGAGATGATCCAATGGAATATGGAAATCATCAGACAATATCATTAAAATTGCATGCGAGTAAAATTTTGCTAAAGATAACTCAAAAACAGCTGCAACAGTACATTGACAAGGAACTTCAGACAAGGATGTGGAATGATGAGTATCACTGCTGATGTCAGATAGATCTTGGCTGAAAGCAGAGACTACCAGAAAGATGTGTATCTTTGATTATGCAAAGCCTTTTGATTATTTGGATCCTGACAATCTATGGAAAACATTTTGGAGAATGAGTATTTTGGAACTTAATTGTGCTCATGAGGAACCTGAGGCAGTTGTTGAAACTGAACAAGGGAACATAGAATCATTTAAAATTAGGAAAGGTGTGCACCAGGATTATATCCTTTCACCATACTTATTCAAGCTGTATGCTGAGCAAATAATTTGAGAAACTGGATTATGTGAAGAAACACTGTGGCCTCAGGGTCGGAGGAAGACTCATTAACAACCTGCGATATGCAGATGATACAACCTTGCTTGCTGAAAGTGAAGAGGACTTAAGTATTTACTGATGAAGATCAAAGACCACATCCTTTGGTATGGGTTGCACCTCAACACAAAGAAAACAAAAATCCTTACCACTGGACTAATTAATAACATGCACATAAATAGAGAAAAGATTGAAGTTGTCAAAGACTTCATTTTGCTCCAATCACTTATTAACACTCCTGGAAGCAACAGTCAAGAAATCAAAGGACATATTGCACTAGGCAAATCTGCCACACAAAACATCTCTAAAGTGTTCAAGAGCAAAGATGTCAGTTTGAGGATTAAGGTATGCCTGACCCAAGCCTTGGTGTATTCAGTAACCTCATATGCATTTGAAAGTTAGACAATGAATAAAGAAGACCTTAGAAGAACTGATGCATTTGAAGTGTGGTGTGGGAGGAGAACATTGAAAGTACAGTGGATAACCAAAAGAACCAATCAATTTATGCTGGAAGAAGTACAGCCAGAATGCTCTTTAGAAACCAGGATAGCCAAACTTCTCTAATACTTCAGACATATTATCAGGGGGGATCAGTCCCTTGAGAAAGACATCATGCTTGGAAAAGTGGAGGGTCAGTGAAAAAGAGGAAGACCCCCAAGGAGACAGATTGACTCAGTAGCAGTAACAATGATCTAATGAGTAGCAATGATTGTGAGGTTGGCACAGGACCAGACAGTATTTCGTTCTGTTGTATGTAAGGTTGCTATGAGTTGTTACCAACTTGGTGGCAATTAACAACAACAACATTCACTTAACCACAACTAATCATTTAAAAATTTTATCCTTCAAATTTGTGACCCACGAGAATGATGAGTTTTTTTTTTTTTTTTTTTGGAGAATGATGAGATTTTGCCAAGATTATGACAGCAAGGATACAGAACAGAAATGATGAATCCAATCATATTGCCACCCATATGATCTTTTAACCCAGTCAAGAGCTCTGATGGCATAGTAGTTAATGGGACTGGAAGCCAACGAAAAGTATCAGCAATTCGAACCTACTAACTGCTCTATAGAAGGAAGATGTGGCAATCTGCTTTGGTAAATATTTATAGCCTTGAAAACCCCGTGGGGACAGTTCTCCTCTGTCCTGTGGGGTCACCATGTCAGGATGGACTTAGGGCAACAAAAGCGTTACTCAGCAGCCTTAAGGAACATTGGAGGGAGTTGCAAAGAGTTCATGGAACTCATTTCAAAGCAATGGAACTGTTGGAAGCCCCCTCATACCTATAAAGTTGTATGTCTACATGATTTTCTATATATTTACATAAATGGCAATATACAGAAGGAGAATAGAATGCCATGTGTAATTCTGCATATCAGGTTGTCAAAAAAACTTTAAAAAAAAGATAGTTGTGGAGGAAAAAGCTGACTCCAAGAAGTTTGCTAATTTATTTGATGTCAAAGTATCTTGGTACTCAGAAAGAAAAGACACAAAGGCAAATCAATCCTGTTCGGAAAACAAAACAAAACAAAAGGGTCTGGATTCTGGAGAAACGCTATGGACATTTCCTTTCAATCTAATCTTTGGGAAATACTAACATATTCTATGATGCAAAGTAGATGATGTCAACATTTTTTTCTCCAAAGTATACTACAAGATATTTTCTTATCATGAGGAAATTCAAAACACAATCTACTCAAATTTCCAGATCTATGAGTTGTCAAAGCACAGAGGAAAATGCAGCTAATTGCTTTGATAAACTGAAATACATAAGCATTAGCAAAACCCTGTAGAGCACAGTAATACTCTGCACACATTAAAGGTGCCATAAGTCAGAATCAGCTCAATGGCTTTTGTTTATTTGTTTGTTTGGAGGGCGAGTGGGAGGTGATGTGTAACAGTTACTGGGAAGGGACCCAAGAAGGCAACTCTGTGAAAAACTCTCAACCTGTCTGGAATCAATAAACCACTGGTTGAAAATTTCCACAAAGAACAGAATGCTTACAAGCTTAGGCCATTATGAACCTTGTTAGGAAATTTAATGCAGCACAAGAAATATCTAATATGACAGAAATATGTCTCAGCAAATCTAGCCACTGTCAAAATGAAAAACAGACCGACTAAGAAGTTTAGCTCCATGGGAGTATGATTATTAGCAAAATTAATCTGTTTTAAAGCTGAAAAATGACTGCTTAGCGTCTCTCGCTCTTTCTATAAGAATTCCTCTGTGTGAACACAGTGCTCCAAATGGGCATAGGTTTGAATAATTAGTTGTGTGTGTTTTCGCCCCAAGCCTTGTGTTTTCAAATTAACACATGGAATTCAGAGTATCCTCTGATTCTTTACTAACCAGAGGATTAGCAGACTCCCAGGCCCCCAATATAGAGAAACATATTCCCGAGCATCTAAGAAATAAAATAAATAAACAAGTAGAATGGATACTTGGGCAAGTGTAGAAACCTCCTGCCAGTTTGGATGGTGTAGTTACAGTGGGTAAAGATGGGCACACCAGGCTCAAAGATTGACCTGAGGGCCCCAATAACACTTTGCAAGCATCAGCAGCTGCTCCTAAATTAGCCTCCTGGAGTGTGGGAAGCTGAGTCTTGGAGCAACTGTTTAGGGCAGAAATAACTGTAATTTTCAACAAAACTTGCAGCATTGTGTCTTAGGATCATGCTGAAATGTGTATGAGCAGTGTATGTGTACCAAAGGTCTCCCCACATTCAGAGGAACCTAAAAATTCATCCAGATCCCCTAAGACAGTGTTGTGATCAAGCTATGAAATCAGGTTCACTTACTGAGTTCTGAATTTCCTGTTGTTACTGTTAGCTGCCATGGAATTGATTCCAACCCATGGTACTCCTATGCGTCATAGAGTAGAATTATTTGAATTAATCTTGTTTGAGATAGAAAAAGAGATAAAGCAGGCAAGTTAGGAAGCAAAGACAGGGTAAAATACATGCCAAGGCTCATGGAGATTTCCAAGGAAGAACCAGGAAGCAGTAGCTGAAGAGGCAGGAAACCCCCACCCATCCAGAGTCAGCAAAGAAAGAAAGCCTTCCCTTGGAGGTGGTGCTCTGAATTCGGACTTGTCTCCTAAACAGGGAGAATACAAATTTCTGTTTGTTAGAGCCACACACTTGTAGTAGTCCTGTTATATTGTTGTGGTTGTTGTTAAGTGCCATCAAGTTGGTCCTGACTCATAGCAACCCCGTATAGCGATTCCGAGGAGCAACTGGTGAGCTTGAACTGCCAACTTTGCAGTTCAAACCAACAGAATTTAGTACTGTAAGAGTAGGGTACAGTTCTAACAGATATCTAAACTCTGGAAGTAGTTTTGGAATTGGGCAATGGGTAGAGGCTGAAAGAGTTTTGTTCTTAAATTTTTATTGTGAATTGGGCAAAGGTTTATAGAGCAGATCATCAGTTTGACATTCAGTAGCTCAGAGACATTCTATTTCAACTCAATGATGGCAAGGCCCTCAACGTAAAATCATTTATCTCACTTTCTCCCTGTGTTTCTCATTTCCTTTCCTCCTTCTTTCCAAACCTTTTTGATCTTAGGTGATTGATTATTCTAAGGTGTATATACCTCAATATTGTTGTTGTTCCTTATATAGATCTATCTGTTGTTTGGCTTAAAATTGAGCCATAGGGGTGAGTTCCTTCCACACCTGAATGGTGACTAAGGGATGTAGTCCCGGGATTCCATCAGTCTCCATCTGTCCAGTAAATCTAGTCTCTTTCATAATTTTGAGTGTTGCGCCACATTTTTTCCCCACTCTATCCAGGACTTTCTAATGTGGTCTCTTTCAGAACAATTAATAGCGGTAGCTGGACACAATCTAGTTCTTTTGATTTCAGGGTCTTGGAGACTGATATTCACATGGTCCATTATGCCATTGGGCTAATTGTTTCATGTGTCTTTAATTTTCACCACTCTTCTTTCGTCCGGTCAGGGAGAGACCAATAGTTGCACTGTAGACTGCTGATTATAAATTTTTATGACCCTAGTCTATACTCACCAAAGTGGGATGTGGAACATTGTTTTATGGACTATGTTATGCCAATTAACTATAGTGTTCCCTGAAATCAGGGACTGATTTCCTCAGTATGTCTTGTTATATTTAAGCAGTTTTTATAACTTTGCTCCTTGTATGCTCCACTTTATTCATGGATATATTCACAGGGCAGGTAAAATGCCCACTGTCAAATCAGTACATATTTATGGGTAGACTCCCCCATTCTCCCTCCGACACCCATTTAGCCTGCAGGTCTATTCATGCACCTACCATGGTGGTGGTGGTGGTTATGTGGCGTGGAGTTGGTTCTGACTCATAGCGACCCTGTACAGGGTTTCTGAGGCTTTAATCTTTACAGGAGCAGAAAGCCTCATCTTTCTCCTGCAGAACAGCTGACAGTTTCAAACTGCTGGCCCTGAAGTTAGCAGCCCAATTCGTAACCGCTATGCTACCAGAGCTTGTTTCCATAGATGACTGTCATTTCAGGACTCTGTGTATAACAGTGTTTGCCTCTGTTGATTTTAACCCTTACACTCCTCTCCCTATGCTTCCTGTTTTCATCATATTTTTTGCCAGCCTCCCTCATATTGCATACTGCCTTCCCCTTCCCCAAGTTAACATGTGTCTGCTCTTTAGCCAGTGAATTACCCCTATCCCCTCTCACCCCTTGTCAATATCAAAAAATGTTTCTTTTAGTGTGAAAACCTTTTCATAACTTTTCTATAATAGTGATCTCATATAATATTTGTCCTTTTTTCAATAACGAGTTTCACTGAAGTGCCTAACATTAAAAGGCTAGAGTGCCTTGGAAAGACTGTAGGTAGAAGTATAGCTATCAAAGGCAGTCTTGATAAGAGCTCAGCATGAAGTGAGGAAAACTATAGAGAAAATGTCTATTGTCTTAGAGAATACATATGGCAACCAGCAATATAATGTTGCTAGAAATTTGGTTCTGGTGAGGCTTTAAAAGAAAATGGTGAACATGTGATTGGATACCGGAGGAAGGACAATGCTTTTTATGCAGTGGCAAAGAAATTGTCTGAAT
Organism: Chrysochloris asiatica; assembly: GCF_000296735.1. Classification (NCBI taxonomy): domain Eukaryota; kingdom Metazoa; phylum Chordata; class Mammalia; order Afrosoricida; family Chrysochloridae; genus Chrysochloris; species Chrysochloris asiatica. The sequence goes on from NW_006408542.1 coordinate 8,912,957, forward strand.
TATGTTAAAATGTTTGTTGAAAGTGATAAAGTTGTATTTCTGGCTGAAGAGATTTCTAAGCAAAATTAAAGGAACCTGGTGGTTTCTCCTTATTGCTTTTAGTAAAGTGCAAGAGGAAAGAAATAGGGAAGGTAGACGCCAACACACATGGAGCTCTCTGAAGGGCTGGGAAGCAAAAGCTGAAGAGACCTGGATCTTCCTCCAGAGGTGACAGAGAGAAAGCCTTCCACTTAGAGCTGGCACTCTGCATTTCAACTTCTAGCTTTCTAAACTGTGAGACTATAAATTTCTGTTTGTTAAACTCATCTGTTTGTGGTGTTTCTGTTACAGGAACACTAGAGAAATAAGACATCAGTATAAGGACCTCTTAATATGAAGAGGTGGTGTGGTGCTGTAGGCTAATGCGTAAGACTGCAATCATTTGAACTGCAAGTTCAGTGGTTCAAGCTCACCAGTTGCTCCTTGGAAACACTATACAGGGTGGCTATGGGTCGGAATCGACTCAATGGCACTTAACCATAACAAATACAAAGAGGCACTCATGATTCCCTAGTTCTTGGGTACATCATGAATTCTCTCTGTGCCTCAGTTTTTCCTTCTGGAAAATGAAGATGGCCATACTAATATTCTCTTGGGGTTTTTTTGTTTTATTGAATCTTTGAGAGGAAACCATGAGATTTGTAAAAGGAATGAAATGTTTTAATGTAGCAGACTCAATATGGACTACAGAGTTAGTTCACTGGTGGAATTCAGGTACAGCGTCTCCCTGTCCTCACTGTGCATAAACACTTTCTTTAGAGGGCAGGTGGCCTGAAGTGGATGTTGGCCATTTTGTTTGGGTCTGTGAATGGCTTTTTCCACTCATAATCATTCTGTAGGATAATCTCTGGACTGTGAATTGCAAAGTTAGTGGTTTTAGCCTGTGGTTCAAGTCTGTGATTTGACTCTGCAGTTCAAGTCTACCAGTGGCTCTGTGGGAGAAAATGAAGCTTTCAGCTCCTGCAAAGATGTGCATGCTTTGAAACTATGCAGGGTTCCTATGTGTTGGAACAGACTCAAGGGCACTTAACAACAACAACAACAACAACCAGGGGCTAAATACCTAATAAGCATAGCAAGCACAGGTTTACTGGTCCTTCTTTAGTAATCTGTAGTGAATATTTTCACATGGGGTTCATTATAATTGTTCACTACAGATTAGTAACTAAATTCCAGTAAATCTGTGCTTACTTTGCTTATTGGGCACTCCATCCCTGGCAAAAGCTCATGCTGTAGCAAATCACAGAGACTTCGGTTCTAAAACAGTTTTGTGTGATCTTGGAAAAGATATTTTTCCTTCTCTGACTCAGTTTCTTATCTATAAAAAAGAGATGATTAAAACAGTTAATCACTAAACTCCTTTCTATATCTGTCCTGGGAATTTGATGCGAGAAGCTCTAACAGTACCAAGACACGACATCCAGCAGTCAGACATGGCAAAGACCGGGCAGGGTAGATGCATAGGGTAGAGGGTGTCAAAGCCTGTGGTATTAGGAAGACAAGACGTTTATCAAGAGAGCAGGCTGTGGGCAGCAAGAATTAGTGCTGCACGTCACTTTTATGAGACTCTGTCTGTGGAGTGTGTGTGTGGCATGGGAGTGTGTATGTTTTATCCTCCTTCTATCTTTTTGGATTATGCTGAAATTTTCCCCAATGGAAACAGCTTACCATGGCTTCTGTCTGGGGATTTTTATTCCACCGTGCCACATGTACTGATGTGTAAGCAACAACTAAAACTGTATTTACATCGCAGCAGCCATGTCTGACAAAAGAGCTTCTGGACCCACTGATGGTGCATTGTTTTCAGAGCTGAACTGCTGTCTTTCCAGACAAAAGCTGCATTAGAGATGTGACTTCAGGCTTACCAATAAGAGTGCTGAATCATTCCGGAGCCCTTCAATATAGCATTTTCCTCAAGATTTTGTAATAAGTAATTTAAGAGGAAAACTGCCCAACAAGCCAATATTCTTTTCAGAAATATCAGCCAAAGCATATCCAGGGGCCTGAAAATAATTGCTTTGCTCTTCTACCCTCTCATACTCCACCCTTGTGTAGATGAACTGTTTCCTTTTGAAACTGAGAGTTGACGTTACCTGATTGAACATTGTGTTGTAATACGCCTGACAATGCTAAGTGGATAGATGGCCCAGCTTTGCTTTGCCTGTCTTCCAGTATGACCCCAGAAGGTCTCCCAGAAATAATTTTCTCTTTCTTACCCATGCTTTCTGTTTCCCTCTTTCTCAGGATCATAATTATCAGAGTTCTGGTATGGTGCTGTGGGATAAAAACACTGGACTGCAAGGTCGGTTTGAACCACAAGCTCAGCTTTTCAAACTCACACCCACTCCTTGGAAAATCCTACACAGGGTTGCTGTGAATCAAAACTGACTCAATGGCACTAAACACTATAAAAATCAGCAGTAAAATGCCATTTTAAATGGATTTGTATATTTAATTTATTAACACTTGTTTTGTTTTTAACCAGTATAAATGTCACATTACTTATTATGTTGTTATATGCCTTCAAGTTGGTTCCAACTCATGGCAACCCTGTCTGGGGTTTCCGTGGAGTGCCTGCTGGGTTTGAACCATCAAGCATGTGGTTCAAACCGATTTGTGGTCGAGCACTTGATAGACAGTACATATACATGGATGACAAATAAAGACTTTAATTTTAAAATATTATATATCGGGCAGTGTTTCATTCTGCTGTCCCTATGAGATGGTACCGACTCTATGGCACCTAACGACAACCTAACAACTACAACAACATCTTTGTCATAAGCTGCTACGATTGTAACAGGGAAAGGCCAGGTGTTTTTACGAAAAGACTGGGCATTGGTTTTGTTTAGTTTCAGAAGACCTGACATAATTTCTAGCAATAAAAATATCAATAAAATTCTAAGATGGCCACAAATAAATATATTTATGTGTATAAATATGTACATATGTTTATTTGTGTGTAGTATCTATGGATTGGAGTCCTGGTGTGGCACTGTGGATTAATGTGCCAGACTGCAAATACGTTTGAACTGCAAGGTCGGTGGTTCAAGCTCACCAGCTGCTCCTCGGAAACCCTATACAGGGTTGTGATGCCTTGACATCACTTAACAACAACAACATCTATGGATTATATAGATGTAATTTTGAAACACAGTATATGTGTGAGTGAAAGTAAGTGCATATTTGCATAATTTTTCTAGATAGACATGACAGAAGGAAGTCATGAAAATAAACTTTTAACTTAGTTACATGTAGATTGGAAAACACTGATACTGATTCTCACATAAATTCAAAATCCATTATTTAACAATTATTTATCATTGCCAAACACCATTCTTGGTGCATGAGAAGTAGTGGTGAATAAGACAAATGTCCTGTTTTTTTTTTATTTTGTTTCTTAAGATTTTAATTTAGATTTTTCTACTCCTAAAATGATTTGAGGAGTTCTGAACCTATCAATAGAACGTATATACTTAAAATAAATACAACAAGAAAAAAAAAAATCAATCTTTGAGCAAAACACAAAGAAAGGATGCTTTCAGATACCTGAGTTAACTGAATTTTGAATACTTGGGCAAAAGATGGATGAATTTTTCTGATAGCGAAAGCAAATAAGAAAACTTTCCATTATATAGTTGTTGTTGTTGTTGTTAAGTGCCATCAAGTCGGTTCCGACTCATAGCGACCCTGTACGGGGTTTCCGAGGGTGTAAATCCTTATGGGAGTAGAAAGCCTCATCTTTCTCATGCGGAGCAGCTGGTAGTTTCGAACCGCTGACCTTAAGGTTCGCAGCCCGATTCGTAACCACTACGCTACCAGAGCTCCCTATATAGTTAGGATTTTCTAATTTCAGAGCTGATATAATACAAAGTAAGGAAGAGTACCTACAGAATTTAATTAACAGAGGCATTAGACAGTATGTCTTAATCACCATGCCTTAAATGAGCTCTGACCAAGTTAGTACACTTATCCAATTTACCTAGCTGTATGTACTCTAAAGCAAAGATTCCATCTTGATTAAAGTCAGAGCACTAAATTCCAAATAGCAGTACCACAGAAAGTGAGCTGACATTCATTTGCTGAAAATGGCAGTTTGTTTATGGACAATATTTCCTTATCACCCAAAACAACTACGTCATCGAGTCCAGTTCTCTTATTCTTGGCTCTTTAGCTAGTTGAACTCAAATTTCCAGAATTGCCAAAGATACCAACATACAACCTTTTAAAGTTGAATAATTTGTCACCATGTTATATGCACTTTCCATCACAAAGAATGTGAATATTTTTGCTGTCTTTTAAAAAACGAAACAAGTGGGTAACAGATGAATTGTTTATGGATGCTGTTAGAATTGAAAATATTTGCTCTTCCAACTTTATTTCTATTAGTTCAAGCATCCCAGTGATTCTAAGCAAGGAAAATCTACCTATGGTAACAGGGTTTTGGAGAAAGTCTGGACATTGATTCTGTTTTGTTTCAGAAGTCCTGACATAATTTCTAGTAACGAAAATATAAATAAATTCCAAGATGGCCAAAACATACTGGAAGTCATTCTGGTTTCTTCATATTGGCATTGGACCTGGGCTTTCTGGTAAATTCAGGGACCGATCCTGCCCGCCTTAGTTATACTCTTTCTGGCCTTTCTGTATCCTGCCAAAGACTTTCATGCTCTTTTTCAAACACTTAACTTCACATTGTATAACTAAGAGTACACGACTCATCAGCTTCTCCCTGTTTGTTCTACACTAACTCATCTGAAGTGTGGTCACATGAGACTTAGAATTTTAGGAGGGACCACTGGGGTCGAGTTGAAAACTTACTGGCTTTAGACTCATAAAGACGGGGTTTTCATAGTTCTGTTGGCCACTCATTAGATCTTGAACAAATTAGGTAACTTCTCTGAGTCTTAGGGTCCTCAATTGTAAACTTGGGACAAAAATTCTTATTTTGGAGTATGGTTGTGATAAACAGAAATAATTTATACAAAGCATTGCTCAAGTAGTAAGAGGTCGATAAATATTAACATTTATGTAAGCAATAAGTGGGCCCCAATTTCATACACAGGTTTTGGCAACCTGAGTTCAGACAGCTGTAGCTATCTAATCATACTTCCCTCATTCTTTTCAAAAGCCTCAATCAGCTTCTAAATTTGGACAAAATAAAACTTAAAAAGTTCTAGTCACACAAATTATAAACAGGGCAAAATGAGAATTGGTTCCTAATACCCTTCCCCTCCATTTTTTTGGTTAGTTACCTTAAGTTACTCTGAGACAATGTCAAATTTGGCCTACCAGGATTTTTAAAAAACATTTAAAATGGGATTTTCATATGATCCAGAGCTAACACATTAAGTGAAGTGTTCCCACAGTAATGATCTGTAACTCTTCCTTAGACAAGATTGCCTGCAATCCCTGAAAAATAATTTAAGGCCCCCTTTCAATATTTATTACTGAAGGCTTTTTGAGTAGTTCAGTCCCCAGGCTGACAGTATTTTCAAGTAAATGACTGTTGAGAGGCATCACTGAGTTGACAGTTTTACATATCAAATAGCTCAGTTTAATTGAGTGCCCTTATACAGAGCATGCTCAGTATCCAACATTATCCACATTATCCAACCTCTGTATTTGCTACAGTCAAGTCTCTACTCTGCAGTATGGCAGGTACATGGACAAGTCTGGCTGCTTGGTGAATGCCTGCCCTCGTACTGTGGAGGATTCCTCAAGCTTCTCCAAGCTCCAATAGGGTTAGGGAGAACATTGTGCTCTTTAGGTCATCATTATCTCAGTTTTCCTTAGGCTAATTTGTAAAGGTTATCAGCTCAGCTACTTCTATCTGGAAGAGTAGATGTGGACTGTGTGTTCTTCCTATGTTAATTATTTTACTTAGTTCAGCCAGGTAGGTGAGCAGGGAAGGTATACTTGCCCACTGCCAAAATTAGGTGAGGCATGAAGCACAATGCCATGATCAGTGGTCCTGTAAGTCCATGGAAAGATCATCCAGATTTCAAAATTGTATGGAGTCCTGTTGTTAAGTGCTATCGAGTCAGTTCTGACCCATAGGACCCCATATAGGGTTTCTAAGGAGCAGCTGGTGATCTTGAACTGTCGACCTTGCAGTTCAAACCGACTGTGCAGTCCGGCTTATTAACTCACAGCACCACACCAGAGCTCCATATGGAATCTTAGAACTTGCTTAATATAGCCTTCTTATTTATTGATGTTGCAACCAAAACTGAGAAAAGTTACATTGTCAAGATGATACAGTTAAGAGATAGAACAAAGGCTATAAACAAAGCTTTTACTGTACTTGCTACCACTTTCAAGTGTCCTTTCAATGAGGATGGCAATAGATACTATCTCAAAAGGAAGTGGCAAAGTCTATGGCAACAATAATAGGATCCCAGAAAAATCCGTAGTAGTAGATATTTAAAATGATCAGGCAGAAGAGGAGGCAGTGTTGACTTTCTATTGTTGGTGTTGTTGTTAAGTGTTGTCGAGTCGGTTCCGACCCATAGCGACCCTGTACAGGGTTTCCGAGGCTGTAAATCTTTACGGGAGCAGAAAGCTAGTAGTTTCGAACTGCTGGCCTTGCGGTTCGCAGCCCGATTTGTAACCACTATGCTACCAGAGCTCCTTTCTATAAAGAATGCCAAATTCCAAAGCAGGAGAAGTCAATGGATGTACCAAGGCAACAAATACTTCACTTTATTCATGAGAGGATTGAATGGTATCTTCTGTAAGAAACGGTGAACTGGGCTGTCGAGAGACTTACCAACACTAAGGGAGAACACCATTCATATTTCATACTGCAGCTCCGATATAAAAAAGATTAAAGACTTGCCAGATGAGTAACCTGGGTTGGGTATGTCTTTGTCTGTTTGCATTTGTGTGTATGCATATGTGTGTATTTCTTTATGTATATGTTTGTGTGTGTACATTCAAGTCCCACAGGCATAGCCAGTGCGTACATCATTAGGCTGCAGGGAATTCTAGGTGGTGTGTACCAGGTACTTCCACTTGCCAATGTTACTTTGTGAGCAAACTACCCCGTTTTTTGGAGCCTAGATTTGCTTATCAATAAAAACAACATGTCACCATATAGTGAAACAAAAAAGGTCAACTCATCACTTAGCCACTTAGTGATGAAACGGAGACGGTTATATGAATATTTTATTATAATATTTTCAAGATGACTTGCCTTCCAAAAATCACTTCTGATATCCAGATATATCATTTGTGAAAATATGTATCACCTTAGTTAATCCTTATAACCACTCCATAAGTGAGGCGGAGCTGAGATTTATAGGTAAAGTTGCCCAGAGTCACCGAGGGAGTTTCTGGAGAGGCTAGGGCAGAAATCAACATCTGTCTGACTTCACAGCTATGTTTACAATTTCTCTCTCTTCCACCTCCCCATGGTCCAAGTCTTGAAAAACAATAATATAGTTTTGGAATTGGGATTGATGTTTTTGTCTCCTTTCCCAACTAATGCTTGACCTATCCCCTGAAGTCCCTGCTTCCCCCTTCTATCCCAGCAGCCACATATTTGTTAAAGTCAACCCATGATTCTGCCCCTACAGGCCCTAGGAAGAAGGGGGACTTGGGGAAAACTCAAACTGGGCATAGAGAGGACGCTATCTCCATTTAGAAATGTAGGTATTGACATGTCTTAAAAGGATCTGGTGACAGAGTATCTGCCTTGCAAGTTTCTGACACTTAGTTCCTGCTCTAGACCAGGGCTCTGGATATTCAATCCAGGAAACAACAGAAGAAGACCTGCTGGAACATGGCTATTCAATCCCTTCCTCATCTCTGGAGTCTCCTGAGTCTTTTCACTCTTCAAATATGGACTTTGAGAACTTGGTTCCCAGAAACATTATGGTAATAGGAGACCCAGGGACTGAGCTGTGGAAGTCAGGAGAAGTAGAGACACAAAGAGATTGCCAGAGGGTTACTTGAAATGAATTTACCTATAACCAGCAGCAAAGAAAAGCAAAATCCTATTTACAAAATCGCCATTTTTGTTTTAGCAAGATATATAGACTCAATTTTGCACAGAAAATTGCATAGGAAAAAACCTCTCAGCACAGCCCTTTAAAAGCAATTTAATATTTTTAATAAGGCAAATCTTTCTGATTCTCAACTATTTAGCCATGAAACCTTAAAATCTAATGAAAGTCTGGTTTCAATAATGGCTGCTTCGCAAGCTTTATTGTTCATTTAACAACCTAGGAACATTAACATTCTTTAACACTTAAATTTAATCAGAATGACAAATATTGAATTTTCTAGATGCCCTTTGTGTAATTTAGTGTCTATAAAATACAGGTTTGCTTTTCTGATCTTTTAAGTCTCAACACTGTAAATAAGGTCAATTTGCCCAGCAGCATACAAATTTCTAAGCAATTGTGTTTTATTTCCAAGTAGTCATTTGGAAACATAAAACACATTATGTAGTTGGGCAAATAAGGATACTTTTGTGTTTTCTTTAAAGGCAGGGAGTTGATCTCATCATGAGAATAATAAAACATGGCAAGAGGAGAGGAGACAAGCCAATGCCACTCAATGGGACAAAGGTGGGAAAAAATCTCCTCACTTTGTTATTTCTAAAGGGTAGTCGCCAGCACATTGGTCTTCTTGTTGTTGTTGATAAGTGCCATCAAGTAGATTCCGACCGATAGCAGCACAGTATAAGGTTTCCAAAGAGCACCTGGTGATTTTGAACCATCGACCTTGCAATTCAAACAGCTTTGCAGTCGGGAGCATTAACCCACAGTGCCACATTAAGGCACACTGGCCTAGAATTTGGTAAATCAAAGTTCTGAGCTATGCTCCACAGCCATTTAGCTTCACTGAGTCTTAGTTACTTCCTCTATAAGATAATTATTATTATACCTTTCTCATGGGGGAGGCCTGGTGTGGCACTGTGGGATAAATCCCTGGACCACAAGGTCAGTTTGAGTCGCAAGGTTGGTGGTTCAAACTCACCAGTTGCTCCTTGGGAACCCTATACAAGATCGAGTCGGAAACAATTCAATGACACTTAACAACAGCAGCAACAACCTCATGGGATTTTGAGAGGATATAATTCATATATTCTATTTGAAGGAGTCTCTGGGTGACACAAATGGTTAACACACTCAGCTGCTAACAAAGGTGGGAGGTTCAAGCCTCCTCAGAGGTGCCTTGGAAGAAAGATCTAGTGATCTACTTCCAAAAAAATCAGCCATTGGGAAAGGTTAATGGTGATGTTTGAACAACACTGTAAATTTAATGGATGTCATAAAATTGTCCATGTGAAGACTGCAGATCTGGCCAATGTTCTGCTACCTATATGCCTGCCACAACCAAACAATACAAATAAACAAAACAGAAACAAACAACCACACACCTAGGAAGCACGTTTCTACTCTAACTCATGTACCAAGGTAGCCAAGCGTTGAATCTGATGTGATGGCAACTGATGTTGTTTTGTTGTAGTTGTTGCAGTTTTTTAATATATATGAAAGTATTTGTCAGCCAAAGTTTATCCCTTCAGAGTAAGAAATATTAACATTTTATAGTTGTTTCAGTATATGTCTGTCTTGAACAGGATCGATTATACAGCTTTGACCTTGTTAGTGACACAATCTGGCTAGCTGTTCAAAGTAACTTTTTTTCCATTGCCATGGAATGGTCATGCCTTGGAATGGTTAAACAAATCTGTGTTGGAAGAAATACAGCAGAATGCTTCTTTGAAGCCAGGATGGTGAGACTTGTCTTTCATACTTCTAACATGTTATGAGGAGAGATCAGTCCCTGGAGAAGGATATCATGCTAGGTAAAGTGGAGGCTCAGTGAAAAAGAGGAAGACCCCAAACGAGATGCATTGGCACAGTGGCATCAATAATGAGTTCAAGGTTGGTGCAGGACCAGACAGTGTTTTGCTCTGTTGTATGTGGGGTCACTATGAATCTGAACTGACTTGATGGCACCTAACAACAACAATAACAACAATTGAGTGGTCATAATTTTTTGCCAGGGTCTTTAAGGATCACAAAAATGTATAAATAGCCTAGCAGAAAATAAGTTCACATCTAGAAAAGCAATTTGGGCATTAATGTGTCTATTGGTGGTACCACCTTGGCTATCTTATCTACAGCTGCAGTTCCGACATACATTTCCTGTATCTCTCCACAGCTTAATTGTTGTCCCTGATGAGAATCACCAATATGCATCCAGTTAGGACACAAGCATCACTAGTCTTTTTGTTCACCATCATATCCCAGCATCAAAATAAAACCAACTGGCATAGCGAAAAATGATCACATGATGATCATTACATGACCATCACATAAACACTCATACTGCGGTGGCCAACGGAAGCCTGGAAACAACTAGGAATGCTTCACTAAGACTCATGTTGCCTTTTTTTCTCAATTAGGATCTGTTAAAGCCCATCAAACAATATGGTAGATATTTAATGGTTTCTGTTGATGAACTCGTCAGCAACTTTTTATTGAACCATTTTTCGCCTTTACTAATTTTTTTGTGTGTGAAAAGGGAGTATAACTCATGCCTCAGATGCTAATCTTAGATTTATAGCAAAGCATCAACCATATAAGGGCGTTTTCCCCTCCCCCTATTGGGTAAAGTGTAAATTCCAAACCCACTCTCCTAAGCAATTACCCACCATTTAATGTCTATAAATTTTCATTGTATACTCAATTATAATCAACCAAAGCATGAATATAAACAGCCCTAATTATAAGCAGACACACAATTGTTTTTACCACCCTTTGTTCCCAAAGCTCTTGGAAGATTTGTCAAATTATCTTGTGGCAAATTAGAATGAGGGGGTTGTTCTAGAAGTTATAGACCAGTGGCTAGTGATGCTGTCTCCCTGTTTTACTGTTCGGGAATCACTATGTAGAAAGTTCTAGTTTTGTTTATTAGCTGCAACAGTAGACTAAAAGCCAGTAAGGAAAATACTGATACAGACTAAGCAAAATTCCTGGGAAAACCGTCTGTGATAGTGACGTTTTCATGAATTTTTGAGAGGGATTTTTTCTATCTTTATATAGTCAAAGTGAGTGGACAAGATTTGACAATGTGGGAAGGGGACACTTCTTTCTGTATTTAGTTCCCTTATGTCTTTGACCCTGATATTTTTAAAAACACTCCATTTTGTAGGGCTTCTGAAATAAAACTCCATACTTTGCTCATAGAGCAATAGGCAGATGTGATTCTATTTCCATTCCTAGCACTGGTGCAAATATGTATTTGTTAAACGTTGTTGAAGAGAGTGTATGTAAAATGATGTAGATGGAAGTGGTAACATGTCTTAAAGTCATCCTTTCCACATTTGATTTTGCGGTTTCCTTTCTGACTTTCACTTGGCCATTTTGGGCTGCTTTCAGGGAATTTTTTTTTTAGACAAAACCTTGTGATTAGCCATCAACGAGTTAGAGACACAACAGGCTTTTAATTTATCTTGTCTGCTTCCAGAAAGAAAGGCAGTATCGATGAAGAAGAATGCCATGCTTGAAGATATTTGCTAGCTGGCCTATATTAGATTCTAAAATGTGTGTACATGCCACAACTATTTTTATTTCTCTTTTAATTTTACCACGGAAGTCCTTTGGTGCTTTGCCACAGAACAAATGGTCATAGTAGTAACACTAAGCTCAGAATGGGCCATTATAATTTAGAACATGCAGCGAAAGACACTCACCAGCGCTGACAGTGATGGCTTCAATAAACTGCTCTCTCCAGCTGTTGGTCCCAACCACAAGGGCTAGGTTTGTCTTCTTAATGAGTTTGTCCACGGTACTCTAGAAAAGTTGAGAAGAATAAGATACTAACTGCTGGGTTTGTTAAGGCCTCAGGAAATCTCAAACTTTGTTGATTTTGAAACCCCAGAGTTACATAAAAGGCAGCAGATGTCAGGCTCAGAACAACAGTATTGACATCAAACACTGTTAGGATTCTGTAAATAAGCATAGTCCTTTGTTGGAAACATTCTGAAGTAGAAGCTTCTCAAATATCAGCCTCCTTCACTGCCGAATGGCCAATGAAGAATAGCTGTTGTGTTGAGAATAGTGGATGTTATACAACACCATCCATTTCCCTTGGATGCTTTATGGGCGTACTTCTCTCTTGGCTTCATCTAGAGTGCACTGTCTGCAATTGAATTAATATGTACTCTGCTCTGTGAGTAACCAGAAATGGCAGCCAGATTATGGAACCAAACGTTCTTGTCATTACACTTTTGTTTGTGAATGAAATGCAGTCAGACAGCAGATCCTTTTGGCTGCTGCATGGTCATCAATAAATGGATTTTTTTTTTTTTTTTTTGCTACAATCAGCCTTGGGGCTGCAATAGAATTCCATCCCCATCCTACTTCAGTTGCAGACAAGGAAAGACAAAAAGGTTAATTCGTATTGTTTTAGAGCACACTGCATGGAATTTCCCTGTTTTCTATCAACCACTGTGCTCCATGCTTCTTATTTTTCTTTAGATCCTTTTTTTTTTTTTTTAATGCGCATGGTTTTGTACAATTAGCACTCTCTTAGCTTTCTAAATGTCACTTAATGTGACAACAGGAGCAGCGAAACATTCACAAGAATACTAACTAGGCAGATGCACCCAAAGCACTACCATACACCACAGCAACTACAGGGGGGAAGGTCACTTCCAGGACATCAGGGTTGCTCTCCCCAGAGATACTACCACACCAACTAGTCTACCATTCAACCACACTTACTGTCAGAGCATCCTCGAGCTCCCACTAATTGCAGAGGGGCAGAAAACATGTATTATTTTGTGTTAGGTCAGAATCTTTACATGTTTAGTGACGTGCACCTGAATTGACTATGGTTTGACACAAAGCATGCTATCAGCTAAACTCAAAGTCAGGAAAAGTGCAATCCTGGGGTCTTGAATGAAAGATCAAAGCTAAAACCAGAACTCTGAATTAGTTCAAGAAAAATCATGTGGACTGATTTGAAACAGACAGATCATAAACATGCAAAGGCCCATCTCCAACTAGTCCACTTGGTGTTTTTTTTAAATCATTCTCTGCTTGATTCTATGTCCTTAGGGTGGTGACCCTTCAGTCTCCAACCCTGTGTCTGTCTATTATTGTAGTGCCCTTGATAATAGTGACAACAGACACTGCTTGTGGCCGCCACACTTGGGGCATATGACAAGCACCTGTCTTTTCTCTCTCAACTCAATCATATCTTCTCAAGTTCTCTGAGTGCTGTGGGTGAGACCAATTCAAAGTTCTGTGCAGAAGATAACAAGAAATCATTTCAATTCTGCCAGATGTAATGGAAACTTGGAGCAGGTCCTTCCAAGCAGCCCTCGTTGTGCTGAAACCAAGACAAGACATCCCCTCATGTGGGAGATTAGCAGCTGAGCAGATACACTGCTCTAACAGTTGCATACAGACCTGCTAAAACAAGGTTTTCAGATAAATTAAACATAAATGTGACGGCGTATGCATAATCCAGGATCGATTTGAAACTTTAGTTCACGTTAGTTCCTAGTCCTTGAAGACTATGTTATACTATGGTTCTTCCTAAGACTTAGTTTGCATACGTATCCTTCCCTGATGTCTATGGGATAAAGAGGAGCTTATAAACAAGAATTTAAAGTTCAGACACCCAAACTTGGACTTTGCCATCTTTAATTATCTTGAGGCATCCAAAATGCCCAGCTCTTCACTGAACTAGATTTGCAAGCAATTGTTAGACCCTAACCCTCAGCAATAGGTGTTAGTAATGGTATGTCCTCATTCATAATATATGAAACAAGAATTGTGGGAAAAGCAGAGTGAGGCATTGTGAGGTGTGACTCAGATCTGGTTGTCTAATACAATTCTGGGAGCTTTGAGCACAGTTAATAAATATAGTCTAGAAAAATTAATTGATGAAAGAATGATTTAATACTCAATCTGATACCTAAGGGCACTTTAGACATATACACCCAAGGGGCTCTTTATGTGTTAAGGATACTTACATTGTTAGACTATAAGAAGTGAGAAGAAATGTTCTAAGGAAATTTGTCTTTCACTCACTCACTGTCACTGAGTCACTTCTGACTCATAGTGACCCTGTATAGGGTTTCAGAGGCTATAAATCTTTATGGGAGCAGAAAGCCTCAACTTCCTCTGGTGGAGCAACTGCAGGGTTTGAACTGCCAACTTAGCAGTTAGCAGCCCAGTGTTTGTCCTATGGGACCACCAGAGCTCCATCTAGGAGGATGTTGTTGTTTCTGTCTAGGAGGCTAAGTACTTCAAATAAGTGTCATTGCTGTTGTTAGTAAGTGCCATTGAGGCAGTTCCGATCCATAAGTGACCCCGTATAGGGTCTCCGAGGAGTGGCTGGTGAATTTTAACTGCCAACCTTGAACTTCAAACTGCCTTTGCAGTCCAGTGCATTACCAAATATGTAGACTGTAAGGCAATAAGTAGGTATAAAGACTGGGGAGACTTTCAGATGTTCAGATCATTGGCGTGGTTACTAAAGGAACCTTTGAATCCAAGAAGGCTTTGCTGTCTGGAAGACAATGCTCACCATACCCATTCCAATGCTTCTTAGAGGTTGCTTTTCCTAGGCAGGGGTGCATGGAAGGGGTAACTTATAGAGGTTGTTCCTTAAGGAGGATATACACAAATCCTGCCCATGAGATCCCCAGTTGGGATAGTGACCAAGCTTGCTTCAGAAATGCCACACCATGAGATTTCTAGTGCAGTGGGAGGCACCAGGCCCACTGATCCCACGTGAAAAGAGGAAGGTTGAAGTCAGACACACCTTAACGATAGATCTTTCCAGACTGGTGCCCAGAAGTGGACAGTCTGAGATTTCAAAATCTTTGGGATAAGAGGGAACTTGATTATGCTGGTCACTGTGTGTGGCGTCAGCTCCTGTGTCAACTAACATGTGTGCTCTGATGGTTGGTATCTGCCTAGTGACATTTGTCCCAGATTTTAACCCTATTCTGTTGTTCTAAAAGGATGAGTGGCAACAAAAGTTAGATAGCTTCACAGTGCCTGAAGGAAGAAGTTTAATTGCATTTTTATCTTTTAAAAAATTCCACTTTAATTGCAAAGACCATTTTCAGTGCACATGTTTCCTATCAGGCACTCCAAATTATGAACTAAATTTAAAAAAGAATTAATGAACCCAGCCCAAGGAAAAGAGGCCACTATTATAAAAAATCTAGATAAAGTACTGAGACTTCTTAATTGGTGATCTGGTTCCCCTATTGGAGCTCCCCTATTGGAGTTTTTCAAACAGGAGCAGAGTTTGCTCCTGAAAAATACATGAGGAAAAATATGACTGTGTTCTGGGTTTAGAATTCTGGAAAGCCAGAGAAAGGGATGCTCCCTCTACAGTCAGCTCAGTAGAAATGAGGTGTGTCTCCACATAGAATCTTAGATGTTAGGATTCTGCAGGTGAGATAGGATGGAGGGGCCAAAGGAGCAGCCAAGGATGGACAGAAGATTTTACCATAATACCTTAAACTCATCTCAGGCTCCCATAGTCAACTATGAGAAAATGTCTTAATTATCCGAAGAATTGAGAACTCAACTTTATTAGCTCAGTTATAAGTTGTAGGAACTGTATCTTTAGTTTGAAGGCAGTGCTAAAAATGTCCTAGGATTTGAAGAAGATGACTAAATTTAAGTGAGAACTCATGTTCCGTAGGGGACAGGTAACAATGCCCCCTACATAACAAAAGCCTCCTAATTTTCAGCAGTGTGAATGCTTGATTCTTCTGCACATAAAACTCTCTAGGAATCATCTTTGGGGCACCTTTGCCTCTACGCAGTGTGGCATGCCACCTGCTGGGCCCTTGTTCTGATGTTTGGTGAGCAGAACCTCTTGTTACTTGCTAACTCTATTCCAAATTTGCTCTGAAGGCCTCTCAACCCATGAGCCAGTTCCTGAAATTACATTGTCCTCTTATTTCAGATGATTCTAACAGCACAGACTAACAACGCTAAAGACTGTGGGTACGCATACCTTGAACTCATAGGATTCTTCAATGATCACTTCTAGCTTGGTGTGCTCTCCCAAGATGGGGCGCCCCATTTCTGCAATGCGCCTCTCTTCTTCCTCTTTGCTGGTCAATGGTTGCTTGTCATCACATTCCTCTGTGAAACGGAAGGGCAGGAAAGTGAACAACGTGCTCAATTTTATTGGGAAATCCCTGGATCTTGCTATAAGTCAAGGAAGGAATCCTATTGACCTACTAAGAGCACTTGGGTGTGATCATATGTCTGGAAGAGAGAATTGGGTAGAAAACTAGCATATCTGGTAGCAAGTCACTGTGTCCCCAAGCCTAAACTTATGGCTCATATCAAAGTGCAGTACAGCAAAGGCAACTTCTAAGCGTTTTATCACCGAGAAAGCTACCATGCATACGCCATCTGAGTGAAGGAATGTACCGCTGTCCCCTGTGATTCTGGTTCAGCTGGCTGTTTGTACACATTCCTTCAGCACCTGAATGACCCTGTGGGGTAGGGAACACACTGCCTGCTCTTCTTCCTGTTCTAGAGGCAACAGAAATGTCCAAGAGCTAACGGGATGGTGGAAGGCAAATTCTGATTTGAGCCTCTCATTTGCCAATAGCTTCTGTACGAAACTTCAGCAGCAAAACACCCCTGTTCCAGTGAGATCCCTGAGTTCCAGCACTTCCTTTGTCAGGCACAGAGCTGAGAATTATGAGGAGGACCTTGACAATGTTAATCTAAAGTAAACAGGGAAGGTGAGGGTGAGGTCTTCCGGGAGTGACTACTGACTCACCAGGTGAGCATGATTATTTCCACAACTGCCATGTAGCATTCACTCCAGGAAAGGCTAGTGGGTGCTGAGAAAATGTTAATAGGCCCAGGAGCCCTTTAATGAGGGGAAGCTCACAGTTGGTTCCTCTCTGCATAAGGTCATTAGGATTTATCCCAGTCTGAAAAGGCCAGGCACATGTGCAGGGCAAATACTAGTCTTGTAATCACTCAGCCACCTTATCCATCAGACCCAGAATGCTCTCTTAGAGTCAAACTGAGCAATGAATGTCTCCAAGAACAAAGTGTCTCCCTTATAGAAAGACCTCCATTCTTCATTTCTGGGGCTCCTAGAAAAACTGCCTGCAAAAGGATCTTGTTGACTGAGGAGATACCAAAAGTGAGGGACTTTTAGTCCAGGCTTACACATATGAGCAGCTTGCCTTTTGCATCCCAGCATCAGTTTCTGTAAGAGTCCCCAATTCCCATTCCTTCCAAAGACCCATGGTTTCCCCAGTGCTGAAGGACCCCACTGTGGTGGCTCCAGGTGTGGATCTAGACATTGTTGCAGAGAACGGTTCTCAGGCCAGTGGTATCCAGTTTATACAAGGAGCAGATAGCCTGAAGGCACTGCCGGCATTTAATACATCAAGTGTCAAAACGGCCTGAAGGCAAAGGCACAATGTAGCATATCAATGAATTCTTTAGAATGGGTTCCAGAATGTCTTATCACAAGGATATTTGAAAATCTGCTTTCATATCCCCAGGGTCCACAGGGTATCAATAAATTAGATGAAGACTAAAAATAAGTGATGCTAGACTGGGTAGAAGCTGCTGATTCCTAGCAGAGGCAAAGGAAAGGCACGAGGTGATGAATTTTAACTAGAGAAGTAGTCTTTATACAACTAATGTTGTTGTTGTTAAGTGCTGTCGAGTTGGTTGCGACCCACAGTGACCCTGTATAGGGTTTCCGAGGAGCAGCTAGTGAGCTTGAACCACCAACCTTGCAGTTCAAACGGCTTTGTGAATTGTCCTGGCAAAGTTGTGTGTGTTGAGCCATGAAGTTGGGTTGGGATAATGGAGGTCCAAATTATGAAGCTCTCAAATGAATCCCATTTTAATTCTCATCAGTTTCTGAGTCTTGAACCTAGATTAAGGTTTTTGGTATTTTCCATAGTTTCAGGATTTATGTCTTTGTTCAGATTCTTGGCTGGTACATGGATGTCTTTGAGACTCATGTCAAAGAATAATTATTTTCCAAGAATAAGAAACATTACCACTTAGATTTGTATTTGAATTGCAAACAGGGGACTCCATAGGGAGAAGGTATTTATTCTGTTCCTCTTTTTTGCAGTTTAACTTATAAATGGCAAGTGATTTTTAGCAGGACTTAGGTAATTTAGGCAGAAACAGAGAGAAAGGACAAAATAAGGACAATATATTGGCATTGGTTAATGTAGCAATTCACCAAATGAAATGATTTGGGGCTTGGTATTAAGTCAACGAACATGGTAGGAAATGAAACCAAATGACACACTGACTGAAAGGTTCTTCCCTTTTCAATCATCCTTTAGTCGTTCTGATCAAGAATGAATGTTTTGTCCAGTGCTGTTATATCTGTAACTAGTTTCAAACATTTGGGTTTCTACCACTTTTAGAAAGAGAAAATAGGTCTCAGCGGTAGAACATCTGGCAGTATCTAGCTAGAATTTAATAACCCTTTTTCACGGTTAATTTTTTCTATCTTACTTTCTGTTTAAGA
The DNA here is from genome assembly GCF_000296735.1 of Chrysochloris asiatica. NCBI lineage: Eukaryota > Metazoa > Chordata > Mammalia > Afrosoricida > Chrysochloridae > Chrysochloris > Chrysochloris asiatica. Next base: position 8,931,530 of record NW_006408542.1, read on the forward strand.
CAAATGATATGAGATTGCCATGTATGCCAGTGGTTTAAAATTTCTGTTTTAAAATAAATATAATGAAGTAAAAAACAAATAAAATATGGAGCTCTGGTAGGGTAGTGGTTGCGAGTCAGGCTGCTAACCTCAAGGTTGGCAGTTTGAAACTACCAGCTGTTCCACAGGAGAAAGATGAGGCTTTCTGCTCCTGTAAACATTTACAGCTTTGGAAACCCCGTACAGGGTCGCTATGAGTCGGGACTGACTTCATGGTATACCACTACCAAAAAACAAAAAATGAAACAACTTCTAAAAGTTGTATTAAGTGGTTGGAATGCAGCCAAAGCAAAGATTTAACAGGTGCATGAGAATGAGTTGAATTTAGGAAACACTGTTTTAACAGATTTAATACCAATCTAAAGAAAAGCAAGGCACCTTGCTTTTATCACTGGCTATATTATTCTTCCGGAGTCCTGATGTGGTGTTGTGGTCTAATGCACCAGACTGTCAGACTGCAAAGTCGTTTGAACTGCAAGCTTGGTGGTTCAAGCTCACCAACTTCTTGGAAACCCTATACAGGTCACAGTGGGTCAGCATCGACTCGACGGCACTTAACAACAACAACATATATTGTTCCAAACCTACTTTGGGTTCTTTAACACCATACTTTTATCCCATTGTCTGGAATAGTTTTCCATCTTCATATAATCAAACCCTACTTATCTTCAAAATACAGCTAGAGTTCCTTACATGAAACATCCTGCAATTAACTTACTTAGGAACGACCACTCTAACCTTGAATTCGTGTCTTAATACTCATGTGTATGTTGAATAGGGACACTTATTTTATGCTGTGTGTTTTGAATCACCTGTTCAGCATGTAAACTTAGAATTCCCTGGATGTCATAAATGATTAGTTAAGTAAGTGCTCGACTACTCCTTGAAAGATTGGTGGTTTGGATCCAGTCAGAGACCCCTTGGTTATTTGACTCTGAAATCTTTTTGGAGAAGTTCTATTCCATTACTTCCCATGAGTTGGAATTGACTGGATGACCCCTGATTAATAACCACAACAAAAACTTGCTGGGGATAGAAAAATATGTCTGTTTTCTTTGAACTGTCCTCAAATCCCACAGGACCAATCACAATGTATGGAATAGTTGTTGTTAGATGCAGTAGAGTCGATTTTCTACTAATAGGGACCCATCTGACAGCGTAAAACTAACCCGTAAGTTTTCTTGGCCGTGTGGCACTGTAGGATAAACACTGGACGGCTAACTGCAAGGTTGGTGGTTAAACCCACCAGCCGCTCCTTGGACACCCTACACTGGGTCACTCTGACTTGGAACCAACTACACAGCACTTAACAACAACAACAATATTTCCTAAAGCAGATCACCAGTTCTTTGTCCTAAAAAGTTACTAGATGGATTTGCAGGGCCAACCTTTTGATTTAGTATTGGACTACTTAAACATATTACCTCCAGAGTTCTTCATATAGCACATAGTAGATGCTCAATAAATACTCAAGAGTTTGACTCTCTAAGTCAGTGAGAGGTTTTAGAAAAGTCTTTTGTCTGTTATTTGCATAAATAATGATTCATTTATTTCACATGCCATCATATTTGTCAGCACAGCAGTAACCCTCACTTTCCAGGAACTGGTTGGTGGTGGTCTACTAGGAAGGGAGGCTCATACCTAGGTAATTTCTAGTACGGTATAGTAAGAGCTGAGGGGCTAGGGTTAGAGAGCAACTCCCTCTGTCTATGGGAGTCAGGAAAGAAATTTGCACTTGATCTGAGAGCATATATAAGACCTAGCCAGGTGAAGGTGGCAAGGATGGCTAGGAGGATTTAGGGTTAAGGAGAAGGGCATTCAGACAGAGAGAGACGTTAAAGCACAAAGGCACAGCATCACGGAAGGGCCAAGGTTATTTTTTTCTGATACATGTCATTTGATCATTTTATTTGTATGCACAGCTGGCTATATCCTAACTTACTGCTCTGTAATGCTATTGATGTATTAGCATTTATGACTTAGATTTTTGGTTTGGCAAAGAAGACAGATTCATTACATTTGGTTTTTCAGGTATTCATCCTTTAGACACCTTTTGGTTATCTATGGTGGTGGTGGTTATGTGCCGTGGAGTCGGTTCTGACTCATGGTGACCCTGAATAGGGTTTCCGAGGCTGTAAATCTTTATGGGAGCAGAAAGCCTCATCTTTTTCCCATGGAAGAGCTGGTACTTTTGAAGTGTCAACCTTGCAGTTCACAGCCCAATTAGTAACCACTACGCTACCAGAGCAACTTTTGTTGTCTCTGGAAATGGTTTAAGAGCTTTTGTTTTGTTTTGTTTTGTTTTGGGGGGGGGGGTGATTATATATAATGTTTGTTTCCTTTTCACGTTGAGCACTGGATCAAAAGCAGCCCATTTTCCAATGGCCAAGTCAGTTTCATCCCCTTACTTATATAGAATAAGAACAAGCTCTAGTTTTAGTTTTGTTTCAGAAAGAGAAAATAACTTCTCTCTCTCCCTTTGTCTCTTTTTCTCTGTGTGGGTTTACACACACATATACTATATAAACTATGTTTTATTGAGAAATTGGGGAATAGCACAGTCTTGGACTCCTGGTGTGGCACCATAGGATAAGCACTTGCCCTCAAGGTCAGTTTGAACTGCAAGGTCGGTGGTTCAAATTCACCATTTGCTCCTCAGAAACCTTATTCAGGGTCGTTATGAGTCAGAACTGACTTGACCGGCACTTAACAACAACAACAGCATCTAACTAAACAAACTCAACTTCGAGAACAAATGCATAGTTAGCAGGCACTGTGAAAATCAATATTGACAGGACATAAAATAATCTTGTTATAAAATAAATCACAGATGTGGAATCTGTTTTATCCTTCTGAGTAATTAATATTGTTTTGCAAATAACAGCAAAAAGTAAAAGCTAATAGTTATCTGGGACTGGAGAAATGCTGCTTTTCACTCATTCTAGGGCAGGTTGCATTTGGAACAGCTCCACTGCTGGGGTGCAGGTGAAGGGCTGAGTGGGACGTTCCATAGAAATCAGGAAGACACACATACCTATCACAGTCTATAGACCTGTTCCTGATTAACTACTGTTATCCTTTAAAGTGGTGATAGCTTCCAATCCCAATGAACAAAGCTGGATTTAGAAAACAGTAAAAGGCCAGCGGTAGGGCAATCCTACCCAAGGTTATCTGAATCCTGCAATCAGAACTATGGTGACAAGTCCAAGAGCACAAGTCTTTTGAAAGTCTCCAGGTCCTGGCTGACCTTTCTGGGCACTAAAGAGACTGGCACTTTAATTTTCATGATGAATATTCTGGGCTGGGTACCAGGACTGTTGAATAGAGAATGGGTCAATGACTACAGGGTAAATACCCAATCCTCGCTCATTCAGAGAACGAGTGTAAGTGATGATGCCAGTTGCTATTGATCTGACTACCTCTCATGGAAACCCTATTTGTGTCCGAGTAGAACTGCACTTCATAGGATTTTCAGTGACTGAGTTCCTAGAAGTAGATCACCAGGGTTTTTTCCTTAGGCACCTTGGGTGGACTTGGACCTCTAATGTCTCCTTTAGCAGCTGAGTGTGTTACCAATTTATATGACTCAGGGACTCTGCAAGGAGACAATGCTGGACCTTAGGCCTAGAGCCGAGTTCTGGGACATACTATACGATAAGCACTGGACTGCTGATCACAAGGTCAGCTCCTCAGAAACCCTATATGCACTTGCTTTATGCCAGAACTGACTTGATGGTGCTTAACATCAAGCTTAAGGCAGATCTGGGATAATCAGCTCATCACCGTGCCAGTGTTCCTTTATCTCTCCTCTGGAGATCTTGCAGATGTACTGTTATCTGTGCATGTATAGCTCATCTCATGCTTTCAGGAGGCAGGAAAGGCAGACAATGGAAAGGAACATAACTCAGCTTTTAAAGAAACTTCATTATTCATGGAATAAAAGACACCTGTCTGAGAAGTAAAATTGAGACAAAATCTGGACTACATAGAGACTTAAGAGGGAAAGGCCATGGGATCTCTCTTCTCTGTAGGTTCATGCTGTTCCTTCCACAATGCCTCCTGTTCTCCCCTGACGTGGTGGTAGTTTTTTGTTTTGTTTTGTTTTTGCCGATCCTCCATACTCCACACTTTCAGGGAAGCCACTGTATTGTTTAGCAATATTTCAGGGGGACACAGTCTAAAATGTGTGACTCCAATGTCTAATGACTTCAAGAACACTTGGAGATGCCTAGCTTCAAGTTAATCAAACTATGGATTTTGGAGGAGCATGATGAAATGAGTACCTGCAATGTTGATTATGGTAGAGGGAATCGGATGTTCTCTAGCATGAACTTTCCTGAAGACAGGTTGGCCTAGCAAAAGGATAAGCAGAAAATCAGCAGGATGGAGAACATTGGCTTGTTGTTAGTGCTTTGTGGAATTAGTAAGCTAAACATCACACCAGATGCATGCATAAAAGCAGTGTCAGTTTGGGAGTGAATGGTGGATTTCACCCTCAGAGCAGGCCTGCACAGAGTGAGTAGAGCTCTGATGAAGATCAGTCCTCATAGATGGGAGCTGGGTGCCATGAGCCAAACCAGATGAAGTGGACCCCACAACCCGCACAATCAGACTCCTTCAGGTCGGTGCCTAGAAAGGAATCTCCAGGTCCTTAAAGTTTCTGCTTTGAGAGGCATCATGGAGCAATAGCAAGCACTGAATGTGCGGACAGGTCTTAATGTATATCCATGCCAACAATAAAGCTTTGAGCAGGCCACTTCCCCAGTTCTCCCAATGTAAAATGGGGATATTAGCTCCTGCTCTGTCTTGGTTACAGGTTTCAGTAGATTTAAATGATATGACGTCTGGGAACATGCTCATTGCATTTATTTCATGGGCAGCCCAGATAGTAGTGTGTTTTTATTCTTACAAACTTTGTGAGGGTAGTTATTGTCATAGCAACTGTCTGGATTAACCAGGTCTAAGAGTCCTGAAAGGGTGCTGCAGGATAAACCACTGGACTGCAAGGTCAGTTTGAATAGCAAGGTTGGAGGTTCAAATCCACCAGCCGCTCCTTGAAAACCCTATACAGTGTTGCTGTGAGTCAGAACCAACTTGATGGCACTTAACAACAACTTCACAACAGAGGTTTCATTAGAGCCCTGGTATGATGCTTTAGGATAAGCACTGGACTGCTAACTGCAAGATCTGTGGTTCAAACTCACCAGCCGCTCCTTGGAAACCCTACACAGGGTTGCTGTGAATAGGAATTGACTGGAAGGCACTTAACAACATTGAGTTCAGTGAGGTTTCATTGAGGTCATGGCTCAGCTAACTGCCAGTTCCAACTGTTGTTTGCTGCCACAAAATGCTACCCAGGACTGACCTGGGAATCAAAAGACCTGGTATTCAGTGCCAATTTTGTCATATGATTAGTGTTCACATGTGCAACTCAGTTTCCTCAACTGCAGAATGAAGCTGACCTCAAAGGAGCTTTGCTCTCTGTACTTTTGGAATGGAGTAACGCAAATGTGTTTAGCTATCAGGATTTTCATACTCTGTCTTGTTAAGAAATCATATGTAAGTCTATTCCATGATGAACATAATATGAATGGAATAATACTGTTAGACAGGTATAGTGAGTACTATAGGATTTCATTAACCAGGGAACTGCATAGCTTCATATCTTAGAAATTTTGAGGATCAAACATGCCCTTCTCTTCTTCAATTTGAGCCAGAATAGTGAATTTTACTAAAGAAAATCCCTATTTGTACTCTAGTTTCCACCTTTTGGGGTTGCCTCTCATTTTTTCTCTTACTAGAATTAATATTTACAGCATTTATTAGATAGAGCAGGGGTTTTAATAGGCTATGGGTTTGATGTGCTATTTCAAAACACTGGTAGGAACGAAGGACTTAGGGAAGAAGAGCTCCGAGGAGTGCTGGGGTAAGGGCAATTATCACACCTACAGGCTGAAGGTCATAGGACTTGGCTCTAAATCCTGCTGGTGGTTTGAGTAGACTGATTAATCTCTCTGGACCTCTGCATAAGCTGAAAGGCCAACTATCCATTTTGAATCATTCTGCTATTCAGTGCTGTGTCTGAACTGAAGTGGAGGAGTTCAGCAGCCCATGTTACTAAGCTCATTCAATAACAGGATTGTGACAGACACCAACAAAGATACACTCAGCAGAGGAGACCAGATAATAATGAAAGTATGAAGAATAGCAGCAGAAAGAAATCTGTTTTTGCAAAGTTTCATTTTGGACAGAGAACTTTGAAACTTGTTGGTTTAAGTTAATTCCAACTCTTGATATGCTATTTTCAAAATTAGAATGTTCTGAATTATTTCCTGTCTCTGTACTTTTATCTATCTGTCCAGTTTAAAGATAAAGTAATAGAATATTGATAGTTGTACAAAATATTGGAAAAGGCCATGCAAGGCAGCTGTTAGTGCTACCTTTTTATACTTATCTCCTTCTCTAAATCTGCAGAAATGACCCTGAGAATATTTTGAGTCAAAAGAGAGGATGCTGCAGGTAAATACCTTCCTTCTAAATGTAAGATTACTTCTGAATTGCATTATACACATATAATTCAACAACACAGGCTGAATACTAATCTGAATTTAAATGGTTTAAACTATTGGACTCTCATTTCGAATTTTTATAGAGCACCTTGCAATATTCTTCAAGTGGTAGAAATGTTTCTTGCTACCATGTTATTCATGCTAAAACCTAAGTCCCCAAAGAGGGACTCAGGCTGAATAGTAGGATGTGTGGGAAGGGACTATTTTACCTCTACCAAACCAGAATTATCTATACTATTAATAGGACCATGAGGTCAGGTCATGTAGCAGTCTATTGTTTCCTTGAGGCCAGCAATGTGTCTTATTTATTCTAGAACTCTTTGGAACCTCAAGCCAGCACACTGCGTATCATCAGCGTTGTATGAATGAATGTTCATATGTTGACCAGTGTCAAATGGAAATAATTAAAGACTTTCCATATAAATTAGCTTACAAATAAATACAACATACATGTTATTAATGTGTAAGATGTTAGCTGTGTAAACCAGCCAGAATACACCATGTGCCACAACTACATGTTAATACAGGTTACTTAAGATTTGTTTTTTGCTTTACTTTCAAGGATATTCAGAAAAATGAATAACAATAAAAAATATATATATATCTTACCATACATGTATTTTCCTTCATTAAAAGCAAACAAAAAATGAGAAATAATTGTTTAAAGTGTAATTAAATATGATGATAACAGATAGTAAAAATTACAATTCATGTCATTAAACTTTAGAAATTCATACCTGTTATTGTGAAGCCACCTAAAAAAAAAAAAAGAAAAACAAATAAATGTTACAATTTTTTTTAAACTTGACCTCTAAATAACAAATACCAGTGATATCAGACTGCTTAACCACCCACCCAAATGACGAAAATTTGTCAAACTATATTTACAATACAGAAAAATCTGGAAATGTCTGTATATGGTAGAATCTACTAATCTTTTTGTTTTAAGATTATGGAATTTCATGCACAAATTTAATTCTTGTGCGTAACTAAGAAATCACTGGTTGTTTTTTTTAAAGGTTTAACTAAATTAAAAATGTATTATAAATTATATGACCTTAAGAAAAACGAAGTCTTAAGCAATAATCTTGTTAGCAAACCAGAAGAGGTAAAAGATTAATCAGAATGCACTGTATCACCTGACAGAAATGGAAAATAGCCTAGAAAAAGGGAGAGGAAATGCAAGAAATGAAATGCTTACCAAGCTCATTCAATAACAGGGCTGTGAAGGAAACAGACAAAGACAAACACAGAATAAGAGACCAGATGAATAATGAAAGTAAGAGGAATATCAGCAGAAAGAAATCCAGGCAGATCCGATTAGAGTGATAGGAAGCCACTGTTACACAATGGGTGCACCCCAAGGAAATGGGGTATTGGGAATAGTTCCAAGTAAACAATTCCAACAGAATGTACTTCAAGTATATATGACTGATTTTATATTATGTATGTATATATATGTACATATACAAACAAAAGCAATTTTATGTTTAAAGGAAATCTCTGTGCATATGTTTATGTAGAGCGTATGTATTTAGTTTACTATATGTAGTAGATATATTTTATCAAGTCAATCCTAAGATATGTTGGAGTGTGTTTTCTTCATTAAATTTGCCTGGGAGTTGGTCAGTTCAACATATGGATGTCTTAAATCAGCTAGGATCTCAAGTATTGTATCTTTCATTCAATGAGAAGAGATAAAACATCCTAAAAATGTTGTGGCCGGTATGACAGGAAGGAGATTTGGACTCATGGGTAAACTCTTTCTCTCTCTGTAGGTTCTATTTTTAAGATATTTTGGCCTATTATGAAATACATTTTTGTGTGTGTCTTAAACCTAGGACCCAAGTCCCAGGAATTCATTTTTAAGTGTGTCTCCTTATCTCTGACTTTTTGCACATTATAACTGAATAACCTTTTAAATTTAAATACTTTTGCTGTTGTTGTTGTTGTTGAGTGCTCTGAGGTCGGTTCCGATTCATAGTGACCCTGTATAGGGTTTCTGAGGAGAGGTTGGTGAGCTTGAACTGCCCTCATTGCTGTTCAAACCGACCTTGCAGTCCATTGCATTGACCCTCAGTGCCACACCAGGACTAGTGGACATACAATTCCATGAAAATAAATAAATAATAACAGGGCAGTGAGTTGGGGACAGAAGTTGCATGCTTTTCTTTTTAGGTTATGTGCTTTAAACTCAGGACTCTGTACAGCACTCTGTTTTAGTGAAACAAACAAACAAAAGTACGCTATACATAGTACTGAATTTAAGGTTTCTGAGCTAAATGTATGAAACAAATTATTTCCTAAGTAGTATATGGGAACTTTAAGGAGCTCTGGTAGCGTAGTGGTTACGAATTGGGCTGCGAACCTTAAGGCCAGCAGTTCGAAACTACCAGCTGCTCCGCGGGAGAAAGATGAGGCGTTCTGCTCCCGTAAAGATTTACAACCTCGGAAACCCTGTACAGGGTCGCTATGGGTCGGATCCGACTCGATGGCACTTAACAACAACAACAACAATATGGGAACTTTACAATTGTTTTCAGGCCCAGTTTTCCCTTTAATGCCAATGGTACTAGATGGTAATACTTTTGAACTAGTCAGTAGTTTTATTTATAGTGACAGAATCCACTTGGCGGGTGTGAAAACCGGATAGTACTAGCAAGGAATTTTAATTTGCTTTTACATGACAGCATTATTTTACTACAGGACAATTGAAAGCTATCTCCATAACAGTCTTCCTTTTTAAATAAAAGGCAATTCTTCTGAGGGCTACATTTTGAAGTAAGTGCTTTTTCCTGTATGTTAATGAGGCATTTTTTATTCCATTTTTGTAAGGAATCAGCACAATTTTCCAAAGTGTCTTTTTCCTTCCAGCTACTGCCTCCTGTACATATTAAATAGGCTCCATCAAAACAGCCCCCAGGACTCCCTGCTTCACTACCCTAAAGGCTACAGACATAATTTGAGCATGAGTAAATCAGTGGTATACATCGGGTTTGTTTTTGTTTTTGTTTTTTGGTGGCCTTTGAGTTTTATATTTCTCACAAATGTGGTATTAGTTATGTTTCCCCAAATGTTGGGTCAACTGTGAATCAGTCCTACATATTTAATTTTTCCCTACATGCAGAAATAAAAGTAAAAAGTTTTGCAAAGTGGTTCATCCATCGAACCATTCTCTAGGTGCTTCTTGCCAATCAATTTCAAACAGTTAGTAAGAACTATGGAGTCCTGGTCTAGTAGTATTGTTGTTGTTGTTAAGTGCTGTCGAGTCGGTTCCGACCCATAGCGACCCTGTACAGGGTTTCCGAGGTGTAAATCTTTACGGGAGCAGATCGCCTCATCTTTCTCCCGCGGAGCGGCTGGTAGTTTCGAACCGCTGACCTTAAGGTTCGCAGCCCGAGTCGTAACCATTACGCTACCAGAGCTCCTTGGTCTAGTAGTATAGTGGTTACAAATCGAGCTGGGAACCTCAAGGTCAGCAGTTCGAAACTACCAGCTGTTCCGCGGGAGAAAGAAAGATGAGGCTTTCTGCTCCCGTAAATATTTACAGCCTCGGAAACCCTGTGCATGGTCACTAAGAGTCGGAACCACCACCACCATGGAGCTCTGGTGTGGTGCTGTGGGTTAATGTGCTGGACCGCAAAGTCTCGGCAGTTGATCCTTGGAAACCCTATACAGGTTCACTATAGGTTGGAATCAACTTGAGGGCACATAACAAAACAACAACATTAATATATGGGGAGTCTTGGTGTGGCACTGTGTGTTAATGTTCTGGACTGTAAGGGCGGTTTGAATATTAATTAAGCTCAGCAGTTCAAGCTTATTAGCTGCTCCTCAAAAACCCTATACAGTGTCCCTATGAGTCGGCACTGACTCGTTAACTGACACTTAAGAACAACAACCTGACTATAAGGGAATCCTGTTGTGGTGCTGTAGGATAAGCACTGGACTGCTAACTGCAAAGTTGGCAGTTGAAGCCTACCAGCCACTTCTTGGAAACCCTATGTATAGGGTAACTGTGAGTAGGAATGACTAGGGGACACTTTTCAATAACAACAACATTAATATATGGAGTGCTCATTTAGCATTTTAAATGAACAGTATTTCTACTAAATAACCATTGTGTTGAGAATAATTATAGAATGCCTTAGAAAAAGCTATCAAATAAAAATGAACTGCAAAGTTAATCTAAAATTCCTGGTGTTCCGTATCAAATATGTTGTTGTTGTAGCTGTTAAGTGCCATCAAGTTGGTTCCACCCATAGCAACCCTGTGTAGGGTTTCCAAGGAGCAGCTGGTGAGCTTGAACCGGCAACTTTACAGTTCAAATCTAGGTCTCCTGAAATAAACTGAAATTAAAAATAGGAAAGTTGTCTTTTCTATCTTCTTTTAAAAATTCTTTGAACCTACAAGTATGAATCAAAATCTAGTTATAAGAACAATGCTCTTTACTTTTTCTTTTTACTATGTATGTAAACAATTTATCACAATTTGAAATAATTTTATGGTCAAAAGATTTCAGACCTTACAGCTGTATAGGGTCTTGAGCAAGGGCTAAATTCTAACTGGAGGATCACATCATTATTTTCAAAAAATTGATATGAGTATAGTTTAATATTGATGGGAAATTTAAAAAGTCATATTTGATTATATGAGATATTTCAAAATGAACTCTAGGATATTAATAACACTACTTTTTAAGAATTCTTGCTTTTATTATTTATTTTATGTTTTTAAATCTGAGTCCCTAAAGAAATCTAATTATGGAATTCTTCTGATACTTCCTATAGTTGTCATCTCTCATCCAAATTTGCTAAAAGGTATCATGTAGTAGTTTTTGTCACTAGCATTTAGTAAATATTGGTAGTTTAAACCAAATTTTAGAATGATCCTTATGTAGTGAAAAACTAAACAGAAAAAAACATTCTTTGATTTCATCTCTTCTACATAACAGAAATGTCTTCCAGCATTTATTAACTCTGGTTGCAATCAAGGTTAGTTTGCATTCCTGACGGAAATGGGCATTGCTTGGTGCACTTGTCAGTTAGGGAAGGGAAATGAAGCTTCTCAAGCTTTAAAGGAAATGAAGTATAGTTCTGGGAAGCCAAGGAAGAGAAGAGCATTAAGTGTGAGAGTAGGGAGACACGGAGAGAGAAGAGTACAATTTCTCGCTGGTATGTCTTTGTATACTCTCACACCTTTCATTCCTCTTCTTATCCATTTTGGCTCCTCAAGCACAAGGGAGAAACTGCACTCTTTCTCATATTCCTCACGGTCATATATTCTAATGGTAATGATCTTCCTGTGGGAACACAAGACAAAGGCAAAACAAATGGTTGGAGTCACACGCTCATGCTCTTGGTGTCCACCAAGGTGAATGTTATTGTGATGTTATGGAGGTAGAACCGGCAGCACATGAACCTCCTGAGTATGTAAAAGGGCATTTTGGATAATGTCACTTGGCCCCAGCAAGTTTTTTTTTTCTAATTCATCACTTTCACAATTCTTCTTGCATCCAGTAGAAGAAATTAGAAGGGACGCCATATTAGGAAGAAAATTCGAAAGTTGACTTCATTTTGCAATTGCAGAGCATCTGCACCAACTTTCCCAGAAAGGGTTGCCTTATTGATTCCACTGAAAATGAACATCTCAGATCTGTAATGAGCACAGTAGCCAAGTTTGGCTGACGTAGCTACAGGCCTAGCCTACTGTGACCCACGTGAGGTCCATGCCCTGTTACATACGTGGAGGGATGTGTGCGTTTTAAGTCATGTTCTGAAGAGTGCAGGCATCCAGGGGTGGCACAGGCCAGCAGACGCTGTTGGGCTCAACCCTGAAGCAGCTCCCCCACCTTTCTTCTCACTCATCTCCACCAGGCGGGGTTCTCCAATCTCAAGGAAGAAGGTCTTGTTTTTTTCATACTCCTCATCATCAATTACCTTGACTGATATTGTTTTGCTGAAACAGAGAAGAATAGAGATTGACGAACACAGGAAAGCAGAAAGAGAAGAGAAGAAACTTAGGAAAGAGGAACACAAGGTTAACGAGCTGCACTTCCAGACAAGAGGCAATTGAGAGATTTTTGTACTTTATGTCTTTTCTTTAAGAATTGTCTGGAAGCAGAGGAGTACTTCACTGCCTAGGACCAATGAATTATGTGAGGCAAAATATAGGACTCAGTTCAAATAGGTTTGTCATCATGATGGGAAGGAAGAACAGAGATTATAATAAGAAGAAAAGAAAGATATATTTATTTGGTGATTGCTCTAATATAAGAGGATTGTTTATGCTGTGCCTTAGAATTCATTACCTGGGGTGGGAGGGGGTAGGAAATCAATAAATCATTTAAAAATATTAACAGACATTATCTCTTACTGATTGCGGACCATTTTTAAATTTCCTTCTTTGTGCTTTATTGTATTTCCAAAAGTAACATTTTTATCACAAAACTGCATTAGCATAATAAATGGGTAAAGGCGTCACAAAAGAAACTGTAAGGTCTTTATCTTCTTCCATTCAATGTCTTAGAATCAAACTCTTATTCAACTTAATCAGATTTTCTACCTAGAATACAAGGGGAAGTTTTGTTTGTCTTTCTAAACCTCCCAGTAGCTGTTTTGATAGTGAGGAAGAGGAATGGGAATCCTGATGTTAAAGTAATTTCATCCTTCCCATTATTCGGTTTCGATTTTAACAAGCATGTCAATTACACTACTGTTAAACCCCAGTGATAAACCAAACCAGTTCAACAAGACTCCTTCCTCAAATCCAACTTTTATGAACTAAGGCTCCATGACTGTGAGTGACTGACAGGCAGGTAAGACAAATGCAAATATTACACAAATCCCAACTCCCTGTTAGCATCCTTCGTGACTCTGAAAATAAATCCAACGTTGTTGTTGTTGCTAAGTACCGTGGAGTCGGTTCCGACTCGTAGTGACCCTGCACAGGATTTCCAAGGCTGTAAATCTTTACGGGAGCAGAACGCCTCATCTTTCTCCCATGGAACTGCTGGTAGTCTCGAACTGCTGACCTTGAGGTTGGTAGCCCGATGCGTAACCACTATGCTACCAGAGCTCCTTAAATCCAACATTACCTCTTAATTAATAAGGTCTTAAACACTTCATGTATTACAAATTACTCATAAACCCTTAAACACTTATTTGTCCTTGAAAATATATATATATATATTTTAGTAACTGGCCAGGAACATATCTGACTGAAGTTTGTCAGGCAATGTGGGTGTATAGAGATAAAGCTTTAATGGCATGACATTCTTTAGTTTTGGAGGGATTTTCTAGGAACTCTAGAAAGAAGTTGATTTATAATCTTTCTTTTTTTAAAATGATCAAAGCCATCAGGTTTCATCTAGACCTATGTATACGAATGCGCATCAGTCTTTCCTGGAATGAAGGTGGAAAGTGGTTGTAGGTAGAAATTGCTTTAATTCTCAGAATTTCTCAGCCCTCAAGGTCAAAGGTTTTGGTCTTAGCAGTGTAGCTGTGAGATCAAATGATTTGGTCAAGACCTCTGGGGCCCATAACCTACTTTGCTCTTCAGTTTAAGACTATCCCTGCATGGTGCTCACAGCCCAGTTTTTTACTACTCATGGAAGTGCCTTTTCTATCTCAACTCTGTCCTCAAAGACTGAAATCCCAAGACTAAATAAGCAACTCTGAATAACTAAAATAACAGTCTTTTTGTTTTGTTTTGTTTTTAGAGTAGATAGATATTTAAAAACCTTCCAATCATGTGACAAATTCAACTACAAAGATACAATGGACCACCGTGCCTAATTTCTAGAACTACTTTCTAGAAGTCACTTATTTACCAGATATATATAATCAGCCTGCTCTAACTAAATCATGATATATTATTATTCCTTAATAGGCAAACATACAAAATATTAGCAAAAGCAAGAAAAGATGCATGGAATAATGAATAATACATGCAGTTTCCATTTCAGAATGAAATCTGATGTTATAATTGAGATGAAGTTTACCTATAAAAATCTATCAAATATCTATCTTCTGCCATCAAAACATATATTGTAGGGTTTTTTTAACCTTACACCCTTGCAATCCTAAAGCATATAGTTGTGCATCTTTACTAAAGCAATCAACATTATATGACCAAGTATAGGAAAGTGTTGATTGGTTGAGACTACTGTCCTCTGGGCCTGAAATCCCAACATACAATATCTGGTTATTTCACATTGTTGTTGTTAAGTGCTGTCAAGTTGGTTCTGACTCATTGGGACCCTGTATAGGGTTTGAGCTGGTGAGTTTGAGCCACTGACCTTGTGGTTTAAACTGACCTTGCAGTCCAGTGATTTATTCCACTGTGCCACACCAGGACTCCTATTTCATATTGTTGTTGTTACATGCGGTTGAGTTGGTTCCGACCCACAGCAAACCCTGTATAGGGTTTCCAAGGAGTGGCTGGTGAGATTGAACTGCCAACCTTGTGGTTCAAACCGACTTGGCAGTCCAGTGCATTACCCCACAACACCACTCTAGGACTCAGGGCCATCAAACCACAATGTTTTCCCACCTCCTGCTGCCAGATTGTCATGCTGTAAGGCTCTTACCAGCATTACTTACAAACATTTGAAATCTTTTTCTTCATTTTGTAATCTCAATCTAATCCATCATCTCATCACATACTTTACTGGATTATACAAATAAAAAAGGAACAGAAGAGATGGTTGAAATAGGCCTGCTAATGGAGTCAATATTTACTTATGTAAGATTTGAGACTTAAAATAGGATAAGCAATCGACCACCGTATCCATTTGAATCACAAGGTCGGTAGTTCAAACTCACCAGTCGCTCCTGAGAAACCCTATGTAGGGTCACTATGGGTTGGAACTGACTCAACAGTTAACAACCCATAATTGATGTTAACAACAACAACAACAGACTCATGCCTAAAGGGCAACATAACTTATGCACAAATAAATAGAAAGAACCAAACAACAAATTGTTTATTATCCTTGGTTAATATAATTTAATCCTCTGTTATCATAATAACTTTATTTTCAGTATCCTGAGTTGCTGATGAATATAAGAAGTATAATTATCTGGCTTCACATGATTTGTCTGTCCAAAAACAAATAAGCATTATAATTTTTTCAGTATTCAGTAACTATGATTTTAGAAATATCATAGATAAAAGAAAAATGTACTCTGTAGATAACTGGCAAAGGTGCTTAAAATAGATACAATTTGCATAATGGCATATCATTTCAAAATCATTAATAATAGAATCAATACTGCCCCTGACAGGAGGACTTATTAAATTATATATTGATTTTGCTCCTTTTGCACAGTAAAGCTATTAATAGGAAACTTGATTGTTAAAGGATCTTTCAGTTGATCTAAAGTGGCAGGTGAAGTCAGTTAAATTGGAATGAATTGGTGATATCCATCTTTTGCTTCCAAATAAGGATATGTCTGCCCCTTAGCAAAGGTGGTGGTGTTTATATGCCATGGAGTCGGTTCTGACTCATAGTGATCCTGTATAGGATTTATGAGGCTGTAAATCTTTACAGACGCAGAAAGCCTCATCTTTCTCCCATGGAGCAGCTGGTAGTTCCGAACTGCTGACCTTGCGGTTCACAGACCGATTCGTAACCACTACGCTACCAGAGCTCCTTATAGCAAAGGTAGCAAAGGTGAAATAGGCCAATGTAGATTTTAAAGCACACTCTTGGGATGTCTTCTATACATGAAAGTAGCAATCAGGAAATGAAATGATGCATTACATTAGGCAAATCTGCTGCAAAAGACCTCTTCAGAGTGTTCAAGAGCAATGATGCCAGTTTTAGGACTAAGGTGCACCTGACTGAAACCATGATATTTTCAATCACCTTATCTGCATGTGAAAGTTGGACAAGGAATAAAGAAGATTAGAGAACAATTGACGCATGTGAATTATGGTGTTGGAGAAGAATATTACAGTACCATGGACTGCCAGAAGAACAAACAAATATTTGTTGGAAGAATTTGTTGCAACCAGAATGCCCCTGATAAGCCAGGTTTGAGAGACTTCATCTATCTATCATACTCTGGACATGTTATCAGGAGGGGACCAATCCCTGGAAATGGTCATCATGCTTGGTAAAGAGGAAGGTCTAAGAGAAAGAGAAAGACACCCATTGGGATGGATTGGCACAGTGGCAGCAGCAATGGGCTCAAATGTAACAATTGTGAGGATGGCCCAAAACCACGCAGTGTTTTGTTCTGTTGTCCATAGGGTCACTATGAGTCGGAACCAACTCCACAGCACTTAACAACAATGATCTTTCAGAAGCAGTTCCTGGGAACTGTCTTCTAGATACCTCAGGGTGGGTTTGAACCTACAACCTTTAAGGTAATAGCCAAGCTATTACCCATTTTTGCCACACAGGGACTCCTTGTTGTTGTCATTAAGTGCCTTCCAGTCGGCACTGACCCATAGTGAATCTGTACAAGGTTTCCAATGTTGTTAAGTGCCTTCGAGTTGATTCCGACCCACAGCAACCCTGTATAGGTTTCCAAGGAGGAGCAGGTGAGCTTGAACCACGGACTTTGCAGTTCAAACGACCTTACAGTCTGACGCACTAACCCACAGTGCCACACCAGGACTCCTAGGGCTTCCAATAAGTAGCCTTAAGAGTCCTCCAGTCTGCATACCACCATTTCCAGACCCAGGCTCACACCACTTCTGTTGTCACAAGCAGTCCCTCTTTCTGAGAACACAGATTCATATTGGCTATACTCTGACTCTGCTTACCAACCAAAGGGAAGTTGTAAGAAATCTGTTCTTATTTCTTTAGATTAACAAGTTAACAAAAACAAGACTGGAAGTTAGGTAGATATAAACTTTCATCCAAACACAACTCTTAAATTATTACTTTTATTGATAAGGAACTAATAGAAAAATGAATGTCATTTAATTTTCAACTACCATGATTATTACAAAGAAGATAAGAATTTCTCACTTGATATTTTGCATCTCTGTGAAGTTGAACAGCATACTACATAAACTATATTTTATAGAAATTAGCAAAATAGATATAAATCTTTTGATAATACTCAGAAATATCTCTTTATGGACAGATTAAATAAACCTATCTGTATGGAAGTACATTTCGGTTCCTTTTTGAGAAGCAAAGCATTTGATCAATGCATTCACTGGAAAAATACAGGTTTTTGTTTTTGTTTTTTTTTTTTTCCTTTAATTTTTGCAGTGGCATTCATTTGATGATCCTAAGCTAATATCTCTCCTTTCCTTTTCAGTTCCTCTCTCTTGTCTCAAAGGCACTACACCTTCAAGTAAACTAACAAGGTGTCTGTAGAACTGCTGGTGACTGAGGCAGCCAGTGAGAAAGGAAATGCAAGAGGTGGCCTTATTACTGTAAGCTAAAAAAGAGGATCTTTCAAAGTATATTTTAGTCTTTGTTCATTAAGCCAAAGTATTATCATAGTCTCATTTTCAGTTTAAGCCTCAATTTGCCCATCTGTGGGTTCTTTTTCCCCAGGCTGCCCTTGATGGTGGAAAAAGTTGAGTTGTAGAATTAGAGAGAAGAGACTCATCCTTTCTAAATCCTCACACCAAAGATTTTAGTGGTAACCTTTATATTTAGATACCATCATGGTTGTTTAAAAAATAAATACAGTTTTTACCCTGTCTTCAGCATGTCTAAGAAGGCAATACAATGACTTGTGAATTTTTTTTTTTGTCTGCTATAGGAAAATGGAGTCCTGGTGTGGCACTGGACTACTAACCTCAAGGTAGGCAGTTCAAATCCACCAGTTGCACCTGTGAAATACAACGTCACTATGAGTTGGAACCCACTTCAGGGCATTTAACAACATCAGGCAAAAATGCAGCTGAGAGACAATCTTTTCTGGGCATTTGTTTCTTTAGACCAAGCTATCTACATATTTCCCCCCAGATCGTTCTTAAGTATAAAAAGATAAGGATATTTATTAATTAAATATTTAGTAATTTAGTAATGTTTAGAACTACCACATCATTTTTGTTGTTGTTGTTGTTGATAAATACCACTGAGTCAGTTCTAACTTACAGCAACCTTGTACAGGGTTTACAAGGAGAGGCTGGTGGGTTTGAACCACCAATCTTGTAGTTAGCAGTCCAGTAGGATCCTACAGTGCCACTTCAGGACTCCACATCATTTTGTTGTTGTTGTTGTTAAGTGCTGTTAAGTCGGTTCCAATTCACAGAGATCCTGTATAGGGTTTCCGAGAAACAGCTGGTGAACTTGAACCACCGACCTTGAGGTTCAAACCGACTTTACAGTCCAGTGCATTAACCTACAGTGCCACACCAGTACTCCAAATCATTTTTTTTTTCTTAAATGTTTTATTGTGAATTATGTGATAGTTTACATGAGAGAACATTAGTTTTACATTCATTCTATCGTATATCGTCTCATTGCCATGGTTACAATCCCCTCCATGCAATCCTTCCCCGTACCCCCCAGGTCTTCAGCACACAATCGCTCTCCC
>NW_006408542.1:8954377-8961631 GCF_000296735.1 Chrysochloris asiatica
AACCCTGTACAGGGTCGCTATGAGTCGGTTCCGACTCCACGGCACATAACAACAACAACAACATTGCCAACCACAAGATACCTTATCATTTCCCTGTTTAGGATGTTGAATATTACTTTAAAGGACTTGGATTGCTATTTTAAATTAATATAGATAGAAGTTTTTCTGTTTTACCTTTGAATGAACACAGATGACCTACATGAACTATGATAGAATTTCTATTCTAATTGTAAAAGGAATGCAGTACCTATTGTACTCAATGAGGTTCTTGTTATTTTTTGTTAAGTGCCATCTGGTCGGTTCCAACCTATAGCAACCCGGTATGGGGTTTCCTAGAAGTGGCTGGTGAGCTTGAACCACTGACCTTGTGGTTCAAACTCACATTGCAGTCCATGGCATTAACCCAAGCACCACACCAGTACTCCTATCTGTATTAAAAAGTTATCCTTGAGGGGATGAAGGTCCTATTAGGATTCAATGAAAAAATGTAATGAACTTGGCTTAATGACTGAGGATTTTGAGAACTTAATCAGTAGCCTTGGTTTCAGGGTTGGGGGCTTGTTGGAAATGCATCTGGATTCCAGAATTAGAATCTCTATTTGAATGAAGATCCTCAAATAACTCCTATTATACACGTTAATCTTAAAGAAGAACCAATTTAGGGAGTCTGTGTTGTTGTTGTTGTTAAATGCCGTCGAGTCGGTGCCGACCCATAGCGATCCTGTACAGGGTTTCAGAAAACCTCATCTTTCTCTGGCGGAGTGCCTGGTAGTTTTGAACTGCTGACCTTAAGGTTCACAGCCCAATTTGTAACCACTACGCTACCAGAGCTCCTTAGGGAGTCTATAGAGGGCCTTTCATCAAGCTGGACAATCAATTAAAAGTCAAAATGAACTTGTGTTTCCAAACTCTGTCTGCACATTAAAATCACCTGTTGTTGCTGTTAAATGCCGTCGAGTCGGTTCTGACCCATAGTGACCCTGTATAGGGTTTCTAAAGAGTATCTAGTGAGCTTGAACCGTCAACCTTGTGGTTCAAACCATGTTTGCAGTCCAGGTATTAGCCCACCAAGCCACACTAGGACTCCTGTGTTGTTGTGTTGTTATTTGCCGTGGAATTGGTTCTGACTCATAGTGACCCTGTATAGGGTTTCCGAGGCTGTGAATCTTTACGGGAGCAGAAAGCTTCATCTTTCTCCCGCAGAATGGCTGGTAGTTTTGAACTGCTGACCCTAAGGTTAGCAGCCCAATTCGTAATTGCTACCAGAGCTCCTTGCAGAGCTATGAAAACTACAAATGCCTGGGCCCCATTCCAGATCAGTTAAATCAAACTTTCTGGTTGTGGGTCCCTATGGACTAGTGGTAAAAAAGTTTTTCAGATGATTCAAATATGCCGCAGAGTGAAAATGTCACTAGCTTATGAAAAGCCCTAATTTATAGTCTGATGTTTAAAAGAATGCATTAAGTACATACTAGAACTGTGAGGAAGTTATAGTCGACGCTCAGTTTTAGCTCTAATTTGTATTCTAGGTTGAACCATAGGAGAAAGATTTTAGTTTGTCCTTCACTAGTGTCTTTTCTGGACTTCATAGTGTACTTAAAATTGTGGCTTCCTCCTCTCAGGAAATGTTGATCTCTGCATCAGCCTTAGTCGTGTAAGTGAGAAAACCCCTTTAGCATGTAGACTGCTGAGTTTACACTCATGCAGGGTGACTTCCTTCTCAGGCAAAGTGATGGGAACTCTGGTGACATGCTTTTACACAAAAGTGGTTTTATCTGGAGAGCAGAAACACAACCAACAAAACCTACCCCACTGCTTTCATGTCAGTTCAGACTCATAGCAACCTGACAGGACAGAGCAGAGTTACCCCATAGGGTTTCCAAGGCTATATGTTTTATGGAAGTGGTGGTGGTGGTTATGTGCCGTGGAGTCGGTTCTGACTCATAGCGACCCTGTACAGGGTTTCTGAGGCTGTGAATATTTACAGGAGCAGAAAGCCTCATCTTTCTCCTGCGGAACAGCTGGTAGTTTCGAACTGCTGACCTTGCAGTTCACAGCCCGATTCGTAACCACTACGCTACCAGAGCTCCTTTATGACTTTGAAGTAGATACCTTATTTTTTGCCCACAGAACAGCTGGTGGGTTATAACTACTGGAGTTTTGATTGGCAGCCCAGTCCAATGCCTAGCCATTGTGCCATCAGGGCTTCTGCAGAAACCTATCCATTTTCAGTTTCCACAGTAGACAATAATACGTCTGAGGGAGCCACTGATTTGGAACCACTGTGGCTGACTATAGTCTCTCCATGAGGAAGAGAGCACTCTTAGACTACAGAAA
Organism: Chrysochloris asiatica; assembly: GCF_000296735.1. Lineage (NCBI taxonomy): Eukaryota > Metazoa > Chordata > Mammalia > Afrosoricida > Chrysochloridae > Chrysochloris > Chrysochloris asiatica. The sequence goes on from NW_006408542.1 coordinate 8,956,715, forward strand.
GTGACCCAGGACCGATGACATAAGAAGGGAGTAGACCCTGCAACTTCTCTGACCATAGTGATGTCACCTCGTACAGTAAGTTTGACATTTGATGCACATTGCACTAGATATTAAAAGCTTAGGGTAACTGCTTACAACTAAAAAAGAAAAATACTGCAACCCAAATGAAATACGGCCAAGGAGCACAGGAAAAGATGTGTAACATCATTAACCATTGTTGTTAAGTGCCTTTGAGTCACTTCCAGCTTATAGCAACCCCATATGGGCCTGCAAGGAGGTGATGGTGGGTCTGAACTGCCAATCTTGCAGTTAGCAGTCCAGTGTTTATTCTACAGCACCACACTAAGACTCCATAAGCCAGTGCTGTTTTTGTTGTTGTTAAGTGCCGTAGAATTGGTTCAGATTCACAGCAACCCTGTATAGAGTTTCCAAGTAGCAGCTGGTGAGTTTGAACTGCCAACCTTGTGGTTTAAGCCAATCTTGCTGTCCAGTGGTTTATCCCACAGTGCCATTCCAAGACTCTATTATCCATTGTTGTTGTTGTTAAGTGCTGTAGAATCGATTCCAATCCATAGTGACCCTGTATAGGGTTTACAAGAAGTAGCTGGTGAGCTTGAACCACTGACCTTGCAGTTCAAACAACTTTACAGTCTGACGTACCACACCAGGACTCCTATTAGCCATTAGAGAAATACAAATCAAAATCACAATGCGATTATACTTCAAACTCACCAAGACAGCTAGAAACAAAAAGATGGAAAATAGCATGTGTTGGTTAGGATGTGGAGAAATAGGAGTCCTCATAAGCTGTTGGTGGGAATGTAAAATAGTAGAACCACTTTTGAGAAGTCTGGTGAGTCTGTGAAAGTTAAACATAGCTACCATGTTGTTGTGTGTAATGCAGGTTTTGACTCCTAATGTCCCTGTATAGAGTTTCAGAGGAGTGGCTGGTGGGTTTTAACCACTGACCTTATAGTTAGCAGTCCAGCACTATACCAGGACTCCATATGACTCAACAATCCCACTCAGCAGAATTGAAAACATGTCCACACAAAAACATGCACAAGGATATTCTTAGCAGTATTCTTCATAATAGCAAAAGGATAGAAACAACTCAAATGCTCACCAACTGGAGAAGGAATAAACAACAAGGGGCATATCCACACAATGGATATTGTTCAGCAATAAGAAGGAATGCAGTATAAGCTACAATGTGGGTAAACTTTAAAAACATCATGAAGTGGAACAACAAAGAAAGGCCACATATTGTGTGATTCCATTTATATGCAATATTCAGAAGTAGCAAATCCATAGAGACAGACAATAGATTAGCATGATTGTCTAGGCTGAGGGGTTGGAAATCTTTTTAAACAGAAAACCATGAGACAAAAAAACCATTTATTTGCATCAAAGCTAACTGGCATAGCTGTTGGCTCCAATAACCCTCAATCCATTGCTTTCCTTAGGTTCCTAACAGGATCCTGGCTGCTTCATCCAAGATCAAGGGCTATTGATGTTGCACTTTGACATGCTAAGCATTTCAGGCCTGGCTTCCTTGGCTTGATCATTATCCCCAAATATAAAGTATTATGAAAATGTCAGAAACTGCATTTCTTCATGACATTTATAAAGGAAAGGAAAGGACTATAATCACCGATGTAGGCCCTCACAAAGCCAACAGCTCTCATCACATCACCAGGGGCATTATCTAGCTCCCTTGCTGCCATTTATTTCTCTCTACTTACAAAGAATGAAATGCTAACTATGGGCACACTATGTGTCACTTGAGTTAAATTCTTGGCCGATTTTCTACTTCTTTACATTTTGAAGACTAATGTAGTGAGTAGCTTGGTGACTTAGGGCTAGGGAAAGAAAGAGGCAGTCAGAGAGACCTGTGTATACCTGTGTTGTTGTTTAGTGCTGTCAAGTTGGTTCTGTCTCATAGCGATGTTGTATAGTGTTTTCCAGGAGTGGTTGGTGGGTCTGAACCACCAACTTTGGGGTCAACTGTCCAGTGTTATCCTGCAGCACCATGTTCTTGTTGTTGTGTGCCGTGAAGTCAGTTCCGACTCATAGTGACCCTGTACAGGGTTTCCGAGGCTGTAAATCTTTACGGGAGCAGAAAGCCTCATCTTTCTCCTGCAGAACAACTGGTAGTTTCTAACTGCTGATATTGCGGCTCGCAGCCTGATTCGTAACCACTACGCTACCAGAGCTCCTTTAGAGTGACCTAAAACAACTCCCTCCTCTAGTAACATTCCAAATAGGAAACTAACAGACTGGTATTTACGTTATTTTTAATCACATTTTTTACATTTTTAGATGACTGGTGAAATACTTTGAGAATCATTCGGGAATCTGGTCAATGTACCATCCTAAAATAACCATATAGAAGATCATGACTTAAATCTATTATTTCCTGTGGTGAAACATGAAGAACACTGAACTTGGACTCAGCATACCTGGATTTGTATCTCGGCTTTGCTGTTCTCTAGCGGAAGTATTTGGGTAAGTTCTGATATCTTTTTAAACATCAGTGCTATAGTTATCAAACGGGAATAATATATTTCTCTTCACAGCAGTTGTGATGTTCAAAATGTTGTGATGAACATATCATGGGTGTCATAATTTATCAACAGGGAATAAGAAAACTTATTTTTGCAAAGATCAAATCATGTAATGTGTGTAAAATCATTTTGTAATGGGGTAGAGTTGTGATTGGCTTTATGGCACAAAACAAAAGCAAAATACAATATTGTTGCTGTTGTTAGGTGCCATCGAGTCAGTACCAACTCATAGCGACTCTGTGTACAACAGAACGAAACACACTACCCGATCCTGGGCCAACCTCACTATTGTTACCATGCTTGAGTCCATTGATGCTGCCACTTGGCCAATCCATCTCACTGGGGGTCTTCCTCTCTTTCTCTGACCCTCCACCTTACCAAACATGATATCATTCTCCAGTGACTGTTCCCTCCTGACAATATGTCTACAGTATGAGAGACGAAGTTTGGCCATCCTGGCCTCCAAGGAACACTTTGGCTGCACTTCTTCCAACACAGATGTATTGGTTCTTTGGGCAGCCCACGGCACTTTCAACATTCTCCTCCAACACCATGACTCAAAAGCATCAATTCTTCTATGGTCTTCCTTATTCACTGTTCAGCTTTCACATGCATATGAGGTTATTGAAAACACTGTGGCTTGGGTTAGGCGCACCTTAGTCCTCAAGCTGACATCTTTGCTCATCAAAAATACAATTCTAGGTAGTGTTTATTATTAGTTGAAAAGGTATGGTTCATTTTATAGTTTTTGCTTGTCTGGTCACTCAGTCACCAAAAAAGGGTAGTTGGCAGAGGGTGGAACTGGAGATCAGGAAACATTGGATAGATGATTGGGAGATGGAGTGCAAATAGTTTTCTCAACTGCTAACCAAAAGAATGGAGGTTTGGGTCCACACAGAGGTACCTCGGAAGAAAGGCCTGTGATTGACTTCTGAAAATCATTCACTGAAAACCCCAGGGAACACATATCTACTCTGACATACACGGGTCACTGTGAGTTAGAATCTACTTGATAGCAACTGTGGTATGCTCAAACCCACTGCCGTCTATAACTTGGAATCACATCTCATATCTAAACGTTGTGGATGGTGGTGTTGTTAAGTGCCATCAAGTCAGTTCTGACTCACAGCAACCCATATAGGGTTTTTGAGGAGCAGCTGGTGGGTTTGAACCACCGACCTTGTGGTTAGAAGTTCAATGTTTGTCCTAAAGTGCTACACCAGGAGTCCTATATCTAAATAAGAACACTGAATTCAGAGAAACAAGGGCAGAAGAGCTACTGTGTTGAGCTTTCCAGCCCTAATTCTGCCAGGTTCCACACTTGGCATGTTAGCTGGCTACACGGAAGTCAGAATTTTCCTGGAGTTCCTGCTATGAAGCAGAGCCTGACAAACTGGGATGGTGCGAGTCTGTAATTTAAATAGACTCCAAAGATGAGAGCTGTGAAAGTAGCAAAACCGAAGTACTTCTCCAGGAGGTCTTGTTAGCCATGCACTGATCTCTTTGCATTGTCAAATATTAACTGGAATCATGGCTTCCAGGAGAGTAATGGGCAGGGGCAGTTACAATCCTGGGGTTCCCAGGGAGACCAAGGGAGTCTTAAGAGAGCACTGGAGTGGGGCCTATCCAATATAACCCTGTTTTCTTCTTCTTCTTTCTTTTGCATCAGAATAGCAACTAATCCATTTTCCCCTAAAATTAAAATGGGGGCAAATATAAGTTCTGGGTCTCCTGCCTTAGCAATCAATTGCTAGCTTCAGTCTCAAAAATACAAGCTTTGAGTTGCTGTCCTGTTCCTAAAAAATCTGATGGTTAACCACTTGAAAGAGATACTGCAAGGATATCAGGGCTATTTTTCCAATAAATAATATGATGGCGATTCTAAGTATTCTTCCAAGGCTGTCTTCTATTATGATGTTGTTGTTGTTGTTAAGTGCCGTTGAGTCAGTTCTGACCCATATCAACCCTACTGTATTGGGTTTCCAAGGAGCAGCTGGTGAGCTTGAACCACCAACCTTGCAGTTCAAACGGCTTTGTAGTCTGGTGCATTAACCCACAGTGCCACACCAGGACTCATTAGTGGGATGAAGTGGCTGATATTAGCCATTTTGAATTTAACAATCATATGATTTACTGTGCTGGGATGACAAATGGAAAAACAATGCTGTCACATTCATTGTCAACAAGACTATTTCAAGATCTGTCTTGAAGTACAATATTCTTTATGATAGGGTAAGGCCCATACAAGGAAGACCAGCTAATGTCACTATTATACTAATTTATTAACCAACCACTAAAACCAGTGATGATGAAATTGAAGTATTCTACTAACTTCTTCAGTCTGAATTTG
>NW_006408542.1:8961731-9009060 GCF_000296735.1 Chrysochloris asiatica
TTTCCAAGGAGCAGCTGGTGAGCTTGAACCACCAACCTTGCAGTTCAAACGGCTTTGTAGTCTGGTGCATTAACCCACAGTGCCACACCAGGACTACAAAAAAAAAAAGCAGTTTCCTAATGGGAGATGATATAGATATATTAAAAATTTACTATCATTTTGTAATCTATAAAACTCATTAGAGGAAATGATCTCCTTACCACTATCTCACTCCTCTGCACTCAGTATACTTCATTTTTAAAGACATTAACGTGATCAAGATTCTGGTTTTGTTACTTGTGTATGCATGCTGAGGCAAAGTGTCTCACTGAAAAGCATGGGACACCATTTTGAGATCTATCAAAACAGATCCTGATCTCCTCCTCCTCCTTTTTTTTTTTTGATGAGTAATATTGGCATTGTGTTTAAGTTCTATGACAGAGGCCCTTTCAATTAAATGATGGGTGATTCTCAGCCTCTCAAAGCTTATGACTTCATTTTTCTTTAATGTTGCAGTCAAGTCAACTTTAACTCATGGTGCTCTATGTGTATCCGGATAGAATCGTGTGCCACTGAGATTTCAATGGTTGATCTTTTGAAGTAGACCAGGCCTTTCTTTCAAGGCAACTATGGGTAGACTGGAGCCTTTTGGTTGATGATGGTGGTTATGTGCCAGGGAGTTGGTTCCAACTCATAGTGACCCTGTACAAGGTTTCCGAGGCTGTGAATCATTACGGGAGCAGAGAGCCTCATCTTTCTCCCGTGGAACAGCTGGTAGTTTCTAACTGCTGAGCTTGAGGTTAGCAGCCTGACTTGTGACCACTATGCTACCAGAGTTTGGTTAGTATCTGAGCTAAAGGACTCTGGTAACATAGTGGTTACGAATCGGGCTGCGAACCTCAAGGTCAGCAGTTCAAAACTACCAGCTGTTCCACAGGAGAAAGATGAGGCTTTCTGCTCCTATAAAGATCTGTAGCCTCGGAAACCCTGTGCAGGGTCACTGTGAGTCAAAACCAACTCCACGGTGCTTAACAGCAAACAACAATCAAATGCTGACTGTCTTTACTATCCAGAAACTCCAATTTGTTGTTATGGCCACACATTTCTCTATAATCTAGGATCTTTGCTGTGTTCTTGAATCATCAGAAAACAAAAAAAAATTCATAAGTTCTTCAAAGTTAAGGGTAATTTTAATCATGTTTTTCCTGTAAATTGAACTCATAAGAATCTTTGGTTCAGTATTATGAATTCCTATTGTTACTTACTTTACCTTTTATAAATATTTGGAATTATAATAACAAATTAAATATAAATTTGATAACAACATAATGTCTCAGAAACAACAGATGATTTCACCTTACATGAAGAAACAAGATGGAGTGGCTCCAACAAGTCATCAAAATACAGAATCTGAAAGTACAGCAGAACTACTTGGTAAGAAATTCAAAAGAACTGATTGAGAGATTGATGGAGAAAACTGCAGATGAAAGCAAGGAGAACAAAGAAAAACAGTTAAAAGAATTCAGGAGAACATTACAAGAACAAACTGACAAAATTAATGAGAAAATAGCAATCATATGAAAAAAACAACAAAACCAAATGGAAATTCAGAAGATTAATACTAAGATTTCAGAAATAGATAATACATTGAAGGGGAAGAAAAGTAGAGTTGAATCAATGGAAGGCCAGATTGTTGAGCTTGAAGACAAATCTCTCAATACTTATCTGTTAGAGGAGCGATCAGGAAAAAAATAAAACAAAACAATAAAACCTCAAAAGAAAGCCTAAGAATTACTGTGGAACACCATCAAGAGGAATAACTTACATGTGAACGCTGTTATTAGGTGTCGTCAAGTTGATTCTGACTCACAGCCACCCTATTAATAATGTACCATCCTTATAAATTTTATGTTTGAGTCTGTGTTAATCCATGTTGTTGGGGGTCTTCCTCGTTTGTTTTCACTGACATTCTGCTTCTCCAAGCATGATGTCTTTCCTCCCAGCGACTGTTCCCTCCTGATAATATGTGCGCAGTATTAGAGAAAAAAGGCTCACCATCCTCGCTTCTAAGAAGCATTTTGGCTGTACTTTTTCCAAGACACATTTGTTTGTTTTTCTGAAAGTCCATGGCCCTTTCAATATTCCTCACCAAAGCTATAACTCAAATGCACTGACTTTTCTTTGTTGTTGTTAGGTACTGTCAATTCCAACACACAGTGACCCTATATGGGTTTCGGAGGAGCAGCTGCTGAGCTCGAACTGCTGACTTTGTAGTTGAAACTGACCTTGCAGTCCAGTGCATTAACACACATTGCCACACCAGGACTCTTATTCTTCTTTAGTCTTCCTCATTTACTGTCCAACTTTCATACGCATATGAAGTAACTGAAAATAACCATGACTTGGATCAGGCACACCTTAGTTCTCAAACTGACATCTTTGCTCTTGAGCAAATACTTTAAAGAGGTCTTCTGCAGCAGATTTGCCTAATGCAATATGTCAACTGATTTCTTGACTGTGTCTTCCAGGAACATTGATTGTAGATCCAAGTAAATTGAAATCTTTGACACTTCAATCTTTTCTCCATTTATTGTAATGCTATTTACTGGTCCTGTTGTAAGGATTTTTGTTTTCTTTACATTGGGGTTCAATCCATATCGAAGGATGTAGTATTTGAACTTCATTAATAATTATTTCAAGTCTTCGCTTTCAGCAAACAAGATTGTGTCGTATACATATTTCAGGTTGTTAAAGAGTATTTGTCTAATCCTGGTACCATATTCTTCTTCATATAATTCAGCTTCTCAGATTTTTGCTCAGCATACAGACTGAATAAGTAGGGTGAAAGGATACAACCCTGGTGCACATCTTTCCTGATTTTAAACCTTTCCGTATCCTATTGTTCAGTTTGTTCTATTGCCTCTTGGTTTGTATACAGGTTCTGCATGAGTACAACTAAATGTTCTAAAATATTCATTCTTTACAATGTTATCCATATTTTGTTACAATCCACACAGTCGAATGCCTTTGCATAGCCAATAAAGCACAAGTAAGCATCTTTCTGGTATGCTCTGCTCTGATGTCAGCAATGATATTCCTAGTTCCATGTCCTTTTCTGAATACAGCTTGAATTTCTGGTAGTTTCTTGTGGATGCACTGCTGTAACTGTTTTTGAATAATCTTCAGCAAAATTTTCTTGCAAGTGATATTAATGGTATTGTTTGATGATTTTCACGTTGAGTTAGGTCATCTCTTTTTGGAATAGACACAACTATGGATCTTTTCAAATCCAATGGCCAGGCAGTTGTCTCACAAATTTCTGGACGCAAATGAGTGAGCATCACCAATGCAACACTAGTTTCTTGAAACATTTCAATTTGTATTCTGTTGATTCCTAGAGCCTTGCCTTTATCCAATACTTCCACTGCTGCTTAGACTTCTATAATATCAGTTCTTGATCATATGGTGCCTTTTGAAATGAATGAATATTGAGCTGTTCTTTTTGGTACATTGACTGTGTAATTCCTTACATCTTCTTTTGATGTTTCCCATATTTTAAACCAAAGAATCCTTCAATATTGCAGGTTGATGACTGAATTTTTTCTTCAGTTCTTTCAGTTTGATAAATGCTGAGCATATTCTACCTTTTTGGTTTTCTAATTTCAGGCCCTTGCACATTGCAGTATAATATTTGATTTTGTCTTCTTGAGCTGTCCTTTGACATTTTCTGTTCATCTATTTTGCTTATCATTTCTTCTAGTCATTTTAGTTTGCTATGCTCAAGAGCAAATTTCAGAGTATCTTCTGACATTCACTTTGATCTTTTCCCTGTCTTTTTAATGACCTTTAGCTTTCTTCCTGTATGATGTTCTTGACGTTATCCCACAACTCTTCTTTGTTCATTAGTGTCTAGTGCATCAAATGTGTTCTTGAGATGGTCTCTAAATTCAGGTGGGATATACTTAACATCATATTTTACCTCCCATGAAGCTATTTGAATTTTCTTCAGCTTCAGCCTAAACTTGCATGTGAACATTTGATGATATGTTCCAGAGTTGATCCTGACCTTGTTTTGGCTAACAATTCTGAGCTTCTCCATTGTCTCTTCCCACAGACTAGTCAATCTGGTGAAGTCCATGTGTAGAGTCACCTTTTATGTTGTTGAAAAAAGGTATTTGCAATACCTAAGTCATTCCTTGAGATCTCTAGCATCATTTCTATCACTAAGGCCATATTTTCCAACTATGGATGTTTCCTCTTTGTTTCCAACTTTAGCATTCCAATCGCCATAATTATCAATGCATGTTGATTGCATGCTTGATCAATTTCAGCCTGAAGCAGTTGGCCATTGTCAATTGTCATTGACTGCCATCAATTCAGTTCCTACTCATAGTGACACTGTACAGGGTTTCCAAGGAGCAGCTGGTGAGCCTGAACTGCTGACCTTGTGGTTAGCAGTGCATTGCTTATTCTACAGCACCATACAAGGACTCTGAAGGAGTTGGTAGAATTCTTCAATTTTATCATCACTAGCTTTAGGTAGCATAGTAGTTACGAATTGGTCTGCGAACTGTTGCTGTTAGGTAATATCCAGTTGGTACCAACTCATAGCGACCCTATGCACAACAGAACAAAACACTGCCTGGTCCTGGGCCTTCCTTACAATTGCTGTTAAGCCTGAGTCCATCGCTGCTGCCACTGTGCCAAGCCATCTCTTTTGAGTTCTCCTCTTTTTCTCCAGCCCTCCACTTTATGAAATATGATATCCTTCTCCATTGACTGGTCCCACCTGATAATATGTCCAAAGTGTGAGAGACAAAGTTTGGCCATCCTGGCTTCCAAGGAGCACTCTGGTTGTACTTCTTCCAACACAGACCTGTTAGTTCTTTTGGCAGCCCATGGTACTTTCAATATTCTCCTCCAACACCGTAACTCAAATGCATCAATCATTCTACAGTCTTCATTATTCATTGTCTAACTTTTGCATGCATATGAGATTATTGAAAATGCCATGGCTTGGGTCAGGTCCACCTTAGTCCTCAAACTGATATCTTTGCTCTTCAACAAGTTAAAGAGGTCTTAAGCAACAGATTTGCCCAATGCAATGCGTCATTTGATTTCTTGACTAAATAGTTACCCACTGAAAATCTTCTGAATATCAGCAGTACATTGTCAGATGTAAGGCCAGAAGATGAGCTCCTCAGATTGGAAGGCACTCAAAATACAACTTGGGAAAAGCTACCTCCTCAAAGTGGACTTGACCTTCAGTTAGTCGATGGGACTTAAACTTTTGGGACCTACATTTGCTGATGTGGCACAACTCAAAATGAGAAGAAATAGCTGCAAACATCTATTAATAATCAGAGTGTGGAATGCGCAAAGTATAAATTTAGGGAAACCGGATGTAGTCAATAATGAAAAAGAATACATAAAGTTTCATATCCTAGGCATGAGTGAGATGAAACAGACTGGTACTTGCCATTTTTCATTAGACAATTATATGATTTACTATGGCAGGAGTGAAAAAGAAGAGTAGCCTTGCATTCATTATCAAAAGGAACATATGAAGATATGTCTTGAAATACAATGCTGTCTGTGGAAGTGTAATATCCATAGACCTACAAGGAAGATCAGTTAATACCACTATTATTCAAATCAGTTAATACCTAAAGCTTGTTGTTGTTGTTATGTGCCGTGGAGTCAGTTCCGACTTATAGTGACCCAGTACAGGGTTTCCAAGGCTATAAATCTTTACGGGTGCAGAAAGCCTCATCGTTCTCCCATGGAACAGCTGGTAAAAACAAAAAGTTACCTTCAAAGTAGAACCAATGGAACTAAGCTGTGATTTCTCAGCAGAAATTAGGCAGTGACGAGAACAGTGGGATGATATATATATAACCCTGAAAGACTCTCCAACCAAGAATTGTATTGTTGATGTTGTTGTATGAGTTGTTGAGTAGAATTCTTATATACCGTTTCTGAGAGTAGCTGTTGGTTTGAAAAATTGGTCTTGTGGTTCCCTTAAATGTGATGGTGAAATGAGAGCATTTTCATTGAAAATACAACTGTAAAATCCAGACCAACTTTACAAAAAATACTAAAGGAGTTCTTTGGACAGAAAACCAACAATAGATTAACCTGAAATTAGCCTCAGACTAACATCTGACAATAAAGTCCTGGTGTGATGCTGCACTGGACTGCAAGGTTGGTTTGAATCACATGGTTGGCCATTTAAACCCATCAGCCACTCACTGAAAACCCTATACAGGTTCGCTATGAGTTGGAACCGATTTAACAGCTCTTAATAACAACAGCTGAAAATGACAGTATCACCCTGAACTCATTCCAGCTATGCTGTTGTCGTTGTTAAATGCCATCAAGTTGGTTCCAACCCATAATGACCCTATATAGGGTTTCCAAGGAGCAGCTGGTGAGCTTGAATCACCGACATTGTAGTTCAAACGGCTTTGTAGTCTGACACATTAGTCCACAGCACCACACTAGGACTCCAACTCAAGTATGTAAGTGTTCTAAGTAAAACAAGACTGAAAATTGGGAACCAGAGTGATCAGTTTGCAACAACAATAACAATAACATAGCCAAAAAATTAAAAAAAAGAAATACTGTAGTTACAGAACTTTGAAATGAAGGGAAATCAAGTCGATTTCAAGAATAAATAAATAAACCTAATGGTAATCCTAAAACCAAGCCAAGTTCTCCCCCTAATCCTAGCCCTAACCCAACCCCTAACCTTAATATTAACCCTAATCTAAACCATACACATCAAACATACATACACAAACAAAAATAATTTAGAATTATAATGAAGTTGATGCTTCTGAATTAAAAAAAAAAAAAGTGTTTTTTCATCGCGTTCAAAAACTCTTTTTCCTGAATACTTTAAGTATTCCTGGGTTGTCATTAGACTCCAGAGATGATTTCTACTGTTAGTCTTTTCTTCTTTGTCAATATAATTTGTTCAAAAGTAGTAACGTTTCTGTGGAGAAACGATGGAAAGATTTCACTAGTGGAATATTACAGGAGAGCAGCAAGAATACGTTGAAGGCATTGTTCACAAAAAGAGGCCAATTTTAAAAATGAGACATAGGAAACAGATCTGGACTTTCTTAGGTTTTTGTATTCATATTTTCTCTTTTCTTTCTTCTCCATAGCCACACAATGAAAAGTTAGTTTCTCCATCTTGACTCCTATAAAATGTTCTAAAAGAAAGAAAGATGGTTGTTGTGTTGTTAGGTGTTTTCGAGTCTGTTCTGACTCGTAGTGACCCTCCCTGCACAGGGTTTCTGAGGAGTGGCTGGTGGACTTGAACTGTCAACTTTGTCGTTAGCAGTCTAGGGTTTATCCTACAGCACCACAAAATATGCCAGAAATTTTCTTGACATAGTTAAAATTAATCAGGAATTAGTGACTTGATACTGATTTTTAAATTTCATTTTCTATTCTACTGGACTGTGAACCACAAAGTTGGCAGTTCAAACTCACCAGCTGCTCCTCGGAAACCCACTACAGGGTCACTATGAGTTGGAACCGACTCGATAGCATCTAACAACAAGTCCACATCTAATATTTTATTGCTACTTTACATTATATTAAGCAATCAACACTTTCATCTTTGTACTGTATATTCTGTAGACATATGTCAAATTTATTTTTGTATTTCACAATGGAGGCTTATGATTTATTTTAAAAAATCATAAGTGATAATATTTATTGGCTAGCATATGGAATATACAGTTGGAAAGGAAGGTTGGGTTTAGTTTTTATTTTCCCCAAAGTCTATAAAGCATTTCTAATGTAATATTTTCCATCCGTAGCATAATTATCAAGGCTATTCAGTCTCTGTGACCATGGCTCAGAGTGGGTAAAATGCCCTCCTAAAATTCTTTCTTTGGCAAAGGATTCAAGTTTTAGAGTTCTTGAGTTGCCACTTACAAGGTTCACCTGTACAAGTTACTTAATCTTTTTAAGACTCCTGATCTAGCAAATAGTGATAATTATAGTATTTTTCTCATCTGGTTGCTGTGGGTGTTAATTGTAATAATATACATAAATTGTGTAACACAGAGCTTAGCACATGTTAGGTGCTAAATGAATTAGTTATTTGTATTATTATCATGTGGGAATGTCGTAGTTCCATATGATAAGCACTGGACTGTAAATCACAAGGTCTGTGGTTCGAACACGCCAGCCACTCCATGAAAGAAAGATGAAGCTTTTCGCTCCCGAGAAGATTTAATGTCTCAAAAGTACTTAACAACAACAACAATTATTATCATAAGCAACACCATGTTAAGAACTGGGACTCCTGGGGTCAGACTGCAAGTTCATCAGCTTCCTCAGCTGCAAAAATGGCATCCTATCTCTATTATGTTGGGAGAATTAAATGCGAACCAGAATAAAAAGAGGCACATCACTCAGTAAGTGATGGCTATTATGATATTGGAGTCCTGGTGTGGCACTGCTGAATCAGCACCGGACTGGAAACCACAAGGTTGCTGGTTCAAACCCATCAGTCACTCCTTAGAAACCCTACACAGGGCCGCTATGAGTCAGAACGGACTTGACAGCACTTAACAACAACAAATTTACTCATATCAAGACATAAGTTGGTGAGAGATGGACCGACTTTTGAAATAAAATTTTCAGTGTTTATCTTTGGCCTAGGCTTTCCCTGGTAACCATGGAGTAGGTTCTGACTAATCGTGACACTATAGAACAGACTAGAACTGGCTCTAAGCCTGAATGTTTTATGGAAACTGATGGTCATTTCTTTCTCTCTCAAAGCAGCTGGTAGATTTAAACAACTAACATTTGGTTAGGAGCCGAGTGTTTTCACTACTGCATCACCAAGTCTCTTCCATGGTCACTATGAGTTGGAATCTACCTAAACTGCAATGTTTTTGTTTTTTTTTAATTGGAATCTTTATCAAGCTAACTGTCACATCTTTCTCCTGCAGAGACTGTTAGGTTGAACTGCTAACTTCTCCATTATCTGCCCCGCTCTTCACCACTGTTAAACAGGGCTCCTGCCACTACATATTTACATATTTACATATTTACATGCATCACATATTTACATATTTAGATATTTACACACATTACATATTTAGATATTTACACACATTACATATTTACATACATTATATATTTAGGGATCTCTGTACTGAATAATTGCAGGCTACATGTTTTCTCTCTATTGCCTCTAAGTAAACAGATCTGTATTTTATGGGGAAAAGAAGTAAAATATTATAAGCTTTTCCTCCTTTTCTATGAATGAGCTCTTGGAGGTCGCTATTTATTTTCCCTATCTTGTCACTACGTCCCTAATCTAGGCAGTAGCTGTACTCATCGTTTTCTATTGGCCTTGATTCAAATTCTTGTCTAAATCCTGCCGTAAGGAAAACGTGTATGTCCATTTATGAAAGGAGAAATTCTCTCCTAAGTCATTACTAATCTTTTGGCTAGTTTTGCTGGAAAAATGTTCAGGGATCATTTGCCAATGTTGTTTCCCTAGAAGGCCATTCTGGCTACTTCACCAAGCTTCCCATTCGTTCTGCCGCAAATAATTCTTCATGCTAAATCTTTTGTAAATTGTTAATGCCCTTCTACTAACCAGCCGCTCCAAGTTAGTCATTCAAACAGCATTCGGTATTTTGTACGCAAAAAAGAAAAAATCAATCCTTGACATCCCAACCTGTAATCAAGAAGCATAGCCTCTCCATCCTTGATCACAGACATTTCCCTATTCACCGCTCATTATATAGATGAGCACACAGACTCAGTGAAATAAGCCAAAGTCTCAAAGATATCGGCTGCAATAACCAGGATTAAATCTCATCTCCAGACTCTAAATCCACAGCTGGTATTTGTTTACTCTGTTTTTAACCTAATGTTTTTCTTTTCTGGTGCTGCGGAAATCCAATTCACCACTCGGTAGAAACTCTTTCCTTCTTCCCTTTCTTTTTAATTTTTTAAAAAAGGGATGCTGACAAAGCAAGGAAATTCATGGCTTTCTTCAATGCCATTTAGATATTCCTCAGAATACTGATGGAGGCTTTGTGAGCTTAAACGGCTCTTTGAATGGAGAGATGGACTTCTTTTAGTAAATGTTAGATCTATAGAATCATGGCCTGATGGGTAAAAGAAAGACATCTACAACATCCACAGGAACAATACCTGCGGAGTGAGCGAAATAGGAGAGCCAATGACAACCAAACCATAGTCTTAGTAGCATCCCTACTCCTCTGGGCCTCACACTTGGCGGTTTCCCACTTTGCACTTCTCTTTTCTTCCCTTCTTCAATCTATTTGCTCCATTCAATCTAGCTCTGCTGCCAGATACTCAAACCTGATGACCTGTTTACACTAGGATGGAAATAGCTGATAATTGTATGTGGGGTTTTCTACTTGGAAATTATACTTTCACTTGATTAATGTGATCAGCTGCTAACCAAAAAGCTGGCAGCTTGAATCCACCCAGATGCATCTGGCCGTCTGTTTTGGAAAATTCAGTCATTGAAAATCCTAGGGAGCACATTTCTACTCTGACACACTTAAGGTCTCCAAGAGTCAGAATCTACTTGACAATAACTGGTTTGTTTTCATTACTGATAGAAATTTGGATTTACAGCAGTGTGGCAAGCCGGTGGGAACCCTGCATAGTGCGCCTCTATTTGGTATCATACTTTTTTAACGTAAACTCACAAATAGGTAAAAATGAAAACTGGCATAAACTATGAATAAAAAATTATTACCAAAAACATGTCAAGAGCCTTCAATGCACATCCTATTACTCTCTGCTGCTGCAGAACACAGTGGCCCACTGACAATGGACTCTAGCTGAACTTTTCAGTACAGCAGTTTCTTGAGTGTTTAAATATTTTCAGGGTATTGCACTTGGTTTAAAACTGCACCAAACAGTTAAATCATTTTGAAGCTCATATTCTTAAATAGAAGGGACTAAGGCACTTTAGAGGTAATCATCTCAAGATAAAATCAGCAAGAAGCTAATTAAGCTTTTTATTGATACCAGCAATTTAAAGTCTCAGATCAAAATTAACCAAAAACATAATGGAGTTTATTGGCTTTGAACTGAAAATGTGTTTTGCTTTTCCCTGTTTTATGTCTCTTGTTTGTAATGGAAGTTTTCCCTAGTTAAACTTTTTAGAACCAAAGCAGGTTTACAGAATGCAAATAATGGCATTGTTCAACAAAATTGAACCACTGGACCAAACACAGTGAGAAAGTACTTGGTGAGCAATTCTTGGATTAATCACAGGGCTATGTGGAACTGCATTTAAAGTGCACATTGATTGTAGGGGGAAATCTGTAAGGAGGCTTAACATGTTTTGTCAAAAATTTTATTATGGATTGTGCGGAGTTTGCAGTTAATTTTCAAAAAAAGCAAATTCTCATCATTATTACAACTTTTGACCCAGGCATTAATCTCCTAGGAGAAAAGGGTTGTTACTTTTAGAATTTGTATTTTTTTATAAATGTTCTATAAAGTCTACACTTTTGTTCAGAGAATCTTGTGGATAGGAGGGCCACACAGGGTTCAGATGTGAATTTGCAATACTGATTTATAGCTTTTAGCGGCACGACCTTGGCCAAATCACTTTCTACCTCCAAATCTCTGTCATTAAATGTAGAATGGGGAAAACATTCTACAAGTCCCATAGGGGTGATATGAAAATCAAGTTAAATAATGTGTATAAAAGAACTTTTCACGCTTTAAGTACTTTAAAATAAAAGATGTTTTCATATCAGTATCAAACGGAATGTTCTTATTTTGAAACTCAGCACACGTAAGTCTCTTGATTCCAATAATCTTCCAAGTAAGGCTTCCTCAGCTCCACTCTAAACTATGCATGGTATGTTAGTATTAATACTCCAATATTCATTTTGGAAAATGAGTGTTTATTCTGTGAATGGAAAGGCATTAATATATGACACCTATCCTTAGATTTACTTTTGTATTTGTATTTTATTTTTAACTTTTTATTTTGATGTGAATGAAAGTTTATAGAGCAAATTGGTTTTCCATTCAACAATTCATACACATTTGATTCATGACAGTGATAGCAATCCCCACAAGTAATAGCATTCTTCTCAATTCTTCCCTGTTGAATTTATAACTCATGTTTATCTAACTAAAGCTTTGGAGTCCTGGTGTGATGCCGTGGGTTACTGTGCTAGACTGAAAGGTAGGTTTGAACCACAAGGTCAGTGGTTCAAGCTCACCAGCTGCTCCTCAGAAAGCCTATACAAGGTTGCTGTGAGTCAGAACCGACTGGATGGCACTTAACAACAACAACAACTAAAGCTTTAGAAACTGGAGTAACAGATGAAATTGCTCGCTAGAATATGAACAACTGCTTTATTACATGTTAATTACCATGTTGTCCACTGGATTTGAGCATTTCTACTAACTTTAATTACATAGAATTCAATTTAACATATTAAAGATCTTATGTGGTACATTAAATTAAATGATGTAAGAGAAATCTTTGCAATGCATCTCAAGGGCAAATCTATATATCCTGATAAAATTTTATTAATTCAATAGAGATAGGAGTTTTCAGATTGCTGTTTTAAATTATTTAGATCAGAAACCATTTAAAGATTTTCTCCTCTATACTAATGTGCTGTGTTGGTGTAACATTCATAGATCCTGAATATTTTATCTATTGAGCTGTATTTGAATCTCTAGAATAATCAAAATCCTCTTGATAGTTTTAAATGAAATTTCTTTTACATAGTCAGACTTCCTGATATATTTAAAGGTGAGTAAGACTGGTGGTAGAATAGAAGAGAATCCGTAAAAATACATCTGGGTCTTCAGAGTCCCAAGACTGCAATCCCTTTGGCAGTGCCATGTATATTCAGCTGTCACCTTGTCACCAACCTTGTGGTTCAAACTGACCTTGTGGTCCAGTTCATTATCCTGCAGCGCCACACCAGGACTCCAATAGCAACATGTTGTTGTTGTTGTTGTTAAGTGCCTTTAAATCGGTTTTGACTCACAGTGACCCTGTATAGGGTTTTCGAGGAGTGGTTGGTGAACTTGAACCACCAAACTTGAAATTCAAACAGACTTTGCAGTATCAACCCACAGCGCCACACCAGGGCTCCAGCACAGAGGTCATAAAATACAAATTCTACTGGGGAAAACACCTTCAAATTGTAAAACTGACCTGATTTTCATGAACAGAAAATCTAATTATCTGCCATAAATCCAGCTTAGAGCACATATTTCATTTTATTTTTATCAGCCATGAGCGGTTTTGGCAAGCTGTGTGACAAAATGCTATCTGGGTGTATACATTAAGTTTTTAAATGAAATGATAAAAAACTGTAGTCTCAGGTTAATGAATGACATGGAAAATTGCTATTACATTACATTATTTTATGCAGCATTGGCAAGAGGATTGTTGAAAGAATTACAGCCAATATGATGTAATGGAATGGAAATGTACAAGAGGTATGGGAAAGGGTAAAAAGACTATCACTCTCTTGATTCAGTCACTAATACAGTGATTCTTAAGCTATTCAGCAGGAAATGTCTATGTGTGGAGGCTCATATACACATACATACGTGTACTGAGAGACAGGGAGAAAAATGGAGAAGAGAGAAGAGTGTCTTCAGGTTCATGATGAGAAATAGTGCTTTACTCTAAGAAGCAAATGAGGTTTACAGATTGTACGCATGAACCCCCAGCTCCTTGCCTTTCTTTGTATTATGTGTACAGGATCAGTAGGAGATTGAAGGTGAAATAGACAAGGGTTCAGTAAGCAGTAGTTTATGTCATGTCCAAGGGTCAGATCTCATTAATCACAGTAGAATAAGACAGAGTCGAAGAGTCTGAGGACTGGAACTCAATCTTGCCACTAGAGTAGAACAGGGGGACTAGATATCCTACACAAAGCCACAGAAGATGGGAAGATGTCTGTAACAAATACGTAAGATTTAATATTAAGAAAGAGTGGCAATATATAACAGGTGGAAGCCAGCGAAACCTCTGACTAGGATGGGAAAGAAAACATGGTGCCAGATGATATGGATAAAGCTACATTCTCCCTCACTAGGGAGGGCACCATTCCTCCAAGAGAACTGATCACAGAAAGGATGTGTCTTTCTTTAAGAGGAACTGACATCCTACAATCAAAATAAGAAAGCAAAACTAGATAGAAAATACTCTTGAATTTCAGGAAGATTTCAGAAATCCACTGGATTTTTTTATTGTTGTTTTTTTGAGGGCCTACAAGAATATAAGGGGTGTATAGAAATTCCATATTTGGACACTGGCATACTGTTATTGAGTGCCATTGAGTCGATTCAGACCCATAGTGACCCTGTAAAGGGTTTCCAAAGAGCGACTGGTGAACTTGAACCGCCAACATCGTGGTTCAAACAGACTTTGCAGTCTAGAGCCTTAACCCACAGGGCCACATCTGGACTCCAATGGCATACTAGACTATTGGAACTGAAGGACAGGTCAGAATCTAATTAATAGGTTATTTCAACACTAAAATACAGACAGCTAGACTAACTCCAAAGCCCACTGCTACTGAATCGAGCCCAACTCATAGTGATCCTGTATAGGGTTTCTGAGGCTACATATTTTTATGGGAGCAGAAAGTCTCATCCTATTCCCTTGGAGTGGTTACTGGGTTTGAATTGCTAGATTTGTGGTTATCCTACAGCATCAGTGCTTATCCTACAGCATAAGCGGAGCTCCTAAGAGGGCTAGATTGATGCTTCTGAAGCCCACCCTACTGAAGATCATGGTGCGGTGGGGGCTGAACAAGGTGACTGGGATCAGTGTGGGTTGTGGAAAGTAGAAGAAACCCACAAATTGGAGATAGAAAATGAAGAAAAAATTACAGCCACTTCTTAAAATCTCTTCCATATGATTTCAGTGGTGGTTATGTACCATTGAGTGGGTCCGACTCATAGCGACCCCCTGTATAGGGTTTCTGAGTCTGAAAATCTTTACAGGAGTAGAGAGCCTCATCTTTCTGCCATGGAGTGGCTGTATATTTGAACTATTGACCTTTTGGTTAGCAGCCCAGCTTGAAATCGACAACACTACCAGGGCTCCTTATATATGGTTGTAGATTTTTTTATATATAGAATTGCCCATTTTTTTCCTATTAGATATTTAAGTAAATGGTGACTCCAGGGAAGATGGGAGATAGAATATTGTTACGTGCACTTCAGTTAGTAAGATAATAATACAGGATTAATTGATTTTGTGGGAGGATGGTGACTCTGTAGGATAAGCACTGAACTTGAAGCACAAGATCATCAGTTCGAGCCCACCAACAGCTCCATGGGAGAAAGATAAGGCTTTCTGCTCTCATAAAGAAATAAGAAATCTGATAAAGGGTCACTATGAGTTGGAATTGACTTGACGGCACTTAACAAAAACAAGGGGTTTTGTGCATAGAAAATAAAGAACTCAGGCCTTTGTGTATTCAATTCTAAATCATGATGTGAAATATTTTGTAGAATCTTTGAAATACAAATCTGCTGTGAAGTCTTAATGCGTAGATAAGAGATTCCCGTATATTTTTCATTCATACTGAAGTGGTAATTGAAGTCACTCACATAATCTGATAACCTTTCTCTAAAGGAATGAGATTAGAGGAAAAAGCTAAGGAATGGAAAATTCAATCATGTAGTCAGTGGTATATGTTCGCAGAGTAAAGGAATTGGTAGAAAGAGAAAGAGAGGGAGATAAAATATCGTTATAATAAAGTTGAGAAACGGCGATGAGGTCATTGAAGTTGAGGGTAAGATGTCCTTCACTTTCAAAGTGGAGGCTCTAACATGTCAAAATCATGAACAATCCATGATTGTAGGGAAACAAACAAACAAAAAAAGAGGTCATGATGTTTGGGCCAAGAGGAAACTGATGCTGTTAAGTACTGCTGAGTTGGTTCCGACTCATAGTGACCTTATATAGGGTTTCTGAGGTACAGCTGGTGAGACTGAACTACAGACCTTGTGATTCATACCATCCTTGTGATGTAGTGCTTATCCTACAGGGCTATACCAGGAATCTAGCCATAAACCTAAAAATCTAATTTGTAGAGTGATTTTAGAGGGGGGCAAGGGAAGATTTTTGAAGTTACAATGTTGAAGGAGTCTTGGTGTAGCAATCTGTAGGATAAGCATTTGACTGCTAACTACAAAGTTCAAGCCCACCAGTTGATCTTTGGAAACCCTATACAGGGTTGCTATGAGTCAGAACTGACTCTACGACACACAACAATGTTGTTGGAATGGATCCCTGATGGTGCTGTAGGATAAACACTGGACTGCTAACCAAAAGGTCAGCAGTTCAAACCAATCAAGAGCTCTGGTTCAGTGGTAGAAAGATGATGCTCTCTGATCCTGTAAAACTCTGTTGTTGTTAGGGTGCCATTGAGTCAGTACGGACTCATAACGACCTTATGCACAACATAACAAAACAATGCCCGATCCTTGGCCAACCTCACAATCATTGCTACACTTGAGTCCATTGCTGCAACTGTGCCAATCCACCTCGCTGGGGGTCTTCCTCTCTTTTCGCAGATCCTCCACTTTACCAAGCATGATGTCCTTCTCCAGGGACTGGTCCCTCCTGATAACATATTCAAAGTATGAGAGATGAAGTCTGGCCATCCTGGCTTCAAAGGAACATTCTGGCTGTACTTCATCTAATACAGATTTGTTTGTTTTTCTGGCAGTCCAAGGTACTTTAAATATTCTTCTCCAACATCACAGGTAGAGTCTGTTACACAATACTTCAAGTAATCAAAACACTGGCAGCTAATATTTTCTAAAGGATAAATATTTTATTGTTCTTGCTAAATGTCATTGAGTCAGTTCTGACTCATAGCAACCCTGTACAGTGTTTCCAAGAAGTAGCTGGTGGGTTTGAACCACCTACCTTGTAGTTCACAGTCCAGTACTTCTTCCTATAGCACCACACAAGGACCACAGAGGAAAAATCGTACTCCAAGATAATAACTAAACAACAAAGGCAGGCTTTAAAGATCACGCAACATGGCTTAAGGTGCAAATCTCACTTTGCATTTCCAGAGATATCAAAATTAGGAAGGAGCCCTAGTAGCATAGTGGATTACAGAAGTTTGAATCTATCAGTCTTTCTACAGGTTTTCTGCTTTCTTGAAGATTTGTAGCCTCAGAAACCCTATACAGGGTTGCTATGAAACAGAACTAACTCAATGGCGCACAACCATCACCACCATCTGAATTATGATTCTGAAAGCAACCAGAGTAAGCTCTGCTCCACCCCTTGCTAGGATAAGGAGTCCTAGTGTGGTGCTGCAGGATAAGCACTGGACTGCTAATCAAAAGGTTGGCAGTTCAAACCCAACAACCACTCTTTGGAAACCCTATACAGGGTTAGTATGAGTTGAGTGAACTCTACAAGGCTTAACAACAACTTGCTACATAGTTCGTGTGTGTTTATGTGTTATGGAGTCGGTTCCAACTCATAGCGACCCTGTACAGGGTTTCCAAGGCTGTAAATCTTTACGGGATCAGAAAGCCTCATCTTTCTCCCATGGAACAGCTGGTAGTTTCGAACTGCTGACCTTAAGGTTCACAACCTGATTCGCAACCACTGCGCTACCAGAGCTCCTTTGGTATATAGTATGTTCTCAAAATTCTTCTCGTCATTTAGAAAAACACAAGGACCAAACTCAGTCCCACCATTTATGCTCCTTGTATATTTTGACACATGTTGCTGAGTTCCACATGGTAATTGATCACTTGGAAATGCACATGACTTACATTAGGCCCTTGTTCTTAGTTTTGGTCCTAACAGGGGAGCTAAAGGGCAATAAAGCATTAGTAATTGGTGGCCCTATTTGGAGAAACCGGGTTTCTCTTCCTGCTATTATCATTCATCCTGATAGAGCTCATGACACAGACCAGATGTCATTCCAATGTTAAAATTACATTGTTTTCATAACAAAGTCAGCTTACAGCACTCTAAAATGCATCACACTAATGCTCCTCTGTATACTGTCATGGAGAGAGTGAGTTAGATCTTTCCAGAGGACTTGCCAAGCACACACTATAGAAGCTATTTTCTCAGGGCACTAGTTGGCTGACAATATACATAACTGTTCATAGCATATAGAAGATTTTAAGTCCTCTTGAAATACAAGATATTCTTCCTAGCAATTTCTTTGACTTCTATGGAAGAAATTATAGTTTCTTGTTCTTGTGGCAGATAAAAAGCTAATGATTTCACTGGCTGGAGCTTTTTTTTTTTGTTGCCTCTGATTTCTTGCTCTTTCTTTTTGTGTTAAACTCAGTCCACTGTGACCTTGAAATGCATGCTCTATTTTTCCCGTTTAACATCAGGAACTTGGAAGGTGGCAATTTTGAATCCAAGGTCAGTGTCCATATGGACTCAGCACATGGCAAGCCCTGCACTGTTTTGGATATGTAGTCTTCCCTCACCTCCCTCCCACCATGCTCCTCACATAGCTCTGCCCCAGATCCCACACACTTGCTTTATCACTGCTCTATGCATATAGGTTAGGAGTCCTGGTGTGGCACTGTGGGTTACTGCACCAGACTGCAAAGCCGATTGAATTGCAAGATCGGCAGTTCAAGCTCACCAGCTACTCCTCAGAAACCCTATACAGGGTAACTATAAGTTGGAACCGACTTGACAGCACTTAACAACAACATGCATATAGGTTTAGGGGCCAGTACTCCTGCTGTAGAAACTAACAAATAAGTATCCTCCTGGTAATCTGCCATATAAGGGCATCCCTTGCTAATCAAATATCTCAAACTCTCCAAAGGACTGCAATAAGGCAAAAGGCAAAAAAAACAGGCATGATAGTATTAATTTCAGATAAAATAACTTTAAGGCAAAAAAAAAAAACAAACCTTACTGTTTTTAGAGATGTTGCCCTTAATTCACTTTACGCTTCTAATTATCTAAAATAAATATTTTATATGATCTATTCATATTAGATATAAAGAGAGCCCTGGTGTGGCGCTGTGGGTTAATGCATCAGACTGCAAAGTCATTTGAACTGCAAGCTTGGTGGTTCAAGCTCACCAGTTACTCCTCGGAAACCCTATGCAAGGTTGCTATGGGTCAGAACTGACTCGGACTTGATGGCACTTAACAACAACAACAACGTTCATATTAGATAACAACCCATTAGATGTTTACACGTGATGATAATCAAAGAGTAAAATTAAGAAAAAAATAGGCATGTTTAATATTTCAAAGAATGCTAGCATTTTTTTACTCACAACACTCTTCTTCTGTTTACACACACACACACACACACACACACATATGTATAAATTATAAAAGGAGGGTATGAATTACAAAAATAAAATAAAATAACCAAGGGTAAGTCTACTGTTGAGACCCCATTCCTTCCAACAATATGGGTAAAATATTCACCATAGATAACATCTCTCCTTTAGGATTACTAGGAGATGTCAGTAAATGCCATTACTCCTTCTGGTGGATATTGAGTTGAAAGTTTTTGTAATTTTTCCATTTTTTTAGTTTTTTACATCTTAGTACAGATATGATAGGTTGGGTCTAGTCTGTGTTTCCTACTCATGAAATGCTCTTGAAAGTAAAATTAAAGATTAGATTTGTTGTTGGGTTTTATTGTGGTTAATTTTCCATTTCTCCCAAGCCGATATCTTAGCCACGTATTTTATTTTGGAGCGAAATGCGGATAAAGTTTGGTGTAGAGGACGATTTCTCAACCTGATCAAAACTGCCCTGACTAGAGAAATATGGATCTACATTGCAGGTATAGGCAAAGAAGGGAAAGTCATTTCATAGATGACTGAATTGTATTTTACTGAAATTTAGCTCTGAAAATCTAAACTTAGAGATATCTGGGTTTTCTGACTTGAAGACAATTGTGTTGATATTGGTCATATAAACCAAGACAAAAGGATCAACATAGAACGTTGTTTGGCCATAGGAAGTGATGAATACTTTATTAACAACAATATATATTACATACTTACCAGATTTTTTTCTGCTGTATTCTGCTCAGAGAATGAATTTCCAGAGATTAAATGAGTGTCAGGAGTACAAAGTGCAAGGAACATAAACAAATCCAATGTTGTCAGCTCAGTGCAGCCAGAACAGGTCAAAGTATATAAAATTCTTAAAAGGATCTGAATTTGTGTATGTTTCGATTCTATACATTCTCCACCTCAAATATTCTTCTCTCATGTCTTTGCACGTGAAAAGCCTATTAAACCCTTGAAGATACAACTCTAAGACCACCTCAGACAAAAAGCCATCCACGTTCCACATTTCAGAGTTACCTATTTCTTTTCTGAATCTAACATAACACTTCAAATGTGAATTCACATGGCATATATACGGATATATTCTGTATCCCACCACTCATCTGTCAGTTTGCCACACTGTGGTGGGTTGCATGTTGCTGTGATTCCGGAAGCTATGTCACCACTATTTGAAATCCCATAAGGGTCACCCATGGTGGACAGGTTTCAGATGGCTTCAAGACTAAGACTGACTAGGAACAAAGAGAAACCTCCGAAAATTTAGTCACGGAAAATCTTATGAATAGCAGTGGAACACTGTCAGATAGCACCAGAATACTGAACATTTAAAAATGATGAAGAGCACTAGAGTATTGTCAGATATCATGGTGGAAAATGAGCTCCTCAGGTTAGAAGGCACTCCAAATTGACTGGGGAAGAGCTGCCTCCAAAGTGAAGTTGACAACGATGACGAAAGTGAAGTTGACAACGATGACGCAAATGGAGTAAAACTTTCTGGACCTTCATTTGCTGATGGGGCACAACTCAAAATGAGAAGAAAAGCTGTAAACATCCATTAATAACTGGAACATGGAATGTACAAAGTGTAAATTTAGGAAAATTGGAAATTGTAAAAAATGAAGTGGAACTTACAAACATTGATATCCTAGGCACTAGTGAGCTGAAATGGACTGGCATTGATCATTTTGAATCTGACAGCCTCATGGTTTGTTATGTTGGAAACGGCAAATTGAAGAGGAATGGCATAACATTCAACATCAAAAAGAAGATTTCAAGATCTATTTTGAAGTACAATGCTGTCTGTGATAGGATAACATCCATATGCTTACAAGGAAGACCAGTTAATACAACATTCTAATTTACACACCAACCACTAAAACCAGTGTTGATAAAATTGAAGAATTCTACCAACTTTTTTGGAGTCCTGGTGTGGTGCTGTAGGATAAGCACTTGACTACAAGGTCGGTTTGCACCACAAGGTTGACAGTTCAAAGTCACCAGCTGCTCCTTGGAAACCCTACATAGAGTCGCCATGGGTTGGAACCAACTCAATAGCACTTAACAACAGCAACAACCCACTCCTTTAGTCTGAAATTGATCAAACATGCCATGAAGATATATCAATAATTACTGGTGATTGGTATACAAAGGTTGAAAACAAAGAGGAAGGATCAGTAGTTGGAAAATATGGCCTTGGTGATAGAAATGATGCCAGAGATTACATGACAGAATCATGCAAGACCAAAGACTTTTACGACTTCTGGTGTGATGCTGTGGATCACCACTGGACTGCAAACCACAAGGTCAGCAGTCCAAATCCACCAGCTTCTTCTCAGAAGCCCTATACAGGGTTGCTATGAGTCAGAACTGACTCAATGACACTTAACAACAAGAACAACAATGACTTTTTAAATGTAAATACCTTTTTTAATCAACATAAAAGACAACTATATATACATGGACCTCACCAGGTGGGATACACAGAAATCAAATCAACTACATCTATAGAAAGAGCTGGTGGAAAAATTCCATATCATCAGTTAAGACCAGGAGCAGACTGTGGAACAGACTATAAATTGCTCATATGTACGTTCAGACTGAAGCTGAAGAAAATTGAGAGACGTTCATGAGAGCCAAAATACGGACTTGAACATATCCCACCTGAATTTGGAGATCATCTCAAGAATAGATTTGATGAATTAGACACTAATGACCGAAGACCAGAAGAGTTATGGGATTACATCAAGAATATCATACAGGAAGAAAGCAAAAGGTCATTAAGAAGACAAGAAAGAATAAAAAAACCAAAATGGATGTCAAAAGAGACCCTGAAATTTACTCTCCAGCTTAGAGATGCTAAAGCAAATGGAAGAAATGAGGAGGTAAAAGAGCTGAATAGAAAATTTCAAAGGGCAGCTTAAAAAGACAATATCCAATACTATAATGAAATGTGTAAAGATCTGGAGCTAAAAAGCCAAAAGGGAAGAACACGCTCAGCATATCTCAAGCTGAGGGAACTGAAGAAAAAAACTCATGCCTCAAACTGAAATATTGAAGGATTCTGTGAGCAAAATATTGAATGATTCAGAAAACATCAAAAGATGCAAGGAATACACAGAGTCACTGTACCAAAAATATAGTGTCGATGTTCAACCATTTCAAGAGATGATATATGATCAGGAGCCAATGATACTCAAAGAAGAAGTCTTAGGTACCTGGAAGTCATTGAAAAGAATAAGGGTCTGGGAATTAACAGCACACAAATTAAAATCTTTCAACAAACTGATGCAGCAGTGGAGGCACTTATGTTTGCCAAGACATTTTGAAGACAGCTGGCCAAATGATTGGAAGAGATCCATATTTGTGCTCATTACAAAGAGAGGTAACACAAAAGAATGCGGAAATCATTGGACAAGACCATTAACATAGCATGCAAGTAAAATTTTGCTACAGATAATTAAAAAATGGCTGCGACAGAGGTTCATCAGATTCAGATGAGAATGGGAAATGAAGGAAATCATTGCTGACTTCAGATGGATCTTGGCTGAAAGCAGAGAATACCAGAAAGACGTTTACCTGTGGTTTATTGACTACACAAAGGGTTTTGATTGTGTGGATCATGGCAAGCTATGGACAACAACGCGGAGAATGAGCATTCTGCAACACTTAGTCGTGCTCATGAGGAACCTGTACATAGACTAGGAGGCAGTTGTTCGAACACAACAGGGGGACACTGCATGGTTTTAAATTAGGAAAGATGTGTGCCAGCATTGTATCCTGTCACCAAACTTATTCAATCTGTATGCTAAGTAAATAATTTGAGAAGCTAGATTATATGAAGAAAAACTTGGCATCAGGATCGGAAGAATATTCATTAACAACCTGAAATATGCAGATGATATAGCCTTGTTTGCTAAAAGGGAAGAGGACTTAAAATACTTACTGATGAAGATCAAAAAGCACAACCTTTGGTATGGGTTGCACCTCATTGTAAGTAATACAAAAATCCTCACCACTAGACCAGTAAATAACATCAAGATAAAAGGAGAAAAGATTGAAGTTATCAAAGACTTTATTTTACTCGGCTCAACCATCAACACTCATGGAAGCAGCAGTCAAGAAAGGAAATGATGTGTTGCATTAAGCAAATCTGCTGCACAAGACCCCTTTAAAGTGTTCAAGAGCAAAGATGTCCATTGGAGGACTAAGATGCACCTGCCAAAGGTCATGGAATTTTCAATAACCTCATATGCATATGAAAGTTAGACTATGAATAAAGAAGACCATAGAAGAATAGATGCACTTGAGTTATGACATTGGAAGAGAATATTAAAAGTACTATGAACTGCCAAAAGAACAAACAAATGTATGTTGGAAGAAATACCGTCAGAAAGCTCCTTAGAAGCCAGGATGTTCAGACCTCATCTCTCATGCGTCGGACTTATCAGGAGGGACCAATCCCTGGAGAAGGACATAGTGCTTGTTAAAGTGAAGGCTCAGTAAAAAAGAGGAAGACCCCTAACAATACGGATTGGCACAGTGGCAGTAGCAATGGGCTCAAGTATAGCAACAATTGTGAGGTTAGCACAGGACTAGGGAGTGTTTCATTCTGTTTTGCATACGATTGCTATGAGTCATACAGACTTGGTGACACCTGATAGCTGTATTCATATCACCTCTGACTTCCATAGTGCTTATGTTCCTGCCTGATAACCAATAATGGATTATAAAACTATGGAAGCTAAGTCCTTATCTGCTTCTGTGTGTATAGAAACAAAAGCAATCAAGGATATTTGCTGAATTAAAATATACAGAGGTGACCATATATGTTATCTTTTTTCTTCTTAGCTAATACCCTTCCCCTGCTAAAAAAAAGAACATTTGCCTAAATCACCAGTACTCACAGTGGAACATTAACATGGTTTAGAAGTACACAGGAGCTAAACTGTTGACACCCACACAAGCTGGGAAACATTGACCTTATAGAGTTTGCGGAATTGAGGCTCCGGATTTGCCAGTATGTCACTGACTTAAGAGTTACCATTCATGATTTACAAGTATCTTTGCTCTGAAAGCCTGTGTGCATGACTAAGAAATTGTCTCTGGGCTCAGATAGAGTGTCTTCCTGGCTTTCCTGGAGGAAGCTAATGCCAACACGAATAACATCTGCTTAAGCAACCGTAGGCATGCTTCTGAAGGTGCCTGCATAATGAACACGGAGAACTGACACATGATGTTAAAGAACTCAGGAATTCTGCAACTATGTAATGATTACAGTCCACTCACACAACAACATGGACTTGTTGCTTATAAACCCACTGCTCACATTCAATAAAACAAAAGTATCAACTTTAGGCAGTCTTCTCCTTTTATTCCTAATTGGCTGATGTTAGTAGCACTGTTTTGCTCAGGGCCTCTTAAGCAAGTTTACTCTGCAGTTCTCTCCAAATTCACTCATTAGAAACCCAGCATTCCTGTCCTGAAAGTAACAGACCTGGAGACAGGACTTTCATTAGCAAATGGAAAGTGGCTCAAAGAGTATCCAGAGATAAACAAATTGAAGGGCATAGAATATTGGGGTAGTTTACAGCCAAAGAATATCATTGCAGTATATTTAGAAACTGGGCAATCTGTCCCTGCATGGCATCATACCAGTACATGGCAATTTCCTCTGACCAGATTTTGTTGCCAGTAAAACCTAAACAGGAAATGTTTCACATCCATGAACTAGTCCCAAAACACTGGGCTGGGGAAAAAAAAAAAAATTCTATGGTTTGTCTACTGCTAAAACTTCCATTAGTTGTCTAAGAGAAATGTAGAAATTGGTCAAAGGAGTCTTAGCCAAAAATACATAATATGGGGGAAAACAACAGAATCATAAATTAAAATGCATTAGCTAGTTCAGCACTGATAACGGGGGTTTCATCTAATTTCCTACATTCTAGCATGGTGAGGGTTAAAAAACAATTTTAAAAGCCAAATTTAATGGAGGAAGAAAAAAACTTAGAAAGATCTGTTTGTTCTTTAAATGACATTTGAAATACACATACATACTTTGAAAAGATCATTTGTCACTGTTGCTTTTCGGGCGGTGTGCTTAAGTGTCTGTTCAGAAAATATCTTAAATTTGGGATGCATGGTTCTGCCTTTTAAGAATGGTTTAGACTACTCCTTTGTAAGAATTATAGAATTCCAACTGCATTGTTTATGGAAAATTTCAAGGTTAGAAAAATTCCAACCTATAAGGATATTTTAAATGTACCATTTTGCCCATGATCCATTAAGAAAATCAACTACAGGGTTTTAGATTATTTTTCTGTACCCATCAAAGGTAACCACAGTAACAACTGTGTATCCCTGATTTCAGCAGAAGTGACTACACATTTCTGCCCTTAGCTGAAGGGAAAACAACCATATGGACCTTGTTCTTAGCCAGAGCTTAATTAGCTAATTAAATTTACAAAACCCAACCAGTGAGAGACTATGGATTAGCCCCATTGTAATGACTCCATCTATCTGGCAGAGTGATCGGGGCTTTTTTGCAGAACAGACCCTAGAAGCTCATTTCACCGTGAACAGGTTAACCCTGTCAGTCCAATAGAAATACAATACAAGCCACACACACACACACACACACACAAAAGTAGAAATAAAAAATAAAAAGGAGAAAATCATTTTAACAATATGTTTGATTCTACCCCATGTATCCAAATTATTATAAATGTAACATATAACTGGTATAAAAAAATTGCTGGTGAAATATTTAAACTTACCAGTAAAACCAGCTGCCACTGAATTGATTTTGACTCATACCAACCCCAGAAGTGTTTGAGTAGAACTATGTTCCACAGGGTTCTCAATGGCTGATTTTTAAGGAGTAGATTACCATCTTTCTTGCAGCTGAGCATGTTAACTGCTTGCACCACCCAGGAACTCCACTGAGATATTTTACATTCTTTTTTTCACACTAAATCCTTTAAATCTGGTATGCAGTTTACGGTTTAAATAATGCTTAATTCTAATTATGCACATTTCAATTGTCCAAAAGGCCATGTGGCTAGTGGTCATAATAATGGAAAGTGCAGGTTTGAGTGGTGAAATTTGTTACTTCATTTTCTTTCTGTCATTCACACTTAAACACCACTCCTTACTAATCAATACGGTTAGGTTTCAAATACCAGGGTTTTTTTGGTGTAGAAATTGGCGTTATGTGAAAATGGAGGATGACCACATCATATCACAAAATGCAGGATGAATATATCATTACTTACCTATGTGATTTGTTGACAAAAATATCATAAGAGACATGAAAATAAAATATTTAATTGGAAGATTATATTGGAAAAATGTAAAATTACAGATAATCAAGTTGTTCTCACCATTTACAAAACTTAGGGGAATGAACCACTAAGATTCTATCTACTTTACAATTTTAATGAGACCAATAAAAAGAGCGGGTCTATAAAGAGCCAACTAATATCTAATCTAGTAGCGTAGTGGTTACGAGTCGGGCTGCTAACCTCAAGGTCGGCAGTTCAAAACTACCAGCGGTTCTGTGGGAGAAAGATGAGGCGTTCTACTCCAGTAAAAATTTACAGCTTCGGAAACCCTGTGCAGGGTCACTATGAGTCGGAACCGACTCCACGGTACTTAACAACAACAATATCTAATTTGGTTTGTCCTCACCTAATCTCTGAATTGCCAATGTGAATGAATTTGTGTCATTACAAATGTCAGAGTTGTGGATGATTATTGAACATGAATCTTCAAATCAAGGCAGCTGCTACTTTCCTTAATATCTACTTCTAGAATCAAAAGATGTCTTTTCATCACCTTGGGACATTTGTTTTCATCTGTCCTGAATAGAATTATTTGATCAAGCTATTGTCACAAATCTTATTAACTCAAAGAGTGATTGCATTATTTACTCATTACCCATTCCTTGGTTTCAGTGCTTATTAAAGTCAAGGTTTAAGGCTGCCATAGAGATTCTCACTTGCTTTGGATTCTAAGAATTGTTTTCTACCTGTGCGTATAACTATCAGACTCGGAATGAGAATACACAACTATTTTATTTCACATAATGGCACATCTAGGGTTTAGAAATTCTTCAAAGTCCTGAGGGGTTTATTAAAATTTTAAAAATTAAAAATAAGATCCATCAAGTGATTGATCCCATGTGCTGCTTTACTCCTTTCATGCCCAACCATCAGCTATATATTTTTTATAATTTCATTTAAATAGGCACAAGCATAATGAAAAATTTAAAGACAAGTAATTATATGGACAACACAAAGAGGAAAACTCATCTTGAAATGTGAAAGTATTGAGCATTTCCAGCAGAAAGACCAATCAGAGGGAAACAAAACAAAACACCTTTATGTCCCTTTAACCTAATAGTTCTTCATTTTTAAAAAAAAAGTCTCAATTACTCTTATTTTTACATTACCATCTGTGAGTAGTGAATTTCCATTTCATTTTCCAGCATCTTCCTTGTTAACTACTTCCTTTTATTATACTAAAACACAAACATCAAAAACAGGCATGAGAGCCAGTAGCATGAGAATAAAGACTTAGAAGAGAATGTCACAAAGAAAAATGGAGCTCTCTTTTAACTCCTAGGAACAAAATGGTTGAGAGGAACATTCCTGAAGTAGGATTAAAAAGTAAGTTAATTAAAAAGTCTTCTTAAGATCCCAGCACTAATGGTTTTTAGTTTTTTCATGGATTCATTTTAAAGATGTTGTATCATGCATGCTTGTGATGGTACAAAAGCTGACTTCATGTGGAAAAACACAAGCATAATGATTCTGAATTGCAACGTGATTCCCAGAGTTAAATGCTGCTGGGAAGAAGATAGAACATTATCATTTTATTTCAAACGTATTTTCCTAATTAGGTATGAGTAAGGATGATAAGATAAAGCACCTGTTTAATTAAAACTAGAGAACTATCTTCAGTGCATAGAAAATCAAATTCTGAAGTGGTAAAGAAGCACCCTGTCATAGTTTAATTGAGGGCTATTTTTTATTTGTTTGATTGTTTGTGGTATGTAAAAGAATGCTTTGTACAACTGATGCAGCCTCAAGTTCAGTTCAAGATGATATAGATTCCTAAACCTTTTTGTTTGTCTGCTTGCTTGCTTTTCCCCATTTGACAGTGATATGTGGCATTTTCATCAGGTCAATCAGCTTCCGGTTATCCCTTAGGGTGTGTGTTGCCACACTGTAAAGAGTTCTAAGGGGCGGGGAGTGTTGGCTTCCGGAGTGACAAGATATTTGATAGTCATGTCTGCAACTACTTTCTCATGTTTCCTACCTAAACAATGGGTTTCTACTTCTTGAATTAGCTCCACGATAGGGATGATTATATTGTCTTAAGCCAAAGTTATGGCAAAAGTACTTTTTATTTTGGTTTTCTAATTTAATTCCTTGCAATGACTTTAAATTCTTTCTGTACATTATACATTATATTTATTTCTCAAATCAGTGTCATTAAAGAGTTAAAAATAACATGAAATATGTATTGCCCAAGAAAATATGGGACATGAGGACCCCTTATCATAGATGATGACTCCAAGTTTCCAAATATGAATCATGTTTTCTGAAATGTTTGGCTTTGCAGTTTAGAGGGCCAGCCCCAAAATACATGTTAAGTTGGAGAAACAAAGCTTTACTATCACATTCTATTGTTAATCTCTCTTCCCCTCTTTTTTAGCACAGTTAGAGTGGTGCTTTGGGGCTCCCACCAGTTACACTGATGGTTTCCTAAGATACAATGCTAAAATACATGCTAGGACAACTTTCAAAATATGCTGTTGTTGCTGTTGTTGTTAAGTGCTGTTGAGTCAGTTCTGACTCTTAGTGATTCTGTATAGGGTTTCCAAGGAGCTACTGGTGAGTCTGAACCACCAACCTCGTGGTTAGTCGTTCAATGCTGATCCTACAGTGCCACACCAGGAGTAGCTCCTTAAAACTGGCCAGGATTGAAGTAGCTTTAAGGCTTATGAACCAGCCTTCTCC
This sequence comes from Chrysochloris asiatica, assembly GCF_000296735.1. Lineage (NCBI taxonomy): Eukaryota > Metazoa > Chordata > Mammalia > Afrosoricida > Chrysochloridae > Chrysochloris > Chrysochloris asiatica. Next base: position 8,991,086 of record NW_006408542.1, read on the forward strand.
ATAGTTACATCACTGGAATATGTCCTATCATATTTTAATCCAAGTTATCAAAGAGAACTATTAGATATGTATGTATCTACCTTTAATATTCACAGTCAAGAAAAATGAAAATGCTAAGGAAGAGGGGTGGGCAGGGACAGAAAGGGATAATAACAGTGCCAGACTTCCAGAAAGAATACGATTTATGGACTTAGGCCAGGGAGTACTCAAAGCAAATTTGTAGAGCTTTCTAGTTATACATATGAGGCTTTGTGCTCTTTTTCTTAAGGAGTTACAACGTTGGAAACTCTACACAGGGTTGGGATGAGTGGGAACTCACTCCATGGCATACAGCAGCAGTAACCCTAGTCAAGGTTCCAAAGGCCCACCTCCTCTCTCCTTACCAAGTTATTTTTACAAGATTAAATCTAAATCTCAATTAATTTACATACATGACGAGTACTGCTTACATTTCTTCTAGGAATTACTAGTAGTACTTGGGCATCACTAGGAAGCAAAACTTGAAATAAATTCTCCTTGGATGTTAGATTTTCGGACACCATGGAGCAGCATAGGGGGGAAATGGAGGGAGAGGCTTCCTGATTCTCAGAACTAACCCAGAGATGCCGAAGGCTAAGGATGCTCACACCCTGGTGTTCTGTGGCAGTATGATATGCACCACTGAGAAAATGAAAGCAAATCAGATAGAATTTTCAGGACCCATCTCTAGTGCTTATAAAAACCCTAATCATTTGTATCATGGAGACTGGCAGTTTGGGGCTGGGAACACAACAGGACTCCCATTTTTCATCGGTATTATGGTGTGTCGGGCTTTGGTAGACTACTTGGAAGTAAAATTGTTCAGAACACAATACCTTTCTGTTTGGCACACAAATCAACTCTGCAAAGAACATCTTATAAATCTGGAAGTGTCAACAATTTGGGCACTAGAGAAATCCTCAGAGTCCTCAGCCGGCTCCTCTCCTCTAACCTTGAGGCAAAACAAAAAGAGCTGAAATTCACTAAAGGACTCAGAAATCTGAGTGCTAAATATCTAATTCTGAGGTAACCATCAACCAAGAATGTCAAATTTGGGAGGTCTTAGAAATCATTTGTGCTATGAATGGCTCTAAAACCCCTTCTCATGCTCACAGCATATGTCATTCATTTATGGAGTCATTGTTTAAAAGCACCAATTATAAGTCAGGCATTTATCCGGGAGCTGGCTAGAAATCAGTGAAAGCTTTCAAGCTTGAAACTGAACTCATCCTCATGGCTCAACTTTCATCCAAGCAATAGACAGGCCTAGAGGGTGAACAGTAACACCAGGGAAGTATACACTTCTCAGAACAAACAAGCTAAAGAGATTTAAAAAAAAAAAAAAAAGGCAGCATTTGCCTAGGGATAACTTTCAGAAGATAGGAAGGAACAGGAAAGAAGGGTGAATAGAAAAGGGAAACACAGGAAGGAAGTGAAGAGAGTGATGATCCATTGTAGAGACTGCAATCAATTTCACAAATTAAAATGTGTATGAACTGTTGAATGGAAAACAGATTTGCTCTGTAGACTTTCATGCAAATCACAAAACAAAATGCAGCCAAAAAAAAAAAAAAAGCAGAAATACAAAATCCTTAGTCTCTTCTTGAAGTGAAACATACATAATAAACATAAAAAATAAAGTGCCAGTGAAAAACAACTTAAATTCATTGCCCTTAAGTCAATTCTAACTCATTGCAACCCTATAGGATCCCATAGAGTTTCTAAGGCTGGAATCTTATGGAAGCTGACTGCTATTTCTTTCTCCTGTGAAACAGCTGGTGGGTTCAAACAGCCAACCAGCCAACCTTTTGGTTAGCAGCTGAGCACTTAATCACTGTATCATCAGAGTTCATAAATAAAGTTCATGAGAGTATGCCAAAAGTACTATGGAAATAATACAGGCATGCTGTTGTTGTTATTAAGTACCGTGGAGTCGGCTCCGACTCATGACTCATAGCGACCCTGTACAGGGTTTCCAAGGCTGTAAATATTTACAGGACCAGAAAGCCTCATCTTTCTCCTGCGGAACAGCTGGTAGTTTTGAACCGCCGACCTTCAGGTTTGCAGCCTGATTCGTAACCACTACACTACCAGAGCTCCTTAGGGAGATGAAACATGCTGAGGTAGAGGTATATTATTATTAGGTGCCATTGTAACTCTATGCAAAATAGAATTAAACAAATACGCCTGGTCCTGCATAGGTCTTAATGGAAAATGTGATATTTAAGAAAATATTTAAAGGCAATGAGGAGTTAACTACTCAGATTTTATTTTCTGGCAGTGGGGCAGGGAAAGAAGTTAAGAGTGGCCCAGCCATTGTTCTTGTCCTACAACAGGAGAACGCCTGTGTTGATTAAGATTTAAGGAGGCCTCTGCTGTGAGGATGCCACAGGGCCAGGCAGTGTTTCATTCTGTTGTGCAAAGGGTCACTATGAGCTGGAACCGACTTGATGGCACCTAACAATAACAACAACAATTGTACCTGGAGAAAAACGGTTCTGGAAGAAGGATGAGACTCTTACAATTTAAGAGCGAAAGAGGAATTATGATTGGCAAATCGAAATCACATGGGCCACGTAGACTTTGTCTCTAAGTAAAAGGGGAACTACTGAGGCGGTTTGAGCAGATAAGGGATTTCATTTAATTTTGAAGGATAACTGACTGTATTGTTGAGGATAAATTAAAGCAGGGAGACTGCTGTAGCTCCAGCCAACAGATGAGGGTACCTCGGAATGGAGCCGTAACAGTTGGAAACTTTATGGCAGAAAATTATGACATATTAGTAGGTGTGACAGTGGGAAGGTCTCTTAAGACTGCTTCTCTTTTCTCAGGGAGATAGGGAGCAAGGTTGTAGGCTGAGAGTGAGGACAAAAGAAGAAAGATGTGTTGGATATTTGAGAGGAGAGGAGAGAATGTGAATGAAAGAGTCTAGGAGAATGGGAGAATGAATGGACTAGAGAACATCAGAATGATTAATGGAATCATTAAGGACGCACTGGTGTGGCGCTGTGGTTAATTCACCAGACTACAAAGCCGTCTGAACTGCAAGGTTGGTGGTTCAAGCTCACCGGACACTCCTTGGAAACCCTATACAGGATCACTATGGGTTGGAACTGACTCGATGGCACTTAACAACAACAACTCAATACTACTCAATATTGGGAGTCCTGGTGTGGCGCTATGGGTTAATATGCTAGACTGCACAGTCAGGTAGAACTGCAAGGTTGGTGGTTCAAGCTCACCAGTCGCTCCTTGGAAACCCTCTAGAGGGTCACTGTGGGTCAGAACCGACTCAACGGCACTTAACAACAACAATTCAATATTGACTTTCTTTTACAGGTCTTAGAATCCCTCTGTGCCCAGAATTCCAGACAACCTCTATTTAACTGACTGGAGTTAGCAGGTAAGAGAATCTCTGCGATCTAATGTAATTTCTACTTTAGTAAACTGAGGCCCAGAGAACTCCTTTTAAACTTTCATTTTGGGGGACACTTTAAATTACCATTTACCAATCAGCTAGGGTCCTAGTTAAAAAAAGAATTATTTTAAAATAGAATGCTTATCTAAAAATCATAGCACTGCAAGAGAGTGATAACTAAAGCTCTGGAGAAGCCCTGCTATGTTGTTGTTAAGTGCTGTCACGTTGGTTTCAATCCATAGTGACCCTGTATAGGGTTTCTGAGGAGCAGCTGGTGATCTTGAACCACCAACCTTGTGGTTCAAACTGACTTTGCAGTCCGGTGCTTTAATCCACAGCACTACATCAGGACACCCAGTCCTACTATAAGATAAGTGTAACATGGATTGCATCTGAGTGTCTGAAACAGGAGTTTTGTTAATGCAGCAACAAGAAGATATTTGCTCCTTGGATTTCTCCTTAACTCACTGTTGTTGTTAAGCGCCACTGAGTCACTTCTGATGCATAGCGACCCTGTATAGGGTTTCCAAGGAGCATCTGGTGAGCTTGAACCTTTGACCCTGTGGTTCAAACAGACTTTTAATTCCAGCGCATTACCCCACAGCGCCACACCAGGACTCCTGAACTCATAGCTCTTGGCATTTTGGCACAAAGTTACTATCTTCTATACACAATGGCTTCATTTTTCAAAAAGTTTCAGGGAGCCAGGATTTTGTCTTTTCAATAGATTGGCATGACTTTTAAACAGAACCCAACCAAATCACACCTAATTTCAAAAAGTTGAAAGGATAATTAAGAGATGCGTTAGTCACTCCCAAAGTGAGGTTCATGCTTGCTTCTGCAATCTCAAGAAGAAGGAAAAGAAAGGTCCATGATGTCATATTTAACAGGCTCTTGCTGTAAAGTCAAAGTAGAAGAAAGGGTAAATCTGAATCGCAAATAACTTTCCTGCTTCACCAGTAATTTAAGATTACTTAATGAATACTGAGTAGTCAAAGTATTTACTGTCATTATTCACTCACACTGGGAATTGGTCTGTGACCTTTCAAACTTCTGCTCTTCAGCATCAGCTCTCTCTCCTCTCATCCCACTCAGGGTACTTCTTGGAAAGCTTGTTGACCTTTACAATTCTTCCTCTCTTGTACCTGGTCTGAGTCAGTTCCTGATTCTGTCCTTTTTGTTAATTACATATTGTATTTACAATTATAGTGGTGGCAAAGTACCACGGACTGCCAGAAGAACAAACCAATCTGTCGTGGAAGACGTACAGCCAGAATGCTCTTCAGATATGAGGATGCCAAGACTGTCTCATATTCTTTAGACACGTTATGAAAAGGCACCAGTCCCTGGAGAAGGACATTATGTTTGATAATATACTGACAAATTGACTGTAAAAAGGGCTCATATATGAGAAGATGGTGCAGGACTGTCTTGTGCTTCGTTCCATTGGGCATCGTGTTGCTAAGAATCAGAACCAAGTCTATGACACCTAAAAACTGCATATTGCTTCTGAGAATGGACATGTTTATACCGTATCACTGATGCTGTGAGGCCACACCTAATATAAACACATAGTCAGGGCTAGCCCACACATGTCTCAGTCAGAGCTAGGTTTTATCAAGACCCTCTTTTGCTCAGGTATATTATCTTTGGAAAACTTCGACCATTCTTAGAGAGTGTTTTGTTTTTGTCCCCCCTCTTTATAATCTAGAAGTCATTGCTATGCTACATTCAGCAATAAAAGGAATGGCTGCTGCTGATTGTGGACCTCTGGCTGTCTTCTTTTTAATGATCTCACAACAACCATGCCAACCTCATCCCTTTAATATTTTAACTGTGAATTCTCATTATATCTGAAGTTCATGTAGGTTGGTACCTGTGAAATAACTATAAAAATTTCTAATCATAATTGGGATTTTTAACTCCATTTTTTGACAATGGCCCCAAATGAGACCTCTTGTTGAGCTGTCTCAATAGGCAACAAATAATGAAGACCTAGAGCTTACAATGAAGATTCGGAAGATGAATACATAGAAATGAAAACCATCAATACTGAAATGAGACATGTGTATAGTTTCACCAGGAGACCTTAGAGATATAAGAAATGGTGAGAGCAGTATCTTGGGAGATTCAGATGGTGGGAAGATAAAGAGCCAGAAAAGGACCCATTAGAGATAATGGGGAATAGCTCAGCAGCAGACTTAAGGGAGGTGCCATGAAAGTCAGAGGAAAATCATTAAGGTGCCTTATATGGCCAGTGGAGTCCCGGTGTGGTGTTGTGGGATAAAGCATTGGACCGTAAGGTCAGTTTGAACCACAACGTTGGTGGTTCAAACTTACCAGTTACTCCTTGGAAACCCTGTACAGGTCACTATGAGTCAGGACTGACTTGATGGCACTTAACAACAACATATGGCTAACGCTATCAAGTTCAGGAACTCCTGAAGACCTCGTGCTCTAAAGAAATCAGTCATCCTTAAGAGGGTAGATTCAGCAAAGTGGTGGTGAAAAAGTCAGGCTAATAACCCTCTTTTCTATTAAGGGAGTAGAAAGAATTTTGGGGAGAAATGGTAGAGCATCAGTCTTGTAAAGAAGGTGGGTGAAATGATTTTCTGAAGGAGTGAAGGATGAAGTGGTGCATGAATAAAACATAAAGGGATGCATGAATAAAATATGGAAAGTATCACCAGTTACTACCCACATAATATCATACTTCTATACTTAATCAAAATTGGATGAATAAAATGTAAAGCAGTAATAGCAGGAATTTTCAATGAACTCATGATATAGTCTCCAATATATTGCATTTATCTTGATTTTTTAAATCCTTTAAATTTTTAATGAAATTCACACAAGCAATGAAGAAGCAAAAGAAGAATTTCACTATGGCCCAGAAAGAGTGTAGAACAGGGAACATAAAATCTCAGCAACCTGAGGGAAGACACAGAAGTGCTATCTTCTGATTTAGGTGACTATTTGAGACTTATCAGTAAGTGCTAGTCACAAGAAATGCAGTATCATGGAAGGCTTCAGAAACACCTCAAAGAAAAAAATGACAGCACAAAAGAGTAAAAATTCCTGACTCGAATGTATTTCCTCCAGGAAACATTACAATTTTTCAGATTCTTGGGCAAGGTATCTATGTAGAATAGCATCTCCCGCCCCCTCCAATGGTCCCTCCATAACCTATTCCTATGGAGTCAATTCCAACTCATAGCAAACCTTTTGAACCTGAGAAGATCTGCCTCATAGGGTTTTCAAGGCTGTAATCTGTGCAGGAACAGACTGCTACATCTTTATCCTTCAGAGTGGCTGGTGGATTTGAACCACCAATCATTAAGTTAGAAACCAAGTGCTTAACCACTGTGTCACCAGGGTTTCTCTCCATGGTCCACAAAATCCAACAAACTAAATCCATTGTTTTAGTTGCATTCCCACTCATAATGATCTTATCAGAGGTTTCTAGGCCTGTAATCTTTATGGAAGGATATTGCCATATTTTTCTTCTGTTGAATGGTTGATGGGTTAGAACCACTAACTTTATGGTTAGTAGTTAAGTGCTACCTCCAGGGCTTCTTAGAACCTAATTGTTATTGTTAACTGCCATCCAGTAGGTTCCAACTCAAAGCTACCCTATTTAGGTATCTGAGAAGCTTGAACCACCAGCCTTGTGGTTCAAACCAACCTTGTAGTCCAGCACCTTAACCCACAGCTGCTTAATATCATCTTTCAAAAAGTGACATAGCCATCATCAACAACTGAATACTGACCGCAGTGTGCAATTACAGCTGGTGAATGTACTGCCTGACATGGATGGCTCTTGCCCAAAGTGTTTTGTGTGAGAAAGGCAGTTATTCATAATATATATGAATTAGCAGTAGGTAAGGAAACACAGAGGAAATTTGGGATACTCAAAATCCCTTCATTTCTCTATAATTATGTCTCAGCATCTGGGAAACAACTCCAAGTACATCTTTTTTTTTTCTTCCTTTTTTCCTTTAGCTAAAATGCTTTTCAAAAGTGGTCATTTTACTCAGTAGGTTTGGTGGGAATGGGGGATAGTCCACTTTGCAGCTGGTACTATACAGAAGACAGCTACGACACCTCTTTTCAGACTGCCAAGCCATTCTTTTGGCAGAAGCGCTGGGGATATTACTTTGGGGATAATTTATCACACTTGCTTTGGGTGTTCCAAATTCGCAAGCTGTGGCTGATTTCCAGAAACAGCAAGGCAATAAACTTCACTTTCCTAAAAGAAAACAGTAACCACACCGCCTTTCAATTAAATGGGCCATGGAAAATGAACAGCCACAGATGATCATGGATATTCAGAAATCCTCAGAAAATCTGAATTGTGGCAGCCTTCAGTGGGGATGACTGTGTTGCTTGAGAAATCTGCTTTGACAGGTGATAGGAAAGGATGTATGGTGGTGGTGGGTATGCGCTGTGGAATCAGTCCCGACTCATAGCGACCCTGCATAGGGTTTTCGAGGCTGTAAATCTTTACGAGAGCAGAAAGCCTCATATTTCTCCTGTAGAACAGCTGATAGTTTCGAACTGCTGACCTTCAAGTTAGCATCCGAACTCATAACCACTACGCTACCAGAGTTCCTTAGGAAAGGATGTATATATACATCTATATTGGAAACAATCTCTCTCAGGATAGTTGCATGCATGCCTATAAACACATATGCACACTTAAATCCTAACATATTCAGAACCAAAACACAACTAGTTTATGCTGACAGAGCAATTTTTTTGCCTCTTCAGTGTGAATCAGGTGAGGTAGTTCCTCACAGTCTCTGCGGTCTTCTTTTCCCAATTTCTTCAATCTCCAAGTACCGTTATGGTATCTCCTTGATTGCCTAACACTCACTGGAGCAGGAGCCAATTAACTCCCTCAAGATAACTGGAGGGCCATGGTGGCATTGTAAGATAAGCACTGGACTGCTAACTGAAAGGTCGGAAGTTCAAACTCATCAGTTGCTTCATGGGAGAAAGATGAGGCTTTCTGCTCCTGTAATGAGCCTCAGCAACCCTATGCAGGGCCTATGAGTAAAAATCAACTCAATGGCAGGGAGGGTTTTTTGGGTGTTTTTTTTTTTTTTTTTTTTTTTGTTTTTTGTCCAGATCAGTGAGCCATGTTAGGACTTGTCCTGAACCTGTCAATTACTCCTGAATGCATCAGCTCTTTAATATTTTCCAGTATTTAGAAGCTATCTTAGCAGGTCATCATTTTGTTAATGCATATGAAGGGGCTTCAAAAAGTTCCTGAAAAAATGGAGTTAAAAGATAATGGAATTTTCCCTCAAAGTTTGTGAAGCCCCCTCATATATCATGGGCCAGTATGTTATAGGGGACTTCTATGCCATAATTTAAAGGAATAACAAATAATAGGCATTTTTGAACAATAGTTGGAAGGTAAACGGAAGGGTACTATGGGCTGAGAGTCTCACACCAAGTAGCAAGCCATCTTATGCACACATACATACATCTCGTATGTATAAGATGTAGGTGTTTTTAAGTGCTATCAGTTCATGTATAAGAAACTCCTATCGTTTTTGAGCTCCCGAACTACCATTGATTCTGTGGACATCTCAAGTATCTATTCATTATGGAGATCAGACCAGAACCACATCCTGTGTCTCACTTTAATGAATTGACTCTAATGGTATAAGGCTTGAGGAGACCTCAAGGATGTTTCTAAAGCCATGTTTTTCTCTTTGCTCATTGGTTTAGATAAGGTGGCTTCTGGCTTAACATTTGTCTCTTCATTTTCCTTTCTATGAATAGATTAATGATTTTTTACAGGATCAATTTCCTGTGGAGCAGAGAACCAGTTTGGGTCAGTCTCTAATTTCAAATCAGGAGTACTTTGACAGCAGGAGAAAGAGAACAGATAAGGGTGTCTGCTCCCATAAAGATTTACAGCTTTGGAAATCTCATCTAGGGTCATTATGAGTCAGAATTGACTCGACAGTAAGTTTGGTTTTTTCAGTTTTTATAGCATCAGAAAGAATCTTTTGAGTTTTGTAATGCACTCGAAATAGTCTTCAGTGCATACGAAGATTCCAATAGTTCCCCTCTCTTTCTCTGCTAAAACCCTTCCATACTTATGGTCCATAGAAAGAGGCTAAGGTATGTTAGCACCCATTATTCTGATCCTGAACCCTTCTGTAATTACTAAAGGCATCTTCCTCAAAATCTATTCCAGCATACTCAACTCCAAAACCAACAGAGATTCTTTATTATCTTTTATGATCCTACCAAACTCCTTTGCTCTGGTCTGATACTTAACAAAGTAACTTGAATTTAGCTGTTAATGGGTGATGAAAGCTCAATATATAAGCTTTCCTAGGGCATGTTACTTCTTGACTGGGATCTCTCTTTTTTTGGCATTTCCTCTAACCTGTACGTTTCTTAGTTGTTTTTCTTCCCTGTCCTCAAGTTCTTCATGTTCAGGTAACCGGAAATCACCTTTCAGCAGGCTTCCTAATGCTGGTGTTGGTATTCTTTTGGATGTAGACAATTCCTGTTTTAAACTACTCAACTTCTACCCTAGACTATATGCAGGAGCCAAATCAAACAGAACAACTAAGTAAGGCTTTGCTAAAGTTATCTCACCTGTCAATCTGTGAAACCACTCGTTAGATTTTAATCACAATGTTGACACACATGTTGCTAATTTCACCCAGTTATGCAACTGAACTGATGAGCCCATCCGTGCTACCCATGCATGACCACAGAATTCACAGAAATGAAATATAGTGCTATGTAATCAATATCTCGTGTAATCAAGAATATTTTGGTCCTCTGAAATAAATTCACTCATGGTAAATGAGCTGTGTGACGTTATGCCTATGCGTTCTGTCTTACAAGATATTAAGAGGAAGTGGGGAACTAATTTGTCTTCATGGGGTAGTGAAGCATCACAGGTTTCAGGATACCACAAGAGGTTATATTTCAACTACTTACAGTTAACCTGGAAATCCATTTAACTCTGTCACTCTGATTAACTAAGGTTTCAATTAAGAACCACTTTGGATCTAAATTTTACTCTATCAATATTTCTTCCCTTTGTTACTTTATTAAGACACTGGGGCTACTAGGCCTGTATGGAAATGTCTTATTTCCTGTTGCTAGCTGTGCTTTGCTTTGATAAACTCATTACAAATTGTGCATAATCACTGCATTGTGAATAAGAGAATGGCAATAAATTAGGCACAACATTTTGAATAAAATACAAGCAGCTAGAAAGATTGCTTAGGAATGTCAACAGATTTGATATGGCCAGGTAGATTCAACTGACCATTCATGATATACTATATTTATTGAATCTGATACATACCGAGCAAGGAGAAAAAAGATGAAGTATACCCCATGTCTCAGCTGGTGTACTTTTCTGATTATGGCTAATGACATTTATTTAGGTACAATAATGGAGTCCTGGTGTGGCGCTGTAGGATGATCACTGGACGGCTAAGAGCATCATCCATGCTTCAAACTCACCAGCTGCTACTCAGGGCTGCTATGAGTCGGAACCAACTCGACCGTACTTCCAACAAGAAAAAGAAGGAACAATAAAGCTTATAAAAGATGAACATGTTCTTCAGGGAGGAAAAACGAATTAACTTCCTTGCTGGCAGAAATTGGTAACCCTGTGCCTTCTATCTTCGATTTCAGCAGGACACCCCCATCTTGAGATGAAAAATGCTGACTGGTGTGTTCTGGGAATCTTGGCTTACCCCAAGGCTAATAAACACAGTGCCCTGGCTGTGTGCCCAGCTTTTGTGGCAGGGAATTACCCAGAGTGCTTTTTTCACTTACACTGAAGTTTTAACTTAGAAAGCAAAATTCACCAGTAAGCCAGAGGAAATTGGGCTTTCCCTCTATAGCCATCAAAGTCAAACCTCATTTCTACCTGTGCTCTCCACTGGCCTCTGGGAGGTATAATCACCATATTCATAAGACTCTTTATTGGAGGAGTTAAGAGGGGAAAGGTGCAAACAGGTTTATTTTTAGCTTAGGGTCGCCTCATCTGTATGCCTCTCTAAACTAGGACTCAATAGAGGAATTGGGCCAAGGTGGTTAATCCTGAGGTATGTGTGCACACATGGGATCAGAGAGGGTGATGAGAAAGAACAGTGGAGAAGAGTAGCTCTCCTTTGCTCCCCCCATGGATTTGAATTTAAAGAGTCACAGAGCCTTATAAGAAGTAACTATGGTGATAGCTTCTTCCCCTACACACTGTGCATGGCAAAGTTCATTGTGGATAGGAGAACACAGAGTCCTTTAAAAATATTCTTCAGTAATGTTTTCTTTAGTTTCTCATCAACCCTTAAGAGATCACTGGAGACATTAAAAATTCTCTGTCCAATTCAATGTTGGCAAATTATTCCAAAGCAGAAGAACTAGAAATACAGTTAAAAATATGCCTTTGCAGTCTCCTCCAATAATGCTGTCAGACATGTAAGGAAACTTAACTACAAAGCATGCTTTTAAAAAAGGCCTCAATTACACCCACAATTACAAGTTTTGTGGGGTTTTCCCCCCTCAGCCATTCATTCTAATATAGTGTGAGCTCATCTAGCAGATAGGCATTCAAAAGTCATCCCAGTTTATAGCAATGATAAAGCTTTTTTTTGGTAGGAATTCATCATGATGTGGTTTTGGTAGATTTTAGAAAGAAGTATTAGAAATGAGCATAAGACGTCCAGTCAGTATCTTAACTATGAAATCCATGAGATAGATGCGTTTATAATTCAGTTTTTTTCATCTATGAAATGACATGCAACATGTGATTTAACTGCAATAAACCCTCTCTTATAGAGGAGGTTATTTTTCTTCTCAGCCCTCTGTAACAAAATTTTGGTTTGGGCAGCGTTTGGCTGAAATAACATCAAGTAAGATTATTTACATTTTGTTTTCAGTGTTTCATATTTTCATCTCAGGCAAATTAGGCCAAAGTTTCTTGGCTCTTCTTGTATCCTGGAACCTGGGACCTTGCAACTGGCTAGCAACGAGCCTAAAAAAGAGATTCATTGTGGGTATGACTTAATATGTTTTTCTATGAAAAAAGAGGAGAAATAACAAGAGACAAAAGAAGAGGAGATTTATTTATCCACGGGGTCCTGGTGTGTCACTATAGGGTAAGCATGGGACTGCTATTGTCAAGGTCAGCAGTTTAAACCCCCCAGACATTCCTCAGAAACCCTACACAGGGTTGCTATGAGTCAGAACCAACTTGACGGCACTTAACAAAAATAAAATCCTGGTGTGGTGCTGTAGGATAAGCACTGGACTGCTAACCCAAGGTGAGTGGTTCAAACCCACCAGCCACTTGTTGGAAAACCCAATGTGGAGTCGCTATGAGTGAGAGCCGACTCCACAACACTTCAACAACAACAAAGATAATATCATGCTCTGTAGAAAATGAAAAAATTCTTTTGGGAGGAAAACCTAATTAATTTTCTTGCTTGGAGAGAATGGGAATCCTGTTTCTTCTTTCTTTACCTTCAGCGGGACACTCCCATCTTTGGATGAAAGCAACAAGACAAGAAAAGATAAGAAAGGAGGGAAAACAGTGGTGAGAAGAAGAAAATGGAAAGAAAGAGGTATGTAAGTGAGATTAATAAAGTAAGAGAGGTCGGTAAAGAGGAGAAAAACTTATTTTAGCCATGTCCGTGCCAAATCTGACAGCTGAAACATCTTTTGTTTGGATCCTTTGCCTTTTGAATGAAAGGAGAATGGTGCTAAATTTAAAGGAAATCATTAATGAGTTATGCTTCAGTTAGACCTTAGCCATTACCATCTGGGGGTCTGTTGGGAAGGTCCTTGCTTGCCACTTGTTGGCCAGCTAGTCAGCTTATCTGGCCTCTTGTTTAACTTTGTAGCTCTTCTATTTTACTTTCCTGACAAAGCAGTACTTCCATTAAGAAAAGTACTCCACCATTTAATTTCTGCTAACTCTTAACCTGGCTGATGCAATTTACACATGTGAATTTTGCATCACTATTTTAAGGTGTGCATGTGGGGTGGTTAAGCCTCTGCTAGGCTGAGAACTCTTGGCATTCATCTCACTCTCTCCAGCTCTGTCTTCTCTGTTCATCCATTTTCCAGGGCGGCTTCATGACGGATACAAGAATGGTGCAAGGTTGTCACAGACTCAAACTGGCTAAAGGAGCCAAAAAGCTTGGTAAAAGCTCCCTTCCATCATCTTCTTCTTTTTTGTTTTTTTTTTAAACTGTTTTTCTTAAGAGAATATCTGAGCATTTGTTCTAAAGTATTAGTCATTATTATTTGAATACTTTATTTTCCTGGGGGCTGGGGAAATTCAAACTTTTGTACTCCTTTGTTCTTTTTTCTCTCACACTGGGTTTTAGAAATGATGTATTGTTGTTGTTACGTGGTAAGTGCTGTCTTTGTGTAGGTTCTGACTCATAATGACTCAAAGGGTTTCTCAAGAACGGCTGATGGCTTGAGCCATTGATCTTGTGGTTTGCAGTATACTGCTTATCCTACAGCACCACACTAGGACCCCAGGAATAAAAAAAAAAGATTGGCAAGTAATCACCAATGCATTATGGATTGCCATATGGCAATATCTAATGTCCACGCTGTTCCTCAGGACAGCAAGCAATGAGCAATGGATCATATATAGAAATGACTAAATAGCTGTTTGATTCCTTTCAGTTAAGTAAATACTTTATCACAAGAGCTGCATATTTCCTTAATTTACTGGACTGTTAGTGTTTGAAAGTGAGCACATTCTAGTTCAGAATGTGAAAGTGGAAAGAATGATCAAAAGATTGGCTCTCTGTCTGTACCCATTAGACATAAAACAGGAATGAGCCTCCAAGAACCAAACGCTCTTGCCCAACAATTACATAGGTTAATTATCAAAGTAGTGAGGGTCTGTCATAAGTATGTTAACCACAAAGACATTAAAGGGACTGGAATTTTCACTTTGTAGGAACTCTTAGATCCCTGGTGACAAAGTGGTTAAGTGCTTGAAAGAAGAAAGATGTGGCAATCTGCTTCCATAAAGATTTAAAGCCTTGGAAACCCTATGGGGCAGTTCTACTCTGTTCCTACAGGGTTGCTGTGAGTTGGAACTGACTCAACGGTAGTGGGTTTAGGGACTCCTACATGATGTAATTTGCTAAGGAAATGGTAGTTAATTATCTACTGAGATGGAATCACTGTAGCTGAACACTTAACATCTCACTCTCTTTTCATGAAACAAGAAAGGTGTAAGTTTAACAGGGTGGAGGGTAAGAAGACGCTATCTAGTAGAAGCTTATATAGATAGTTTATCTGGGGAGGTCTGAAGGAACTGAGACTCTGAGAAGCCAAAATTTACCTCGCCTGTCTTGCAAACATGCTGGGGACAAATCTTCCTAAAAGCTCCTATTTAACTATTTAGATCTGGAAGATACTAAGAGATGCAACTCCATTACTTTACATTAAAGGAGACGTATCCCCTGGAAATGTCAAAGAAGACACAGTAGAAAAAGAATATTTGAATATGTGCTGGGCTCTGAGCAAGTGGTTTGGTTTGTTTATCTGTTTTCGTGGTTCTCACTACGCATCCTAATCAGCTATTGTTAAGTGCGTTCCAGTCAGTTCCAACTCACAGTGACCCTATACAGGATTTCCAAAGAGCAGCTGGTGAGTTTGAACTACTAACCTTGTGCTTTCAACCAACCTTGCAGTCCAGTGCTTTATTGCACAGCGCCACACCAGGACTCCCATGGAGGTGGTGATAGTGGTACCATGGAGTCAGTTCTGACTGATAGCGACCCTGCATAGGGTTTCCGAGGCTGTAAATCTTTAAGGGAGCAGCAAGCCTCAACTGCTTCTATAAACAGTTAGTACTTTCGAACTACTGACCTTGAGGTTAGCAGAGTGATTCATAACCACCATGTTACCAAAGATCCTTAAAAACTACACAGCTGCCTACCTGCTCCACCCCATTACCTGCTGGAGAATCCAATTCCCTAGGCTTTGGATAAGAACGACACGAATGTAGTTTTAAAAAGCTGTACATTTGAGTCTGAGCCACTCCAGAGTTGAGAACTACCAACTAAATTTTATTATCACAATTCTATGATACAGGGATATTCTCCAGAAGAGACTGTAGTTTAGGTATGACCAACTTTAGGGGACCAAAACTGAGGTTTTAAGTCTTTGAAGTCTTAGGTTTTCAGTAGATAATGCAAAGCTTCTAATTGTATTCCATTTTATCCCCTAAGAGATCATTCTAAAGGAAAGCAACAGAACAGGAATCTGCGTCTTTAATTATTGCTAGCTGTGTGACTTTGTGCGTGTACCTTTGAAATCACAGTTTACCTATTTATATAGTGGTGGTGGTTATGGGCCACCAAGTCAGTTCTGACTCATTAGCAACCTTGTATAGAGTTTCTGACGTTGTAAATCTTTATGGGAGTAGAAAGCCTCATCTTTCTCCTGCTGAATGACTGGTAGATTCAAACTTCTGACCTTGAGGTTAGCAGCAAAACTCGTAATCCACTATGCTACCAGAGCTCTTTATTTATATAGTAGGAACGACAAGCGATATTTCAAAGTGTATTAGTACATTAAATGAAAAAAAAAAAAGTACTTAAAATAGTGCCTTTGGCCATGTTCATGATTGCTTGTACTACTTTCTTGCTAGTATAATTTTCCCCATTCTTTTCTTCTTTTCCTTTTTTCTTTGAACAACAGGAATGTGGTGTTTGTGAAGAAAGTACTAGAGATGGATGGAGTCAAAGTCTATAATGAATCATGCAGAATCTGCCTTACATATTAAGGGACTCAGTGTGGAAATCAGGTTGAAATAGGCACTTGTCTTGCAGCTGTATTTGTCTATTAAACACTTTACTTTTTCTTAGATGGTGCTCTGAAGTGAGTTGGGACAGCTGCTGGAGATTTGGATGCAGGTAAAGCTCCTCTCATAGATGTCTCTTGGCAACACCACAGCTTTAGCATCACACTTTACCTTGGCTCCCCTGGATAAACAGATTTCTCTGGTGTAAGTCTATGAGCTGCTAGACACAGACAAGTACGTTTATCACTTGAATGGTACGCAGCAGTGTTAAAGATGCTCTATTTATACTTCCCTCTGCAGACAGTCCTGATTCTTTTACATAATTGGTGAGCACCACCAGCATTGCAAACAAGTAGGATGATAAACAGTGTTCTTTTTCTCATACAGGTTTATGATAAATTCACAAGCCAGCTTCACTTCCAATTATTCTGGCGAACTTACCTGTGTTCAATTATATGAGGTGACAGCTGGTTTTATTGTTTTCCTTCTAAGTCAGACCTTGCTATGACAGTCACTTCACAAGCACAAGGGGACCTGCTGGGTGAGAGGTAGGGCAAGGGATGGCAAATTTGGTTGGCTCAATTCTTAGGAAATAATTACTCAAACTTTGCCTTGTTGAGTCTATTCAACTCGCCTGTAATTACATAATCTCCAAGGGTGAAGTAAGAATGGTTTGGCTACATTATATAGCGTATGTATTCTCTGTATTACAAACATCTGTGACTGCAAAGACCAGCTCTGTGTTCTATAAGAATGTGAAATGGAGGAAATCATATAATGCCCAGGGGGACCACATACCTGCTCAGGTATGGGGAACACTGGAGAGTAGCTTGTTGTTGTCTGCTGTCAGGTTGGTTCTGACTCATAGAGAACCTGTATAGGGTTTCTAAGGAGAAGCAAGTAGGTTTGAACTGATGACCTTGCAGTTAGCAGGCCAACGCTTACCCTACATCACTGCTAGGTTTCTTTATGGATCTGACCTCTGGATCCTCCTCTACTACAATCACAGATAAGGAGTCCAGACAGGCCCTGGATCCTCCTATACAGTGCCTTCCACTCCAGGCCAGTGGGGAACCAGTAGTGTACGATGGATGTGTTAGACTGATGCTGCTTTTGTTTTTCCTGAGATGAAGTGGAAGCATCCTTAACTAATGTGTCCACACCCGAATGTCCAGAAGAGTAACTAATCAGGCCCCCAACTGTTAATGAATGATTTGAAAGATTACTTGGTAGCTCTCAGTAAAATCCTGAAATGAGTTCATGGAAGTGCCACGAATGAGCATTGTTATTAATAGAAAGCAAGTGAAGTAACTCACTACTAATGTAATTGCTGGAAGGTATAATAAAGAATGTGGACAAAACAAATCTAATAATATTCTGCATCCAAATAGCTCTTTTGAAAAAGGTAGAGCTAGAAAAGTATCACATTAAGAGAAGTTTTAACAACGGGGACATTGCCTGCTGGGACTCACCACCAAGTTGTGTATGGGGCGATGGATGGTTGTACTGTAAAACCTCCTTCCTCCCTCGGACCTTTCTAGATTATTCTGAATGGATGTTGTTTCTTAGTACATGAAAAAGGAGTCTGAGTTCTTATTCCAACACTTGCATTTCCGTTTCTTTATAGGGTTCTATATTATGGGTGTGCTAGTTAATGTTTGATACACAGAGTCACTGTACCAAAAGGAAATGGTTAATGTTCAACCATTT
>NW_006408542.1:9010093-9010982 GCF_000296735.1 Chrysochloris asiatica
CTCATGGAAGCAGCAGTCAAGAGATCAAACGGCATATTGCAATAAGCAAATCTGTTGCACAAGACGTTTTTAAAGTGTTGAAGAGTAAAGATGTCAGCTTGAGGACTAAGGTGCGCCTGACCCAAGCCATGGTATTTTTTTTCAATAACCTCATATGAATGCAAAAGTTGGACAGTGACTAAGGAAGACCACAGAAGAATTGATGCTTTTGTGTTATGATGTTGGAGGAGAATATTGAAAGTGTTATGGGCTGCCAAAAGAACCAATAGATCCGTTTTGGAAGAAGTGCAGCCAGAGTGCTCCTTAGAGGAAAAGATGGCTAAACTTTGTCTCTCATACTTTGGACATATTGTCAGGAGGGACCAGTCCCTGGAGAAGGATAATCATGTCTGGTAAGGTGGAGGGTCAGAGAAAAAAAGAGGAAGACCCCCAACAAGATGGATTGGCCAAGTGGCAGCATCAATGGACTCAAGCGTGGAATCAATAGTGAGGTTGGCCAGGATCGGGCAGTGTTTTGTTCTGCTGTGCATAAGGTCGCTATGGGTCGGTATGAACTCGATGGCACCTATCAACAACAACAGTAAGTTAAGGTTTTATATCAACGTGAATGAGTTCGAATTCTTACTTGAGATGTAGCTATCCACCATGATGTGATTTTATGTAATACACCAATAAGAGGATAAAAAGTGGATTTGTTGTTGTTGTTGTGTTGTGAAGTGCCATCGAGTCAATTCTGACCCATAGCGATGCCGTATAGGGTTTCCGAGGAGCAGTTAGTGAGATTGAACCACCGACCTTGCAGTTCAAACGACTTTGCAGTCTGGTGTGTTAATACACAGCGCCACACCAGAACTCCAAAGGTGGAATATACAGCCTTTAATTCCATGAC
>NW_006408542.1:9011473-9042653 GCF_000296735.1 Chrysochloris asiatica
CAAGATTGAGGAACCTGGAATGGAGTGCATCCTTTGGACTTGGATTGTGCAATGCGCAACTCCTAGATCCAGAGGAAGGTTGATGCCAAGATACATGGAGAACTCCAAGGAATGTTTGGCCTATAGATGCTAAAAGGAGACAAAGACTTTTCTCCAGAGCTAGTTCTCTGATTTTGGACTTCTAACCTACTAAACTGTGAGAGAACAGGTTTCTGGTTCTTAAATCCATCTACTTGTGGTATTTCTGCTATAGAATTATTAGCTAACTAAGACAGTGGGTATTAGGAGTTCATACATAGTGCAAAAGGTTAATACTATGTGTAAAGTTGGCAGTCTGGACCCAACCAGAGGTGCTTAGGAAGAAAGGTATGGTGATCTACCTCCAAAAGATCACCATCTTGAGAATCCTATGAACCAGTTCTACTCTGCACACATGAGCTTGGAAGTGGGACAAGGTCAACTAACAATATAATCTCCACAGCAAAATTATTAGCAACAAACAAAAAAACAAAACCCAAACAGGCAGCCTACCTATAATAGGATATTTTCTCTATTCCTTTTCCTTCTTACTGAAGTAGCTTGGTTGAATGAGCACCATAATCTGCAATCTCTCAGTGCTTAGTTTCCTTTATTCACACTGGAGCCATACTCAGCAACTGACCATTAACTTCTCTATCTCCTTGACAAGGTGATTAGAAATTAGTCATTATATCTGGTTCCCCATATCCAGTGCTATGCTTGGCACAATGACGGGGTAGTTCTATGAGCAAAGAATTATCTGAGTTGTCAAGACGGCTTGTTCCTACATTTTAGGAAACTGATAACAATGAACTGCTCTTTATCTTCAAAAGGAGGTGAGTCTAGAAATGGTTATTACTTTTATTTTATTTACACAGAAATCAATCCAGGAGGGTTATCAAAGCCTGGATGAACACCCTCAAGAGAAAATGCATCACATGAGGTTAACATTATCTCCCCCTTTTCAAGTGTATTTATTTAAGAAAAAACAAGTTGCCTTGATCATTAACCTTAGTAAGTGAAAGTGTTGACAAGTCCATTCCCAGCTCAAAACATTTGCTGTTGAGTGCTGTTAAGTTTGTTCCGACTCATAGCACGCTGAATGGGGTTTATAGAATTTATGAAACTCAGTCATTCTTTAAATATTTTCATCTCAGGGAAAGATCATCTAAACTTTAGCATCATATAAGTATTTGTTTTCTTTTTTTGCAGTAGGTAATAGTGTTAAGAATGTTTATGTGTAGACCACAAAGACATCAAGTAAGGACTAAATATGCCTACATGAGAGCAGCATAAAATGATAACATTTTGTCTTTTAGGGACTCTTGATACTGAGAAAAAAACTGCAGAAAATGCTGTTGCCTGCATTGGCAAGGCATGGCATTACAGCCAACTGGCAGCAGCTGCAGCTACCGAAGGAAGCAAGCTGGGGAATTCAGCAACAGTGGAAAAAGCAAAAGGCTATAGCCAAAATCTCTTGGTGTCAAAAGCCCTGCTGTGGGAAATATACAGGCAGCAGGGCATAGGTACCACTGAATTTAATTTGATGCAAGGACCCCTCGTCTACACTGTGTGACTACTCCATTGTTGCCATATTCTGCTCAAAGGTTTGGGTGGCTTGGAACTTTCCTCACAGCTACCTACTGCCATCCATGTGCAAAACAGAAGCGGCCGGTGTGCCAACCCAACACTCCATTGCTGTCTAGTTGATTCTGACTCACAGGGGTCCCATGTGTTACAAAGCAAAACTGAGCTGCAGAGAGTTTTCTTGGCAGTATTCATTACTGAAGTAGATCGCCAGGACCTTTCTCCCGTGGTACAAGAGGTGGGTTCTAGCCACCAACCATTAGGCCAGCACCATTTACACCACTTGTTTTGACACATAAATAGCTAAGTGCCCAAATGTTAAGGAGTCCTGGTGTGGCGCTGTGGGTTAATGCGCTGGACTGCAAGTTCAGTTTGAACTGCAAGGTTGGCGGTTCAAGATCACCAGCCGCTCCTCAGCAACCTTATACAGGGTTGCTGAGTTGGAACCAACTCCACAGCACACAACAACAACTGGCCTTTGGTTGCTAACCAGAAAGTTGACAGTCTGAAACCACCCTGTGCTTCCAAGGAAGAAAGACCCGGCGAAATGCTTCTGTAAAGATTGATATTGTTATTATTAAGTGCCATCCAGTCAGTTTTGATTCATAATGACCACATGTAGGGTTTCCAAGGAGCAGCTGGTGGATTTGAACTACCAACCTTATGGTTAGCAGTCCAGTGCTCATCTTATCCTATAGCACCACACCAGGACTCCTTTTCAACTCATAGTGACTTCACGTAACAGAGTTGTTGTTGTTGTTACGTGCCATGGAGTTGGTTCTGACATAGCGACCCTGTACAGAGTTTCTGAGGCTGTGAATCTTTATGGGAGCAGAAAGCCTCCTCTTTCTCCTGCGGAACAGCTGATAGTTTCGAACTGCTGACCTTGCGGTTCAGACCACTACGCTACCAGAGTTCCTTATGTAACAGAGTAGGGCTAAGGAAAAAAAAAAAAGCGCTGTCACATGAAGTCACTAAGCTGAAATCAACTAGGTCATACCTAACAACCCAAGCATTACCATCACACCAACGGTGATACTACAGGTCACATACATTATTGGCTGAATGGTTTGTTATATAGAAGGTGCTCGCTTCTCAGCTCTTCTTTCAGTTATAATGAAGAGCAGTCATTCTCTTACTTACCATTATGAAAAAGTAAGTCAAATAAATAAATTATATCATAGATAGCCCCCCAAATCAAACCCACTGCCATCGAGCCGATTCAGACTCTTAGTGATCTTGTATGTTGTTGTTGTTAAGTGCTGTTGAGTCCGTTTTGACTCATTGTTGTTGTTGTTAAGTGCCGTCGAGTCGGTTCCGACCCATAGCGACCCTGTACAGGGTTTCCGAGGGTGTAAATCCTTACGGGAGTAGAAAGCCTCATCTTTCTCCCGCGGAGCGGCTGGTAGTTTCGAACTGCTGACCTTAAGGTTCGCAGCCCAATTCGTAACCACTACGCTACCAAAGCTCCTTGTTTTGACTCATAGCGACCCTATATATGGTTTCTGAGGAGCAGCTGGTGGGTTTGAACCACTAACCTTGTGGTTCAAGCCGAACTTGTGATCCAGTGCATTATCTTGCATCACCACACCTTAGTGACCCTATATAGGTAAAATAAGTCTTTACAGGAGCTGACAGCCTCATCTTTCTCCTGTGGAACTACCCTAACAGTTTAAACCATGGTTAGCAGTCTACTGCGTACACTAGAATGCCTCCAGGGCCCCTTGTTGGTGCTGTTGTTAAGTGCAGTCAAGTTGATTCTAACTCATAGCAAATCTTACAGGATTTGTGAGGAGTGGCTAGTGGATTTGACTTGCTGACCTTGAAGTCAGCAGTCCGGTGCTTATCTTACAGTGCCAAACCAGGACTCTGGGATTCCAGGTCTCTTTAGTCATTATTTATTAAGAAGCTGAAGAAGTACAACCAGAGTGCTCCTTGGAGGCCAAGATGGCTAAGCTTCATCTCTCCTACTTTGGACACATTGTCCAGAGAGAAGAGTCGCTAGAGAAGGATGTCATGCTGGGTAAGAGAAAAAGAGGAAGACCCCCAACGAGATGGATAAGCCAGGTGGCATCATTGATGGTGTCAAGTGTGGTAGCCGTAGTGAGGTTGGCCCAGGATCGGACATTGTTTCGTTCTGCTGTGCGTAGGGTCGCTATGAGTCGGTTCCGACTCGATGGCACCTGACAACAACAATGTGCCAGTCATTACTTTTAACTGTATAATAGTTATATGAAGTGTTAAACTGTTAACATGCTAATAAATTGTATTTATGTTTATAAATAATTTAATAACCACAGCCATAAAGCTGAACTATTTTCTACTTTTCATTTGGGCTCTCTTCCATAATGCTCTCTACCTGACTGCTGCTCATATATAAACTGAATTTATTCCCTGTGCAATTGACAGGGCTAAAAACAAAGTACAAAAGATGTCAATTAAAGAGAGAAAATGGCCTATGATACCATTAAGTTGCATAAGCATCATTTTCATAATTACCATTATAAAAAAGAGAAAATAAAAATAGCACTGTTCAATAAACATGTATTTTTCTTTAAGTAAAGATCTCCTCAGTTAAGGAAACATATCACACAATGTAGGAACCAATTAAACAGAGAAAACACTTCAAAAAAATCTATTGTCAGAGAAACCACTCAATTATTTACTAAGGTAAATAGAATTTGTCCTTGAATTAATCTCTCCTTTGTATTATCTTTGCAGCTGCAAAAATTTCATTTATTTAGTCAGCCAAGAGTTGATATTACTTGTAAGGCTCTCCACTGACAAATCTCCAAAACAAATACATACTTACAACTCTCAGGATGTGCATAGCCCTGCATCAGTCACCATAGCTCTCCAGCTCCTTTTGCAGAGGGTTTTCTATGATTCTCTAAGTACCACCAAAGATTGCAGTCTCCTATATGCTCCCAGAAACAGACTACCAACATTTAGTATCCGGTGCAAAATACAATAGCTTTTTCCCAGTGTATTCTGCATTTGATTTTTTAATGTATGTGTAAAATTAGGAAAAAAAAACACATAGATTCAAGCTACACACAATGTACAGCTAAGAATTTGGTTACAAGTGCCCTTGAGGTGATTCCAACTCAGAGCAACCTTGTATAGGGTTTCTGAGGCATGGCTGGGGGCTTTGAACCACCAGTCTTGTTAGCTGTCCAGTGCTTATCCTATATCAGCACACTGGGATTCCAGATGATTATGACTGTGAACTGAAAAGCTGGGTAAGTTCATTATCAACATTTTTGTGTTGTTGTTATCCTATGAAAGATCTTCAAGATGAATGAAATCAAACTTTTATTGTTCAGATTTGGAATTGAGGTCCAGAATATAAATTGATTTGGTAAAACTCCCAGAGTTGGCACTGATTTGGTAAAACTCCCAGAAGCTAGGACGACTGCACCTCTCTAGAGCCCCATTTTGGAGCTTTCTCCTGGACTTCCGGCTGAAAGACAAATCACTTTAATTTGAGGGCTTATTGTGATGTCTACCTACTCCAGAAACATTATGTGTTCATCTGAAGAGTCAACTTTTGCAACATTTCTTCTACATTACAATTCCTCAGCTCCCCAAAAACCTTGGCAAGCTTTGCCTTCTTGTTGCTATGACCTCGCCAGTGCCTTTCCTACTTCTAGGAATGCTCGGACCTTCATGACCTCATTCTGATTCCATCAGTAGTTCTTCTGGGGCCGTCCAGAAGGTGGGTTTCATCCTAACAGCTCACAGTATCTCAGGCCAAATGAGGAACACAGCTTAAATCCACAAGTCAAACAAAGTCAACATTTTGTTTTAGAATCATATCTTTCACAATCTTACATTGATAGGATTACATTACAAGACTTCCGATAGCATCCACCTTCACCATCACCTGTGAAAACAGCTCACTTTGGGAATCAATTTTCTCTTTGTCAGCATTTCTGTTCATATATGAACATGACTCTGGTGCCATGCGTGACTGTTTCTGGATGCAGTGAAGTGGGAGACATTGGATTAGGGACTAGAGAGAATAAAAGGAATATGATAAAGTCCCTAATCTATATGATACTTGCAATGACTTTCTATCTCAACTTTGTATTAATCACTATAAAGACAGGAGCAAATTATTAATTGTTGAATTAATGGAAAATGTTGTTATGTTATTGTTTCATTTTCTTTTCAAATCACGACTAATTGACTCCTGTTTAGAATTAATGAGTACATATAAATCAAATGTAACATAAAAACTGCTTATGCCAATCCATTTTGTTCTATACCATATTTACTTTATAGACAATTAGAACAAGAACTAAATGTACTTTCATAAAGAGATTGAAAGTATGGCTCTTTGTTCACCTGTTCAATCTATATTTAAAGAGTTCCTTTGTCTTAATTTTTTTTTTTTTTAAATTACCTCCTGGAAAAACAAGAGTATATAATATTTCCAGAGAGCGGAAAATGCCACTTCTACAACAGAGGTACCAATACTTGGTAACTTTTTATTTTTGTCTCTGACTTGGAAAAGATGTCATACATAGATAAATGTGGTTAAATTTTGATAAGTGTGCATGTAGAGTAAGCACTGGACTGCTAACTGCAAGGTCAATGGTTCAAACCCACCAGTTGCTCCTTGGAAACCCTAAACAAGGTCGCTAAGAGTCAGACCCAACTCGATACCACTTAAAAACAACAACAATAATGTATGCATATATATTTAAAATCCACACCTCATCTGTCAGTTTGTGGTACTGTGGTAGCTTGTGGGTTGCTGTGATGCTGGAAGCTATGACACAGGTATTTTAAATACCATCAGGGTCACCCGTGGTGAACAAGTGTCAGTGGAGCTTCCAGATTAAGAAAGACTAGGAAGAAGGAGAGGCAGACCACTTCTGATTGGAGCAATGCTTTGGGGAACTTCATTTGTTGATGGGGCACAAATTCAAAATGAGAAGAAATCACTGCAACATGTGGAATGTACAATGGAAAAATGGAAGTCTTCACAATTTAAAAGAATTTATAAAGTTCCAATAGTCTAGGAATTTACTATGCCAGGTGTCAGTTAGCTAATGCTGTTAATAACAGAAATATTTCAAATGGATGGTTTTAGCAACCAGAAATTTATCCTGTCACAGTTTAGGAAGCTAATAGTTCAAATTCAGACTGCAGCCTCTTCAGAAGGCTTTCTCTTTGTTGGCTCTGGGGAAAGGTCCTTGTTTCTTTCAGCATCTGAAGACCCAATATACCTTGGAGATCTCCAGACATTTTAGCATCAATCTTCTCCTGAATCAAGAAGCTTCACAGTGCAGGGATTCTAGGTCCAAGGATGCACTCCACTTCTGGCTCTTCTGACTTGATGGTAGGTAGTAGGTCCCCTCTCTCTGCTTAAGGTTCTCTCTTTTTATCTCTTGGAAGATATTAAATGTTGCATCCCATGCCATTGGGAATCTCCCATAAATAGGATTAGGGTGGTGGTGGAATTAAGGGTGGAGAATACTGGTATGGCACTGTAGGAAAAGCACCAGACTGCTAATCAGAAGGTCGGAGGTTCAAACCCACCAACTTCTCCTCAAGGTAATGACTCTATGAGTTGTTACCAACACCACAGCAACGACAACAACATCCCACCTAGTGTGGTGCTGTAGGATAAGCACTGGACTGCTAATAACAAAGTCGTTGGGTCAAACCCATCTGATGCTCCTTGGAAACTCTATACAAGGTCACTATGAGTTGGAACTGACTGGAAGACACTTAACAACAACAAATCCCAGCCTTAATCCTCTTAGTAGTTTGTCATGTCAAATCACATTATGGGGGATAAGTACTTCTTAACTACCAAACCACTGAGACTCTTGTTTTGTCAACACAAAACCGTAACTATCACTCTAGGAATGACAAATAGAAGAGCAACGTCATCACATTCATCATCGAAAAACTATTTCAAGATCTATCTTGAAGTATAATGCTGACTATGATAGGATATGATCCGTAGGCATAAAAGGAAGACCAGTTAATACCAATGTTAATCAAATGTATGCACTAAGCATTAAAGTCAGTGAAGATGAAACTGAAGAATTCTATCAACTTCTTCATCTTCAGTCTGAAATTAATCAGACATGCAATCAAGATGCGCTGATAATTACTGGTGACTAGAATGGGAAAATTGGAAACAAAGAGGAGAGATTAGATATTTGGAAAATATGGCTTTGATTGACACAATGGCAGAAGCAGTGAGCTCAAAAATAGCAAAAATTGTGAGGTGTATGACAGGGTAGTGTTTGGTTCTGTTGGACATAGGGTGTATATGAGTTGGAACCAACTAGAAGGCACCTAACTGCTACAACATATTAGAAATAAAAACTATTTCCTTTCTCCTCTTGACATTCACATCTAATTGTTTAAGGGTATACCCAGTATGAAGTCCTGGTGTGGTGATGTAGGGTAAGCATTGGTTCAAAGGTTGATTTGAACCAGAAAAGTCAGTGGTTCAAACTCACTAGTCACTCCTCAGAAACCCTGTATGGGTTGCTGTGGGTTGGAACTGATTTGACGGCACGTAACAACAACAACAACATGCCCAGTATGCCTATATAGATCATTATATTTGCTCAGAAGTCTAATATCTGTCGGAGGCACTATGCAGGGATGACTGACCATTTCTTTCTAAGCAGCTCTTCTAATCCTCGAATTTCAACCCTTCCTAAATCAAGGCCTTTTTCCTTATTCCTTTATCCTAGAACTTTTTTCAAATGAGTTTTCCCATCTAGGGAGGTTTCTCGCTGTTCTCTTAAATTAATTTATTCTACATAGCTTCTAACACTGATCTCCCCTGAGCTTTGGGTGATTTTATTCTCTTATTTATTTCACATAAATCTCACTTGGAAGACACACCCCTTAGGTTAAGCTACTTGAGAACTGCACAGACTTTGTGCTGTTCTCATTAAGAGCTAGCAACATCTACATCAATAGTATCCACCTTCACCACCACCTGTGAAGGCAACTTCACTTTGGAAGCCTAGTTTCTCTTCATCAGCATTCTTATTTGATTGTAAATATGTATGGCCCAAGCAGGGACACTGGCACAATCTACCTATAATGCAGGAGGCAATGGACTAGGAACTGGGGAGAACAAAACAAGTAAGAGAAAGTTCCTGACCTGAAGAAGCTTGTGTCCTAAGACAAAGGCGGCCAGGAAAACAGGTGAACAATGAAAGGGTTCATTTCAGAGCATCAACAAGACTTAAGAGAAGTGGCAGATTACTAAAGGTAAAGAATCTAGTTAGTCAAGTTATCCTACTAAGGGGCTCATGGAAGCAGAAACCTGAGGAAACCTTGTTGTTGTTGTTAAGTGCCATTGACTTCACCTGGTAGATTATTTGTGTGTTGTTATCTTTGAATTTAGGATACTTAAGAAGGTGGACGAGTTGGGACACAGGTGCTCGAATTACAGACAAATTGTATTATTTAAGGGAGACAGACTCTGGGTTAAAGACTCAAGAGTCAAATAAACATGGTCCAGGACACTGTTTTAATGAATGGCAAGATTTATACACTTAGAGTATTGTGTCTTTTAGATGGCATCTGATAGTGTAGCGGCTACGAATCGGGCTGCTAACCTCACGGTCAGCAGTTCAAAACTACCAGCTGCTCCGCATGAGAAAGAGGAGGCTTTCTGCTCCTGTAAAGATTTACAGCCTCGGAAACCCTGTACAGGGTTACTATGAGTCGGAACCGACTCCACGGCACGTAACAACAACAACAACAATCTTAACAAAGGAGTCCTGGTGTGGCGCTGTGGGCTAAATGCGTCAGACTGCAAAGTCATTTGAACTGCAAGGTCGGTGGTTCAAGTTCACCAACTGATCCATGGAAACCCTACACAGGGTCGCTAAGGGTCAGAATCGACTCGACGGCACTTAACAACAACAACATCATCTATGCAAAAAGTTGGAGATTAGGAGGTATGATTATTATTATTATTATTATTTTAAAGAGGTTCTGTTACTGTCCAATTTCATCTTATTTTCTTATTGGCTATAGCCCACATTCGAGTCCTGGTGTGGTGCTGTGTGTTAATGCAATGGACTGCAAAGTCGTTTGAAGTGCATGGTCAGTGGTTCAAGCTCACCAGCCACTCTTTAGAAGCCCTATACAGGGTTGCTATGGGTCACAATCTACTCGACGGCACGTAACAACAACAACATAGCCCATGTTGTTGTTGTTGTTGTTAAGTGCTGACCCATAGCAACCCTTTATAGGGTTTCCAAGGAACGATTGGGGAGCTTGCCATTCAAATTGACTTTGTAGTCCCGCGCATTAACCCACAATGCTGCATTGGAGCTATGCAATATGTGTTCTGAATCCATTAAGTGTGTATATTTTATGAAGTTAAGTATGAATTTCCATTATATAAAATAACTCAAGTATTGTATTGTTCCAAGATTTTCTTTTATGAATAAGCCTTTATGATTCTTTTTTTCTTAAAGAGGAAACTAATGTATATCATTATGTATAGAAGCCACTCTTTCTTAAAAGTAATGATGTAGGTTCTTAGATGTTACTTGCAATGAAATTTACCTTTACAATGATAATTGCTGTAACCTTTCAAATGAACATACGCATGCAACAGAACTTGCACCTGTCACTGTTGCCTTGGAAACAGTTCCAAAACATAAGATACAATTCTATTATTGAGACAGTATAGTTTCCCAAATGAATTTTAATGAAATTGTAGCAGGAAAAAAAAAAAAAAAAGAATTTTATGGAGGCTTCTAAATCATTTAATGAAGTTTGCCAACTAAAATTATGACTAAAACCATCCAGCAGTAACCTTCATTTGAAAAAGAAACAACAATCAGTAAATGTCACGCATTCAAAAAGGAACATAAAGTAGGCTTATTTAAACATAAGTGAAGTGCCCAAATGCTAGCTTTGAGGCATTTAGCTTTAAAATCGTCTGTTTTCAACCACTCTTCCTATTGCTGGCTGAAGCATTTTTGGGGTATTAGCTCTCCAGGTGGTGAATAACAAGATGATTAGGTTAGCTAATGGTTTTTCCTAGTTTCTGTCCACTATTATGAGGTAAACAGATTTGTAGTTGAAGTTAAGAGATCTGAAGGGTGTCTATTCGCATTCCTTTAAGTTAAGCATGTTTGTCCATGGTACCTAGATGGAGTAGAACCCACGTCCCTGACTCACCTTCCTGCAAGGGTCATTATGCTGCTTTTGAAAATATAATCTTGAAAAGCCAGTTACAGCTGGGCCATTCTTTCATGGAGGGAGAAAACCAAGTTCTGAATTTGAGTATCTGAACTTGTAATGCCCATTTATGTCTTCTACAGGGCAAAGTCCAATTTGTGAAATGAAATATAATGTTAATATCTTCCTTAAAGTATGTGTCTCTCCATTATAAATATGTTGATTGCACTTGGTATCACTTCTTATCATTGAAATTGAGATACCTTAATGTAACCTAAGTAGAGGAAGTTTTCTTGATTTGTAATCATTACTTCATCTCTTCTGTACTCTGAAGTCATGCGAATCAGATGTCCCAGGCTCGTAAGGAAGCCAAATGTGAAACTAGTGCTTATTTTCAAGTCAAGAGCCTGGGAAACCAATCTGTGGAACATACAGCTATCTGATGATGAGTTAGGACTATAATATATTGCTTTGAGCCCACTGTTATGGTATCATATTTGGGGAAATAAAGGGTCCCATGCCCCCCAATACCTAGTCCTAAAATAACTAGGAAACAGATGCCTCTAAGTCCAGAGAGGACTTATATAACTAGTCACGGGCTGATGATGTAGCAGGCCCTGTGCTGAGTCTCTGGCACAGTTGAGGACTCCCCAGGCTCCAAGAGGCCCCCGAGACAGTGTGTCATATACTGTCAAGATGGGAAGAAAAACTCACAGTGTTCAAGATGTGATTATTTTGGCTTCCTTGGTTTTGAGCTCTTGGCACTTGAACTGGACCCAGTATAATACTACAGCTTGGAAATACATTATTTGGATTGGTCAAGTGGAATATTGGAATTGAACTCCAGGGCAGTATTGAGACAGAAAAGAAAGAAAAAGAAAAGTTCTGCCATATCCAGCAAGTCCCACAGGGACTGTTATGATTCCACAACAATGTATTCATGTTTGCATATGAATTTTAAACACTTCAATGTATAAGAACACAGATATATAAGATATGCAGTTATATAAATGTGTATGACGATATTAATTTACTGCTTAAATATTGACTGAGCAGTTTCTAAGGACCAGGCACTGTTCCAATGTGTGTGTGTGTGTGTGTGTGTTTGTGTGTGTGTTCCAATGTATAAGTGGCAATTGAAAAGTGCAGATTGTTTGGAAGGCCTTCAGTATTGCTCATGTGAGACATAAAACATCATTTCCAAGCATATTTCAAATGAGGCTATGTTGGGTCCTGGAAAAGAGTCTCATATCTTGGAGTGGCAGTGTAGGAGAAGCACTGGACTGCTAACCACAAAGTTGGTGGTTCAAATCCACCATTCGCTCCTCAGAAACCCTATACGGAGTCAGTATGAGTTGGAACCTATTCAAAGACACTTAATAGCAACAATATACACCTATACTTAAACTTTGTAAGTCCTAGTTTTTGTCACTTAAAAATTTATGAAAACGAATTCATTTTTCACAGGTATAGTTAACACACACACACACAGAGCATGAATAAAGAATCTGGCACATAGTAGGTTCTCATCAATACTACAACTCATTCCACCTCTTATTTATCCTCCCTTGGCTTGGAGATACTAACAACCTTCCTTTCCCTCCAGAGTCTCCAAACACCCTCTAGTGTAGGGAAGGAAGTGTGTAGAGTGGGTCATCCTAAGAC
The DNA here is from genome assembly GCF_000296735.1 of Chrysochloris asiatica. NCBI lineage: Eukaryota > Metazoa > Chordata > Mammalia > Afrosoricida > Chrysochloridae > Chrysochloris > Chrysochloris asiatica. The sequence goes on from NW_006408542.1 coordinate 9,023,933, forward strand.
CAAATAGGAGTCTTCGACCAATTCCCATGACGAACCTTCTACTTTTAAAGAACGAGCCCTTGAGTCCCGGTGTGACTTGTCACCTTTCATATCCAGTAAAGACTATACTTTTGGGGGTCGCCATGAATCAGAAATGACTGGACAGCAACTAACAACACAACAACAAGGACTAGGGAGTTTTCTTTACAATAAATATCTGCAGTTTTGTCTAAAACTAGTGAGACTAGATAGATATAGACAGTTTTTTATGATGAAAGTAATATATTGTTATTGTATATTTGAGATAAAAGATGAAGAAAATGTAATGAAAAACGGTAATTATGAATCATTCTATAATCTAAGGAGCTCTGGTAGCGTAGTAGTTACGAATCAGGCTGCGAACTGCAAGGTCAGCAGTTCGAAACCACCAGCTGTTCCACGGGAGAAAGATGAGGCTTTCTGCTCCCGTAAAGATTTACAGCCTTGGAAACCCTGTACAGGGTCGCTATGAGTCGGAACCAACTCCACGGCACATAACCACCACCACCACAATCCATGAAAATTCTGCTCAACACTTTTTGTCCATTTTATGAAGCATACTCTTGACTATTACATGGGTAGACCACACAAAGTTGAACATAATGGGACTGTTGTGTCAATTTTGACTACTAGTATCGTTGCATGTAGAAGCAATACCTTGTGACTTCTTAATGCAGCAAAAAAAGACATGTGATGTGCAATATGTGTGTGTGAGAGAGAAAACTATGAGAGAATATTCAGAAATGAGTCCACGATAATTCTACAAGCTAGAAGAGAAAACACCTAGGAAGTTTAAGTAGGCCTGACTAATCATTGATAAATATCACTTTAGGGAAAAAAAACTAAAACATAAAGATGAAAGTCTATATTTCATCCCATATTTGCAAATAATGCTTATTTCATCAATGGTGAAATTGCTTTGTGTAATTTATAACCTCATTATCGTCCTGGAATCCCTCTGCAAAGCAGCCTGTGTTTATGTAGCCTCTCCCCATTGGCATGTGCTCTGAGCAGAGAAGGGTATAATTATAAATCTCCACTCCACTAGAAGAACAATGGTTGCAGCCAGCAGCTCCACTCGCTCTTAGGGAAGCACTACATAGGAAACAGAGTGGTGGAGATAAGTCTTTTGAATGTTGTAGCTGTTGTTGTTAAGTTCCAACTCAAAGCAACCTTCCTTGCATAGGGTTTCCAAGGAGCAGATAATGGATTTGAACTGCTAATCTTGTGGTTTGCAGTTCACTGCTTACCTTAAGAGCCACCCAAAATAAGAAAACAACTGCATTATACTCCTCTTTCAACACAGTCCCAATATCTCTATCCAGGTGGAAGCAAATGAAGGGTCAAAGACTTTAAGACATTTGCCTACAATTAGCAGTTTTGATGTTAATGTGGTTCAACACTTCGCTGTTTGATCCTACCCAGCTGTTCCATAAGAAAGACCTGGCAATATGCATCGACCAAGATTCCAAAACCAAAACAGACCCACTGCCATTAAATTGATTCCAGCTCATAGACACCCTATATAGGTTTTTTTGAGACTGTAAATCTTTACCCAGAGTAGACAGCCTTGTATTTTGTTTTGCGGAGTAATTGGTGGGTTTGAACCACCAGCTTTGTGGGTAACAGTCTAATGCTTGTCTGATAGAGCCACCAGGGCTCCTGTTTATAAAGATTATAGCCTAGACAACTCTATGAGGCAGTTCTCCTCTATCTTATACGGTTATTAAGATTTAGAATTGACTTGACATGCATTGTGGGTTAATGTGCTGGACTGCAAAGTCAGTTTGAACTGCAAGGTTGGCAGTTCAAGCTCACCAGTGACTCACTGGAAACCCTATACAGGGTCGCTATGGGTCAGAGCCAACTCAACAGCACTCCACAACAACAATAACCAACAACCCAGGCAGGAGGTCAAATAGGTCGTAACTTCTGTCTAAGGTATTATAAGTTTATTTAAACAAAAGAGACCAAATTTGTGATTTGGGGCAAAAGTTATAAAGACTAGAAAGGAAACTTGAAGAAGTATATTTTGTGCCATCTTGATTTTTAGAAAAGCAAAGTTAATGAGGCTTTCTTTGTTTTTGTTTTTTTTCTCATGGTTATTAGATGATTTTCCTAAATGTATGATCTTTGAAGAGATGTGTAATAAAGTTATGCCAGACAATTCACTCATGAATGCATTCAACAAACATAGACACAAATGCTTACTAAACACCAGGTAAGAGCAGAACTAAAGACGCTGAAGATTCCTTTCACAGATCTTAGTTTAGACCTAGGACTTCTGGTACGGCGCTGTAGGATCAGCACTGGACTGCAAACAAATCACAAGGTCCACAGTTGAAACCCACTAGTTGCTCCTCAGAAACCCTGTATAGTGTCGCTATGAGTCAGAATCAACTTTATGGCACTTAGCAACAACTGTTTTCACCTAAATTTCTATGGTTTTCTGAATACTTAAGGAAGTCTCTAAATTCTCAGTTTAAGTTAATTCAGGATCTACTGGAATTAGTTTTCAGCTCTTGGGAATAAAGGAGAAAGTTTCTTGAGTCTAAATTCACTATTTAAAAAGCGTTAGCATCATGACTTTAAAACTGATCTTACCAATGTTTGAGGCTAACAAATACCTTCAAATGGAACCTGTTACACTGCTCTAGAAAAAGAAACAAAGAAAATGCAATATTACATCAGCACCATATATTTTTGAAGGGCATTACATTTTTATTTTTATTTTTATTTTGGTAAAGAATTAGCCTGTGCATTCAAAAATACAATCACAGTGAAAGGGGTACCAAATCTGCTGTACCTTTGTAGCTGAATAAGTTCTTTCCTTGACTGTTAAAAATGTTCAAGTGGAGAAAAATTCTTTATGAATGTTCTAGAGCCTTCATCTGATGAGTCTAAGAGCTGAATAAACCACCATCTGTCATTTCTAAAGCCACAAAGGGGGACATTGAAATCAGGAACAATGAAAGAAGAGAATTGACTACAGTGGGCTAGTCTGCATGCAGATTGGGTGGTGTCTGACTCATCAATGAATGCAAAGTTCTAGAGTTGAACCAAATGTCCACCAGCAGCCCCCCTTCTCGGATATGAGAAATGAATGAGCCATCCTGGTGTAGTGCTGTGGATTAACGCATCAGACCGCAAATTCGTTTGAACTGCAAGGTCGGTAGTTCAAGCTCACAAGCTGCTCCTCGGAAACCCTATACAGGGTTGCTATGGTTCTGAATCGACTCGAGGGCACTTAACAACAACAACAACAACAAAGTTGTTGCTGAGAAGAGTGTTACACATGGTGGTGCCATGTATATCATAGTAAAACTGTGTTCCAGCGGGTTTTCAATGGCTGATTATTTGCAAGTAGATGACAGTCTTTCTTCTGAGGTACTTCTGGGTGGACTCAAACCACTAACCTTTTAGCAGCATCTCTTTTAGCAGGCTTAATTTAGTGTAGAGTGCTGTGAAAATGTTTCTTGTAAGATTTTCTATGTAGATATTGTAAAGTCTTTTGGACATTCTCAGTACCAAACCAAAACCACGGTCACTAAGTAGACTTTGACTCATAGAGAAACTACAGGACAGAGCTGACATTGTCCTCGTTCTGCTTTGTAGTTCTTGGCGCGTTTAAACCATCACATTTTTGGTTATCTGCCCATCATTTAATGCGTTGTGCCACCAGTGTTTCTTGGATATCCTCACTTGGAAGTGAAGAAAGTTAGCGGAAGCCCTGAACTTGGAAATCCTATAGGAACGGCTGGTGAGCTTAAACCGCCAACCTTGTGGTTCAAATCAACTTTGTAGTCCAGTGAATTAACCCACAGCATCACACCAGTATTCCAGCAATAGGCTGTGTTAATTGAGTACCTACCAAATGAGTCTTTTTCTAAGCCATTTCATGTCTATTATCACTAAATTTCAAAATAATATTAAGGTAATGACAGCCTTCCTTGCTAACCCATGAAACTCAGTCTGGGAGTTGTCCAATGACTTTTCCTGTATAATCTCACCCTAAGGGAAGGCATTACTCTGATTTTTCCACCTCATGTTTTTCCTTGGCAATTGCTGGGACAGAATGTTGTTCTTGGAGATGAGTAGGCAAGTGTTGTGCATGATATGAAAACCCAAAAAGGAAAAAAGAAAAAAAATCTTTCTGACACAAAGCACTAGTCAATTTCACAGTCTACAAATGCTCAGGGCCTTTTTCTACTGCTGGATATTTTAAAAAGTGGTTTTATTTCTATTTTCAGTGTGGCATTAGCTCTGAAGAGCCCACCCCAGGTAGGTAGCCTCAGGGATGTTAGGTAAATAGGTTTCCTTGGATTGCAGTGAAGTCACAAGGGGGCAGTCCTCAAATCTAGAGGCTTCTTTCTTTTAGGGCAAGATTGTTCTGATGCCAGTGTGAGCCTCAGAGTTTGTTTAACAAAGGGCAGGCATGTCTAGGAGGCTAAACCCCAGTGTTCCAGTTCTCTGGAATATGCAAGCTGTACTTGTTTACCAATTGATAAGGAATCTAGTAAATTACAGATCATTTGACAATTGACAGTGTTCCAAAGGTAACTTCCTGGCTCTTGAAAAAGCTATATAACTAGCTATTCTAGTGTAGTGGTCAAGATGCTAATCTGAAGGTGAGCAGTTCGAAACCACCAGCTGCTTCGGAAACCCATTTGCTATGAATCGGAACTTACTCCACAGCACACCACCATCATACAACTAAACAACCTGAAATACGCTATGTAAGCCACACCCTATGCTGTGGCCTTGAAAAGACCAAAAGAAGAAATTTAGTAGGAATTGCAAATCATCCCTATTCCAACTGGCATAGTCTTATGGAAGTGATACACAGGCTAAGGTCAGGATTCTACCTTTCATGTGGTCTATGTATAAGAGTCCTGATGTGGCACTGTAGGATCAGCACTGGACTGCTAACTGCTAGTGGTTCAAACTCACTAGCTACTCCTTGGAAACCCAATACAGGGTTGCTCTGAGTTGGAATGGACTCGATGGTACAACAACAACATGTATAAACTGCAAGTCCACCCCAATCCCTGATATTCCCTGCCAGTTCTCAACACATATGGTATTCACACTGTTGTACTGACTCGATGGCACCTAACAACAACAAGAACTATCACATTAACCAAAGCTCATTACTGTGGAGTCAAGTCAGACTGATAGTGACCTATATAGCAGAGAGTAGACCTGACGTCATAGTGTTTCCAAAGCTGCAATCTTTATTTTGAAACATACTGCGACATCGTTCGTAGAAATACATTCTTACCATGGAAAGTTTCAATCATGCAAACTGTGGTTCTGACTCCACTTAAAGACGCCTGCGCCTTACTCTGCAATCTAGCAACTTATGGTCAGATTTAAATAAGCAGCTACATTTTTCTCCTGGGGTTTTACTCCTTATGGTTCATTGTAAATGCTCCCAACTAGTCCCCTCAGAGCAGCCAGTAGTTCCAACCATAGAACTTTTGGTTAGCAGCCAAGCACTTAACCAATGAGCCACTAGGGATTCCTTATGATCACATCAGTGACTTTAAATTTAGAAATCTGTTCAAGCCATTTTTTTTTTTTTTCCTTGTGATAAAATTCAAAGTAAAAGTTGTTCACCTGGGAAGAAGAATACACAACTCTGAAAATAAATACATGGGGTTTTCTCGAACAGAGTGCTTAGAAGAACGGTTTAGCAAGCATGGGATCTAACCAATAAGGTTTTAACACCTTAGATTTTTGCTGTACATGTCTATTTGCTTCTGCTGTGAGAAGAACTGTTAATGTCCAGACCCAAATGAGCCACCTAACTTACCCGAGGAAACCAAACAGAATACAGACTCTTGTCTGCCGTAATATTTCCTTTTTGGTTTCCTATTGTAAAGAAGTTCTGATGTGGTGCTGTGAGTTAATGTGCTGGACCATAATGTTGGTTTTAACTGTAAAGCTGGTGGTTCAAGCTCACCAGCCACTCCTCAGAAACCCTATAAATACAGGGCCACTAATGAGTCAGAACTGACTCCACGGCACTTAACAACAATTACTTGTAAATCTGCCTCTTCAGAAGATAATCATTTCTTTCCCCAACTATTTGCTTTGCTTTTGTGATAAACACTAACCACAGTTTTTCAAAAGCATGCCAAATATCCCCCATTAGATGCAGTGTCCAGTTTCTAAGCTTCGATCAGAAGGTTACCAAACATCCCAAGGGAATTCTCCTGGACTTCTAGCAAGGAGTCACTGATTTTGGTGAGATGTCAGGGACTCAAGACATAAGCAAGACAAAAGGAATGTGAGAAAGCAGCCTTAATAGAAAGTGAAAGTATACTTTAGAGGTGAGAGAGTCTATCTCTGAAATCCAGTGGGAAAAGGCATCTGTCTGTTGTTGTTATGCGCCGTGGAGTCAGTTCCAACTCATAGCGACCCTGTACAGGGTTTCTGAGAGGCTGTAAATCTTTATGGGAGCAGAAAGCCTCATCTTTCTCCCGTGGAACAGCTGGTAGTTTCGAATTGCTAACCATGAAATTTGCAGCCCAATTCATAACCACTGTGCTACCAGAGCTCCTTTGGAGGTATTTATTCTTTAAAACATCCATCACTGATGTTCCTGTAGCTCATAGTCATTTTCTTCTTTTTGTCTCCTTATTTAATTATCTTCCTTTACCTGTGGTTGCTGGGGGTTACCAGGGGGGTGGGGGTGAGGGGTGTTGGGTCTGCTTCTCCTTCCTTACGTCCTTGTTCTATCAAGACTTTACTTATTGCAATAATATGAGCTGGATAGATGTGGAATAGTTTATATACATTTCCTCATTTAGACCTTACAATATATACTCTAGAGAAGAAGATACTGATATTTACAAAGGCCAATCAATTTACCCAAGGTTATATACACCAGTAGGTGACCTGGGACTCCATAGGTTTGATTTTGCAACTTATGGTCTTAACCATTTTGCTCCATGATATTTCTTGGATCAGCTTATAAAATAACTATTTGGTTAACCTCTATTAAAAGTGCTAACAGATTTGAATTGTGTTTCCCCCTTTTTAGGAGATAACTTTTCATTTGTACATAAGTTCAAATGAAAAAGAAAGAAAAAAAAGTGCACATATGGGTTTTATAATCACACTTCCTGGTTATGGGCAGTCACACCTCACTATAAACACATGGTATCCATCAATCTACACTTTGCTTTGGAAATACATTCGTAGCATGGAAAACTTGAACTACACAAACTGTGGTTCTGACTCCACTTAAAAATGCCTGCGTCTTACTCTGCAATCGAGCAACTCATGGTCAGAGTCAAATAAGCAACTACATTTTTCTCCTGGGGTTTTATTCCATATGGCTCATTGTAAATGCTCCCAACTAGTTCCCAGGGCAGACTGTGTACACAGCAGTTTTTCCTTGAATTTCATTCAACAGAACCTCTAGAGAGTAGCAACTCAGCCCAGACTCTGAGCCAGTCGATCTGCTCAGGAGTGGATCCTATTGCATATCCTGCCTTCAAGGTGTCTCCAAAGCTCGCCTCCAAATTGGTCTTTTATAAGGAAAAGCAGCTGCTATTTTCTCATTCTAGGAGGAGGTTAGCAAATGCATAGTACTTTGATAGGCTTTCAGATTAAGGATATTTCATGGAAGACTTGAATCTGTGATTTTTTTAAGTTCTCACTGCTTGCCCATGACCTTCTATTATGACATCTGAGAGGAAGGAGCTAAAGGGAAATTTACTAAAATTAGTTTTTAATTCTTTCATTTTATAGTAAAATGGGCAGACGTCACAGTACAAATGCAGTCTAGTTACCAATACCTGACAAACTGTTCACTCTAGGAGCTTTCTTTTAAAAAATATATTAATAACATTTTCTCTTACTGCCTCAGATTCTTCCATCTCTTACATGAAATATCTGAAGGGTGGGGAAATAATCATTTAAATGGGAAATCACACTGGCACAGAAAGATCAGCATATTTCGAACAGAAGAGCTCCATAGTAGAGATTGGCCATTTTCCTGGGCAGAACTGGTAACTTGAGATCAACTTTTTACCTGCTGTGTTGTTGTTGTTATTGTTATTGTTATGAGCCGCTGAGTCAGTTCTGACCCATAAGGACCCTGTATAGGGTTTCCAAGGAGCAGCTGGTAGAATTGCCTTGGTGAGTTTTCCAAGCGCAAGGCAGGCTGGGTAAGAGTAGCCCACTGCCCCGGGCAGCCAAAACAGGAGGTGAGGTGTAACTACTTAATTTTAGCCCACCACCTTCCTGACCAGTTGGACTACATACAGGTCAGTTCAAACCCAGAAGGGCCTTATCTCACTGCACTTACCATGGAATCCTGGTGTGGCGCTGTAGGGTAAGCACTAGACTGCAAGGTCTTTTTGAATCCCAGGGTCAGCGGTTCAAACTCACCAGCTGCACATTGGAAACCCTATCCAGGGGCGCTATGAGTTGGAACTGACTCGACGGGACTTAACGACAATAGTAATGTACATGTAGTGCCCCTGGATACGGTTTCTGAGGAGCAGGTGGTGAGTTTGAATTGCTCACCCTGTGATTCAAACGGACCTTGCAGTCCAATGCTTTATCCTACAATGCTTAATATCGGAAGAAGCCTGACCAAAGCAAATTGAGAACATGTTGATGGTGTGTATGTGCTTGTGTATATGGGATATGTAGAGATAGGCCAAAGGTATGGATTTTACTAATGTGATTATTGAAATAAACTCTTCCATATGCTAGAGCACCAGATGGTCCTACAAAACGAGGAGAGAAAACGACTCAGGGCATATGTGTCACATTAGCTGTATTTGCCTGAATTCACATCATAAAACATTTCAATCTTTCTAGATTATGACCCTTTTAAATTTTTCTGCTAATATGTTAAGGGCAAATACAAATTTACACAATGAATTCTAATAAAGATGCATAAATAAATTGGATCTTACAAGAGAAAAGGACCTTAGGGATTATTTTTTCCAGTCCCTCATTTTGAAGGCAAGCCTGGCAAAAAAGTCAAAATGCTGAGAAGTTGAGAGCCTTCTGATACTATACAGAATACTGATTCTCTCTGCAATGCTATGCCCACTATCACCTGTAATAGACTTGGCAGTAAAAATAAACTCAAGTCAGCTGCACTGAATTCTCAATAGAAAGTTGGAACAAAATTTCACACATGTGGCAACTGAATTCAAACTTGATATAATTTAGGGATTCTGAGTCCCTTAAAGCTAATTGCTTGAGTTTTCAAGGTTAATCTTCTACTACACCAAAAAGTGTTTATAGATTTTTAAAAATATATATAATTTCAAGGAATGAGCACTGTATTTTGATTCCAATAATGTGTATTATTTGAGTTTTGCCAACTGTGCGACCCCCTCATGGACTAGTTTCCTATGTGTACTATGCATGTTGTATACATGCATGCATTATATACTAGGGCTTGTTAAATACAAGGAAGCAAAGATGAATAAAGCTTTCCAAATTTGGAAGTTATTAAAACACATTATGAAGTCTAATTGTTCTATAGTATGGATTAAAAAAAAAATTAAGAACCATTATAGGGTGTACATTTCCATGAAAAGTTACCAAACTTGGGTATGCAAGGGCTAAGGGGATAGAGGTAAATAGTGATATACACAAAATGTTGGAACAACAGTGTTCTGTGGGTAGATACATGGACAGAGACACAGGCTGAATGGGTGTGGGAGGAAGAATGAGCAATATATTGTTGTTGAGTACCAGCAAGTAGGTTCCAAACCATAGCGACCCTGTATAGGGTTTCCAAGGAGCAGCTGGTGAGCAGCTTCCAACTCACAGCAACCTTGAATTGAATAGGGTTACTAAGGCTGTAAATCTTTATGGGCGCAGATAGCCTCATTCCCCCCACTGCCCCACCCCCCCACCCCCGCCGCCCCAGGCAGAATGTCAGTTAGTTTTCAACTGCTGACCTTGAAGTTAGCAGCCCAGCTTGTACCAGACCCCTTATATTGAAGGGCAGTTATTTCATGGAAGGGACTGCAATCATTGAGATGAAACAGGGTGTATGATTTGTTGAACATAAAACTGATGATCTTGTCTGTAAACCTTCACTCATTGAGTCAATTCTGACATACAGTGTCCCTGTCTAGTGCTTCTGAGGTTGTATTATTTAGAGGAGTAGAAAGCCTTGTCTTTCTCTCGCAGAGCAGCTGCTGGGTTTAAACTGCCAAATCTGTGGTTTGCTGTACAGGGCTTATCCTACAGAATCATACCAGGCTTTTATGTCCACAGTCACCTGAAATTGATTTGAAAGATTCTCTACTGGGGGGATTAATAAAATATCTCTGGTTTCTTTCTTTTCTATTTCTTCTCTAGTTTTAGCAACCTGGTAGTGACCCTGCATAGGGCTTCCAAGGCTGTAAATTTTTACGGGAGCAGAAAGCCTCATCTTTCTCCCATGGAACAGCTGGTAGTTTCAAACTGCTGACCTTGAGGTTAGCAGTCCGACTCATAACCACTATGATACCAGAGCTCCTTAAAACGACAAAATCTCCTTTCGGTCATATATAGTCTTGGTGTAAATGGACTGATGTTTGTGTAACTGAATTAAGATGATGGCAGCTTTGAGGAAGACTGAGACAGGACTACTGGTCACTGATAGTTAAATTTATTTCTAATCCTCAGATGCTTAGTTAGATCATTTCTGATTTTAAACGATGGCTCTGAATCCACTTCACAGCATTTAACAACATTATTTATCAATGCATTGTAAAGTTAGTTTTAGCCATAGAAATGAAAAAAAAAAAATTGAAAATAAGCCTATACCCATGTAATACCATTTTTTAATTTCACTTCACCAGGGTAATACTTTTTAAATGTATTATTATTGTTATTTACTTCTTAGGGCATTTAGTGAGAACAGGGTATCTAGCATTGCTGAGGTGAAAATGTGATCAGCCTGCCAACTCTTGCAGGATTGTGTCCCTGAGTTCTTTTGTTATTGCTGCACTAACCTCCAGGGATTGAGCACAAGATGGAAATCAACTGAAGAAGAAATGATCACTCCTTTCAGTTTTTTTCATCATGTTGTAAGCAGTCAACTTATAACAGGATATAGAAATTTAAGAAAACAATGTCTACCGAAAAAGAAATTTAAGAAAACAATGTGTACTGAAGACGATTAAACTAAGATCTTCATGGCCACATTGAAAACTTAAATAGATAAATTAGAGTTTGCTGTTAGTCCTCATAGGGTGCTTTAGCTTACTAGAGACGCCCTCTGTTAAGCTATCCTTCAATTATTGCTCTCGAAATGGCCCATCCATGCTTGAGTGGAGATACTCTGAAAATCTTTTGAAATAAATAAATTTCAGTACTGACTGTGAAATGTTTAAATGCCTTTATTTGTTGATAAGTCCTAAAAACTAAACAACATGTCCCTTTGCACCAATGCTGCTCAAAATTCATTCTCTATTGTTCACTTGTATAATTGGCTTATTTCATGTATGTTTCCATAATGCTTAGTGTTTCTTCACTGTGACAGGGAGGCCTACATCGTCCTTTGCCACAATCTCCAACAATGGAGGGCGTGTCTCTCTTTTTCCTATTCCTACCCTATTAAGATTAAGGAGCTCTGGTAACGTAGTGGTTACGAGTTGAACTGCTAACCTCAAGGTAAGCAGTTTGATACTACCAGAAGTTCCTCAGGAAAAAGATGAGGCTTTCCGCTCCCGTAAAGATTAACAACAAAGTGAAGAGTCTGGTGGCTGAAAGCAGAGAACATCAGAAAGATGTTTACCTATGCTTTATTGACTACTCAAAGGCTTTCGATTGTGTGGATCATGGCAAGCTATGGACAACATTGAGAAGTATGAGTATTCCAGAACACTTAATCGTACTTCTGAGGAATCTGTACCTGGACCAAGAAGCAGTTGTTTGAACAGAGCATGGGAGCACTGAATGTTTTAAAATGGGGAAAGTTGTGTGACAAGGTTGTGTTCTTTCACCATACTTATTCAACCTGTATGCTGAGCAAATAATACGAGAAGCTTGGGTTCTATGAAGAAAAACGTGGCATCAGGATTGGAGGAAGACTCATTAACAACCGGCGATATGCAGATGATACAACCTTGCTTGCTGAAAGTGAAGAGGACTTGAAACATTTACTGATGAAGATCAAAGAGCACAGCCTTCGGTATGGGTTGCATCTCAATGTCAGGAAAAGAAAAATCCTCACCACTGGACCAATAAACAACATTCTTATCAACAGAGAAAAGATTGAAGTTGTCAAGGACTTCATTCTTCTTGGATCAACTATCAACACTCGTGGAAGCAGTAGTCAAGCGATCAGACGACATATTGCATTGGGCAATCTGCTGCACAGGAACTTTTTAAAGTGTTGAAGAGCAAGAGATGTAAGCTTGAGGACTAAGGTTGACGTTGTCAAGAACTTCATTCTTCTTGGATCAGTTATCATGGAAGTTATCATGGAAGCAGCAGTCAAAAAAATCAAACAGCGTATTGCATTAGGCAAATCTCTTGCACAAGACCTTTTCCAAGTGTTGAAGAGCAAAGATATCAGCCTGAGGACTAAGGTGCGCCTGACCCAAGCCATGGTATTTTCAATAACCTCATATGCATGCGAAAGCTGGACAGTGAATAAGGAAGACTGTAGAATAATTGATGCTTTTGAGTTATGGTGTTGGGGGAGAATATTGAAAGTGCCATGGTTTTATTGCCAATAAAACCAATAGATCAGTTTTTGGAAGAAGTGCAGCCAGAGTTCTCTTTGGAGGCCAAAATGATCAAACTTTGTCTCTCATACTTCAGACATATTGTCAGGAGGGACTAGTAGCTGGAGAAGGATATCATGTTTGGTAAAGTGGAGGGTCAGAGAAAAAGAGGAAGACCCCCAACGAGATGGACTGGCCAAGTGGCAGCATCGATGGACTCAAGCATGGCAATAATAGTGAGGTTGGCACAGGATTGGGCAGTGTTTTGTTCTACTGTGCATAGGGTTGCTTTACTATGGGTCAGTACCAACTCGATGGCACCTCACAACAACAATTTACTGAAGCAAAATTGCCAGACATTTCTTCTATGGTATTACTGTTTAGATTTGACTCACCAACCTTTAGGTTAGTAGTCAATAACAATGCCAGGGACCTTATATAGTGCATGAAAACACAAAAGTTTTTCTCCACCAAAATTTATAAGAAGGAGCTCTGGTAGCTTAGTGGGGTACGAGTTATACTGCTCTCCGCAAGGTCAGCAGTTTGAATCAACCAGCTGCTCCTCGAGAGAAAGATGAAACTTTCTGCTTCCATTAAGATTTACCGTCTCAGAAACCCTCCTATAGAGGATCTCTGTGACTTGGAACTGACTCCACAGTATGTAACCACCACCACCAAATTTTATAATACAACCATTTTTCTGTACTATAGATTGTAATCATGTTGACAAGCAGAGAACTTCTAGCTCCACTTCATTTATCTATACTGCTGTGCACATGTTGAGCTAGTAAAACTAATAAAAACTGAGTATTTCCTTTATACATACAGCATGTAGGTATCCTACAGGGTTCCTGGTGTGGTGCTGTGGGATAATGCACTGGACTGCAAGGTTGGTTTGAACCACAAGATCAATGATTCAAACCCACCAGCTGCTTATCGGAAACCCTAGATAGGGTTGCTATGAATTGGAACCAACTTGATAGCACTTAACAGTAAAAACAACATCCTTCGGTCAGATTTAAATATGAATAAATAAATAGAATTTGCCCTGGAGTGGATTCCAGCTCATGCTGACTCAATGTGTGCTAGAATAGAATTGTGCTGTGTAAGGCTTATTATGTTTTCAATGGCTGATTTTTCAGAAATAGATGACCAAGCCCAACTGCAATGCCACTGAGGGGACTGAAAAGCCAATATTTCAATGAGCAGGCAATCACATTAACTGTTTGCAGCCAGGGACTCCTTTAAAAGAGTAAGAAGAGATAAGTCATGAGACCCACTACCTACTGTTTAGGAGTCCTGGTGTGGACTCTGTGGGTTAATGCGCTAGACTGCAAAGCCGGTTTGAACCACAAGGTCAGTGGTTCAAGCTCACCAGCTGCTCCTTGGAAACCCTATATAGGTCGCTGTGAGTCAGAACCAACTTGACAGCACTTAACAACAACAACAACAACAACAATAACATCTACTGTTTGGAGTTCTGATGTGGTGATATAGGATAAGCACTGGACCTCAAGGTCAGTTTGAACTTCAAAGTTGGAGGTTCAAACTCACCAGTCGTTCTTTGAAAACCCTATACAGGATCTTTATGAGTCAGAACTGACTCAAAGGCAGTTATCTACAACTACAACCTACTGTTTGATATTTATTTATGTATGGTGATTTCCATCTGACCAAAACTCAGCTGCTCAACCTTTCCCCAGACTTCTAAGTAGCACATCTGCCTGGGAAATACAAAATAAACTTTAGTTAAATGCCTGAATGAAAATATTCCCCATGAGGCTTCCTCAAGCTCTTATCAAAGTACAGGGGGTTAAAGTTTTAAAGGATCATAAGAAAATTCACAGGTCTTCCAAGATTTATTCACAAATGATTTACTAAGATCTAGGCTTTTGTCATGGAGTCCTGGTGTGGCGCTGTAGGGTAAGCACTGGACCTCAATGTCATTTTGAATCACTAAGTTGGTGGTTCAAATTCACCAGCCGCTCCTCAGATATGCTATACAAGGTTGGTATGAGTTGGAATCGACTCAATGGCACTTGCCAACAACAGGCCCCTATCAGCTAAGTTCATCATTCAGGGACTCAGATAGTCCTCTTTGAAAGCAAGACTTCTCCATCCTTATTTTTTCTTCTTCTCTGCCTGCCACCTATTTCTGCTCTTCTGAAAAGAAGCATGCTACACAACACTGAAGAGGTTTTCCATATTAGCCTTATTGCCAGCCAGCCGCTTCTCTTTGTTTAACTCTGTTTACACAGTCTCCTTGGCAACGTAAGGTAGAAGTTGATATTTTTTGTATCTCTGACTAGCAGATTTGGTTTTCTCTTTGTCTGAAGCTTATTAGCCTCACACTGAGTTATTTCTAGTGAGATTTTTTTCCTCCTTTAATTTTAAAAAAGAAAGACATTTTTACATCCTAGGATTTTAGTGATATTTCATTCAGACACCCAGTATTTTAGGTGGTCCTTTTTTATAAAACATACACATTCAGATGATTACTGAATAAAAGATTTATCCTTGTTTTGTCTACATTTTAGTGATTTTGTTGTTATTGTTGAGTATACACTAATTGAACAGTTTTCACATGTACCATTTAATAAGATTGTTTACATTATTCAAGCTGTGTAGCCGTTTCCACCCCCCACCCCATTTCTGAACTTTTCCTCCCTCATTAATATAAGCTTACTTCCCCAGAAGGTTCCTATCTAACATTTGAAGTTGCTACTGTCAATTTGATCTCACATGTACGCTTCTTAAAAGAGCATAATGCTCAAGGCAGACCTTTATTACCACTTAAGGTATTGTTTGGCTTAAAAAAAGACTTCAGAGGATATTTTTGTGCTTAGTTTTAAAATTCATCTCAGGGCAGTTTTTCAGGGGTTCATCCACAGATTTTGCTCTGCAGTTTCTCCCTTTTGATCAGAATTCTTCTATAGAATCTTTGATCAAAATATACAGTCACCATCCATTTCTGACTTCACAGCAAAGAAAGCAGTCGTTTGAAAAGATAATTATTCATGCTTTCAATATACTCTGGTTCTTGATTCTCCTTCTTCCGCTCTTGTTCCAGGTAAATAAGGCCCGCTTAGTGTTTTTTGCAAGTTTGCCGCTTGCAAACTCTTAAGACCCCAGACAGTACACAACAAACTAGGATACTGTGTTAGAACTTGCTGTTGTTGTTAGGTGTCGTGGAATTGGTTCAAACCTGTAGTGATCCTGTACACAATAGAAGGAAACATTGTCCTCCCCTGCAGCATCCTCACTATCATTGTTAGGCATAAGCCCATTGCTTCTACAGTGGAACCAGTCCATCACCTCGAGGGACTTCCTCTTCTACACTGACCTTCTACTTTACCAAGCATGTTGTCCTTCTCTAGGGACTCCTCATAACTTGTCTACATGAGAGACAAATTCTCGCAATTCTGGCTTCTAAGGAACTTTCTGGCTGTACTTCTTCCAACACAGATTTGTTTGTTCTTCTGGCAGTCATGGTACTTTTAACATTCTTCTCCAACACCATAGCTCAAATTCATCATTTCTTCTATGGTCTTCTTTATTCACTGTCCAACTTTCACATGCATGTGAGACTATTGAAAATACTATGGCTTGGGTCTGGCACACCTTCATCTTCAAACTGACTTAATTGCTATTGAATGCTTGAAAGAGGTCTTGTGCAACAGATTTGCTAATGTTAATTTATGGGAAGCTCACATATCAGAGTAGAACTGTATGGAATACAGTGACTGTTCTTTTGTTGTTGATGTTGTTTTTTTAAATAAATCACCAGGATCTTCTTCCTAGGTGCCTGTGAATGAACTGCCAATGTTTCCGTTAGCAGCAGAGTGTGTCAACTGTGGTGCACATCCAGTGACTCTAGCGTCCACATGTACTTAAATGATTGTAGGTATACCCATATCATACAGGTATACTCTATGAAAACATCTTATTTGCCTTTCCCAAGACCCCAAATCATACTACAATGAAATAAAAGACACATTTAACAAACCATACTGGTACTCTTGACTAAGAAAGAATTTCTTTGAAAGCAGAACACTGTAATGGCAACCAAATGGTATTCCATTAATCTAAAAAGAATTTAAAATAACTAGCTCATCCATTCGTTACTTTGTTGCATTATTGCTAAGTGCCATTGAGTAGATTTCAAGTCATTGCAACCCTGTATAGGGTTTCCAAGAAACAGCTGGAGAGTTTGAACAGGCAACCTTGCCATCCAGTGCTTATCCTACAGTGCCACACCAGAACTCCATTCATAACTATTGTTGTTGTTAAGTGCTGTTGAGTTGGTTCCAACTCATAGCAATCCTGTATAGGGTTTCCTTAGAGTGGGTAGAGAACTTGAAGTGCCGACATTACAGTTCAAACCGACTTTGCAGTCCAGTGCATTAACCCACAGTGCTACACCAAGACTCCATTCATAACTGTCGTTGTTGTTGTTGTTGTTGCTAAGTGCAGTAGAGTTCGTTCTGACCCATAGAGACCCTATATAGGGTTTCCAAGGAGTGGATAGTGAGCTTGAACTGGTGACCTTGGGGTTCAAGGGACTTTGCAGTCCAGCGCATGAACCCACAGTCCCACACTAGGATTCTACCTACTCATAACTAAAGATATCCAATAGTGTCATCTGGTGAGATTTGTACAAATAAACCAGCCCTATCCTAGATCCACTGACTTATGTTCCCCTTTTAAAAGACTGGAGTATATGTATGTTAAACTTGTATCCAAATCATTTTTTGTTGTAAACTGCCAGTTAATAGCTGCAATTTAAATAATATTCGTCATATTACTGAGCACCTATTATTTGTCAAGGCCTTCTATTGTTTTGTTCAGTTTCTATTTATAATCATTCTGTCATTCATATATTATTCCCATTTTATAGATTAATAAACTGAAATTCAAAGATGTTAAGTGATGTTCCTGATGTCACAGTGATAGAGTAAGAATTTGAATTCGGCTTAACCCCAAAATTCTGTTTTCTTCAAATTATATTAAATTTCTTCCTCCCCCAAATAATAAAACAACAGGGAAGAGATAGTTGAGGGTTGTGTTTTTCTTTTTTCTTTTCAGACCACTCTCTCCTACTCTGCTCTAATCTTTGAATTACCATCACAATGTCCCCTTAGCTATTTTACCTAGGGAAGTGTTACATGGATTCTTAAATTGGAGTACAGAACAATCACTTGGCTTGCATCGCTTTAAAATTGTTTCCCTCCCCTAAACGTTGTGAGAGGAGATATCTAGGTTAATACCTTTAGATATTTACTTCTTATAATAACTTCAACGCCTTTGAAACAATTATTGCTACTTACAAATTCTATTTTTTTTCCAAGTAATATCTCCAAATTAAACAGCAGTGAGTCATTTCCAGTGAGGTCTCCACCTTTCCTTGTCCTGAGTAAGGTCTGGGTAGATAATATGGACTGGGAACAGATTTCGAGCCAAATCATACATTATAATTTGTGAATATTCTCAGTATTTAAAATGACTTTTTGGCAATGCTTACTACAGACAACCTGAGAAACATGTTAGGATAGTTCAAAACAATGGTAATAGTTAGTATGACTATTTCATATTAATAAAAAAGAAAGAAGGAACCCAAATCCAAGTTATAAAAGCCTTTATATTTTAGAGGCATCCTGTAGAATAGTGCTTCTTAATAGGGTTTTGTTGTTGTTGTTAAGTTCTGTAGAGTCAGTTCCGACCCATAGCGACCTTGTATGGGGTTTCTAATGAGCGGCTGGTGAACTTGAACCACCAACCTTGCTGTTCAAACCAACTTTGCAGTCTATCAGAGCACCACACCAGGACTCCCTCAGTAGGGTTGTTGTTGTTGTTAAGTGCCGTTGAGTTGGTTCTGACCCATAGCGACCCTGAACAGGGTTTCCGAAGCTGCAAATCTTTATGGGATCTTTCTCCCGCAGAGCAGCTGGTAATTTGGAACTGCTGACCTTGTGGTTCGCAGACCAATTTGTAACCACTAC
>NW_006408542.1:9044383-9049318 GCF_000296735.1 Chrysochloris asiatica
TGCTTTAGCATCTCTACGCTGGAGAGCAAGTTTCAGTGTCTCTTCTGACATCCATTTTGACCTTTTCCTTCTTTCTTGTCTTCTCAATGACTTTTCGCTCTCTTCATATATGATATTCTTGATGTCATCTCACAACTCTTCTCGTCTTCATTCTTTAGTGTTTAATGTGTCAAATCTCTTCTTCAGATGATCTCTAAATTCAGGTGGGATATATTCAAGGTCATATTTTGGCTATTGTGGACTTATTTTCATTTTCTTCAGCTTCAGTTTGAATATGCATATGCGTAATTGATGGTCTGTCTGTTCCATAGTCTGCCCCTGGCCTTATTTTCACTGATGATATGCAGCTTTTCCATTGTCTCTTTCCACAGATGTAGTCAACTTGATTTCTCTGTGTTCTTTCTGGTGAGGTCCATGTGTAAGTTGTCTCTTATGCTGCCCAAAGAAATATTTGAAATGAACAAATCATTGGGTTTTCAGAATTCTATCATGCATTCTCCAGTATCATTTCTATCACCGAGGCCATATTTTCCAACTAGTGATCCTTCCTCTTTGCTCCCAACCTTTGCAATCCAATCACCAGTAATGATCAATACATCTTGATTACATGTTTGACTGATTTCAGATTTAAGAAGTTGGTAGAATTCTTCTATTTCATCCTCACTGGCTTTAGTAGTTGGTGCGTATATTTGAATAACAGTGGTATTAACTGGGCTTCCATGTAGGTGCATGGATATTATCCTGTCACAGACAGTGTTGTACCTCATGGCTGATCTGGGTATGTTCTTTTTGACATTGAGTCAACACCATTCCTCTTCAATTTGTCATTTCCGGCATAGTAAGCCATGTGTTTGTCAGGTTCAAAATGGCCAATACTAATCCATTTCCGCTCACTAATGCCTAAGATATCGATGTTTATTTCATTTTTGACAACTTTCAATTTTCCCAGATTCAAACTTCATACACTCCATGTTCCAATTTTCAGTGGATGTTTACAGCTGTTTCTCGTCATTTTGAGTTGTGCCCCATCAGCAGATGAAGGTCCCGTGGGCTTTTCTCCCATGGGCTTTATTCCATTTGTGTCATCACGGTCAAATCTACTTTGAGGCAGCAGCTCTTCTCCAGTCACATTTTGAGTGCCTCCCAACCTCAGAGGCTCATTTTCTGGCACTATATGTAACAGTGTTTCTCTGCTAGTCATAAGGTTTTCAGTGACTGAACATTTGAAAATAGTTCGTTATTCCTTCTCCCTAGTCTATCTTCGTCTGGAAGTTCATCTGAAACCTGTCCACCATGGGTGATCCTGCTGGTATTTAAAATACTGGTGGCATAGCTTTCAGAATCACTGCAACTCACAAGGCACCACAGTATGACAAACTGACAGACAAGTGGTGGTTCAGTAAATTACAGCCAAGGAAACCCTATGGAGCCGTTCTAGTCTGTAACACATGGGGTTACTATGAGTCCGAAGAGTCTGGACAATGGGTTTGGTTTTTGGTTTACAAGAAGTATGATTACAAATCTCTATAACTGTTTGGCAACGAACAAACAAATTATTAAATGGGTATTATTAATGGATAAGGAAATCAGGGGTTAAATTTTTTCATTCTTTTAGTTTTCATTTTTATCTAAATATTCCATCACATGTTTATTACTTTATTCATACAAGGAGAATTCATCGTTTATTCATGTACATCTGATTTAAGAAGCTGGGCATTGCCGTAAATTTTCCCCCCATATTTGAGATGAATACAGTCAAGGTTGACAAAAATCAAGATATAAAACAGCAAGTTCTTTGGCAGATTTTCAAAAATTAAAATGCCGTTTTTAATGTCTTTCTTCAAACTTGTCATCATTGTCATTGCTTGTTTTTAAGGGAGTAAAATGAGGTAGCCATCCAACCCTTATTTTCATTGGAGAATTCCCATTTAATCAGAAGGCAAATGTTAGTATCCTCAATTGTTGTTGGTTGTTGCTGTGAAATGCTATAAAAGTTGGTTTGGACTCATCAATTACATCCTAAAAATTATATTAAAAATAAATACATAAATGCATAAAAAAGATCTTTCTAAGTTGCTAAGTCAGCAACAGATTAAAAATAGAAACAAAATTGACTGGGGTCTTCAGCTATTTCCCAACATTGTCAGGGGCAAGAACAATTCTAAGGAGGCAGCCAATACACAGTGCTCAGAGTTGGCAAGTATCATTAATGACACACCCTACATTTTTACACAGGCTTTTTCTTTGTAGGCTTTTGCAATGTCATATCAAACTGGCTGGCTCTTCAGAAAGCTAAGTGCAGCAAACAGCCACTGCACTTCTCAAAAATATTTCCTTATAGAAGTAGGTTCAAAATCAACCTGCTTTTTATTTCAGCTTTCCAACTGAATAGTTGGTAAATTGATCAGATCCACCCAACTCTCAGGAGACTGAATGTCTGCCTGTACATGGGTTGCTGTTAATTTTCACAAGATTGACAGTCTCATTACAGCAATATTGACATCTCAGCTTGAGATCTCATACTGTGCAATTGTAATTTTGCATATGTTAATGAGGAAACAATTATATCAAGGAGTGAACATTTGGGCTGATGTGAAAGGCAGCATTTAATTAAAATAATAGTATGGAACTGAACCCTGTCATTGATTTTTCCATTTCTTACATCTTGTCTCTTTCAAACTACTTTCTCTTTCTGTTTCTTTCCTGACTTCCTTCTGTTTTTCATCCTCCTGTCCCTTCCCCACTCTCTGGGGAATGACAGAACTTTTCTTAGATGTTATTTCTCTATGGTTGGATTTAAATAACATATGTATATTTTACTCCTAGTTGTTGGCTAATGTCTGCAAATGTGAGAGGATTCGAATAACAAAAAAAAAAAAAAGAGAAATAAATTTAAATGAAACCGCAACTCTTTTTCCCCCCACCTCCATGGTGGAAATGATGATATCCTCACCATCTGCACACTCACAGGCTGTGAGTGGGCAGAAAACCAGCTGGAGACGCAACTCATGGCAGGGATCCAGTGTCTAAGCTTCTGGGAGGTCCTTGAAGCTCACAGTGCTACCCAGCTATTGGATTTCTAATATACAACTCATGTATGGAGTCTGGGTGTGGTACTGTACACCACAAGGTCGATTTGAACTGTAAGGTGGCAGTTCAAACCCACTAGCCGTTCCTTGGAAACTAAACAGGGTCACTATGAGTCAGAACCAACTCGATGGCACTTAACAAGAAGACATCTTGAATATTAAAAGGAAAAAAAAAAAAAAAGAGAGAAAGTGACAGGTTTCTTTTCTAAGCTATTTTGCATGGGAGACTTTCCACAGCTAAGCAGATTCATGGTGAGTAGTAGGGGGAAGGTCTTGGATTGTGTTTTGGGGGATTTTGGTCCTTCCAATCTTCCTTTTGCAATTTAGGGATCATGGCCAGTTATTTCATAGGGTTTAGGGTTTAGTTACTTCATAGGGTTTAGTTTTCTTGTTTCTAAAGTGAGGAAACCCAGCTTTAAAATTTCATGTGTCTGTTAGGAAAAGATGTTCAAGATGAAAGGAGTATGGGGTTGTCTCCTTTGCTTTGATTGACAAACTATACTAAGAGTAGACTCTTACTGCACAATGAAAACAAGACTGCGAGGCAACACGTGGGGCATAACCAAAACCCAAAAGCTATAGCCTTTCCATCAAATAGTTCATGCTCAGTTGCTAACCTAAAAGTTGGTGGTTCAAATCCCCATGAAAGAAAGTCCTGGAGATCTAGCGCCATAAGCAAAGTCCTACAGAGCAGTTCTAGTTTATAACACACAAGGTTGCCAGGAATCTTAATTGACTTGATGGCAGTGGGTCTGGGTTTTGGTTCCATCAATTAGTTGAACAAATGTGATTATCCTGCATCCCTAGAGTCTTCCACTATGAAAGGAGGCAATGATTCTACTCGGTGGTTGTCTTCTCTGGCACCATCCTTGTGTTTTGATGTGTATCAGAACCGAAAAACAGGACCATGGTAGAGCCACCCAGTCTGCAAACTAGTAAAGCAGGATTGGCAGGTCCTGGGAGCTATTCCTGGTTTGATGCAGGAAATCTGATATCCACCAGAAACTGCAGGATAAATAGCCACAACAGAATCATGGCATGACAATATTTGCCAAATTTGTAAGAAATTTCTAAAATTATAAAAAACCACTTTATTTGACTTCAAGAATGAATACGTAATGCTACTGATATTTTCTACTCCTAACTGGATATCATGTCAAAATAATTAGGTCACTTTATAAACCCTGTGAAAGTGGGCAGGAGATATACAGAACACTCGGTTACATTTTTTGGGTGGCTGCTTGCTTCTTGTAGGATTATTATTATATGTTTTGAATATAAGGCTCATTGGCCAAGATACACTTTCATGATTTCAAATGGTAAAATGAATGTAAATGACATTCTTATCTTCACTTCTTCTGTAATGAAAGTGTTCTGTCTTTACCATCTACAGTGCCCAATTGGAGACATCTGAATTCTTGTTTCCTTTGCTTTACATTATATATTCCCTTTCTGGCACATTTTTGCTCTATAAATGTTCCTTGGTCGCTTCCCCCCGCCCCTTTCTTTTATTACTCAATGCTTCATGATGCTTAAACCAGGCAGTCTGGGGGCAGGTGTAAAATGTCTATAGAGGAGGCCTGTCCTCAGGTTCCGAGTTAGACTTTCCCCAGAAGACAGCTCAAGTTTACATGACGCCTGAGGCCAAAGGATCTTCATACATGTGTAGGGTTGGGGAGCTGGTCTAGTTCTTCTATCTGCCACCACTTTCCTGCTGACTTTTCCTCTCTCCTGCTGTTTCAAAAAAGCTTGAGAGTCCTCCACAATTCAGACCCATAAACTCTGAAGTCTCACCCATTAAACTGTGGGGATGAGTTCATCATGTGGATAAATGTGTGTGTGTGTG
>NW_006408542.1:9050998-9061632 GCF_000296735.1 Chrysochloris asiatica
CTGGTAGTTTCAAACTGCTGACCTTGAGGTTTGCAGACTGATTCGTAACCAGAGCTCCATATACACACACACATATATATATTATATGGAGAGAATACAGACACGCACACGCGCACACACACACACACACACACACACACACACACACACACATATATATGTGTAGTGGTCATGAATCGGGCTGTGAACCACAAGGTCAGCAGTTCGAAACTACCAGCTATTCTGTGGGAGAACGATGAGGCATTCTGCTCCCGTAAAGATTTACAGCCTCCGAAACCCTGTACAGGGTCGCTATGAGTCGGAATAGACTCCATGGCACACAACAACAACAGTACACATACACGTCACACGTATATGGAAATATAAGAAGGCCTGGTAACACAATGGTTAAGCGCTCGACTACTAACCAAAAGTCAGGTGGTTCATATCCACTCAGCAGCTCCATGTAAGGAAGCCCTGAGGTTCAGTGTCCATAAACAACAGTTTAGAAAACGCTATGGGGCAGTTTATACGCTGTGAGTCAGAATTAACTTAAAGGCACCTAACAAGAAGAAGAATCTATCTATCTATCTGTTGTTGCTGTTAAGTGAGGTGATTTTGATTCATAGCAACCCTGTAGAGGGTTTCCAAGGAGCAGTTTAGTAGCTTTGAATCACCGACCTTGCAGCTAGCCATTCAGTTAACCAACAGGGCCATACTAAGAGTTTATGTATATTGTTGTTGTTAAGTGCAATGGAGTCTGTTTCAACCCATTCAAAATTCAAAAATGATGGCTGCAACTGTACATCAACATGAAACTGCCAGAAATTTAAGTCAGATTCAGAAGAGAACATGGAATTAGGGATATAATCGCTGACATCAGATAGATCTTGGCTGAAAGCAGAGGATATCAGATAGATGTTTACTTTTGCTTGTTTGAGTATGCAAAGGCTTTTGACTGTGTGGACCATGGCAAACTACAGATAACACTGGGAAGACTGGATATTCCAGAACACCTAATTGTGCTTGCCAGGAACCTGTACACAGACCTAGAAATAGTTGATAGAACAAAACAAGGAGATACTGAATAGTTTAAAATCAGGGAAGGTATGCGACAGGGTGGTATCCTTTCACCATATTTAGTCACGCTGTACACTAAACATATAATCTGAGAAACTGGATTATATATAGAAGAACATGGCATCAGGATTGGAGGAAGACTCATGAACAACCTGCAATATGCAGATTATACAAACTTGCCGACTGGCAGTGAAGAGAAATTAAAAGATTTACTGATGAAGATGAAAGACAGCCTTCAGTATGGATTGCATCTTAATGTAAAGAAAGCAAACATCCTTAAAACTGGACCAATAAACATAATCATGATAAATGGAGAAAAGATTGAAGTTATCAAAGACTTCATTTTGTTTGCGTCCTCAATAATCTCTCATGGAAGCAGCAGTCAAGAAATCAAACGAAGTACTGCATTAGGCAAATCTGGTATTGAAGACCTCTTTATAGTGTTCAGCAGCAAAGGTACCAGTTTAAGGACTAATGTACACCTGATCCAAACCACAGTATTTTCAATAGCCTCATAGCATGTGTAGAATTTATATATTTGAATTATGATATTGAAGTAGAATATTAAACAATGAGTTCTGGTAGCATGGTGGTTACGAATCGGGCTGCTAACCTCAAGGTCAGCAGTTCGAAACTACCAGTTGTTTTGCGGGAGAAAAATGAAGCTTTCCGCTCCCGTAAAGATATGCAGCCTTGGAAATCCTGTGCAGGGTCACTATGAGTCGGAACCAACTCCACAGTACTCAACAACAACAACAACTAAAAGAATAAACAATCTGTGTTGGGAGAAGTACAGTCAGAACGCTCCTTAGAAGCCAGGATGGGGAGGCTTTGTCTCTCATGCTTCGGACATGTTATTAGGAGGGACCAGTGCCTGGAGCAGGACATTATGGTTGGTAATGTGGAGGTTAAACATAAAAGAGGAGGACCACGAAGGAGATGGATGGACAGCAGCAGCAATGTACACAAACACAACAATTGGGAGGATGGCACAGTGTTTCATTGTGTTGTTCCTGGGGTCTTATGAGTTGAAACTGGCTCGAGGACACATAACAACAGTAGTATGGCAGACAGAGATCTTTATAAACAGGTTCTCTCAATGTACAGCTCTTAAAAAGATAGTGGCATTTGATCCCCTGTGTTCCATACATTTGCCATCAGCTGTTGGTTAAAACTAGGCTAATATCACAGTTACCTAAGAAATTATAATGAAATCCTTGCCAAGTTCTACAAGACGCATAAAAAAGAAGTCTTTCCAACTCTTCCCGTGATCCTTCTTGCCCTCCTCCCTCTTTCTTTCTCTCTTTGTTCTTTCTTTAGCCAATCTCATAGGCAGGGACCTCATTAATGAAGTCCCAGAGAATAGAAAATGACTGCAGAGATAGCCAGCATTCCAAGAGCACATCAAATCATGGAAAAGCACATATGTCAACACCCCCACTGCGACAATTTAGTCTTACTGGAGTTAATTAAAGCAATTAATTCCTTTCTCTTTCAAAGCATAGTGATTACACAAAAAGATAGTTCTCCAATCCATAACCATAAAGCAAGTGATTTTTCTACACTTCTTTTGATGTGTGTCAAAACAAAAGTCACCTTTTTTGTTCTATGGATTTTCAGAAATATCCCATCTTTTTTCGCTCTGTTTTCTTATCTTGTTGGATGGCAGAACCACAACTCCATGTGGACCCTGAACTCAAGGTTCCTTAAGGCTCTGCACAGCAAAGATTGCTGAAGGTCAAACTGTAGTTTTAGTGGTAGGAGTAGAGAGAATAGGGAACAAGAATGGTTCACGCACATCCCGAGTTACCACTGAGTTCTTCTCAACAACAATTTGCCAGTGTGGGCGATGCTGACAACAATTAGGAAAACACAATGCCAAACAATTGTATGAAAAGCTGTCAAACATTTTGTGTTATTATCCCTTGTGCAGACCTGTGATTTATCATCACAGAAAAAGCAGATTTAAAAAAAAAAAAAAATCTCTAAACAGTGACATTTTGTTCAAATTACAATCCCTGGCTTCCTTGACAGCCAGCAGACTGACATCTTCAGTGCTGAATGTAACACTCAGCAATTTGTTCTCTTATTAAGCAAAGTCTCTAGAGTGGGTTCTAGTCAATGTCAGGGTGTGTTGGCATGCTGAGAGCAAGAACAAAGTACCACTGAGTGCATGGGAAGCTGCTGTCTTCACACATCAACATTAAATAGAATTCCTGGCATCCATATTTCCTTCTCGGATTCATAAAGTCACATTGGTTCTAAAACTTTAAATAAATATGATGTGATGCATCAAGCTTCCTACCTGTCATCTCTTCTTCCCTCTCCATTGTTTGGAAGTTTGGATCTGGTAAATGCATACTTTAAGGGCTGGGATCTTTTCAACATAAAATCAATTTTCTCAATAGAGTCTCCAAAGACTATAATTGAACCAGAAAGAAGAAGAAATGGAAACAAGTTTTCTAGTCCAATTTTTTAAGTTTGGTATAGCTCTAAAAATAAATTCTTACTACAAGGAAACTTCCTTACAATGATGCTGAACATAAAAGATCCTCTACTGTAAATCCAGAAGTGTTTTACGATAATTACTCTGGAGAAAGTTTATAGGAGGTCTCTGTCTTAAGACTTCTGAGTTATTAAGCATTGAAATGGACCCTAGAGGTCATATATACAATACACTCTATCAACTGAAGAAATGAATTCTGGCTTGTTGCTGTAGGATCAGCACTGGACTGTAAACCATAAGGTCAGCAGTTCAAACCCACCAGCTACTCCTTGGAGATCCTATACAGGGTTGCTATGAGTTGGAACTGATTCGATGGCACTCAATAGCAACAGCATGATATTCTTGGCTGATGTTTGGAGCTGGGGATGCAGCAACCCTCCCATTACAAACACCTGGCTGCTCAGAGACCTGAGATTTGGATTTCCACTGTCTTCAGCAACCCCACCCAAACCTATCCCAAAACCTAGATGCCTTTAATTTAACATCTACCCTTTAGGTGGTGTTGTGGGTTAATGCACTAGATTACAAAATCAATTTGAACTGCAAGGTTGGAGGCTTAGACTCACCAGCCGCTTCTCCGTAACCCTATACAAGGCCGCTATGGGTTGGAACTAATTCGATAGCAATTAACAACAACAAGTTTAGGTAATAAACAACAACACAATCACCACTAAGTCGATCCTGACTTATAGCAATCCTATGCAGTGTTCCCTAGGCTGGAGCAAAAAGTCTCATCTTTCTCCAGAAGCAGTTGGTGGGTTTGAACTGTGTACCTTATGATTAGCAGTCCAGTATTTGTCCTACAGCTGCATCCCATGATTCCTTCTTTAGACAATGTCATGTTTAAACACCCGTTCCGTTCAAGCCAATTGTGAGAGCACGTCACTCCTTTCTTCACCCACAAAAAATCATTTCCTGTTCAGGATTTCCTACTAGAGTTTGAACAGACTTTGACCATCATCAGTATAGTAAATCTTCACTTTAACGAAGTGTATTTTGATTTTTTGAAATAGCCAATACTCTTCTGATGCACAATTTAGTAAATCCTGTGTGTTAGTATATAGAATAAATGGACTCTTGGTTTCCTCTATACCATATCTCTGGTTCTATTAGGTTTTTTTCCCTTGATAGGACATTTTACACACACACACTCACCCCGTATTGACTGCTGGCTGTCCAGGGATTCTCTCAATAAGATGGCACTTAAGGCCTTTCCAACCATCTTTACTACCAAAATGTATGTGTTCTATGTCTCATACCTAAGTGAAGCTGATTTAATTCAGTGAACTAATTTGAACGAGGATGTTAACAGCTTACATCTTAAATGCTTTGATATATTGCAACCCAACTAGCATTTACATGTTAAGTCACTCATTTCGAATAAAGAGAGCAAAGGTTTGATTTTTTTTCTCTCCTTCTCTTCTCGTTACTCTTTATAGACATATATAAACTACCCCAACAACAAGTTCGTCTAACTCTGGCAAACCCTTTCTTAAGGACAAACAACAAGAGGGAACCTGGTAATGACCACAAAGTGAAGAACTCTAAGCTTTATAACCTATGGAAGGCAACAGTGATAGCAACTTCGAAGATCAAGAGCAGTTTCTTTACCAATCTTGCCAAACTGACTTTTTTAATGCTCTTTTGTCCCATTAAGAGCCCTAGTGGCACACTGGTTAAATGTTCATCTGATAACCAGAAGATTGGCAGTTTGAACCCACCAGCCTCTTCATGGGAGAAAGATGAGTATGACAGTTTGCTTCTGTGAAGATTACAGCTTTGGAAATCCTGTGGGGCCGTTCTCCTATGTCCAACAGGGTTGCTCTGAGTCTGACTCAACTTGATAGCAGCAGGTTTGGGTTTGGGTTTGGCCCTTGGGCTTCCAACCCACTCATAATAACATAGGCTGATCAGAAACAAAGCTATTAGGAGCAAAGGTGAAATAACCAAAATGAATGAACTTCCTTTAAGAAGTCTTCTTTATCTCTGCTAAAGTTGATGACAAAATAAATTCAGATACTTAAATTTATACGAGTCACATCTCCAATAACTGAAAGGTAGGTCATACAAGTTAAACTTTCAAATTGATGATGTTATAGGCTCTACTACAATATTAACGTTTCTTTTTTGAGTTGAAGATATAAACCTTAATTTAAAATTCTAGCATATAAGCACAGCCTCAGAAACAAAGTGGATCATTCTATATGTCTGGACACTTCAGTCAAGAAAGGGTGTTCTGTTTTCTTTCCCTCATAGTCAAACCTGAGAGTACATGACAAACATTACAGAATCCAAAGTGTCTTTCAAGAACTTTTCATCTTGCCTCCATCCACAAATAAAAAGAGATGGAATTACTCAATGTAGCCACAACTGGTACTCTAGTATGGAGGTGAGACGGGGAGGGAGAGAGAGTTGGAAGAAATCTTATAAATTTTTTCTTTATAATCTAAATGTGTTGAGAGTATGAAGGAGAGGATGGAAGCAGGTTGAAATGTTCCTAGCTGTGCTTTGGGAAATCTTGGCTGAGAGAAGTTTCTGTAGTAGAAACCCAGGCAATTCTATCACACTAAAGGGAAGGCCAGTCTGGGGCAGCCTCGCTGGATGTATCAAGATCAATTACCCACAAGTCCCTGTGGAGTCTCTCTTCCATAACAGGGGAAGCCCAGACCATCCGTATTCTGCACACATGCTAACACCTTGTGCTTTGTAGAAGCAACCAGTTTCCAGCTCCTTTCAGATTCTACTTATTTGCTTCCCTCCCCTACCTCCAACCCACCCTGTTGGCAAAAAAAGATTTTCCCTTTGTCCTAAGCAGGAACACCAATATAACAAACTGTATTTGAAACTGCTCAGTGGGGATGATGCTGGGGTTCTACTGGGATTAAAATGCTCAAACAAAATGGGATGATATTTTTGGTGATACAAGATCTCCCTTGGCTGACTTGAAGTTTTGCTCTCAGAGTTTTAGACAATACTAAAAGTTTTAGCAAGAGTCCTGGTATGGTGCTATACGATAAACACTGGAATGTTCATCACAAGTGGTAATTCAAACCACCAGCCACTCCTCGGATACCCTATACGGGGTCATTATGACTCAGAACTGACTCAATAGTACTTAACGACAACAATCAAGGTTTAGCCAGGAGGTGCAGTATACACTAAAAATGATGCTGTTTTTATATCATCAGTCATTCACTCATATCAGAGAAAGAGCCAGTGTGACTCTGGATATGGCAGGATGTTTGTAGTTAGCTGTCATCGAGTCATGCCTTGATTCATAGTGACCGCATGTATTACAGAGTGGAATTGCTCTATAGGGTTTTCTTTGTTGTAATACATACAGAAACAGTTTGCCAGCCCTTTATTTCACATCATGAATGCAATAATTTTTGTGCAGGTATTCCTTAGCATGTTCTGGTCTACTTATTTATAAATGATTTTCATACCATACTATAGAAACACTAAACCATTTTAAAAGACAAAATATAATTTTATTCACTTATTCACCCAGTAACTATTTATCAAAGGCATACATTGTGCCAGAAACGTATTGATTCCTGGTGAATAGCACAGACAGGTTGGTTGTTCATGGAGATTTTAGTTTAGGAATTGGTGGCACAATGGTGAGGTGCTTAACTGCTAAGAAGAAATCTTGAACCCACCGGTCCCCTGCAGGAGAAACACTTGATCTGCTCTCATAAAGACCATAGCCTAGGAAACCCTTCAGGGCCAGTTCTCCTCTGTCGTCTAGGGTTGCTATGTGCTACAATTGGCTAGTCAGTATACATCAATTACAACAAATGTGTATATGGTTGGAAATTGTTGGTATGGGGTCTAAAAGGTTAGTTCTAGGCCAAATGGTTCTGACCAAATGATGTGGATATCACATGAGGGGAGTTGTCAAAATTTTGACAAATTCTCCTGCCATTTTTCTCACCAATTACTAAGGTGGGAAAGGGAAGGCACACCTGGAAGCACAACACACAGAGGGCACCTACTGAGCAGTGCAGTAACACTTCTTGTTACTAGGAGCTAAGATAGTTAGGTGTTGGGATATGATTTTGTAATATTATTCCATAATGTAAACCCTCTGTCAGTGAATGATCTGAAGCCTGAGTAGAGGAAGAATGTATATTGTGGGGTCAGCTGACCAGGATGATTTATGTCATTGCTTCACTATTTGCTGGTTGATTCATGAGAAAGTTACTTAAGAACTGTAAGTCTCAGTTTCATCTGTAAGATGACGTCAGCATTATCTAGCTCATAGGATTGTTGTGAATACAAAATAATACAAGGCAGTGCATTATTTATATGGTAATATATTATTAATAAGGAGCTCTGATAGCATAGTGGTTATGAATTGGGCTGTGAAACTTAGTCATCAGTTCAAAACTACCAGCTGTTCCACCAGCGAAAGATGAGGCTTTCTGCTCCCATAAAGATTTACAGCCTCGGAAACCCTGTACAGGGTCGCTATGAGTTGCTATGAGTCAAAACCGACTTCAAGGCACATAACAACAACATATTATTAATATATTATATTAACATATTAATTGTTGTTGTTGTTAAGTGTCACTGAGGAAGTTTTGACTCATGATGGAGGGGTGGTGTGCCGTGGAATCGGTTCCGACTCATAGAGGCCCTGCACAGGTTTTCAGAGGCTGTAAATCTTTACGGGATAGAAAGCCTCATCGTTCTCCCATAGAACGGCTGGTAGTTTCAAACTGCTGACCTTGAAGTTAGCAGCCTGACTCATAACCACCATGCGACCAGAGCTCCTTGTTTTGACTCATAGTGACTCTGTATAGAGTTTCTGAGGAGCTTTTGGTGGGTTTGAACTGCCGACCTTGATATTTATAGTCCAGTGCTGAACCTACAGTGCCACAACAGGACTCCAGTACTAATATATAAAAGTAACATAATAAAGTTGTTGTTTCAAGTACCATCAAGTCAGTCCTGACTCAGGGATCCTGTACAGGGTTTCTGAGGAGCAGGTGGTAATACTGACAAATAACAGTAGCCCTATACATGTTAGTGGAGTCCTTGTGTGGCACTGTGGGTTAGTGCGCCAGACTGCAAAGTCATGTGAACTGCAAAGTTGGCAGTTCAAGCTCACCAGCTGCTCCTCGGAAACCCTATACAGAGTTGCTATGAGCCGGAACTGATTCAACGTCACTGAACAATAACAAAATACACGTTAGTAGTTACTATTCAACACTGATAGAGTGTACATCAAGGATTTCTGTTGATAACCATTAATCACAATACTCAAGGCAAGATTGCAAGGTTGGTGACTGCAGCCCCAAGAGCTCCCTTGATGAACTATCTATGTTATTTACTGACTGAGTAGTATGTGCTATTTGTTGACCAAGTATTGTTGTTATTAAGTGCCTTCGAGTCAGTTCCGAGTCATAACAACTCTGTATAGGGTTTCCGAGGAGCAGCTGATGGGTTTGAACAGCAGACCTTGTGATTTGTAGTCCAGCGCTTATCCTACAGCATCACACCAAAAGTATATGTAATTTACAGGTAGGAAAATGGAAGTTAAGTGGGTAGAATATTAATACTTCAGGGCTCTGTTCATGGGGGAGAATTACATTTCACCTTCCCTTTTAAGTTAGTTATAGTCATGTGATTCGCTTTTGGCTAATGAAACATACACCTCACAGAGGAATGTGCTGCTTCTGGATGAAAGCTGTGATTAACTGTATTATCCCTCCATTACCATCATAATCACTGTTACTCCAGAAGGAGGCGTGTCCAATACTATGTGACCTTAAGTGAGAACAGCATAGGACAAAGCTCCTGCCAATGATGGTGGAAATAAAGCATGAGCAAATCATTTATTGTTTTAAGTGACTGAGAGTTTTCAGAAGTGTCTGTTACTGCATAGCCTAACTGATCCTAACTTGCCTATGATTTGAGCTCAGGTCTTTAAATATCAAGATCTGTGTTTTTGGTACCACCTAAACACAGTGTGGGGCGTTAGGTTAATGCTTTGGACTGCAAAGTCAATTTGAACCACAAGGTCAAGAGTTCAAGCTTACCAACCTCTCCTCGGAAATCCCACACTGGGTTGATATGGGTTGGAGCTACCTCTATGGCACATAACAATAAAAACAGATATACTCACTACGTATTACAAATAAAATACCCAGTGTATGCAAAATCCTCTCCAGGAGTAAACTGCTCTTACTCATTACTAGAAAAAAACATTACCACCTCTCCCCACAAAACACACACACACACACACACACACACACAGAGACAGAGAGAGAGAGAGAAAGTGAATCATGTGCTCAATGGTTAATGAGACGAAGCAAAAATGTTGGCGAGTAGTAGGCTGACAACAAAACTGATTGAAAAGATCCATTACTTTTATAGAACCCTTTATTTCCCTCAGGTTCATGACCTGAAGATTGCATGGGATGAAGGGAGGCCTTTATCAAGAGCCTGCAACTCTGTAGGTACAAAATCAATTTTTCGGTGATTTATGTGATGTTCTTCAGAACCAAGGCAGTAACTCATTCCCCATGCGACACTCAGGGCTGCTGAATAGATGTTGAAAAATGATTAATATCTATTTACAGTCTGCCTCCCCCTCATATATTACTGGAAACAAGATTTGAGAACACAATGATTCTATAGCATGAAATTATTTGCTGAGGGAAGTCCTAGGCAAAACAAAAACAAAAAAACCCAACGTACCAGAAGGCAAAGATCTGAGTATGCACTGAAGTAGCAACTGTTAAATTTCTAAGGCCAAATGCATCCAATCTGTTCAGTTCAAGTCACTGAATGTAAAGGACAAAATTAATATCCCAAGGAGAGCTATTCTTCCACCGTATCATACTTACCACTAACTTCAACAATGGTATAAAGCATCAAGAACTTCTGTGCTTCTTGCTCCCCCAAAAGATTGAGTTTACAAAACTCCGAGAATTTGGTGCAAGTAGTTTTAAATTAAAATAAGTGTGTATTTTTTTGTTTTTTAATTTAAGGTTTTTATTGTGGATTGAGTGAAAGTTTACAGGGCACATTATCAGTTTCACATTCAACAATTCATATA
>NW_006408542.1:9061732-9062987 GCF_000296735.1 Chrysochloris asiatica
ATATATAATTTATTATATATGGTCAACATATATAATATATGGTCAACAGTTCAAAACTACCAGCAACTCCATGGGAAAAAGATGAGACTTTCTGTTTCCGTAAAGATTTATAGCCTCAGAAACTCTATACAGGGTCGCTATGAGTCGGAATTGACTCCACGGCACACCACCACCACCACCATGTATACATATGGAGAGTCTGATGTGACACTGCACTTTAATGCACTAGACCACAAGGTCAGTTTGAACCACAAGGTCACTGCTTCAAGCTCACCAGCCACTCATCAGAAATGATTCGATGGCACTTAACAACAGCAACAACTATATTTATCTATTTGTTTATTTATTTGATCCTCATTGGTTGGTTTTGAACTGCCAACTACACCCGTTGTGGTTAAATGCCATCAAGTAGGTTCTGACTCATAATGATCCTGTGTAGGGTTTCCTTGGAGTATCTGGTGAGCTTGAACTGGCAACCTCACAGTTCAAACTGACCTTGCGGTCCAGCAGATTAACCCACAGTGCCACACCAGGACTCCATATACATATTATTAAATATTTAAAGATAATAAAAATTTTTCATGAACGTTTTTAAGTTCCCTACTGTGGAGTCCTGGTATGGCGCTGCAGGATAATGCACTGGACCACAAGGTCAGTTTGATCGACTAGTTCAGCAGTTCAAACTCTTCAGCCGCTCATTGGAAACCCTATACAGGTTTGGTATGAGTCAGAACTGACTTATATATATGAGTTGTTATTAAGTGCCAGCTAGTTGGTTCTGACTCATAGTGACTGGTGGATTTGAACCACTGACTTTGTGGTTAGCAGTCCAGTGCTTATCAAAACTCTCTCTCTCTTTATACACACACACACACACACACACATAGCCTGGTGTGGTGCTGTAAGCTACGTATGACTGCTAAGCACAAGGCTGGCCATTCTATCCCACCAGCCACTTCTTGGAAACCCTACACAGGTGATACATAATATATATTATATATAAAATCTGTCTGTGTGTTTGTTGTGTTCTCAGACCATAAATCTTTACAGGAGCAGAAAGCCTCTTATTTTTCCAGTGGAGCAGTTAGTTTACCTTATGGTTAGCAGCCCAACACATAATACATAATAAATACATATATATGAAATCCTTTAAGATAAGCACAGGACTGATCATTGCAAAGTCAGCAATTCATACCAACCAGCCACTCCTAGGAAAGCCTTTTTTTTTTTTTTTTTTAAATGTCTTATTGTGAAT
>NW_006408542.1:9076858-9086879 GCF_000296735.1 Chrysochloris asiatica
TCCCGGACTAGAAAGCAATAGATTTCTTGCTTCTGCCACAAATTCCCCCAGCTGTGAGCCTTCCAACCTTCTAAGTATTCCTTTATATGTGGTTCAGGGTTCTGGGGCCATCCCCTGAGCCTGCTTGGTCGGGTATTCTGTGTTGTTGTTGGCAGAGCTCTCTGCTATATGTCCACCCGATTCACCATCTTGTTTGTTCTCCAAAATAAGTGTGTATTTTTAAAATATCTTTTGGTGGTGGTGGTGTGCTGTGGAATCACTTCTGACTCATATAGGATATCGAGGCTGTAAATCTTTATGGAAGCAGAAAGCCTCATATTTCTCCCGCAGAGCAGCTGGTAGTTTCAGTTAGCAGCCCGACTCGTAACTACACTACCAAAACTCCTACCTTTCCTGGGCCACCATATGCAGATATTTCTTTCAAGTGACTACAAGAACTACATTTCTAGACTATCTGCTCTTCAGCTTCCTAGCCTGAGTTCAACATATTCTACTTTATCTGAAAACCAACTCTATCTGGTTGAAAGTTCACAAATTGTATTCGAACATATGGTCCTGAGCTCCTAACCCAAGCCCAAAGCACTCTTATAAAGAAGAGTTATCATTTTAAAAAAATGTGTGTCAAACCTTGTAATCATAAGGATTAGGGCAAGGATCTTGAATATCAAGTTGGAAGAGAAGGAGCATCCCTGAGGCCATTGGTAAGAAAACCACTCATTGCTTCTGAACACTGGAAAGTCAGGCCTGTGGAGATGGTACAAGAGGGTTTCTGCTAGTTTTGCCCTTGATCATTTTCTAGGACAAAATTTCCCACAGGAAGTTAGGAGAACTAGCTTTATCAATATCCATCCCACACTGAAGACCACTCACAGATTTGTGTACATTTTTCTACAACATCCTTCTCTTTGGATCACTTCACACTGTCTCCTCATCAGGCTAATTATTTTGACAAGCTGCATATCAATGCCTCTGAACCACTATTTCCTGTGCCATTAAGCATGACCACGTCCTTCAGTAGGTTCGAAATGAAATTAGTACTCTGCTTCTATTCTCACCGATTTGGATTCTTTAAAGGCATGACTGTTGTTGTTATTAAGTGCAGTCGAGTTGATTCTGATCCATAGTGACCCTGTATAGGGTTTCCAAGGAGCGACTGGTAAGCTTGAACCACCGACCTTGCAGTTCAAACGACTTTGCAGTCTGACGCATTAGCCCACAGTGCCACACTCAGACTACCTGGTATAATTCAGGATAAACATCCAGACTGTTTGCCTTGACAACTAACCCAAAGGTTGGTGGCTGGTACCCACCCCGTGATCTAGTGTAGAAAGCTCTGGCAATCTTTTGTAAAGGTTGTTGTTATTATGTGTCATTGAGTTGGTGCTGATCCACAGCAACCCTGTACAGGGTTTCCGAAAGGCTGCTGATGGGCTTTAACTGGTGATCCTGTGGTTCAAACTGACCTTGCAATCCAGTGCATTAGCCTCCAGTGCCACACCAGGAAGAAATCACCCTACGGAGTGGTTTAGTCTGTAACGCATGGGATCACAATAAATTTGAATCTATTTGACAGCAACAGGTTTAGTTTTTTGGTTTTTTTGGGGGGTTTTTTTCTTTTTTTTGAAGGGGTGGTAACAGATGGTAAAGCTAGGGCTTTTTGTAGTTTGCTTTGTGCATAGAGTTCACCACTCACGAGCAAAATTTGTGAAACCCAGTCTTTTAAGTTTTCTGAAGGAAACTGTGGCAAATGTTTAAAATAGAGTTGGCAAAGGAGAGGATTCCTACCACCATCAGTGGTAGCAATGTATGCTATAGATGTATGTTCAGCACACAATGGACTGCTCTGCAGTTTCCCGCCTCTTCTCAGTGCCCTTCCCAGGGATTTCCCAAAGGGGCTCCACACTGGCACTGAGTCAGTCTGCAGAATGGCACTAGGGAGACTTGTTAATGACAGCTTGCCTTTCCTGTTAGGCAGATGGGGGAGGCAGAGGAAGATGACCACATTTCTTAAATTGTAATGGGCATTTTGCATATTCGATCACATTTCATTCTGAAAACTTATCTATTAAGGTAACTAAAAAACTATTGCTATTTGAGTTCCAGTTTATACATTCATGGGTTTATTCCAAACAAAATGTGTCCCTGAAAGCAATAGATAGCTGCAGACAAGTTTTCTTAGGAATACACTTGTTTTAGTCTCATTAAGATACCTTCAAAATACAGATCCAATCAAAACAATGACTTCTTAGGAAATCTACTGGGCCAGTTCAATTCAAGGTAGAGAGGTTGGCTCCGAAGGTTATGGAGACTGTTCTTTGAGGTCCCAAAGGATCCCAAATTAATAGATTTTCTCAGAGGACATAGGAAAATCAGGAGGGTTTATTCAGAGCTGTATAGATCAAGATGGAAAAATTAAATTGATGAGAAAAAGGCCAGGAAAGTTTCCAGGAATTTTCTTCCATCACACCAATGCACCTGTTCATTATTTGAGGGTAGCAAGAACTCTTATGAGAATTTCAGTGGGAAACCATACCCCATCTACACTACATCCCTCATTTTGCCCCTTTAGACTTCTTTTTGCTCCCCCAAAGTCAAAAAACATTGAAAAGAAACATGATTAAAATCCCTTGAAGATGTCAAAATTTCCATTAAGAATGGAGTAAATTCTTTAGGAATTCTTTAGGAAAGAGTTACAAAGATGGAAACTCCACTCAGAACTGTATAGACCTAGATGGAGAATTTATCAAAGAAATATTATTATATTTTTATTTGATAATGGTTTCTATGATTTTGGATAAATACATTCTTATTTATCCTTGCATAATGTTGACACTGTTGCTGTTAGGGCCTGCAAGTTGATTCTGACTCATAGCAGCATCATGTGACACCATTTAACTGTCCCATTGAGTATTCTTTGCTATAACCTTCTTAAGATCAACTTTCCAAGTCTTTCACCCTAAGAGATGCTGGGTGGGTTCAAATTGTTGCTCTTTGGTTAGTAGCTGAGTGCTTAATTATTGTGTGACCAGGGATCCTTAATGTTGACACTATGATTCTAATAATCAAATGAGCAATGAAAAAATTAGTAGAGATGAAATGACTTTTTCCAAAATCAACAGTCAGAATTCCAACATAATTCCATGGATTGTGCAGTTTTGCTTGTTCTTTCTTTCCATCTTACTTCCTCTCAGTATTTTCTGAGTATAGTCCATGAACTACTTGTACTGAATTATTTAGAATGCATACTAAAGTCTTCTGGACTCTGAATCAAACTCGCTAAAGTGGAATCCCTGAAAACGGGTCTCAGGAATCCCCATTTTAGGTTGTTCCCTAGGTGGTTCCAGTACATGCTAAGATTTAAAAACTGGATTATGTCCAGTTGCCTCTAAATGCATATAGATGGGGCGAGACATTTTAAATGCACTTGGGCAATACTAGGTGCCAGTTGACCTACATAAATGGATGGTGAGATGTCCTTTTAGCAAGCATTAGGGTTGCAATAGCAGTTCAAAATATGGGGAATGCCTGGGCACCCCCCAACCCCAATTAATGCTAATGGAAATCATGTGGCTAATTCTCTGAACTCCATCCTGAAAATTGTTCCCTTTAGAACAAGGAGAGGCTATATTTAATCAAGCCATCTGGATTCCTGTGCACGTGTATAAGGGCAGAAAATAGGTCACAGTGGGTAAGCTACTTTCTGGAAACTATTCTATTGTATCAGCAAAATCCTGAAAGGGCTCCTGCTCTTCTGAGTCCCTCTGAATGGCAAGGCCAGAGTAAAGAGAGGTCAGAGAAAGTACACAATTTAATGGGGGGAGAAAAAAAGAATTCCCTTAGCCAATAGCATACACAAAGTATATTATGGCCAAAAAATAAAGTGTAGTATAAACTTATTATGAATTCTTCACTTCTACAAATAACACTTTTCTACTCCAAAGTAACCTCACCTGCAGTTTGGACAGCAGTGTGAAATTAGGAAACAATTCAAAGAACATAAACACTGAAATATGAACTTGAGCTACCCAATGGCTTTGCAGACGCTCAATGTATCAGGAAAGCTCGGAGAATGAGGGGCTTCTGAGACCTGAGTGAGGCAGGCAATGTGGAATAAAGCGAATAAAGCCTTTCAGTAGGGCTTCAAGAATCCGACTCTATTGACTAAGAGCTTCCCTTAGTCCATCAATCCAAGCTTTCTTCTTTAATATAGAAGAGAAAGTACAGACTTGTGTAAACAGCTGTTATGCAAGAAGAAGATTTATTAAAGCTCAATCTAGATATTAGTCTTAGTCAGGTCTCCTTGGAGAGAGCCGCTGATGCTAAGGAGTGTGATGGATCAATCTGGGCTGGCAGGTAATGTTCCCAGTAGCATTTACACATTGTTGCCCCTATCCCCAAATGGCCTTTCAGTTACTTCTTTTGTGTCACTTTGACTGTTGCTGTTTTAAAGCACCAAGTGAGCAGAAGCATGGTCAAAGTGGGTAACTGAAGTCTCCAGGGTAAGTGGGATGGTGGGTAAATGGCTTACAATGGACTTTTTCAATATGCCTGAATTCCTGAGAGATTCCTAGTTAGCTATGATAATAGCAATTCCCAAGGAGCCCTGGTGGCACTGTAGTGCTAACCACAAGGTCAGTAGTTCAAAGCTACCAGCTGTTCCATGGAAGGAAGAGACTTTCTGCCCCCATAAAGATGTACAACTTCAAAAATGCTACACAGAGTCACTATGAGTTGGAATTAACTCAATGGCAGTGAGAAGGTTACAGTTGGACGCTGTGTACAAAGTCCTCCTGGTAAAGGGTGCTTAGATTCTCAAGACAGCAGACATACAAACCCTGAGTTACACAGAAGAGTGCAGAAGGCCCAGAATTATCACCACTGTGAATATAGGCATGCTCAGGGGTTAGATGTCTTAGAGCAGGATCTTTTCACTGCTCCCATGAAAGGACAGTGATCCTTCTTCTAGCTTCAAGTTCACAGTGGTGCCAGGAAGGGGTATAACATAAACGTGTATTTGCTTCCTCTTGTTGATGTAACAAATGACCATAAATTTGGTGCCTGCACACAGATCAGTTTATTGTCTTAGTTACATAATTCGGGAGTCCTACATGAGTCTTTCACATTATCCATCTTCCATTTTGGAGTCTCCAAGGGAGCATATTCACAGACCAAGAGGCAGGCCTTTGAACAGAACACAGAGATACTGAATGATTTAAAATGAGGGTTGTGTCCTTTCACCACACTTATCCAATCTGTATAGTGAGCAAATAATTCAAGATGTTGGACTAGATGAAGAAGAATGTGGCATCAAGACTGGAAGAAAACTCATTAACAACCTGCAGTAAGTTTCCTGGACCCTTTAAAGTTCCCTTCCTTTCCATCACCTTCACTGTCACCATTGCCATCCTGGCTGAGATCGTCTCTTACTTGTTGTTCTCTGCTGTCTCCATTCAAACTCATACTGACTGTATGGCAGAGTAGAACTTTACCATGAGGTTTCCTAGGCTGCATTCCTTAAGGGAGCAGATCGCAGGTCTATTCTCCTGCAGAGCATATGATAAGGTTTTATGTCAAGTTCTCTGGGCCAGGATTCTCAGTGGTTTGGTAGTTGAGATGTAGTCATTCCCCATGATGAGATCTAATAAAATAGAATCACCTCTATGATGAGCTCTACTATGAATAGCCAATCAATTAAAAGGAAGTTTCCTTGGGGGTGTGACCTGATTCCAATACACTGGACACTCGAGCAATGCTTGCTTGCTTTCTGCTGGATGTGGAAGCTGTATTTGGCTCAACACCTAACTTCTGGTTCTGTGGACTGGAGATTGCCTGCTAATCCTGGGACCATCAACAGCCTTCCACGTCACCTGCCAATCTTGGTTCATTAGCCTTACAGCTTCTTGAGTCAGAAGCCTCCAGACTGACATCTGACCCGCAAAGTTGAGACCTGCCCACCTCTACAACTGTGTGAGTTCTTTTCTCAATATAAATTTCTCTTTGTATCTACATACATAAACTTCTCTAGAGAACCCAGTATAAGAAAGAGCAGCTAGTGGGTTTGAACAGCTGATCTCTTGGTTAGTAAGTAGTCTAGCATTTATCCACTGCACCATCTGGTCCCCTATTGTCCTAATCCCAAAACTGTTCTTCCCAAATTTATTCTCCACACCGAAATCAGCATTATCCTTAAAAACTAAAGTTATAAATGTCATCCCTTTGTTCAAAACTCTTTGTTGCTATCTTCCATCGAGTCAGCTCATACACAAGACAAGGAAATGCTGCCTGACTTTGTGTCATTCCAGGATTGGAACGCTGTGATCAACACGGTTTTCTCTGGCTGCCATTCCAGAAGTCCATTGCTAAGCTTGTCTTCTGAATTCATCTTAGTTAGAAGCTCCCCTCTGATCTATACAGGATTTCCA
This sequence comes from Chrysochloris asiatica, assembly GCF_000296735.1. Classification (NCBI taxonomy): domain Eukaryota; kingdom Metazoa; phylum Chordata; class Mammalia; order Afrosoricida; family Chrysochloridae; genus Chrysochloris; species Chrysochloris asiatica. The sequence goes on from NW_006408542.1 coordinate 9,083,281, forward strand.
AGGCAGTTAATCTTCAGGGGAGCAGAAAGTCCCATCTTTCTCCCTCAGAGCAGCTGCAGTTAGGCCAACTTGTAGCCCATTACACTATCAGGGCTCCTTTAAGTGTGATAGAAAGTTAACTAAGAATATTGAAGGGAACAGTAGTGATTCAGTAGTAATAGTCTTACCATGCATGTGGGAGAACCAGGTTTCATTCCCAGCAAATACACTTCAAACATAAGCATCTCTCAGTGGAGGCTTGTATGTTGCTGTGTTGCTGAAAGCAAAGAGGACTTAAAATACTTTCTGATGAAGATCAAAAACCACAGCCTTCAGTATGGATTGCACCTCAATGTAATGGAAACAAAAATCCTCCTAACTGGACCAGTAAAAAATACCAAGATAAACAGAGAAAAGATTGAAGTTGTCAAATATTTCATTTTGTTTGGATGCACAATCTATGATCAGGGAAGCAGTAGTAAAGAAATCAAATGACTTATTGTACAAGGCAAATCTATGCAAAAGACCTCTTTGATGTGTCCAGAAGCAAAGATATGTTTGAGGACTAAGGTGTGCTTGACCCAAATCATGTTATTTTCAATTGTCTTATATGCATGTGAAAGCTGGACAACGATCTTATGTAAGAATTGGTACATTTGAATTAAGGCATTGGGGAAGAATATTGAAAGTACCATGGATTGCCAGAAAAACAACCAAATCTATGATAGAAGTACAGCGAGGATGCTGCTTAGAAGCCAGGATGGCAAGACTTCATCTTTCATACTTTGGACATACTATCAGGAGGAAGCAGTCCCCAGAGAAAGTCATTATGCTGGGTAAAGTGAATGATCAGTGAAAAGGAGAAAGACCCTCAATGAGATGGATTGACACCAAGGCCGCAGCAATGGGCTCAAGTGTAACAGCAATAGTGAGGATAGCACAGGACCAGGTAGAATGTTGATCTGTTATGTACAGTGTTGCTATGGGTCAGAACTGATTCGATAGCGCCTAACAACAACAAAGCAGATATTGGGCTACATGGACTAGACCAGTCTACTGTACTTGGGATATTCTAACACATTACTGACCATGTCTTAGGAGGCATACTGTCCTAACTCTTATCTCAGTCTGTGTCAGTGCACCAGACAATGAATGACCTTTTTAAAAGTTACTCACTTCTTTTCACCACTGTGTTTGCAGTTTCATTTTGTACTTAGAGAATATATACTAAACAAACGATTCTAAATTAGCCTGAGCTCATTTCAACCTGAGTTCGTTGACTCTGCTATCATAGCCTATGGAAAATCAGATTTGGTTTATGAACCCATGCCCTACAGGCACTACAAGATGTGTTGTACAGAATTGTGGGAAAATGCACAGAGTCCCAAGATTCTTGATAATTAAGAGGTATAAGAGATGCTTTCCTATGAAGGGCTGAGCAAAAAAAAGCCCCACAGAGAACACACAAATAGTTTGGGGCATAAATGAGGAAAAGCTTTTCAAGTGCTGAAAAGTAAGCTGAGGTATTTTATGGGAATATGCATGTAGAAGTTGGAGGATATTTATCTGTGTTAGTAAGCATATAACTAATATATACTTTACCTACCTCAAATGACATATGTTGCTGTTAAGTGCCATGGAGTTGTTTCTGACTCATAATGATCTTCTGTAGGGTTTCTAAGCCTATAAACCTTCACAGGAGAGGAAAGTCTTATTGTTCTGAGGAGCGACTGATGGGTTTGAACTGCTGGCCTTGTGGTTAACAGTCCAGAACTTACTCTACAGTGCCACTGGGGCTCCAATTAGGACATTTGACTTACCCAGCACAGTCAATGCATTGCATTGTTTTAGGAAAGACCCACGAATTAATGTGTTTCTTTCATTTGTACCTAAAACTAGAACTGGACAAGAGGAGTACGTCATTTAGTAGGTATGGCCACACTTCACTGAGGCTGTGCCCTCCTCTAACAGCCTCACCTGCAGCCTCTCTGTCATTGTGGAAGAAGCGACTATACAGCTCTTCGTAGATCATGTGGTCTCACTTGCTCATGTCCTCCTCTGAACAGTGTGGGGTCAAAGGATTCCAGGAAGATGTGGAGCACTCCCTTCCACATGGAACTGACAGGAGGGCTTTTCCAGATCTGTGTCTCTGGTGATTAACACTGATTTGTTTTCAACCAAGTAAACCTAGGGCCGAAGGGGCCTGGGTAGCTCAGTGGGTTAAGCACTTGGCTGCTAACCACAAATTCACAGTTCAAACCCATCAGCTACTCTTTGAGAAAAAGATAAGACTGTCTGCTCCCATAAAGGCTGATAGTCTGGGAAAGTTGTAGGAGCAATTCTTTGTCTTATAGGGTCCCTATGGGTTTGAATTGACTCAGTGACACTAGTTTAAGCCTAGAGTGTAACATCTTATTTTGTTATTGTTGCTAATTACCGTCAAGTCATTTCCAACTCATGGTGACCCCATGTGTGCAGAGCAGAACTTCTCCATGGGATTTCCAAGGCTGTCATCTTTCAGAAACAAAACACCACACCTGTTTTCTGAGGTGTGAGTAATAGCGGAGTGCTTATTAGTTTGTCTCCATCCAGGGGCCTCGTTCATGTTTATATCTATATATCTATATATCTATATATCTAATCTATCTATCTATCTATCTATCTATCTATCTATATATATATATATTTATATATAAAGAGTCCTGGTGTGGCGTTGTGGGTTAATGTGCCAGACTGTAAAGCCATTTGAACTGCAAGGTTGGCAGTTCAAGTTCACCAGCCACTCCTCAGAAACTCTATCCATGGTCGCTATGGGTCGGAACCGACTCGACGGCATTTAACAACAACTATATATATATATGTTGTTGTTGTTAAGTGCCGTCGAGTCGGTTCTGACCCATAGCAACCCTGTACAGGGTTTCCGAGGGTGTAAATCTTTACGGGAGTAGAAAGCCTCATCTTTCTTCCGCGGAGCAGCTGGTAGTTTCGAACCGCTGACCTTAAGGTTCGCAGCCCGATTCGTAACCACTATGGTACCAGAGCTTATAAAAATATTAATATATATATATACACACACACACACACACACACACACAAACACACACACGCAAGTACTAGTGTGGCACTGTGGATTAATGCGTCAGACTGCAAAGTCGTTTGAACTGCAAGGTTGCTGTTTCAAGCTCACCAGGTTCTCCTTGGAAACACTATATAGGGTTGCTATGGGTTGGAATTGACTCGACAGCACTTAACAACAACAACAATATATACACATATATACATATGCATGTGTGTGTGTTCTTGTTAAGTGCCATCGAGTCAATTCCAAGGAATAGCTGGTATGTTGAAACACGGCTCTTGCAGTTAACAGTCCAGCGATTATCCTATAGCATCACACCAGGACTCTCTCTCTCTCTAAATACATACACATGGAGTCCTGGTATGGCATTGTAGGATAAGCACTGGACCATGAGGTCGGTTTGAATTGTAAGGTCGGCAGTACAAATTCACCAGCTGCTCCTCAAAAATCCTATGCAGGGTCACTATGAGTCACAACCGACTTGACAGCACTTAACAACAACATATGTGTATATATATACACACACACACACACACACACA
>NW_006408542.1:9087424-9089814 GCF_000296735.1 Chrysochloris asiatica
TAGTAGTTACCAGTTGGCCTGTGAACCTCAAGGTCAGCACTTCAAAACTACCAGACATTCCGCGGGAGAAAGATGAGGCGTTCTGCTCCTGTGAAGATTTTACATATATATGTAAATCCAAATTAGCTGATTGTGAAGGACACTGGAAATTGTGCTCCCAGAAAATCCAGCCAATGAAGAGTTATGGAAGGGAGAAATGCCTCTGGAAAATGAAAATATTGGAGAGATATTCTGGCCACGTATGTTGGAGGATATGCATTTGTGTACTTATTGAATGCTCAATCATTTGAAATAAATGTTCATTAACAGAAAAAATTTAAGAGATTAGGCCATAATGTATGTACTATGATGAGACAAAATTTATCTGCACTCCGGTTATATTAAAACGACTGCCCATGTCCACGTTTGATGACAAAATAAAGCATGCATGTGAAACAGATGGATGCCAGTGGATTATGTGAAAATCAGCCATGGGTCTGCCTATGAGCTAATCCATGACAGACCTGGGTTTCAAAAAGTTTGTGCGAGACAGGTACTGAAAGAACTCATGGAAGAGCATAAAGAAAAGCATCCGGAAATCTACAAACAAAATTTGGACTGATATTCAAAGAAATGTATATAAATTGCTTTAAAAACATCATTACTGGTTATAAGATATGATTCATCACTATGAGCCTGAGAGTAAATGACAGATTATGGAATGGAAACTTCCTCAGTCGCAGACCAAGAAAATTTTTCAAAACTCAACCAACAGCTGGAAAATTGATGTTTATATAGAGTTTTCTGGGACTCTCATGGGGCAGTACTGGAACACTACCAGGAAAAAGGTTCAATAATCAACAGTGCTCTTTACAGTGAGATGCTCACTGAAGAGCTGAAGCCTAAACTTCAGATTCAAAGCAGAGGACTGCTATCCAAGGGCATTGTGAACTTACATGACAATGCATGTCCACACACCCCTGCCCACACTATTGACACTCAGCAAAATCTTTGTTTTGAGGTATTAAAGCATCCTCCCTATAGTCTTGATTTTGCTCTATCAGAATATCACCTGTTTGGTCCACTGAAAGCAGCCCTTTGAAGATGAAGATGCACCTCTGATGAAGAAACGAAGACAATGTGCATGACGGCTTGAAGGTTAGCCTAAAACACTTTTTTAATTAAGGGAATATGAAAGCTTGTTGACAGATGGACAAAGTGGATTGAAAAGCAAAGAGATTATGTCAAAAAATTATGTATTTGTCTTTCTAAAAATTAATTAAAATTAATTCTACAGCCTGAGTGCAGATAATTTTTGACTCACCCATGTATATCAACAGCTTTCCAATTGTGTTAGAGGGAATCTAGATCAAGGGGCTCTCATTATTTTCATCAGAAAAGTAAATTCATTGCTGGCAGTAATCAAACTATTACATGACAGCCCCCCAAAATGATACACATGACTATAAGTTATATATCCCCATAGGAAAAGTACAGTAAACATAAAAACCCAAAGGGCTGCTCCACAGAATCTGATTGTTATTGATGGAAACTGGCTCATCGGAAGGACTCTGTGTAAACAGACAAGGGTTAGAAAGAATCTCTAGACATAAAATTACACAAGCCTTCAGAAGATCGTGAAAATACAAGAATTTATTATTTTGTCTACAGCAAGTGGGACTCCTGGTGTGGTGCTGTGGGCTAATGTGTCAGACTGCAAAGGCATTTGAACTGCAAGGTCGGTGGTCAAGCTCATCAGCTGCTCCTTGGGAACCCTATACAGGGTCATTATGAGTTGAAATCGACTCAACAGTACTTAACAACAGCAATTAACAGCAAGTGTTTCAAAGTTAGGGTCATTTTTATTTCATATACTTGAATTGATCAAATTAATATAAATATCTTTGACAAATGGCTCATTTTTTTCAACTTTACCTTATTTTAAGTGAATACAACATGAATTATCTACTCATATCCTTTAACTAAGGATCTTTGGTTTAAGAGTGGTTAAAGAGGTTGACTGCCAACAAAATGCTAGCCACCTCCACGGCAGAAAGTCTGCTTGTGGAAAAAGTTACAGCTTTATAACCTTCTGGGGGGCAGTTATTCTTGGTTCTATAGGAGCTCTGGTAGCGTAGTTGTTACGAATCGGGCTATTAATCTCACAGTCAGCAGTTCGAAATTACCAGCTGTTCCACAGGAGAAAGATGAGGCTTTCTGTTCCCGTAAAGATTTAAAGCCTCGGAAACCCTGTACAGGGTTGCAATGAGTAGGAACTGACTCCACGGCACAAAACAACAACAATGTGGTCACTATGAGTTGGAATCCACTGCTTTTTTTTTTTTTTTTGGTGGGGGGGGTTGTTATTTTATAACTTGGACACTATCAAACTGAGTTGAAACTGTATATTA
>NW_006408542.1:9089914-9160519 GCF_000296735.1 Chrysochloris asiatica
TTGGACACTATAAAACTGAGTTGAAACTGTATATTACAGTTTTTCTCCAAGGGAGAGGGAGAAGTAACAGAAGTACAGACAGAAGACTGCTGAATCTGAATCTGTACCTACCATTGCAATTAAGTAACTAATCTTGACACATACTACTATAGAATTCTGATGCCATGAGGCTATCTGATCAAATGAAAGAGCTGGTTTATAGTAAGGATCCACTTATAACTGTTGGCTACATGTGTCACTGTAATAATAAATCAGTGCATTATTATTATTTTTAATGAATGACCCCACCTATGTAGAAAATTCTTAAGGTCACTTTTCAAAGGCAACATATTCTATGCTGTTTGGGGTAAAACCTGCTTTCATCCATGATTGCAGGTTGTTTGGAAGAAGCCCTGAATATAGATTCCTAAGATCTGAGGTCATTCTCTTTGATGCGCTCGTTTAATCTTGCTGAGTCAAAATTGACTGGACAGCAGTGGATTTGTGGTGTGTGTGTTTTGTTTGGGGCAGGGGATTAGGAGGGGCAGAGGTTAAGTTATATTCTTTGGCAGCCAATTTTCCTGTCTGTAAAAGGAAGATAATGATCCTGCCCTATCTACCTCACAGAGCTGTTGTGAGGATCACATGGGATCATTATGTGAAAAGTGCACTGTAAACTGAGAAATACTTTACAAGGCAGGGCTCTGGGGCAGTCCAGACTCTGAATGTTCTGTGGGGAAATCAGCTTGTGTTGCTGATGGTGGGGCGGGGGGAGCTGATGGTGGGGAGTGGGGGCAGCTCACTGACTTCTCTACATGATGGCTTCCTCATCCAAGGTGCAGGGACCCAATCCCCGACACCCCCCCCCCACCAGGCTGAGTCCCTCTACATATCACAGTGCAATCAAACCAGTTGCCCCTGAATCTAGGCAACCCTATCGTGATGGAGTATAACTGTGCATCATGTGGTAGCCTTTTTGAAAGCAGATCACCAGTTCTTTCTTCTTAGCTGCCTCTGGGTACACTCAACCCTCTAGCCTTTCAATTAGTAGGTCAGTGCCACCCAAGGACTCCACCTTACAAGTGAACAATTGGAAAGAATCATTTACTACCAAGGGATTTCCATTCAAAATTGAGAACAGAACTCCATAGTTGGTTTTAAAAAAAATCAAAACATGAAATCTCCTGTTCTAACTATTGCCAGCTTGATTACTTTATATTGGCAAATATGGCCAACATTCAGAGTTTGGGAGAGCTCATTAATATCTACTTTGCCTTTGTTCATGTTCTTATTCCACCTGGTATAAAGTAAGGGCAAGGAGAACAGGCAGACTTGCCACCTGGTCAGCATCAGCCTTATTCTTTAGCCATATGGTCCATGAAGGGATGTCTTTATAAGGGCAATTGGTTAAGTGGTTTCAGTGTGTGGTGACTGAAGGAGAGAACAAGCGCTGGAATTATGTTCCCACTGCAATTGTGAGTGTTTACTGAGAGTAAATATTTTAAGGCCAGTGGGCAAAACGCAAAAAGTCTTAAATAGACTTGGTGCATCTTCCCCATGTCAGAATGCTCACTCCTTTTTCATTATTCTCTAGGCAACAGGAGACAGATGCCCAGCTCATTCCTTCTTCAAGGAAAGAATGGTTTTAGCAGGTAGAGATCCTCAACTATCAAAGGGACCTAATCGGCTCGACTCATATCAAGGTTAGTAAAGTGGATGATGGCGTCCTTGTGTACACTGAAAGATAAGGGCTGGACCTCTAACTTCAAGGCTGAGGTTCAAACCCACCAGCATGTTCTTGGAAACCCTCTACAGGGTCACTGAGTTGGAACTGACTCAACTGCACATAACAACAACAAAGTGGCTGATATATTCAGGTAGGGGGTGGGGAAGGACAGCACTTTTCTCTCTTTATCTTAGTCCATGAATTGATGTTCCGGGAAACTACTACTTTGTCAGTGTTTCACAATTCATCTTAAAGAGGCCATTGGACATTTTAATTCCAGGCTGCAAGGATTTTTTTTTTTTCTCTGCTTTATTTATAAATCTATACTAGGTATAATGATTCACATCATAGGACTTTTTCTGGACACTGAGCATGTCCAACTTATGTTGAGAATGTTATTAGGGAAAACTTAACCTTTTGTGGTGGTTCAGCTTGGAAAGGCTACCTTAAATCAAATGATCTGTGTTAGAAAATCTAAAAGGAAGGGCAATACGATTCTCACCATCCTGATGTGGTGCTATAGGATAAGCAAGGTCAGTTTTAACAACAAGGTCAGTGGTTCAAACCCACCAGCTACTCCTCAGAAACCCTAGACAGCATCACTATGTGTCAGAACTGACTTGATGGCACTTAATGATAACGACAAGAGCAAAGATAGAGGGGGAGGAAGTTAGTATAAAACATATAGTTTATGCTGATGACAATGCTACTACATATTTATATTTATATATTTGATTCTACCACTTGCTAGCTGTGCTATTCTGGCAAACTTACTTACCCTCTCTGTGCCTCAGTTTTCTCATCTCTAAATGGGGACAGTAATAGTAGCTACCTCATAAGACTGTCATAAAAACAAAGTGAAATAAGAACTATAAAATAATTTACACAATGTCTGAAAAACCACAAAGGCTTACCAAATGCCATATTTAATAACACAAAAATATATACCATCTATAATAATAGGAGGGGTCCTGGTTTGGCACTGTGGACTGGACTACAAGGTAGGTTTAAACCACAAGGTTGGTGGTTCAAGTTCACCTGTCACTCCTTGGAAACCCTATACAGGGTCACTATGGGTCAGAACCAACTCAACGGCACTTAACAACAATAATATGAATTATAGATATCCTTTGATTGCATGAATACATTTTTAAAACTAATACCAGCATTACAATAAACACATTTATTTAGTTGTATACTCTGTGCCAGATCCTGTCTTAAAGTAATTTGTATCTAATAATGTACTTTATTCTAACATCAATTAATAAAATAGGCATGTTATTGTCCCCATTATACAGACAAGAAAATCAATGCACAGAAGAACAAAGTAACGTACCTAAGTCTACATGACAGAGTCAGAACTTTCCTCTACCTTGGGTATTTATGTCAGGGTTTCCTGTAGTGATTTAGCCATTTTATTTGTGTTTAATATTGTTTATCACATCATTGTTTTCTGCCTTTTAGAAATTTGCATTATTTATTTCATAGTAGCTATCGACTCTGTAATTTATTGTCTCCTATCTTTGAACGTGAAGGCATCTCAAAAATGAGGATGTGGGAAATTTAGGGTAACTTGCCTATTATTCATTCACATGTATGAAAACGTACCTAATGCAAATTGTGGGCAGAGCAATATGCTTCATTGTTAGCGTCAGAACTGGAAGTGAAGACATTCTGATCTCTCATTCCAATTTTTCTTATGAGGTACACACCAATGGGATAAATGGACTCAAGACGACACTTCACTGTTTCTTTCTTTCTGCAGATCTTGTTCCTATTCTCTTACTAATAACACAATTTAAAAAAAAAAAAAAAAACCCAGCAGAAACCTCTACTTGACATATGAACTCTTAAAGATTTAGTAAAATCCAGTCTTTTTTTTTTTTTTTTTGTCCTTACTTTGTGGTGATTGTCCAGAAAAAAAATTTTTTTGACTTGTCTTCAAAGCTCAGATACTTAAATATTGGTTGTTCTAGGTTTTAATGGTTCCTCCAGAGCTATGGAATTTTAAATTTCATTCCAGACTTTTAAGTCATGACAACTTGATTATTTAACAAGGCCAAAACCCTGAACCAAGTCTATAATTTTAAGAATCAAAACTGTTTTCCCATTGCTATAGACGTTTTGAAATGTGTGGTCCACAGCTGTTTCTGAGTGGTTTACAGCTGTTGTCCCTTTATGCCTGAGATCATGGCGAGTCCAAGAGTTGATCCTCCAGGGAGTCTATTAATATCACTCTCGTTCTAGACAGCTATCCCTTCAACTACCAATTTTCTGACTCCCCTATACTACTACACTGTAACCTCACAGCATTTAAGCAGTCACAGGTTTCTTTGGCAATTTAGCAGTTATCTATATGTAATACAGCTTTTTCCAACAAGGAGCCAATTCAAAGGCTGGTGAAACAAGTGAAAATGGCTCTTGGTTTAAAAACATTAAGTGCCAGTAATGGAAGGAAAAAACTGAAACTAAGATTAGTGTCAGGCAAGGTGATAAACAGAGCAACAATTTTGAGCATTGTGATATCTGAAACTCAGTGAAACACTTCTTAGTATTTTCAAGGAGCAAAACAAGATCCTCCTAGGCAATAGACTAACTTTTAATGCATGCAGATGTGATTTTTGGCATAGTGGTTATGAGTCGGACTGCAAACCTCAAATTAAGCAGTTTGAAACTACCAGCCGTTCTGCAGGAAAAAAGATAAGTCTGTTTGCTCTTGTAAAGATTTATAGCCTCGGAAACCCCATACAGGCTCATTATGAGTCAAAGCCGACACCTCGACACATAACCACCACCACTATATCTGATCCTGAAGTCTTGGTGTGGCACCATGGGTTAATGCACTGGACTGCAGGGGTGGTTTAAACCACACAGTCAGTGGTTCACACTCAACCAGCTGCTGCTTCTCGGAAACCCTATACAGGGTCTCTGTGAGTTGGAACCGACGCGAAGGCACATAACAACAACATACCTAATTCTGATCTATCTAGAGTCCTGGTGTTCCACTGGACCACAAGGTCAATTTGAACCTCAACGTGGTGGTTCAAACTCACAAGCCACTTCTCAGAAACCTCTACATGTTCTCTATGAACCGGAACGGACTCAACAGCACTTAACAATAACAATATATCTGATTCTGGGGGCTGTGGTGGCTCTGTATTATAAGCACTAGACTGTGAACCACAAGGTCAGTGGCTTGAAAACACCAGCTACTCTGCAAGAGAAAGGTAAGGCTTTCTGCTCCCGCAAAGACTTACAGTCTCGGAAACCTTATACAGGGTCTCTTGAGGCAGAATTGACTGGACGGTACTTAAAAACAAGAAAAACATATCTGACTCTATTTTGATAGGACCTGACACATCTCTTCTCAAGTGTGCACTGGAAATTCTATTCTGGTCTTTTAGAAGGGCATGAAGCCATTATATCAGCCTTGAATATGGAAAAGAAAGGAAAAACAAAACACAAACCTTAAAGTACGTTGGCACACAAAGTAAAATCTGTCAACAAAAAATTGGTGCATTTTGTTGCTCAGCTCTAATGCTTTCAACAACGTGCAGATTTCAATAAACATCTCTTGTACTTGCATCTTCTTTTGTATGCATCTGTCATTTGTTGTTGTTAAGTGCCGTTCAGTCAGTTCCGACTCATAGCGACCCTTTATAGAGTTTGTGAGGAACAGCTGGTGAGTTTGAACCACCAACCTTGTGGCCTAAAGCTATTTACTCTCAAATCTCCTCCTTTTAACTTTTTATTTATGAATTCCCTGATCTATAAAATGGGGACAATAATATTAATAACATATATTGTTTTTAGTTACTTTCAATTCTAACAGCAACTACATTTGTGTTGAACAGAACAGCTGCATAGGGTTTTTAAGGCTGTGGCCTTTCAGAAGCAGAATGCCAATTCTACCACCAAAGTCGCCTCTGGGTTGGTCTGAACTGATGCATACTATATAAATATATATTGCACTTGACCCCCAAACAGGGTATTTTTAATTGCTTCATATGCCGAAGGAAGTTGAACAATAGATCAGGGAGACTGAAGAAGAATTGACACATTGAATAATGGTGTTGGTGAAAGATACTGAATAGACCAGGGATTGCCACAAGAATGAACAAATCTGTCTTGGAAGAAGTATACTCAGAATGCTCCTTAGAAGCAAGAATGCTGAGACTTTGGCACATGGTCTTTGGACCTGTTATCAAGAGAAATCGATTCCTGGAGAAAGACATCAGACTTGTAAATGTAGAGAGTCAGTAAAAAAGAGGAAGACCCTCAATGAGAATGGATCCACACAGTGGCTGTAACAATGGGCTTAAACACAGCAATCATTGTGCAGAAGGTGCAAGACTCAACAACATTTTGTTCTGTTATGTATAAGTCACAGATGACTTGACAGCATCTAACAACACATTCACACACACATGGACACATGGCAATAAAAAGATTGCTATAAGGATTTGTTGTTGTTGTGTGCCGTCGAGTCGGTTCCAACCCTTAGTGACCCTGTATAGGGTTTCCAAGGAGCGGCTGGTGAGCTTGAACCACCAACCTTGTAGTTCAGATGGCTTTGCAGTCTGGCGTGTTAACCCACAGTGCTACACCAGGACTGCACTATAATGATTAAGTTAGTGCACACTGGCACAGGTAAAATATAAATGATTAAAATGAAAAATGGTCCTGCCTCTTTTGTATTATGATAATAAAAATTCTGATGAATAAACATGAACACCACTTTTTAAAAAACTCAGGCAATTCTAAATTACAAGCTATGGAGGGCATTCAGTGCTATATTGAGGAGTCTGATACAAACAATAAGACATTTAAAATCCTAGACAACTTTTACATAGTGGTTACAGTCTCTTAGGATTATTTCTAGCCTATGTAAAAGCAGGCATAAATATTGACAATGTAAATACAACTAAGATATGAACTTGAAATAGCAATGCCTGCCATTATAAAATAATCTAATGATGGTAAAACCTGAGGAAATAGACATAAGAAAATAGCAAGTTATTTTCTCTTCCTTAAAAGTCTTGAAATTTAATTTCACCATTCACAGTCACAGGATAAAACATCTGTTATAATGGAAAAATAACAAAAACCCATTTCTGAATAGCTCTGCAGAGACTTTTTCACATGAGTAAATGGAAATATGTATTCCATTTTTAGATAACTACTTCTTGATGTAAAAAATCGGGTGATCAAAATATACACATATCACATTTGGCTTCAGTCATGAAATCCTGATAACGGACAGAAATAGTGAGTCCATTCTGCTTAATTTGTCCTTTAATTGTGAAAAAAACCAGTTCCCTCCAGGTCCTATTGTTGATGTCAGTTGTTGTTTCTGTTGTTGTTAAGTGCCATCGAGTTGATTCTGACCCATAGTGACCCTGCATAGGGTTTCCCAGGCTGTAAATCTTTAAGGGAGTAGAAAGCTTCATCTTTTTCGCATGGAACCGCTGATAAATTCGAACTGCTGACCTTGAGATTAGCAGCCCGATTCATAACCACTATACTACCAGAGCTCCTTCTGTCAGTAGTGAAGTTGAATCCCTACTCATGGAGACTCCCGGCATGACAGAATGAAACGCTGCCTGATTGGTTGCAGAATGGATTGTTGTATCTATAAGATTTACACTGATTTTGGGAAGAGATTGTCAGACCTTTCTTTCTAGCCCACCTAAGTCTGGAAGCTTCTCTGAAGCTTGCTCAGCATCATAGCGCCATGCATGCCTCCACTGACAGACTAGTGTTGGCTGAGCATGAGATGCATTGGTTGGGAATTGAACCTGATGTCCTATTTGCAAGGTGAGAATTCTACCTCTGAACCATCAGTGCCTCCTGCTCAATTTCTGGGATTGTTGACGTAAAAGAACCAATCTTTGCCTTCAAGAGGGTCCTACTTTAATCAGAAAGTCAAACATCCAACAGTTCAAATGGTAATGTGGTTAGCTCTGTGGTAGAAATCAATACATGAGAGGATGGAGGAGACAAAATGAATCCAGACCAGCAGTATCAGAAGGAGGTACCATCTGAATGATGTCTTTGAAGACACCGTAAGAATACACAGGCAAAAGTGCTCTAGGAAAAAAGGAGGGGTTTATGCAAAACAGAGGCAAAGCGTTTCCAATTTTCTCAGACAACGTTAATCAATCTCCATCTACAGATCCCTTAGTATGTTGTCTATACTTCATGTTAGTACAAATGTCTTGAGTATTCTTATTGATCTCCCTGGTGGGATAGTAATCTCTTAGAAGCAGGCATATCCATATTGCACCTCTAATTGGTCTTATCAGTTGTAACTTGCCTGCATAGGTTTGATAGGATAAATGAATGGATAACAGTGAGATTTCACAAGCATCGCTTGTAAAATATATACTTCATCTAAACACCTATTATAACACTCACTAACAAGAAGAAGTGCTTCAGTGTTTACAAAGATGACTCTTTTCCCTAGAATGGGGCAGGAAAAAGACTTTTAGTCTTTTCAGAAAATGTAATCCCCAAGGCATTTCTGTGGTCATGTGGGAAAAGGGTCTGAGAACTGTGCTCTCCGATGGCATGGTTGGAATAAGGCTAGAGAGCTGGGTTTCCTTTTCAATTTCTGGAAAGGACAATAATAAGAACAAAAGGATCAGTGTGGATCAGCATTCCCAGTGTCTGAATTAAAAAGTGCTATAAACCAGGAAAAGTCTCATAGGATATGTCTACTCAGGCTCCTGGCTAAGAATAGCTACAAAGTGGCTAGTCACAATAGTAAGAGTTTATGGAAGCCCCAATCAGCATTTTTGACAGTCTCCCTGAAGAGGAAGCCATCTCCTCCTAGAGCACAGCCCAAGATCCTGGCGCGGTCTAAAGCTGAGCTTCATTTCATAGCATAAGAGGCCCTGGTAGTGCAAATAGTTAAACACTCAGCTGCCAACCAAAAGGTTGGTGATTTGAAAGATGTGGAATTTTGCTTTGTAAAGATTGTTGTTGTTATTGGTTCTGACTCATAGTGACCCAGTATAGGGTGTCCAAGGAGCAGCTGGTAGGTGAGAACCACAGACCTTTTGGTTAGCATTCCAGTGCTTAATCTACAGCATCACATGAGGACCCATAAAGATTACAGCTTTGGAAACCCTATGTGGCAGTTCTACTCTGTCATTATGAGTCATAACTGACTCAATAGCACCTAACAACAATAACTGACCCATACAGGCAACTTATAAAGAAATTTTTAAAATGTGGAGCTGAGAATTTCTGGAAAAGGCAATCATCCATCATTTAAAACTGATCTTGTTTAAAATTGTAGTACAAATATATATAGCAAACTTGGGCCACCTCAACATTTTTTTACATGTATAATTTGGTAACATAATTATGCCCAGCATTTTATTCAACCATCCCTGCTATCCGTTTCTAAAATTTTCCATCACCCTTAAAAGACTCTCAGTACTTCCGAGGCAGGGAACTCTACTCGCCCCCTCCTTCCCACCCTGGTAGTCACGAATACACTTTGCTCTCTGTTGTTGCTGTTGTTAAGTGTCATCGAGTCGGTTGCAACCCATAGCAGCCCTGTGTACGGTTTCCAAGGAGAGGCTGGTGGGGGGTTTGAACCTCTGAACTTTCAGTTAGAAGTCCAGCTGTTATCCTATAGCGCCACATGTGGGATCCTACAATATTTATCCTTTTATGCCTGACATTTCATTTAGCATAATGTTTTCAAGACTCATTCGCATTAAAGCTGGTATCATACCATGTCATTCCCACTAGGACTCCTGGTGTGGCACTGTAGGATCAGCATTGGGCTGCAAACCACAAGGCTGGCAGTTCAAACCCAACAGCTACTCCTTGGAAACCTTACATGGGGTCATTATGACTCAGAATCCACTCAGAAACACTTAATAACAACAAGGATAGTTATGGAGTCCTGGTATGAAGAAGAATAATGCACTGGACCATAAGGTTGGTGGTTCAAACTCACCAGCCGTTCCTGGGAAAACCTATACAGGGTTGCTATGTATCACAACCCACTCAAGGTACTTAACAACAACAGAGATAGTTAGGATCAGGAAAAACAGGACAGAAAGGTTTGTTAGGATGTGTAGAAAGTGAAGCCCACATCAATTGCTGGCTGGTGGGATTATACAATGGTGCAGCCGCTGTGATTTCTTTTTAAGGAAGTAGAACAGAGAGCAGTGGTTGTTCAACACAGATTCTCAGGGGGATTTTTGAAAACTGGAATAAGCTAATAATGGTTATTAAAAGTAAATATTCTCTGAGCCTCAGGAAGTGATTTTTCATCCTCTTGCTTTTGAGACTTAGGTGGTAATAAAGCCCTCCTGAATTTATCCTAATCTAATACTCAGAATTGGTGATTCACAGGAGCCTTGTTTATTCTTTTGAATAAATGTGCGAATAGTGGATTAGTGTCTGGCTTTTCTCCTTATTGTCCAGCTCCATCAACATAAGAGTCTCGAGCTTTCTAACTATAGCTTTTACTTCAGTTCTAGCCTTTTCTCCTCCTTTTAACAATAAAATGATACATGCAGTAAAATGCTACTCTTTTCCTTATCATCCCTCCCCCCACCCTTTTCTTTTCTTTTCAGTCATGCTGGGAAGTTTTACCTAATCTGAAACAAAAATGTAGTAGTAAAGAGTAATTTCTGATCCATGCTAAGCTCCACTAATCCGCTTTCTCACTTCAGACACAAAGTACAATAAAAATAACCACCATTTGGCAGAAAAAGAGAAAAAAAAAAGTAGGTGCTACTTTTTTTTTTTTTTTTTTTTTGGTAAAGACTGTGTCTTACACACGCTCCACTTGACCCAGGATATTGTGACTCACTTTGTGAACACACAATGCTGACAGGATGTCTAGTCTGAAGTTTGCTCATGTACATCCATTTGTGTACACAGGCACATGAAACTTATTAATATTGCCTTGGAATAAAAAATTAAAATGAAAACAAAAAGACTTTGCTCTCAGGAGACCCCCGTTCTCCTTCGATGCTACATGAGAGTTTCATTTTTACGCACTTCATGGTTAAGTTTAGTCTCCCACCAAAAGAAAAGCATGCTATAGTTTGGGAAGGGAGGAGTGGAGTCCTGTTCTGACTGAAATGAATAGTCAGGATTTTTAAAAAGATCATCATCTTCTCTATGAAAGCTACTCACCCGGTATAGAGAATAACTGTTGAAAGTACCCAAAATGCTGATGACAAGGGAGATGTGAACCCTGTCCCAGTATACACCCAGTTGAAAACAGACAACCTTCCCATCTGCCCTTTACCCCATCCTCCCATGAATCTTGAAAACCCTTGGAGGTTAGTTATCCTGGTAATACCTTTGTCCACAGAATGAAGGTGTATGCTTGAGCTCCACTGGTCCTGTCTCATGAACATTTCTTCCTGATGGATCTGCTTTGGGATATTTTCTCTCTCATACAGAGCTTATTCTCAAAAAAGCCTTGATTCTTTATCAAGACACTCATTTTATTACATTGACTACTTTACCAGATTTCAAGACAATTTAGGAGCTATTGGGTTGCAGCCTGATGTCAGGACAACTGGATCACTTAATTAAAACAAAATAAAATCCAATGACTTAAAGTTCTTTTTTTGTTTTGCAATGGGAGGTGGAAGATTGAAGTGAAGATACACCAAAGTTAATGTCTCAAATTACTTCATGTCTTACTTTACAAATTTCTTCAATCCCACTATACTGGTTTCATAGCAAGTACTTGATAAGTATTATATTCTGTGTTAGCGCGGGAATTTTTTGATAAAACTTGAGAAACGTGTTCAACAAGTGGGAAAACATCTGGATCAATACCCAGTGTTATGTTTATAAAAGAGAATAACAAGCAGTTGTTTGAAGAGTGCTAAGCTACAGATGCTTCATCAGGGGCCACTATGAAGTTGTCCGTTCAGAGCTTGTCTCCCAAAGATATCTACACCACAAGCACCATCAGCCGTCAACAGTACTAAAGAAAATTTACGTTTTCCCAACACACCACCACCTTTGTGGAAGCTTTTTCCAAAATCACAAACAAGCACAAATAGCATAGACAGATGTTGTTTCATTAACTCTTGAGCCCAGTCCTTGAAAAGGTCAAAGGCAGAGCTCCCATGGTCTTTATTTGGACTTCTTCCCAAGCTGTCTCTTTGTCACACCTGAAGTCAAGTCCATTCTCTGGAAGAATCTATATATCTAGGATATCTTAACAGTTTTTCCAACAAGAGACACTGAAAACAAAATAGAGTTGGACTTTCACTGATAAGAAAGACTTAGAGAGTAGAGTTCTGTAATCATACGGAAGGAAAATCTAATTGGAATAGTCAGTGGTTTGGAGAAACTCCTAGTTCTTTCCTCTCCTCTTTTTCTCTCTCTGTAAAACAAAGCTCTATGGTTGTTCATCAGGGATTTGGCAGTCTAGGAAAAACAGGCTTGCAATTGTTAATGTAATCATTGTACTTTAGGGGAGACAGTGGTCTTGACCATATTATAGAATGTCTCTATAAATAGTCGTCCTGGTGTGGCACTGTGGGATAAAGCATTGGACTGCAAGGTCAGTTTGAACCACAAGGTCAGTGGTTCAAACTCACCAGCTGCTCCTTGGTAGGAGCTGAGTTGATGGCATTTAACAACAACAACAATAAATAGGGTAGCCAGGACCCTCAAGAGGTTAATTTGTAAAGCAAATATTTCATATGTACAAAGTCATGGACATGCATCTTACTGTTTTCATTGTTTTAAAAAAACTTTAAATAGAAAAAGAATATATATGTGAGTCCTAGTGTGGCTCTGAGTGATAAGCACTGGACAGTTAACTGTAAGGTTAGCCATTCAAACTCACCAGCTGCTCCTTGAAAACCCTATAGTGGATCACTATGCACATACTCCCTGGCCAGTACTGAATGAGATTCTAAGTCTAGGAAAAAATAACAGTAAAGTGGCCCATTATCACAGACAGACAAAAGGAAGATCGTCAAGTTTACATATGGCTTAGTTCCTAAACCTCTTAGGCCAAGTTAAATAATTGCTTTTAGTTCAATAAGGTATAATTATTTTGTCCATACAAGGAAAGGGCATTCACAGGCCTTTTGGTTCATCTCTCTATGCTGTTGTTAGCTGTTGTTAGGTGCCCTGGAGTTGGTTCTGGCTGACTGAAATACTGTCGGGTCCTTCACCATCCTTACAATTGTTATGTTTGATCTCATTGTTGCTGCCACTATGTCAATCCATCTCTTTGGGGTTCTTCCTCTTTGTCATTGATCTTCCATTTTACCAAGCATGATATTCTTCTTCAGGGACTGGTCCCTCCTGATAACATGTTCAAAGTATGAGAGATGAAGTCTTGCCATCCATCATCGATTCTAAGGAGCAACTGTGCCATACTTCTTTCAGAATCAATTTGCTCATTCTTCTGGCAGGTCCTGCTACTTTTAATAGTCTTTGTCAACACCATAATTTAAATGCATCGATTCTTCTCCAATGTTCCTTTTTCATTGCCCAGCTTTCACATGCATATGAGGCAACTGAAAATACCAAGTAAAGTCTTATTTATACTAGACTTTAAGGAGCTCTGGGAGTGTAGTGGTTACGAACTGGGCTGCTAATCTCATGGCTGCTAATCTCATGGTTATGAACTGGGCTGCTAATCTCATGGCTGCTAATCTCGTAGTTAAAAACGACTGGCAGGTCTGTGGGAGAAATATGAGGCTTTCTGTTCCCGTAAAGATTTACAGCCTTGGAAACCCTGTGCAGGGTCTCTATG
This sequence comes from Chrysochloris asiatica, assembly GCF_000296735.1. Lineage (NCBI taxonomy): Eukaryota > Metazoa > Chordata > Mammalia > Afrosoricida > Chrysochloridae > Chrysochloris > Chrysochloris asiatica. The sequence goes on from NW_006408542.1 coordinate 9,103,390, forward strand.
AGTTGGAACCAAATCCACGGCACTTAAGAACAACACTAGACTTTAATAATGTACATTCTGCAATCAAAAATCCAATAAATGGAGAAAGAACTGAAAATTCATCATACTGGTTCCTTTAGCAGAAAAGAAAATCTCTTTTGTATGTGCAGATCAGCTGATTTCTTTACTATGGTTTGTCTAGCCCAGTGTCACCATTTTGTGATGTATTGTAAGTCCTAGCCTCTATGTCGATGATTATGGCCCATTTTGATGTGAGTTACTAAGGAGCAATGGTTAAGGTGAGGCTAAGTAGTAAAGATTACAATGGAACTAAGGGTTAGGGATGACCCCACTTTACTAGAGGGTATGATTCAAGCCACCATTCCTAATTTCCCTTGGGGGCATGGTCTGACTGCTTTGGAAAAGCTAGCTCTTTTGCCATGGATCTTGCATTTGGCTCATTACATCTGACCTTTAGTTCAAGGGACTTTCAGCCCATCTCCTGACCTGATTCATCAGCTCTTCAGCCTCATGCATCAACAGCCTACTGTCTGGGTTCCTCAGGTTCTGAAACTACTTGGGTGAGAAGATTCCTCCAGATTGATCTCTAAAAAATGGATTTGGGACTTGTTAACCTCTAAAACTGTGTCAGCCATTTCCTTTGACACTTACGAGTTTCATGAAAAGTCGCAGAGTGTTGCAGAACCCTGGAACTTGAGGGAGGGGAGGAGTGGTAATTGATAGCAAGGACTATGGAGTGGTGTAACATGTTGGAAAAGTCAGACATTTGGGAAATCTTTAACCTCCAACTCATAGGGACCAGATTCATGCTGATCTTCCTAAAGGAAATTATTCACGCGGTGGTTGTTGTTGTTGTCATGTGCCGTCGAGTTGGTTCCAACCCATAGCGACGTTTTATAGGGTTTCTGAGGAGCAGCTGGTGAGCTTGAACTGCCAACCTTGTGGCTCAAACCGACTTTGCAGTTCAGTGTATTAACCCACAGCGTCACACCAGGACTTCAATTCAGGCAGTATGTAATTATTTACTTTTCATTTGGCATTTCTTCATTGTAGTTTCTTACCCAAGCTTCGAACTCAGATAGTGAGACCTGAAATGTAAGTGGTACCTCCCTCCATTTACAGTTGCCCTGAGTGAATTTATTTGCAGAGGTAAATAGGCTGTAAACATGTTCATGTCAAGATCACTACATGAGCGTTCTTTAAAGTGTAATCACTGTGTATGGAAGACATGTGTGAACTCTTTGTGAATCAGCTTAAGGACCAAAAGAGGAAAGACGTCTTAATGACCAGTGGTACCCATGTAGTGAACATTTTATCAGGCAGCTTCTACTGGTGTGTCTGTTCTGTTGATGAGTTTCTACATGGTTCTGAGCTAGTATGGACTATTAGATTCACAGACAGACCATTCAGAACCATTGTGAAAATCAGCTTTCGTTGAATACAAACAATCATGGATCATGCGGCAGTTGGAGCAAATGATGACTGCAGATTATGTTGTTTTGGAATTATGTTTCTAGTTAGTCTGAGCAGCGTTATGATTATACCAACTCTGCATATGTATGTTTCCATGCACGTTCAGTTTTGGCACAGTGAAGTTGATGCAATAAAGGGTGGGCTAGACTCATGTCTTCAGTCCATAATGAGCACAATTTGAATGATAGAGTCAGAATTTAAAAAATAGCTTCCTAGTGTCTATACATAAGGAGCTCTGGTAGCGTAGTGGCTACGAATCGGGCTGCAAACCTTAAGGTCAGCAGTTGGAAACTACCAGCCGCTCCGCGGGAGAAAGATGAGGCTTTCTACTCCCGTAAAGATTTACACCCTCGGAAACCCTGTACAGGGTCGCTATGGGTCGGAACCGACTCGATGGCACTTAACAACAACAACAACAAGTGTCTATACATAGCTTCTGCCTCTTCCAGAGGACTAAGAGGTCATCAAGCCTCCTGCCTCACCTCACCCACTATATAAAACATTGAAAACAATTTAAAGTGATGTTATAAGGAGCTTTGGTAGCATCGTGGTTACAAATCGGGCTGCGAACCGTAAGGTCAGCAGTTCAAAACTACCAGCTGTTCCGCGGGAGAACAATGAGGCTTTCTGCTCCCTTAAAGATTTACAGCCTTGGAAACCCTGTACAGGGTCACTATGAGTCGGAACCGACTCCATGGCACATAACAACAACAAGAAGTGATGTTATACTGAAATTCCAAATGTTAGTTATCTGTCAGCAAATACTTAAACAGATATGACTCTCCATGTTACTGGACTGCTAGTAAAGATTCCTTGAGCATGATTGTCCGGAAAGCACAAAATCAATATATGAGTGTTGTGGCATCCAGTTGAGTAGAAAAGGCAAATACAAATAATCATAGATGAGCAAAGCATTCCCGTTCTGGTATAGAACAAAGGTTGATTGAGATGTCAGTGAATCAAGAGGTTATATAATAGTTGTTTCCAAAACATGTTTGTAAGTTGGCAGTAGTCAATACATGTTTTCAGAGAAATAATGAGAGTTGGGCATTTAGAAAAGTTTACATTACCCATAATGCCCCTGAAACATGATTTAAGAAAACAAGGACAGTAGTTCTTGTTCTTTTTATTGTTTTAGTTTGCCCCAAATTAATTCGTTTTTCCAGAGGGAGACCTTATTCCTGATTCTACCAGCCAACCAGGAATGGAAAGGTTGTCCGTTTGTGCGTAGGAGGGGGGCAGGAGGGCGTAGTGGTGGTGGAACCAAGAGGGATTCTTCTCTGTGAGTAACTACATACATCAGAAGGGCAAGGAAGGAGGCTGAAGTGAGAGACAAAGGCAGATGAGGGGTGGGGATAAAGCAGTGCAGAACTCAATGGTTCTCTTCAGGGACTGATAATAAAGAACTATCTTAGTCATTGAGAGAAAGTTTTCTCTCATTTTGCCTTTTTTCATTAAAGAAAGAGAGAGAGAGAGGGAAACAGTTGCTGTTGAGTTGAATCCAACTTGTCAGAGTAGAACTGTGCTCCACAGGGTTTTCAATGGTTGATTTGTCTGAAGTAGATCACCTTTCTTCTAAGGCCTTTTTGTAAGCAGTCAAACATTTTAACTATTTTTTTCACCCTGGAATTCCTAAATCCAACATTACAGTATTGATAACACCACCTGCTCTACAGAATTCACTGTGTGACTCTCAGCCCGGCATTTTCTTCCTCTGCAAGTAGTGTAGTGATAAAAAAAATAAAACAACTGCTTATCAGGATCCCCCTACCACAGGTCCAGATTGAAGTTTTGCCATATGCTAATTCTGCCACTTTAAACCAAATCAAACCAAATCCATTTCATCAAGTCCATTCTAACTCACTGTTGTTAAATGCCATTGAGTTGGTTCCAACTCATAGAGACCCACAGTACAAGGAGAAGCTGGTGGGTTTGAACTGCAGAACTTATGGTTTCCAGTCCAGTGCTGATCCTACAGTGACACATCAGGAGTCCATTCTGATTCACAGAGTCCTGTAAAGGGTTTTTTAGCTGTAAATCTTTATGGGAACAGTAAGTCTCATCTTTCTCCCTTGGAGTGGCTGGTGGGTTTGAATTGCTGAACTTGCAGTTAGCAGCGTATTGCTTATTCTACAATGCCATCAGGACTCTGCCACTTTAGGCAACTTAATTTACTTCTTTAAATCCTGGTTGGTTCTAGATAGAAGAGAGGAAGAATAGGAATAAAATACATGTGCCCTTTACTTGGCTGCCAATCACTGATACCACTGTGCCTCAACAAGCCAAATTTCAGATCCAGGCTCCTATAGAATGGGGAGTGTAATAGTTAAGGTTATATGCCAACTTGAGCAGGCCAGGATTTCCAGAGGTTTCCCGGTGTGGCGCTGCGGGGTAAAGCACTGAACCGCAAAGATGGTTTGAACTACAGGGTCAGTGGTTCAGACTCACCAGCCGCTCCTTGAAAACCCTATACAGAGTCGCTTTGAGTTATAATCCACTCAATGGAACTTAACAACAACAACAACAACAATGCAGTTGAGATGTACTAATTCTCATGGTGATTAAATCTAATACAGGCATCATCAGCTCTATAGTGAGTGACTATGAGCAGCCAATCAGTTGAAGGGATGCTTCCTTGGGGGTGTGGCCAGCTCCCAAAATAATAGACACACGGGAGAGACTTGCTCTCTCTCTCTTCTACTGGGGACCTGAGGCTCTACAATGATAAGCTATTTCCTTGAGAATACATTTCTCTTTATACACACACACACACACACACACACACACACACACACACACATATGTTTCACTAGTTTTGTTTCTCTAGAAAACTGGACCAAAGACAGGGAGGAACACATTTGAGTTTATGAAAATGTCAGGGGTGGTATCCTGCAAGAACAGGGAAAGCAAAAAGCTGTGGATTTTAGCATGTAAAAGCAGTTCCTGGTTCTTTGACTTAGAAACCACTTCTGCTTTTGCCTTCCTCTGTCCCTCATCCACAGTGCTCCTCTGCAAAATCTCTGCAAGCCATATGTAGTGCTTAAGGCAAGGTGTTCTGTTCTGGTAATGAACCTGCCATGGGATCTGGATTCCTGACAGTGCTTTCATAAATTTACATCTGCAAACAAATAGATTGATCCCTGGTGAAATATTCCTAGGGTGCCGCACACATGTTAAGAAGCTTTAAGAAGCACTTTTAATCTGCTTCGTTTTTATTGAACAGAGTCACATTTTGGAGAGCTAATCATATGCAATTAAAAAATCTGAATCAGAGAAAAGAGTTTTACAAATGATCTTCCAAAAGAACGTGTACTCCATTAAAAGAAAAGACACATGACAGGAGTTCTTCCAGGAAAGGAACATTCTTGTTGGTCAGAACTTACCCAAAAGTCTCCCCCAGTCATCCCTCACCTCCAATTCTGTCTCAGTTAAAACACCCAACCTGAGCATAACATCACAGTAGATACAACTCATGTGCTACATAACTGGCCTTAGTCATTGATAGTCAATTGTGTATAAACTATTCTCAAAGCTGTGTTCAGTGGCTAAAAGTTATTTGCTTGAAATCAACCTTGGTGGAAGTATTTACACACAGAAATGGGCAAACACTACGAGTCAGCACATTTTTTTGAGGAACAGGCATAGGGAAGATGACAAGGGTTATTAGCACACAACTAGGTATAGGTGACCAAACACATTTTATTTTTTTCAGAGAATCTTAAACTATACTTCCTTTGAAGTTGTTTTTACTAAATCACTATGGTTTTGACTGGAGAATGTTATTATTATATGTTTGATAAAACATGTTATAGTTTAAGCTAAATTTATTACTTAAATTTATTAATTTTTTTCTTTATCCAAAGGTAATTTGCCCAAATATAGTTGTTCTTTATTCAAAGCCGCTATGTTGTTCTTTAGTCAAAGCCACCAAGTGTTAAGTCGGTTAAAACTCATAGCAACCCTATATAGGGTTTCCAAGGAGGAGCTGGTGGGTTTGAATTGCTGACATATGGTTTGAAGTCCAGTGCTGATCATACAGTGTCACACCAGGAGTAAAATAGTTTTTAAAAAGTAAATAAATCAACTAAATCCTAATTTTCAAAGATTTTCAAAGGACATCATTTATCTCTCAGTTTTTTGGACTGTGTTGGCTTATGTGTTGCAGTTATGCTGGGTATGATGCCCCTGGTATTTTAAATATCAGAGGGTCTCCCATGGTGGACAGGTTTCAGCAAAGGTTCCAGACTAAGACAAGGCCAGGCATCAACTGTGGAACAGACCACCAAATGTGTGTATGTATGCAAGTTCAGGCTGACATTGACGAAACATAAAACAAGTTCACGAGAGCCAAAATATGATCTTGAATATAACCCATCTGAATTTAGAGGCCATCTCAAGAACAGAGGTGATGCATAAGACACTAATGATAAAAAACTACATGAGTTGTGGCATGACATCAGTAAAGAAAGCAAAAGGTCATTAAAAAGACGGGAAGTAAAGAAAAGACCAGAATGTATTTCAGAAGGGACTCTGAATGAAACTTGCTTGTGAGTACAGAGAAGCTAAAGCAACTAGAATAAATGAGGAAGTAAAAGAGCTGAACAGAACATTTCAAAGTGTAGCGTGAGAACACAGAGTCAAGGATTATAATTTTACTTGAATTATAAAGTTAAAAAAGAACATGCTCAGCATTTCTCAAACTGAAAGAAGTGAAGAAAACATTCAAGCCTTGACTTGAGATAGTGAAGCATTCTTTGGGCAAAATAATGAATAATACAGGAAGCATCAAAAGAAGATGGAAGGAATACATACAGCCACAATACCCAAAAGAATTGGTTGACACCAAACTATTTCAAGAGGCACCATATGATCAAGAATGGATGGTATTGAAGTAAAAAGTCCAAGTTGCACCAAAGGCATTGTCAGAAAACAAGGCTACAGGAATTCACAGAATACATATTGAAATGCTTCAACAAATGGATTCAGCATTGGAATTGCTCACTTAGTTGTGCCCTTTCCAAAGAAAGGTGACCCAACAGAACACGGAAATCATTGAATAATACCATCAATATCACATACTAGTACAATTTTGCTGAAGGTAATTAAAAACTTATTGCAACAATACACCAATCAAGTGTGGCTATAATTTCAAGCTGGATTCAGAAGAGGACAAGGAATGAGGGCTATCATTGCTGACATCACATGGATCTTGGCTGAAATAGGAGAACACCAGAATGATGTTTTTAGTTGTATTTTAGTGATTTTACAACAGCACTGGACTGTGCAGATCATAGCAAACTATGGATAACATTGCAAAGAACAGGTTTTTCAAAACAATTGTGCTCATGAGGAAACCGAACTTAGGCTAAGAGGCAATTGTTGGAACAGAATAAGGGGATACCAAATGGCTTAAAGGAGCTCTGGTAGCATAGTGGTTATGAATCGGGTTGCATACTGCAAGGTCAGCAGTTCGAAACTAGTAGCTGTTCCGCGGGAGAAAGATGAGGTGTTCTGCTCCCGTAAAGATTACAGCCTCGGAAACCCTATACAGGGGTGCTATGGGTCAGAACTGACTCCACGGCACACAGCCACAAATGGCTTAAAGTCAGGAAAAGTGTGCATCAGGGTTGTATCCTTTCACCATACTTATTCAATCTGTATGTTGAGTAAATAACCTGCAATGCTGGATTACATTAAAAACGTGGTATCAGGATTAGAGAAACACTCATTAACAACCTGCAGCTCACAAGTGGACTAGTAAATAACTTCATGATAAATGTAGAAAAGACTGACGTTGTCAAAGACTTCAGTTTTCTTGAATTCATAGCTCTCATAGAAGCAGCAGTCAAGAAATCAATTGATATATTACATTAGGCAAATTTACTGCAAAAGAATTTTTCAAAGTGTTAAAGAGTAAAGATGTCAGTTTTTGAAGACTAACGTATCTCTAACACAAATGGCATTTTTAATAGCCTCATAAGCATGTGGAACATTGCGACTTTATAGAGGATAAACACTGGACTGTGAACCACATTGGTGGTGATTTGAATCCACCAGCCACTTCCTAAGAGAAGGATATTTTCTGCTCCCACAAAGATTTACTACTTCAAAAATCCTATAGAGGGTTGCTATGAGTTGGAACAGACTCAATGACACTTAAGAACAGTGATAACAACATATGCATGTGAGAGTTGGACAATGAATAAAAAAAGGCCATAGAATCAATGTATTTGAATTGTGATGTTGGAGAAGAATATTGAAAGTACCAGGAGCTACCAGTAAAACAAATCTGTGTTGGAAGAATTATAGTCCGGATGCTCCTTGGAAGCGAGGATGGCAACAGCTCGTTTCTTGCTCTTTGGACATGTTGTCAGGAGGGATCAATCCCCGGTGAAGGGCATCTTGTTTGATAAGCTGGAAGGTCAGAAACAAAGAAGACCCCAAGGAGATGGCTTTATAAAATGGCAGCAAAATCAGACTCAAGCATAACAACACTTGTGAGGATGTTCCAGGATTAGGCACCTAATATCAACAATAACAATTTTCAAAGAATAATTTGTTTTGATAAGAGTTTGCTGAAAAAATGTTGTTATATTATTTGCAATTATGTCTCCAGTTGAAAAAAAGATGAATATGGTTTAGTGTAATCTTTCCCCTGTTCAATTACTAACGTAATTTCACATTTGGGGAGGAGGAGGGATCCGAAAAGTCCTCCAAGGATTTTCTCCTATACTCAATCTGAAGCCACTATGCCTAATTTTGGAGTCTAGGGTAATTTTCTCCTGTTTTGAGTTACTAACATAATTCTACATTATCTAATTTAATTGTTCTTATGAGTCTTGGTTATATACTCAAACATAAGAGCAATACTACAAAGGGAAACTGGGATTTTAATTGAAATTTCTTTTTAAACCCAGAAGATGAAGATATTTTAGTTGTTTTAAGTAACTCTATATTGTAGTCAACAGTATTTGAAGTAATTAAAAAAGATCCCACTACTACAGTTAATGAACATTGGTGTGGCATTATAGGATAAGCAAGGGACTGCTACCTAAAAGGCCTGAAGCTCACCCCCACCAGTTGTGATCAGAAACCAGAGAAAAGAGGGTCAGAGAAAAAGAGGAAGACCCCCAACGAGATGGATTAGCCAAGTAGCAGCATCGATGGACTCAAGCATGGCAACAATAGTGAGGTTGGTCCAGGATGGGGCAGTGTTTCGTTCTGCTGTGCCGACTCAATGGCACCTAACAACAACAACAACATGAGTCTGCACTGACTTGATGGCACTTAACAACAACGTGAAGACACTGCTATGATTCATTAGTTCTTCACTATATTCAACAAAACAATAATAATAATTTTAAAACAACAACAATGAAAACAGTACCAATACGTCACTGACAGGAAGAAAAGTCACTCTGCTTCAATTTTAGAAACGACCTAGATCCCAAACTCAGAGCTCCACTTTTCAGGATCATATTTCTCCAAAAGGCAGAGGTTGGTGCAAAGAGTGGTATACATCTACAAGTGACACAATGGAGATTTGCATATAGAAAAGTCTCACAGTGACACTGATAGCCTGCAGCCCCACCACCTGCCACAGTGCCTCCAGAGAAGACTTCCATCAGTTACTACTGGGCCAAACACATGACCTCCAATATTTAAAGAGTAATTTCCCATGTCCTTCAAAAAGTCCTGTATTTTAGTATCTGTTGACTTTCTCGGTTAATGTAAACTGATTTTTTATCATCTTTTAAGAGTGAGCTAAAATGGATTCATTCTTATTTTTTAAGGTGAAGTGAACATTACATTCTGTCACTGAGCCACTGATTATTGGAAAAGGTACACTTTTCCTCATTTTTCCTCATTTAGTCCCTACTAGCTGTGGTGCTGCAAGTTAATGCGCTAGATTGCAAAGTTAGCGGTTTAGGCTCATCAGCTGCTCCTCAGAAACTCTATACAGAATCACTATGAGTCAGAACCAACTCAACGGCTCGTAACAACAACAAAGCTCACTTTAACATTCTCATAAGCTGGAAATCATTAAAAACACCATTACAACTAATATGTCAGCATCGAATGTCACATTGACTTTTAGTATGTCATGGTTAGTTGTGTAGTCATTTTAGCTTAGTTTTAGTTTTGATTTTTTTTTTACATTTACATGGTGATTTTTATAGTAGAGAAAAATTTAGAAAAGGAGAGAGAACTAAGCTATGAGATCAATATATACAGAGTTCTCTCTCTCTAAGAAACATGTACTGTCATAAGGACCTTGACAAAAGAGAACATATATTTTCAGGACTTTTCTACCTGTAACACTAACACACACTAGAGGGGCCTTCACATGCTTCCTGCTAACAATCAGACTATTGAGTCATCCTTTTGCTGGTCTTATTACCCCATCATCATTTAGCGGGCTTTTGGAGGGTTAGGAAGTAAAATTGCCAGACACGTAGGGAATATAAGATGGAGTTTTGTACTTTGATTCTAGTGACAAAGCTGGTTGTGGGGTCTTGCTGTGGTGAAACTACTTCCAGACATGCCCTTCTAAAGACACACTTGGAAAAAAAATAAAAAAGACACACTTGGTAACTCTCTGCTGTTTACATAAGTATCCATCCTGGGGACAAATCTATCCCAGGAAGTCGTCTTTCAGAATAGAATATGGTGTTGACTGAAAACCTAGCAGAGAGAAATACACCCAGAGGAGTAATTGTGATCATTTAAATCAATACCACCTTGGATGTCTTCTGTAAACTGACTTCATAAAACTGGTTTCCTTTTCAGCACACCACTGTACTTTTTATTTGTCTTTTGGTAAATCATTTGGAGAACACTGTTGGATGAAGAGATTTTAGACATTGGGGTGATACCAACAAGGGATTCAAAGAGTTTCTAAAATATTGCCTCATATCTTTTATTTATTTTTTATTGTAGTTTGAGTGAAATTTCACAGAACAAACTAGTTTTCCATTCAACAATTTGTACGCACTTTATTTGATGACATTGGTTACAATCCCCTCAATATAATCACATCCTCCCCACTTTTTCTCTAGGTTCTGTTTTTTCAGGCATCCTTCTTTTCTAAAAATAAGCATGTTGTCTTTACCCAATGTCCATGCTAATCTTTCCTGCATCATTCCAATTTTTGTATATGTGCTTCTGAAATAAGCACTTGCCTATTTATTATCTTGTCAAATTCAGTAATAAATTCCATATATTCCTTTATTTAGTGGACTTTTGAGGAAGCCTTGGTGGCACAGCAGTTAACTCTCAGTTGCTAACGGAAAGGTTGACAACTGGAACCCACTCAGCCACTCTACCAGAGAATAGGCCTGGAGCTGTGCTTCAGTAAAGATTGTTGTTGTTAAGTACCGTGGAGTCGGTTCCCACTCATAGCGACCCTGTACAGGGTTTCCGAGGCTGTAAATCTTTACCAGAGCAGAAAGCCTCATCGTTCTCCCGCAGAACAGCTGGTAGTTTTGAACTGCCGACCTTGAGGTTAGCAGCCCGATTCATAACCACTACGCTAAGATTACAGCCAAGAAAACCCTATGGAACAGTCCAACGACACCATGGTGGACTTTCAGTGAGGATAGCGAGAATGTTGTTGTTGTTGTTGCATGCCGTAGAGTCTCTTCCGACCCATAGCGAACATGGATAGGGTTTCTGAGGAGCAGCTAGTGAGCTTGAACCTCCGGCCTTGCATTTCAAATGTCTTTGCAGTCTAGCGCATTAACCCACAGTGCTACACCAGGACTCCATAGAGAGAATGTTGTTGTTGTTATGTGCCGTGGAGCCGATTCTGGCTCATAGCGGCCCTGTACAGGGTTTCCGAGGATAGGCACTCAGAAATTCATCCCCAGCTGACTCAGAATGAATATAAAGCATGATGGTTGACAAAGAAGGCCCTGAAGTATCTGCCCATCTTATTCTGGGTCACTCACCACTCCCTCTTCTCCAGCAGCCTTCTTTTCCTTTGAGTAGATGACGGTTTTTCTGTTTTTGTTTTTTTCCTTCCAGAAAACGTTTACACATGCAATTCCTTCTGTATCAAACACTTTTTCTCCCCTGCTGATCTTCCTAACTCCTAGACATTATTCAGGTTGTAGTATTCTGATACTACATCCTTAGAGAAGAATTTACCTGACCACCTGACTTCAATCAGTACTTCCTATCCATCTCCTATTGAATCTTTGAATTTTTCTAGAATTTACCCACAATTTGTTTGATTTATCTCCTCTCTTTTTTAGCATAGAAGAGCCCTGGTGTGACACTGTAGGATAAGCACTAGATAGCAAACCTCAAGGTCGGCAGTTCAAACCCACAAACTACTCTTCAGAAACCCTACACAGATTGCTATGTGTCAGAACTGATTTGAAGGCATACAATAACAACAGGCATAGAAACCTCAAAAAGGCATGAAACATGCATGCTAACATATGTGAAAGCCATTGTGGTGATAAGTGCCATCAAGTGAGTTTCCACTCATAGTGACACTGTATAGTTTCTGTGGAGCAACCCGGTAGGTTTGAACCTCCACCTTCGTTCAAGTACACCAGGCACTCCTCTGAAAACCCTATACAGGGTAACTATGAGTCAGAACTTGAAGGCACTTAACAACAACAGAATTCCATCATTAAATGTCCTGTAGTATAGTGGTTAAGTGCTTGGCGGCTAACCTACAGTTAGTGGTCTAGCCCACTAACTGCTTGGTGAGAGAATGATGTGGTAGTGTGCTCCCATAAAGATTTACAGTCTTAGAAACTCTATGAGGCAGCTCTACTCTGTCCTACAGATCGTCTATGGGTTGGATTCAAATCAGTGGTAACCATCTTTAGGTGTTTGTTAATTTCACCACTGTTCCACTCAGAGGCAAATAGGTGGAGTAGGTTTTATATTCTTGATGACATATTTATTTTAAGTCCAAGGAGCAAAAATAAATAACAAATACACAGTTTATCTTTGAAGAGTTTTTTTTTTTTTTTTTAATCGCCAAATGCTTGACATTATTGAATCAGTTGTAAAACCACATATCCAGATGTGACTTTAAAGGCAGTATTGATTAGTACAAAGTTCAAGACATTTTCAATCATCACATGATGTTTTATGTGGCAAGCTTACTATAAAAAGTATGAAGATCAATATAATCCATGGACAACTTGTCTGAAATTTTAAATAAAACACTGAATGGGAGAAGAGTGTTCATTTACCTAAAGCTGGAGTAAGATATCTTTATGGTCAAAATTAGCATGTAGAATATATTTGGTTTGTTGCTGTTGTTAAATACCATCATGTCGATTCTGATTTAGTGACCTTGTTATAAAGTTTCTGAGGAGCAGCTGGTAGATTTGAACCACCGACTTTTCTGTTCAAACAATCCTTTCTGTCCCATGCTTATCCCACAGAGCCACAGCATGATTACATATCCAGTTAAATTTTAGGTTATAGGAAAAAGGCTGTCCATATTGCTTGACTGAATACCATGTACTGGAATTAAGAGTATTAAATACAGACTCAGCATTCCTTCTCATAATAACAGTTGGATACTGCTCCACATACTAAATAATATCACTGTACCCATCGTTCTCTGAAAAAAAATTTTCATTAACATTTCTCTCCCTTCATTTATCAGTTAATTTTAGAATTATTTATTAGAACTTGGAACATGGTTCAATTGCCATTATGTGTTATGTCTCATGTAATCCTGTGTGATCTTCATCAAGTTCCTTGTTGACGCTAATCTTCATTTTTCTCTTCTATAAAATTGGCTAAGAGCTTTCTCTAGAGGGTTGGTTCATGAATTAAGTGAGAAATGCACATGGACCTGAAATAAGTAAATGCTTAATCTGTACATGAGTTGCTGGGTGACACCAGTGGTTAAGCCCTGAACTGCTAACCAAAAAGTTGGTGGTTTGAACCCACTCAGAGGTACCTCAGAAGTGTCTGGTGATCTTTCCCTAAAAGTCACAACCATGAAAACCATATGGAATGCAGGTCTATTTTTGCAACACATGCGGTCACAATAAGTTGGATTCAGTTTGTCTACATGGCAATGTGGTTTGTTTTGCAATGTTGTTGTTGTTGTTGTGAAGTGCCGTCGAGTCAGTTCTGACTCATAGCAACTCTGTGTAGGGTTTCTGAGGTGCCGCTGGGGAGCTTGAACTACTAATCTTGCAGTTCAAACCAACTTTGCAGTTCAGCACATTAACCTACAGTGCCACACTCTCATTTGCAATATATGTGGAAGTAATACATGACTTTTATTTCATATCATAATTAGACAATATACCGCCGGTACAAGTATCAATACTATTACATAAGAGCACAAAAACGTCGAAATCGTGAGAAGAACCTTGTAGCATATATTTATTAAAGTGCAGCACAGATCACATTAGAATATTCTTAGTTATTTCCAAGTCTGCACTGCTGGTATACTATCCGCTCCTAAAGAACAGGGACCCACTCTTAAATCCCTTTTATTTCCCTAAGTGCCTACCTACTATAGCGTCTAGGACATAAATAATGTTCAATAGTGTTTCCCCTCAACAGTGAAAAATTATTCTTTCAAAAGATAAATTATAGTTCAAACAAACATTTGTAGTTGTAAATTCATGCCCAACTGGCCTGCAATCAAGGTAAGCACGTTAAATCACAATAAGGATGTTTTTTTGGAGTGTTCTGTTTTTAAATCTGCTTTTTAAAGGAAAAGATAAAAGCCTGATGATATTCATTATGAGAAGGAGTGTGGGTAAATAATTTCTCACAGTTGAGGGAGGAATATAAATTAGAAGAGCCTTCTTGGGGTTCAACTTAGCCGAATCTAGCAAAACGTAACATATGTCTACCCTTTTATGCAGCAGTTCTTTTAGGGGTTGATCTCACAAGATTTCACAGCTGTGTAAACAATCCTAATTCTTAATGCAGCATCATTATTTATTTTTAATTATTGTTCATCAGTATGAATTTTTTTTTCTGACATAGATTCCTTGTCATTAGCCAGAATGTATAAGCTTTTTTTGGATAGTAATTCCATTACTCTTCATAAGAGACCCAGGAAACAGGTCCATTTGTAATCCTCACTTCAAAGCTGAGGCAAAAGAAGTTGTGGATGGAACTGAGCTATTAAGTGGCTGCTGAGATAGGGTTTGAATTCAGAAAAGCATTTTGAAAAATATGGCAGAATTCTGATCAGAATATCCAGAATATATTTTTTAAGTAAAACAAAAAAGACGTAAAAAAAAAAAAAAAAAATGAAGGGCTTCAAAAAGTTCATGGAAAAACGGAATTGAAAGATTATGGAATTTTTCCACATACTTTTTGAAGCCCCTTGGATAATGCTAATAAAATGCACTACATATGTACATAAATGCCTATAAACTGTCTAGAAGGATCTAGCCAAACTAAACAGCAAGCATATCTTATTTGTAAACAGAAATTTGAAGCATACCTTCATCACTATTATTTTCTAAACTTCTGAATTGTTTCAAATTTGTATTTTCCAATAGCAACTAGTATCTTTTATTATAAAAGCAAAATTAAGTGCAACTCCTCACTTGTTGTTATATGCCGTGGAATCGGTTCCGACTCATAGTGACCCTCTACAGGGTTTCCGAGGCTGTAAATCTTTACGGGAGCAGAAAGCCTTATCTTTCTCTCACAGAACAGTTGGTAGTTTCGAACTGCTGACCTTGTGGTTTGCAGCCCGATTCCTAACCACTATGCTACCAGAGCTCCTTAAAAAGCGTATCGTACTTGTTTATGTGTGTTTCCTAGTAATTAAACTAGACAGAGGAACAATTATATATGTCTATATCCATATGTGAAGTCCTGGTGTGACACTGCAGGATAAGCACTGGAATGCTAACTGAAAGGTCAAAAGTTCAAACCCATAGTTCCTTGGAAACTCTATATAGAGAGTCACTATGAATTGGAACTGACTAGACCGCACTTAACAAAAACAAAATATTTAACTTTATACATAATCTAAATATGGAACATATACCATAAAATCTTTCTCAACAAACTACTTTCATTTGGGAGGAAAAAATAGAAAACAATTGTTGTTGTTAGGTGCCATCGAGTCGGTACCGACTCATAGCGACTTTATGCACAACAGAAGGAAACACTGCCCGATCCTGGGCCAACCTCACTATTGTTGCCAATTGGCATGTGTCAAATTCAGGGCTATTTTCATATTTTTTTTTTGAGACATAGCATACACATGAGGAAAAGAATAAGGAAAGCAAATAAATCATAAAGATAAGATTATTTAGCAAACATTTCATTCAAAAGGAATATAATGAATATAAATATCATGATGGAAGTTGATTGTTTGATTTGTTGTATAATTTAGAGTAATTCTAAATGGATTCATGTATTTTCAAAGTACCTATTTATAACCAGGAATATAAGATATGAGAAAATTATCTTTTTATTATTATCATTAACTGAGTATCATTAAATGAAGGTCACCTATGTGACAAATAGTAAAAAGCAAAGTTCTCCGTTAGAAGATTTTGAACACAAGATGGAAATGTTATTTGAGAAACACTTGTGAATTATGAAATATTGACCCTGAATTTTGGCAAATCCTACATGGTAATAATGTGATCCAGTGATCATTAATGCTCTGAAAAATCCAATAAGCCTCTATGATCAAATATGATCAGAGATTAGCTATCTGTCAGTGGTGGCTTGCAAGTTGCTATGATACTGTAGAGATTTACAATGGCGCTTCCAGACTTAAGACTAGGAAGAAAGGTCTGACAATCTACTTCTGAAAATTAGCCAGTGAAAATCCAATGAATCACAATGGTTTGATCCACAACTGATCATGGGGATGCTGCAGAATTGGGCAGCATTTCCTTCCATTATGCAGGAGTCACAACAACAGCATCCAAGCATTTTACTATCACTCTATCTACAATGTACATATCAAATTCACTACATTTAGAAAATATACTAAATTCCCCTGGTTCATCACAGACAACTTACTGTTATGAGTTGAGGTGGAGGGAAGAATAAAGGTGTGCCTCAGGAGAGATGGGTGCTGTCAGTGAAGAGAGGAATCAGTCCTAGGGACTCACAGCCATATGGAGAATTACGCTTAATGCCCCTAAAACTCATTATTGCTCTCTGGCCAGATAAGCTAATAATTTTCTCAGTGTGGCAAAGAAGTAAGGAATAGGTCTCAATCTCTTTAATTCATTTAGTCAGATCTGATTTGCAATGTACATTAGTGCTCCCTCTGTGGCAACCAAAGAGCATTAAAAGTGATTCTAGAAAATAAAATATGCTTGCAAGTGCTTCATGTATTTTTGTCTTAATTAGGAGAGCCAATGGGCAGAGAACAACTATGTCCCAAAATTTCTAGGAATGACATTTCCTTGTTCAGAGCAACCTGAAATCTGTAGACCTCGCAGTCCAACTCCTTAGAACTTCTAGTGATTTTAATAATGTAGAGGAGAGGTGGGATAGGCAGAGCAAGAGTAGTAAAACTGATTGCTTTTTCATGGGGATTTTATGCCTCATTTAGAATGTATTAAATTTCCAATTTGCTACTACCTATGGATTTTTAAATGTTTTCCTTTCTTTCCCCTAGTGACTATATGAATGAGAAAAAAAGTTGGTGGTCTCTTCAAACTTTCCATTTACTGACTTTAATTTTAAAAATATGTTTGATATTGTAACTGAATACTAAAGTATATGTTTCCTATATACATACGCATGCTAATGATTGGACACACTAGGAAACCCAGTAAGTATTTAAAAGATGCATCATTCCTTCTGAAAATCTGTTGAAACATAATATTGAATATAAAATATTTGTTACCTAATATACAAAATTCTACTGTTACTATAAGATAGGCTGAAAAATTAAAGAATTTGCCTCTCTCTATGTTGTTAAGTGCTGCCGAGTCAGTTCTGACTCATAGCGACCCTGTGTAGGGTTTCTGAAGCTGTAAATCTTTGACGGAACAGGAAGCCTTATCTTTCTCCAGTGGAGAGGCTGGGGGGCTTGAACCAACAACCTTGTGGTGATGCATTGCAGTGCTTAGGCTAACCTGTATCTCTATGGAATGCTAAAAATTCCTTACTTAAAAAATATGGAAAGTAAAGGCCAGTTGGTTGTAATCGAAACTGCTAAAGCCATAATTCTTATTTTTTCCTGTATAATAAACTCACCTCTTAAAATACACTGATAGAATATAGAACAATCCATAGAATAATTTCCCTAAATTCTATTTCTGATTATGTTTTATTTTTGCTTATCAAGTAACAGGAAATTAAAGATAAAACCCCATGCAGAACAGAATTTCAAATTTCATGGACTCCAGACTTTGTGGAGCCATTGGGGCTGAATGAGCACCTGACACTATTGCCCTGAGGTAGTCTTTAAGACTCAAACGGAAAAACATCCCCTGAAGTTTTCTTAAAACCAAGCAACAGTTGAACATAACTAGTAAGAAAGGTCAGCCTTAAACATTATGCTCTTTTAAGAATGATCTGTATGGGACCAACCTAATAGCAGCAACTCAAAAGATAAAATAGGAACTTTAAGGGGCAATGGGTTTGTGTTAATAGTAGAAAAATAAGGAAAGTGTTAACAGTAGAAGGAACAACTCAGAAAAGGAGTGAGTATGTTTGTACAACCAAAAGAGTGTACAGTGTTACTGAATTGCGCCTGTAGAAACAGTTCAATTGGTATGTTGTTTGCTGTGTATATTCTCAACTATAGCAACAAAATAAAATAAAACAAAAAGGATTATGAAAACTTTCTTAAAAATTCTCAGTATAAATACATTTAAGTCATTTAAATTAATAAGAGTGGTTTCAAATTGGATAGCTTCCTGCAGTATTTTATACTGATTTGTATTGAACTTCAACATTTTATTTTTGACCTATTTTCCAGCTTGTGGGAATTGTTTGTTGATGGTGAAACAGTCACATGGTTTATTTTCTGTATCTCTTTCCTGTATACCATAATGGAGTTCATTAATGACACAGTACTTTCACCCAGCTAGTTGACAGAAGCACTGGATGGACCTAAGAGTGGACACAGTTCTATGTTCATTCAACAGAGACGCTCCTCTAGGTCTCTAGGGAAATGTTAGGTTAACATCTAACAGCATACTCTGGTATGGTTGTTAGCTGCCAATGACTTGGTCCATACTCATGGAGACCCCAAGCACAGTGGAACAAAATGCTGCCCAGTCTTGCATCATTCTGCTGATTTACTGCAGATCCGACTGTTGTAACACGCATGGTTTTCACTGTCTGATTTTTGGAAGCAGAATATCAGCCCTTTCTTCCTTGTCCATCTTTGTCTGGACATTCCACCGGGTCTCGTTCAGCATCATAGCAATACACGGTTCCATTGATAGAGCAGTGGTGGCTGCATACAAGGGGCATAGGCCAGAAATCAAACCTAGACTGTAGAATCCTACCACTAAACCACCATGACTCCCATGGTTGTTACTTACCAGCTGTCTCACCCAGCCACTCTTGGATCTCCTGGGACTGTAGTAGAAGTCTTTCTTAAATGTTTTGCTAAACTGAAGGCTCATGGTCTTACCATTAGGAACTATGTCCAAAGACAAAGTGGCTTGCAATAAAAATTAGTTCCTTGAGTGCAGACATTGTGTCTTATTCATCCTTCAATTCCCAGTTTTAGACTCAGGGCCCTCATGCCCTTGTATATTCAATAACTATGGATTAGGAGAATCTCAGATTTCTAAAGAAGTTGTTTTGCTGTGCTAACCAACCTTGCCACTCTCTAGATGTGCGATTCCAGATGCATTTCTTAGTCTCTTAAGAATCTGAGTTCTAAAAATGAACAAAAAAAAGGATGTATTTTCAACTATAAAAGCCCATCTAGGTTGACCATTCTTTATCTCATAAGAAAGTAGGATAATGACTTATTTTACTCTCTAGTTTCCTGGAAAAATATTAATATTTAGTTGTTGTTGTTGTTGTTAAGTGCTGTTGAGTCGGTTCCGACTCATAGTGACCCTGTACGGGGTTTCCGAGGGTATAAATCTTTACGGGAGTAGAAAGCCTCTTCTTTCTCCCACGGAGCAGCTGGTAGTTTCGAACCACTGACCTTAAGGTTCACAGTCCGATTCATAACCACTACACTACCAGTATGTCAGTATATTCTGAGACAAAACTCTTGTGTTGCTTCCACATTGTGTAAAGCAAATAGTTACAGATACCAGAAGATCTAATCATCTTGATGCCAGTCATTTGCAATCATGGAAGAACAACACAGACTGGGTTTCCACCCATCTGTTTAACATATATGAATCTAAACTCAGAAATCTGATGAAGGCTGTAGTAGATGGTCTTAGATGGGCAATTTTAGGGGATGAGTGAGGCTTTAATGACTCATCTTCAATCCGTGTGCTCAAGAGGAGGAATTATTATTTTAATATGCTATACTTGAGAATTCTGTGCACAACTCTGAGAAAGATGTGTGATTTAAACTTTAAGCTTCACACAGACTGGAAGAATTATGAGATACATATTCTAAAATTCTCCTGTGCTTCTCTGCTTACTGAGGCTAATTAGTGTGTGGGTGATAGAAATGGGGCACACACATCAAATACAAATTGGCTACTTTGTCCAGCAAATTGCTTCCACCCTCCCTCCTACTGGGGAACACATTGACTTCCTGGCTATTTTCTTTCCATAAATGGATTTAGTCACAGGAACTGGGTATGCTGTGTTTCAACAGCTTTAATTAAATGGGGCTTATGAATAAAATCTTTCTGTTTGGATATGAAAAGGTAAAGTTGCTAGGGGATTTTTTGTATGTGTTGGAGAGGGGTGAGGCAAAGCAAAATGGAAATGGATGGAGATGCTAGTTTTGGGGAAATGAAAAACAACAACTTTTTTTTTTTTGCATGGACAATATTCACCAATACTTTGCTGTCTGTCAAACTGATGAATTAGTTTAATCTTTTCAGATTAGTTTCAGATAAGCCCTATCACTTACTCTATTTTGAAAGAAATTAAAAGGCTATGGTTTAAACATTTTGCTCAACTTTTGCTAGCTTGTAAAATGGAAGTCATGTATGTGCTCTGGAGTACTGTTGCAAGGATAAAGTGCTGTTTGGCACAGAAAAATAACCTTGAAAATGGTAACAACTTATATTAACGTGAAATATGATTTTATTAGCATTCTTATTGGTGGTGAAATAAAAGCGAGGATCCTGTATTTAGAATTTAGCAACGTTTCTCAAGAACCGTCAAAATAAATGATTTAGATGTTCACTGCAGGTATTGCAATTAGTCTACATTCTGGGATGTGCCTCCTGTCTCCCGCCCACTCCAGCAATATATCATGAGTAAGGTAAATGGCAAAGACCCTGGTGCCACGTAGGGGAGAGACGAGAGACACAGGCTTCTCAAAGCCTAAAAACCAAAACGACATTTCCAGACTCCTGATTCTCAAGGGAGGCAGCTGGGGCACCTCTCAGGAAGTGACCTGGACTGGGACTGGCCGGCATTGCATGACCCACCTCTTTGGGAGGCAGAGCCATGTGAGATTAGGGTGCACCTACTTAGCTAATATTTCTTGGGCTCTGTGTCACAATTTATTTCTACATCTTTGGCCATCAGGACCTCAGGAAACATGTCCATACTCATTATCCATGAAAGAACTTGATTGCCTAAGAGATTGGGCTACTCTCTACAGAGTGGGGAAAACTTATTAAAGACACTTGTAGTCATAAGATTACACTAACAGCTCTTAGGCTCCCCTCTTTTCCTCACTCTTTACCAGAGATTGAGGAGGATAAACTCACCCCCTCACTTGGATTGATCACCTGAAATTCAAAGAGCCCTAGAGCATCCATTAACCTGTTAATTCTTTTCTGAAACTGGATGTGACTTGAGGAAGAAAATGACATAAGAAACAGACCAATTGTGGACTCACTTCCCCAGGAGGAGTGCTCAGAGGTGATGTGAAAACATTTATAGAAGTGTGAGAGTGAGAATCCAGGACATTTGAGGATTGGGCTTCTCTAAATAGTCTTTTAGCTTCACCTTCAATTCCATTGCTCTTTATTGCATCTATCATCCATTGTCTGTCAGGTGGTGGCTTACCTGTTGGCTGTGATGCTGATCATTAGGCCATCAGTATTCCACTCATGGTGGACAGGTTAGACATGTTTCAGCAGAGCTTCCACACACTAAGACAAACTCGGAAGAAAGGCCTGGAAATCTATTTCTGAAAATTAGCCAATGAAAATGCTATAGATCATAGCAGAATGCTGTCCGGTGTAGTGCTGGATGATGAGTCCCCTAAAGTGGCAATCACTCACAATGACAACACCAATGGAACTGTTAAGTATGATGATGAGGACAATGATTCAGACTGTACATTGCCTTCTCTTGTACATGAACTTGCCACAAGTGAAAGCCAACAATGTATCACCCTTGAAACAGATTCCTCTCTGCCTCTACCCAGATATCCTCCAAAGCTGGAAGTGCAGTAGGGTGGAAGACAGCTTTAACACAGTAAGCCCTGAGCCATACGCTGGATTCATGATAAAGATCGTTTCAGTGACTAGCCAAGGAGGCAAGTCCTCTATTAACTAACCTGTTTAGGTCAGTGGTGAGAAAGTATTGGCAAAAACATTCCTGTGTGCACCCCTGAGCCTCTTGCCCCACCTCTCACCTCCTGCAGTCCATGCACACACTGAGATCTCCATCACAGCCTTGGAAAAGGAGGTGAGCACATTGAACCTTTCTTTTTAAAGGTTAAAGGCATGCCTAACACCTATTACATGATTTGGTGACAACGCTTGCTTCTAAATTCCCTGAGACAGTTGCTCTCTAATAAATTCTAGGACACTTCAGTTCCCCTGGTATAGGTCAGTCAGCGTGTTCAGTGCTATATATTATTTTGTTCTCAGAGAAATCTTACGAAATCATTATTGATATTATACTGGATTTAGAGATGAAAGGGAAGACTTATAAAAAAAATCACATCACTAACAAGTGGAGCTAGACGTTTCATCCAGCTCTGGATGATTCTGAAGCCCAGTTTTTAAAAGTTGGATGTTTAAAATTTTGAATGTTCTATTCCACAGAGAAGGAGCTCTGGTAGCGTAGTGGTTACGAATCGGGCTGCGAACCTTAAGGTCAGCGGTTCGAAACTACCAGCCGCTCCGCGGGAGAAAGATGAGGCTTTCTACTCCCGTAAGGATTTACACCCTCGGAAACCCTGTACAGGGTCGCTATGGGTCGGAACCGACTTGACGGCACTTAACAAAAACATTCCACAGAGAAACTATGATACATTTCCAATTTGTTTCCTAGGTAGGCCTAAGTTAACTAAGTACTCTTTTAGCTTCTTTGAATGGTGCTGAAACAAATTCTACACAGTGGACCAGAATTCGTCTGCATTTTGCTATGTCCCTCTGAACCCATGATCTGAGCTGCAGTTCCTGAGTCTTAAATTTTGTCAAAAACTTGAACTTGATCTCAGAAGCTGAAGACCATTCACTCAGATCTTCTAATACCTGAATGGAACTAGCGTAGAGAAGCAAGTGGAAGGTTCTCTAGAAGAAAATTGGTCAGAGGAGGTCATTTAGATAACAGCCTAAGACATACAGCAGTCTTCTGAGACATGACTCCGGTATCAACAGTATTCATTTTCCATCCCATCCCACAGAAAAATATGTTGGCTGATGATGTTAAGGAGCTATATGGACAAGTACCTAAGTAATGTGGGCCAAAGAATAAGGATAGAGTTACTAACATATTTCTCAGTGATAGGTTAAAGCAGACATGATTCTAGAATACTTTGTGGATATTTAGAAAAAAAATCCATATTTAATGATCCTTTTTAAGATTAGGAACTTTCCAAGGCGAACAGAGATAGGAAAATGTGATTGGGCCCTGCCATTTTATGAGAACAGAGATAGGAAAATGTGATTGGGCCCTGCCATTTTATGAAAACAGAGATAGGAAAATGTGATTGGGCCCTGCCATTTTATGAGAACAGAGATAGGAAAATGTGATTGGGCCCTGCCATTTTATGAGAACAGAGATAAGAAAATGTGATTGGGCCCTGCCATTTTATGAGAACAGAGATAGGAAAATGTGATTGGGCCCTACCATTTTATGAGAACAGAGAAAGGAAGGAGGTCCAAGAAGTTCACTTGGCAGAGAGTCAGGTTGTCCAGCATTGTATTCTGACTCTTGCACTAACTGACAACACGATTTTCAGCTATAATCCCTGCTTGTGGATAATAATACTCTATTGCAGAGAATGTGCTAAGTGCACTCTATATATGATCTCATTTAGGATTCAGAACAACTCTATAAAGTTTTTAGACTCCTCTTAGATATAAAGACTCTAAAGCTGAAGGGGTAGAGATAACCTGCCCAAGGCTACAGAATAGTTTGTGGCAAAGACTATGTTGTTGTTGTTAAGCGCCGTTGAGTCAGTTCCGACCCAGAGCAACCTTGCAAAGGGTTTCCTAGGAGCAGCTGGTGAGCTTGAACCACTGATCTTGCAGTTCAAACTGACTTTGCAGTTCAGTGCATTAACCAACAGCATCACTATGTTGTTGTTGTTAAGTGACGTGGAGTCGGTTCCGACTCATAGCGACCCTGCACAGGGTTTCTGAGGCTGTAAATCTTTACGGGAGCAGAACGCCTCATCTTTCTCCCGCAGAACCGCTGGTAGTTTCGAACTGCTGACCTTGCGGTTCACAGCTCAATTCGTAAGCACTACGCTAGGGGAACTTATATAGGTATCAAAAAACAAAAATTATTAGCTTTAGGCTAACCTGTCCTTCAAAGTCTCAGTTTCTCCATCCATAAAATTCTGAAGTTGGGCCACAACATCAGAAAGTTTTCTGCTAACTTTGTGAGTCCAAGGGGATCTAAACATCTGAAAGACAAACAATGAAGCATTTTCAAAGACCTCCTTTCTCTCAGACTGTAAAACTGTATCAAAACGAAATGAATCTGGATTCTGTAACTGCACCCTGCCAGATCTGATTTCTACCGGACAAGTGACTGTTTCCAGAAGAGTAATTCCCAGCAGACGAGATAACACTATGTTTGC
Organism: Chrysochloris asiatica; assembly: GCF_000296735.1. NCBI lineage: Eukaryota > Metazoa > Chordata > Mammalia > Afrosoricida > Chrysochloridae > Chrysochloris > Chrysochloris asiatica. The sequence continues at coordinate 9,127,955 of NW_006408542.1, forward strand.
ACTCAGTTTACAGATTATGCACCATTCATATTTTATGTTGTTTTCTCCTCCATAGTAGGAAATAGTCTTTCCCCAAAAGAAGGAAACTTGACTCTAAGGATAATCACTTGTTAAATTGCAAACATATTCATCACATCCAGAGTCTGGGAGCATTGTGATCCGATTAGAGTTCTCATAGTGCCAACACTGGGTGAGGAGGGGGAAGGAAAAGATCTTTTATCAGTGTCTGTTGCTATGTTGCTGTTGATAAATGCCTTCGAGTCAGTTCTGACTCATAGGGACTTTATTATATTGGGTTTCTGACTCTGTAAAATCTCAGTGGAAGCAGAAAATCTCATCTTTCTCCCGTGGAGCAACTGGTGGGTTGGAACTGCTGAGCCTATGGTTAGCAGTCTAGTGCTTATTCTAGCATCCCCAATGCTTCCTCAGTATTAATAGTAAATTAATATTTAATATTAATTGGACAGTACGGTACGGCAGTATGCACTTAATCTGTGACAGTAACAAGCAAGTTCCACGATAACAATAAAATGCTCTACCAACTCAACTTTGCCTTTCTTGAACCATCTCAAGTTGGGGGTAGGGGACAGATAAACATATAGGTATCTGGTGTCATAAGTGTGCTCCTAAGGAGGAAAATATCCTGCATGACAATGAGTTGACTGGTTAAACCTGGTCATAATCTGAAATGAAATTCTGGGCACAATCCAGAAATACAATTTGCTGTAGAAACATACTCAGAGGAATCATTGGTGATTTCCCAGAAGAGTAAGAAACATGTGCTGTTTGTAATACAAAGGGATTCTGGACTCTCCAGGCATTACATTGTTGTTTAAAAGTGTCTTCTCAAATAAGTCTAAGAGAAATAGAATTGCTAAAGCTAGTCTGAATGGGAAAAAGAGAAAAACACCAGTTGCTTTATTGAGGGAACTGGGATTTCATCTGATCACAGTCTGGGTGGCTGGCAGTTCTCCTTCATCTTCCAGGGCAAGTGGAATGTTCCACTTAGATTGGGGCAGGAGCCTCAATCAGCAAGATGCCATTTAGCCAGACAGCTTGGTTAAGCCAACATCCCCTTAAGAAAGAACTCTTATGGCTTTTGAACAAACATAAGCTATAGGAAGCACAATGATAAGGTCCTTTAATATCTCCCCATAAACTTTAATACTGTCACAAAATTCAAACACAATTGTGATATTCTGACCACCGGCAAACACAGAAGGGATGCTGGGAAGCATGGTAAACACTACCAAACCTGCACCCTCAGAGACTGCCTGCCATCCAGCTCTGATTTGCCTTTTTGCTCTATTTTTTCATACACTTAATCCTGCCGAAGGAAATAAAGGCATGTTGGAATAGCAATTTTCAATATCCAGAATCCAGACACATCAGCCCGACAACAGATGGAACTCAAATCCAAGGCATTCCTGGAATCTCCATGTTAATTACCACATTATCAAATCCTGGAAGGACTATGAGCTATTGTATAAGGATTCTGAGTAACTCAATTCTCCAAATGAACCCGAGCCACCCAGACAATGGAATGAACAGTCTGTGGCCAGTCTGGGCTGTTGCCTTTCACCCCCGCAGTCTCAGAGCCATGGCCTCCCCTGGGCTTGGCACCTGGCCTGTCCTTTCCCACTGTCAGCCTCTTGCTTGTATACTTGGCAGTCTTCCTTTTCATCACCAACTGCCCAACCTCTTGCCCACCCGTTTCCTTGACCCAGCCGCTTACGGTGCAATATCTACTCACCATTTGGTCTTGTTGTTAGCTGTTGTTGAGTCAGCCCTCAATTCATGAGAACCACGTTCGCAATGGGATCAAACTGCTGTGATCCATAGGGTTTTCAGTGGCTGATTTTTCATATTACCAAACCTTTCTTCCTAGTCTGATTTAGTCTGAAAGTACCATGGAAACCTGTTCAGCATCAAAGCAATATTCAAGGTCCCACTAACAGATGGGTGGTGACGGCCCATAAGGAGCACTAGCTGGGAACTGAACCTGGGTTTCCTGCATGCTGTTATTGCTAAGTGCCAGAGAGTTGGTTCTGACTCACAGTGAACCTGTATATCAGGCGTGGGGAACAGCTGCCCCACAGGTTGTATTAAGTCCAGTGAAATCATTTTATCTGGCCCTGCCAAGACAACGCAGTCCCAGCCATCACATTGCTGTTGTTGTTAAGTGCCGTCAAGTCAGTTTCGACTCACAGCAACACTATACAGGGTTTCCAAGGAGCAGCTGGTGGGTTTGAACTATTGACCTGCAGTTTGTAGTCCAGAGCCATCACATTTGTTGTTGTTTTTGTTAAGTGCCGTTGAGTTGGTTCCGACCCACGGAGACCCTATGTAGGGTTTCCAAGGAGTGACCTGTGAGCTTGAACCACTGACCTTGTGGTTCAAACCAACTTTTCAGTCCAGCACATTAACCCACAGCACCATACCAGGACTTCCAGCCATCACATTTGACCAAATATGTTGTTGTTAAGTGCCATCAAGTCAGTTCCAACTCATAGCAACTTTGTATAGGGTTTCCAAGGAACATTTTGTGGGTTTGAACTGCCAATCTTGTGTTTCGCAGTCCAATGCTGTTCAGCACTACATCAGGAGTCAAAATACAGCACGCAAATTTTAAGTTGACAATTTTTGTATGGCTCGCGAATTACATTATAAATGTTGGCAGAAAAAGTTTCCCATCTTTGCAATATAGGGTTTCCAAGGCTTCAAATTTTTGTGGCAGCAAAAAGCCTCATCTTTCTCAGAGAGGCTGGTGGGCTCAAACCATGGACCTTGTGGTTCATAGGCCAGTGTTAATCATATGGATCCACCTTGCTCGCAGAATAGAAGGCAAGAATTCTATCACGGATGCACCATCACTGTTCCCCACCTTCAGTATCACTACCACCTTTCAATCTATCCATGGGGCATTGTTTTACCTGGTTTACCCATTAGGGTTCTGAAGTCCCATTTTCCTGGGCTCCAGTTATGCTCACTTAGACCTTGTACTCTGGGGATGAATCCAGGTGTAACACCTTAGCTCACTGTTGCCAGGTGAACCTTGATTGCTCTGATTTAAGCATCTTAAGCCTATTGACTTAGGCCTTTAAACCTAAAAGCTTTTTGGTTAGTGCTTCTCAGTTTTAATGTACATATGATTCTTTTGAGGATTTGGTTAAAATCAGATTCTGATTCACTAGGTCTGGGATGGGGCTTGTGAGTGCATTGTTAAAAACTCTGAGGTGATACCGTTGCTACTGGTTCAAAGGTTAGACTTTGAATAACAAAGCTTTAGGTAAAGGGCTATGTCCCATTCATCTTTGTACTCCTTGAATTTCAACCACATTATCACTGCCACCTCTTGGGGAGGCACTTCTGTATAAGGTATTGGGGATACAAAGATGACTATAACAGTCCCGGCCTTTAAACTAGGACAAATTTTCTCAGTTTCAGCACTATTGTTGATTTGGGGCTGGACAATATTTTGCTCTAGGGGTCTGTCTTGGGCTCTGTAAGATGTTTAGCAGAATACTTGTGTCTGTCTTTACATACCAGTACCATCTAAAGTAGTCACAGCAATCAAAAATATCTCCAAACATTGGCAAGTGCCCCTTGGGTGAAAAATCACCCTAATGGAGAACCATTGGCCTAGGAGAAAAGACAGATATGTGAATAATTAGAATGATGGATGGACCAAGTTGTAGAAGCTGTGAACACACTATTCAGAAAAAGGGACTTTTAACATTTTCAGAGCATGTGTAATGAGCACACAATAAGTACTCAAGAAAAGTTTGCTATATGAATGGACTAACTGATGATCCCTCACCTTCCCAAGTAACTGTAACAATTTATCTTTTTGGCCTCCTCTAAAGGAAAAAAATGCTGGTACATTCCAAAGATTAAGATCTAAGTACTTCACTGATACAATAAATTTCCATAGACCTATTTAGACCTATTTACCACATGTATTACAAAGGCAGGAAGGAAACTTAGTTTTCAGAATAATTCAGATGGAGTATGGATATTTGTAAGAAAATGAGGCTCTTAACAACAGTTTTTTTTTTTTTTTTTTAAATGGCAGTCTGTGCTGCCTTTTTGGCATTAGGTACAGTGACAAAATGCAATGTGTGTGCATAGTGCCCTGTAAATTAATTCAAGGTGCATAGTGCCCTGTAAATTAATTCAAGCAGAATGGTGCATTTTGTTGCTTGGCATGCCTTAATGCATGCTCCTAAGCAGCTGTTTCTTCTCCACTCTGGGTTTTGTGAAGGCAATTCCAAGGTACCCTCTATTCTGGAATGCTCAGATGTCTACACAGATGCATCTGACATCTGACCATGCATAAATAAGATGGAAAACTAGTGAACAGATAAGCTTATAAAACACAAGAGGAAAGCCAGTGAGTCCGAACTCACATTTATGTGATAGAAGTGAGGACTGTTGCTGCAGGCTTGTAGTTTTCATGTAAGATTGTAGAGCAAAGAAAAGAAATCACGTTAGCGTTTGAGTTTTGTTATGGATCGGATGTTGTTGTTGTTAAGTGCCGTCGAGTTGGTTCCAACTCATAGCGGATAGGATAGTATCCCCCAAAAAAACTATGTTTTGGAGTTCTGATTCCTTCAGCTGTTGATGTGACACTATTTAGAATTACTCGATATGTTAATGAGACTAAATCTGTGTAGAGTGTGTCCTACACTCAGTCACTTCTGAGATACAAAAATAGATCATTCACAGGCACAGGGAAAGACAGATATGGGCTGATGACCTTGGGAGCATAAGAATCTAAAAGTACAAGGAACTCTAAGAATTACTGGGTTTTAGAAGCTGAAATAGACAAAGCTCCTCCTAGAAGCACACTTGAAATTTAGTTCTACCCTGCTAAACTAGGAGAAAATAAATTTCTGTTTTTAAAATTTGCTTGTGGTATCTCTGTTATAATAGCACAAACTAACTGAGACAAACTCTCAAGTTGAAGATTTTGTTTATTCATTTTAATTTGGGGAATCCCTGTGTGGCACTGTGGGTTAATGCGCTGGACTACAAAGTCATGTTGAACCATAAGGTTGGCATTTCAAGCTCACCAGTCACTCCTTGGGAACCCTACACAGGGTCGCTATGGGTCAGAACCCACTCAACAGCACATCAAAACAACAACAACAACAACAACATTTTAATTTATAGGTAAGAGTACAGACGGGCATGAGTTTGAGGTAGAACCAAAGGTGCATGACTGGAGAATACAGAAGGCACAAAGTCATTTGAGGACAAATAAAGAAGAAGAATGGTGAAGGGGGTGCATAGCATGGAACATTTCACTGCAAACTTTTAGACATGTACTTGGTAAATGGTATTATCCCTTAACATTTTGTAAATAGAAACCAAAAATAGGCTCACGGGAAAAGTTCTTGGAAATATACACCATTAGGACAGGGATAACCACACTGCCAAAGGAATGTGTGACACTTAGTCCTCTTGCCAAAGCCAGTAAGCCTTTGCCCAAGTAATGGAAAACCTTTACTTCCAGAATACAGTTTCTTAATTAAACCCCAATGTCAACTCCTGTATATAAGGGGAAATCAGCAAAACGGAAGTCAAGGCCAAGTTCCATGGCTGGCCAGCTATGTGAGGCAACATTTTTGCTCCAATTTTCCTATCTAGAGAATGGGGAAGTTAGTATTTTCCACCACTTCAGCATTAAAAAAAAAAAAAAAAAAAAAGCCAGACCCATTGCTGTCAAATAATAGACTAAAGGAACATTATAATGAGTCAGAGGAGAAAGCTCTGATTTTAAAATGAAAAGAATTTCTATTTTTACTGTGGTAAGGACCTGCTCGATTTTTGTCTATAAATTGAAAAAGAAATCAATATATCAAGTATTAACCAAAGTAAACAAGTACCACACACACACAAAGCTCATGAATAGCGCCCTCATTTGTTTTTAGTATTAGACACTGGAAGAGGGGTATAGCATCTGGTTAGATTTCCTACTACAGCTAGCCAAGGCTCCTGATTTCCAGATGACCTTGGTCAATAACACCTTTTGTTCACAGAAGACTGATATATTTACAAAGATCAACTAGGGCTATTGTTCTATATTCTTATTGTTTGCATCTTTCAGTGAGTGGCATGTAATCGCAGGAAAGGCTCTGGAATTTTCCAGAAGGGAAAATGGATAGTTAATGGAGTCTGTGTTACCTGCCATTGAGGGAAATCAGCTTCAACTTTAAGAAATGGCAACAGTAACTTATAATAATATAGCATCTTGAATAGCCATCTCTGAAAATAATGATCAGTTCTAGACCATTAAGAGCCAAGAAACGCAGAAAAAATAGTGATAATAAAGTGAAATAAAAATAGAAAATAATTTAGGCAAAAACTATTCAAGAGAATTTTTTTCTTTCAAGTCTAAGGAACACACATTAGTCATAAATACAAAAGATGGGAACATTTTCTAAGGAGTCCTCGTAATACGAGGGCTGAGCTCTCTGTTGCTAACCAAAAAATGGGTAATTTGAACCTACTCAGCTGCTCTGAGGGAGAAATACCTAACAATCTGTTCCCATAAAGGTAACAGCCAAGAAAATTCAAAGGGATCACTGGTGGTAATGTTGGTGGTTATGTGCCGTGGAGTAGGTTCCTACTCATAGCAACCCTATATTGGATTCCAATGCTGTAAATCTTTGTGGGAGCAGAAAGCCTCATCTTTCTCCCTCTGAGAAGCTGGTGGATTCAAACTGCTGACCTAGCGATTAGCAGCCCAACTTATAACCCATTACATTACAAGAGTTCCCTAAAAGGGTTATTATAAATTGGAACTGGCTCAAAGGCACGCAACAACAACAATGCGATAGTGTAGTGGTTACGACTCAGATTGCTAACCTCAAGATCAGCAGTTCAAAATTACCAGGCATTCTGCAGGAGAAAGATGAGGCTTTCTGCTCCCAGATTTACAGCCTCAAAAACCCTGTACACAGTCATTGTGAGTTGGAACCGATTCCACGGCACACTATCACCACCAGTGAAGCATTGAATTGTGTGGCATCTGCAACATCGGGATGCAGTTTGCAAATATTTGCTGCAGTTTCCTCATCTAAGTAGAAAATGCCTCACAAATCGTTGCAGTATCCTTGTCTTCATAATTTTTCCTGTTGTAAAAGGAGTATGGCTGTATGTATTGGTAGGACCACACAGAATGGCAGTATGCAGTCAGAGTGTGGCAACTACTGAGGTAGAAGCATCCAGATCTTCATTCACACTCAGTCACTACTTTACTGAGTCATCCTGGGCAAGTTTCTTGTTCTACAAAGTGATAAGACTGAGCTAGACACTTGTGGAGTCTATGTTGGATTGACAGAGTGGAGTGGCAAAGTCACAGGATATGCTGAGGCAACATGTGATGGAAAGTAACCAGACACTCTGGTTTGAGTGAATGTGGGCACTATGTATGGCAGCGAATTAAGAGCAAGAAACCTGGCCACAGGAGGTACACTCCTAAGTAATGCTCTAAAGTACCAAGGCACCAAGACTTCTGGGAATTGCCATCAACATGCTAGTCCTGCACTTTACTCAGTGAGCAATAGGAATTTCTATGTTGTAAAAAGTAAAAACAAAACAAAAGCAAACCTCTAAAGATGTGCTAGGCTCACAATTATTTCCGATACCAGTTCAGTCCTGTGGGGAGAAGGGAGTCAGGTAGACGCCTAGGAGATCAGACACCTGGCTGATTAGCCCCACTGGGAATAGTGTATAGGACAAAGTTTTGTCATTCTGTCTCTTTGAAGAAGCATCTCTCTGGAGGCCTTTAAAAATAGGACATGCTAGCAGCAGTTGGAATCCTGGTATGGCACTGTTGGATAAGCACTCGACTGTAATGTCGGTTATGACTGCAAGGTCGGCAGTTCAAATCCACCAGCTGCTCCTTGGAAGCCCTACACAGGGTCACTGTAAGTTGGAGCCAACTTGACAACACTTAACAATAAAAACAACAGCAGCAGTTACGAATGACTGAATATAAACCTGCCTTGGGGAATGGATAGGAAAGATTACTTTCCAAAACATTTAGGTCACTGGATTCTATTGAGTGTTGGATTCCAAAACTAACTAAAGATATTGAAATTATGTTTATTCAACCTAAAACTCCCAGATTTGGGTGAAATAGCCAGTTGAATAAATTATTTTGTAGAAAAAAACTCCACAAGTAAAATCCAGCCTGTTTTGTTATAGTTGAGGTTGAAATATTTTTATAGAATTTGACTTGATGAAAGCGAAGGGAACTTGAAATACTTACAGATGGACATCAAAGATTACACCTCAACATAAAGAAAACAAAAATCCCCCCAGTCAGACAAACAAGCAACATCATGATTAACAGAGAAAAGACTGAAAGTGTCAAGGAATTCATTTACTTGGATCCACAATCAGTAATCATGGAAGCAGCAGTCAAGAAACCAAATGACATATTGCATTGTGTAAATCTCCTATAAAATACCTCTTTAAAGTCTCAGAAGCAATGTTGTCACTTTGAAAACTAACATGACACCTGAATCAAGCCAAGGTACTTTCAATCACTTCATATGCATGCCAAAAATTGGGCAATGAATAAGGAAGACCAAAGAAAAATGGACACATTTGAAAAACTGTGTTGGAGAAGAATATTGAATATACCATGGACTGCCAGAAGAATGAACAAATCAGGCTTGGAAGTGGTACAGCCAGAATACTTCTTAGAATGGGGAATGACAAGACTTCACCTCTGGAGAAGGGCATCATGCCAGATAAAGGAGGGACTCACACAGTGGCTGCTAGAATGTGTTCAAACACAGGAATGAGTGTGAGGATGGCTCAGGACTAGGTAGTGTTCCATTCTGTTATATATAGTGTCTCTGTGTATGAGTTAGAACTAATTCAACGGCTCTTAACACAACACATCAAGATGACAGAGCTTCAGGCAAAATTGCATTTCTTCCTGACTTACCTTCTCAGTCAAGATGCATTTTAATGTTTTAGACGAGAACTACCTTTTCAACATAGGAATGCAGTTTGCAAATATTTGCTGCAGTTTCCTGATGATGCTCTCTCTACCATGCCCAGGAAAAAATTCTCCCTAGAGTAATGGAACTATTGGCTTTGGCAGGCACACAGGTGAAAAGGCTATATTTTTTAGCGTAGTGATTATGAATCGGGCTGCGAACCACAAGGTCAGCAGTTCGAAACTACCAGCTGCTCTGCGGGAAAAAGATGAGGCTTTCTGCTCCTGTAAAGACTTACAGCCTTGGAAACCCTGTTCAGGGTGGCTATGGGTCAGAACCGACTCCGCGGCACTTAACAACAACAACAATAACATCATGTATCTCACTAAAAACAGTTATTAAAATAATTCCAAGTGTGTAAGCATTCCATAGTGTGTAAATAAATGATCACCTACATATTCTACTTGTTTAAGAAATATCTTTGCTCTTAAAATATACCCACATACTATAAAATTCATACTTTTAAAGTATACAATACAGTAGTTTTTAGTGTATTAACAAGGTTATACAACCACTGACATTGTTGTAAGGTTCTGTCAGGTTGATTCTGACTCATAGCGACACTGTGTAGGGTTCCCAAGGAGCAGCTGGTTGGTTTGAACTGCCAACCTTGTGGTACAAACAGACCTTGTGGTACACACCAAGACCATACCATTATCTAATTTTAGAATATTCCCATCACCCCAAAAGAAACCCCATGCCCATGAACACTCTATTACTCTCTCTCCCTAACCACTTGGTAAGCACTAACCTTCCTTCTGTTTCTATGGATTTAAGTGTTCTATACATTTCATATACATGGAATCATAAGGTATTTGGCCTTTTATGTCTGGCTTCTTTCACTTAGTGAATGTTTTCAAGTTCACCCATGTTGTAGCATGTATTGGAACTAACTTTTTTGTTTGTTTGTTTATTTTACATATGCACACATTTATTCTAGTTAAATATAATCCATTATTAAATTATTAAAATAACCTCATAGATATTGGTTGAATACATATGGGGGCTGTTTAAAGCCCCTCCCCCCTTGTTTGTCATTTCCATTTTAATTTTTAGAGAAATAACTACTTAGAATAAAAGTAAAAGAAATTTTAAAACCTCATGAATAACCTATGAAATATCTTGGCTGGAGACTCCAAATGCTATGAATCTTTATTTATCTCTGAGCTCTTATGCTTGGGAAAGATTTTAAGGCCTGCTCTAGGTATTGCTTCTACCTGCTTTAGCCATTCAGAGTCCAAAGAGTTAACCATTGCCGTCATAACCCCCCATCTTTTTTTTTTTTTTTAAATAGTCCCAAACTTCTGCTTCAGTTATTTATCTTTGAAAACAAGGCAATTCTCCACATAAGGGTGACCGTCTTAGATACCTTAGCTGTTGTTTTTCTCCTCGCTGGAACCAAAATCATAAAATTATTTTCCATTTTCCTCATGGTTGTCCTGTTCCCCCATTCAGGAAAAAGATTATTGGTTACCAAGATAATCGACTTCCACCGCATCATTCTAAGTAACTGTACCGGTATAGCACAAGCTTTACTCCAGAATGTTTACTGTTGCTCTCGGCAGATATGCATCTTCTTCCACTCTGTTCTCTGTAACTGCTGCTTGAAACAACCAACCAAACAATTTTACAAACACACAAAAAACCTGAAGTTAAACCTGATCATTTTTTTCAAAGACACTCTTCTGAATGTCTTAAATATATGCATATATTTGTACAATGCTGTGCTCCTCACAGCACCTAACTAAAAACTTTCAGGTATGTTCTTTCAGTGACCTGCATTAGATATATATATTTTTAAAGTTTTTATTATGAGGTTTACATGGGAGAACATCAGCTTTACACTCATCCTATCATATTTTGTTTCATTGCAATGTTTACAGACCCCTCCATGAATTATCAAATAACCAGAGTACACCACAAAGACCCACCCCCTAGCCCCCAGCACACAGCCCTTCTCCTTCCCTCAGTCCAGTGTCCCCAGCTGCTTTATCTGTCCATGTCATCATTTCTGTCTCCATCCCTGGCATCACTGCCTTTCTGGGTAGGAGCCCGCTCTCCGTTTTTCTCACTTGTTGGTTCCAGGGACCTCCGCTCCTGGTCTGCAAAATCAATCACTCTCCTCCTTTTGTTAAAAAACATCTACCTCTATATTTCCTACCCTCACAGTCAGTCCTGATGGCAATTATTCCCCTCTTCTTTCTTCTTCAAGTTGAGTTCTGATCATCCATCCATTGAAGCCAGGTCAAGTGGGTACTATCTGCGAGTATGGGTATTCTTGTGCATCTCCCCTCACTTCATATCAGCTGGACACTCTACCCTCCGCTCTAGTCCTCTGTGGCCATGTCACTGCCTCTCGGCTCAGGAGTCCATGGGTCTTGCCATACTGCTGGCCATCCAGGTCTCCACCCGGGTTCACAGGGGTCTATTGAATGCAGTCGGGCTTAGCTCACAACTTCATTGCTGGTTTTTCCCCCTCTTCCCTTATCGGTGATCATCATGATCACCAGCCAGACCACATCCCTGTTCACGTATTCCCCTTGAGTCTTAGTCTTGGAAGTGGTGGAAACTAACATATCTTTTTTAAGCAGTTACCATGCACTCTTAGTGTGGCACTGTAGGATAAGCACTGGCCTGGGACTCACAAGGTTGGCAGCTCAAACCCACCAGTTACTCCTAGGAAACCCTACACAGGATGATTATGAGTTGGAACCAACTCGATGGCACTTAACAACAAAAACAATTTGTGCAAGACAAAGAGTCCTGGGGGTGCAAAGGTTCAGTGTTTGGCTGCTTGCTGAAAGGCTGATAGTTCAAATCCACTAGCAGCTCCAATGAAGACAAGACCTGGTAATCTGTCCCCATAAACCCTTAAATCTAGAAAACCCTAGGGAGCAGCTCTGCCCCATGATTTAGGATTATTATAAGTCAGAATTGACTTGACAGAACACAATAACAACATGTGCAAGGCAGCTAGGTAGGTAGCTTTGCTTTTCTTTCAGCTGTAAAGAACTGACGCAGACTCAAGACACTGTCAAGATGAGTGTCAGAGGCTGTGATCACAGGCACATCATTATAGTTCAGATTAAGGATTACCAAAACCACAATAGTACGGAAAGAAGGTATAAGATATAAAGGAGGTGTCAGAGGGCACAGTGAAGATGGGTACCGGATAGCAGGCCCAATTCAAGAGCAGTGGCTCAGACAAAGTCAATGACCAGTGATGTAAACCAAGAAAGAAGGATCTGAAGGATCTAAGTTTACAATAGCAGCCCTAACTGAGGGCAGGCAGGGATGTCTCAGAGAGACAGTTTGTCCAAGAGGAAATCTTAGAACTGTCTTCTCTAACTTCATCATGTTCAAGATGAACAATCTGAGTCTCAGAGGTACTTCCAAACAAACAAGCCTCAGAGATTATTCACTAGTAATGCTTCTCAGAAAGAAGCATTTTCTATAATTCATCACTGACAAATCCCCAAGAGATGGATATGGTCATATTTTATTGCTAAGAAGCAGTTAATAGTCATTTACCCACATACCCTTTTACTCACAGCTATGCAAGGAGCTCTGATAACATAGTGGTTACAAATTGGGCTGCTAATCTCACGGTCAGTAGTTCGAAACTACCAGTTGTTCTGTGGGAGAAAGATGCAGCTTTCTGCTCCCATAAAGATTTACAGGCTTGGAAATGCTATGCAGGGTCTGTGTGACTCAGAACTGACTCTATAATACATGACAACAACAATGCATGAGACAGCTCAATTTCTTAGATATTTTTTATATTAGTTTTTTTTAAAAAAGTTTAATGTGCTGTAACTTAATCTTCTTTGGTTAATTGTCTAAATAACCAGGGTTCTTTTATATTTCAAGTGAATTTCATAAATTAGTTGCAATATATAGATTTAGAAATTAAAAGATATGAATGTGGTCCCCAAAAGTTCAGCTAATAGGAAAGACCAAATTCTGATTAGCATAGAGATGCCCCAAATATGCACATAAATACTACACAATGACCACGAAAGTTTAGTGTTGAATAGCACTGTGAAGTTAATAGTTCAAAGGGCACTTTTGTAAATAGTAAAGTACTCCAAAAGCACTTTACTATTTAAAACTCAGAACTATTGCTTCTTAATTAATTTCTTCAAGAATCATGCCGTTCAAGAAATCCTTGCCTCTTCAGGAAAATAAAAAGGAAATTACAGATAAACAAACCTTAATAGTCTTGAGATAGTTTAAAAATTATTGGTGCTGCTGGTGGGTTTGAACTGTCAACCTGTGATGAGCAGTCCAGTGCTTAATCTACAGTGCTTTTATTTATCTTTATGTTATTGTTGTTATTGTTAGGTGCCATTGAGTTGGTACCGACTCATAGCGATCTTATGTACAACAGAATGAAACACTGCCTGATCCTGGGCCAACCTCACAATTGTTGCCACGCTTGAGCCTATTGATGCTGCCACCCTACCAATCCATCTCGCTGGGGGTCTTCCTCTTTTTCTCTGACGTTTCACCAGTGACTAGTCAGTCCCTCCTGACAATATATCCAAAGTATGAGAGATGAAATCTTGGCCTCCAAGGAGCACTCTGGCTGCACTTCTTCCAACACAGATCTGTTGGTTCTTTTGGCAGCCCATGGCACTTTCAATATTCTCCTCCAACACCATCAACTCAAAAGCATCAATTCTTCTCTGGTCTTCCTTATTCAACTGTCCAGCTTTCACATGCACATGAGGTTACTGAAAATACCATGGCTTGGGTCAGGGGCACCTTAGTCCTCAAGCTGGGGGCTCTGTACAGTTTCTAAATGGTCACAGCTTTTAATGTACCACAGAGCACACACACACATGTGGGGTTGCCATGATTTGAAATGGACTAATAATAACAGTATCTCACAGGAAAATCATTTTAAATAGTGGACTTTGAACCACCCCATTTACTTTTTCATAAATTGACACAAACCAATCACATTTATCTTCCAAGACACCAAATTACTAGTTTACCATAATGTACAACTCTTGAGAGGCACCTTTCTCTTCACAGGTTATATTAGTGATGACCCCTGGACTTGTGAAGTAGATAAATACATAGGTAGTTTGAGAAATCATTGCCACAAGATAATAACACACCCATCAATTTCAAAAGCTTAGTTTTACATCTACCTGCCCTCTCTCCAAGCAACCACTAATATTTCAGTCACTTAAGATTTGTTTACATTTTCTATAATTGTTTCATTTATGCAATAATCTATTAAGTAATCTTTTTTAGAGGTAGGGTGACTTCTTTTACTTGGAAGAATTATTTTAAGAGTTATCCATGCTGTTGAATATATAGTTTATTCCTTTTGCTTCTTTTTTATTGTTGAATAGTATTCCAGTGTATGTATGTAAGTATGTGCCATTGAGTGGGTTCCGACTCACAGACACCCTGTATAGAGTGTCTGAGGAGCAGATGGTGGGTTTCAACTGCCAACCTTGTGATTCGTAGTCTAGTGCTGATGGTGCAGCGCCACACCATATATGTATGTATGTAGTCCTGGTGAGGCACTGTAGGCTAATGCACTGGACTGCAAGGTATGTTTGAACCACAAGGTCAGTGGTTCAAATTCACTAACTGCTCCTCAGAAACCCTATACAGGGTCACTATGAGTCGGAAATGACTCGATGGGACTTAACAACAACAATAAAATGTATGTATGTATATATATGTTGTTGTTAAGTGCTGTCGAGTCGGTTCCGACCCATAGCAACCCTGTATAGGGCTTCCAAGGAGCAGCTGGAGAGCTTGAACTACCAACCTTGCAGTTCAAACAGCTTTACAGTCTGGCACATTAACCCATAGCACCATACCAGGACTACATACATACATATATGGCGTGGTGCTGCAGCATCAGTACGAGACTACGAATGTATGTATATGTATACTAGTTTTTCTTTTCCTTCCTGGGTAAACACCAAGTGGTAGAACAACTTGACTATATGGTAGGTATATGTTGTTGTTGTTGTGAAATGCTGTGGATCCTGTATAGGGATCCTGTATAGGACCACTGACCTTGTGGTTCAAACCGACATATAGTAGGTATATAAGTAGGTTTAATTTGAAAAGAAAATGCCTTCCAAGGTGACGGGTGGTGGTGTCATGTCATCAAGTTGGTTCTGATTCATAGAGGTACTGTGTAGGGTTTCTGAGGCTGTACATTTTTATTGGAGCAGAAAGTCTCGTCTTTCTTTGTAGAATGGCTGGTGGGTTCAAACTGTGACCTTGTGGTCTGAAACCCAACACCTGTCCCATTACACTACCAGGGTTCCTTTCCAAGATGATTATTCCATTTAAAATTCCAATATGCAGTGTGGAAGAGTTCCAATGTACCCGCATAAATTTGGTATGATCTTTTTTAAAATGTATCTATTGTATTTGACTTGAGAGATATCATAGTGGAGGTTTAATTGGCATTTTCCTAGTGACTACAGATTTTAAGAATCTTTTCATGTGCTTATTTGATAAATGGTGCATTGTCTTTGCTCAGATATTTTGCCATTTTAATGGTTTGTTTGCTTTCTTGATTGTGAATTTTTAGCATTCTTCATATATACTAGATTTATCTTTTGCCAGATAAACTATTTGCCAGTATTTTCTTCTAGTCTGATTTGATTTTTCATTCATTGAAAAATCTTTTGAAAATCAGAGGCCAAAATTTGTTTTTCTCTTTTATGGATCAGCAAAGAAATCTTTGCTGCTGTTGTTGTTGTGAAGAGCCGTTCAGTTGGTTCCGACACATAGCTACTCTGTTTTGGGTTTCTGAGGAACAGCTGATGATCTTGAACTGCCGACCTTGCAGTTCAAATGGGTTTATAGTCTGGTGCATTAATCCACAGCACCACATCAGGACTCCAAGAAAGCCTGACCTAAAATCACAAAGATGTTCATTCAAATAATTTTACAGTTTAGGTCCTATATTAAAATTTATAATAAAAGTATCTTTGCTCTGTTGGCCAGAATCTATTCAGACAGCCAAGTTTCTAAAACAAACAAGTTACTTTTGCAGCTCAAGGCTATAAAAAGACTGAAAATTAGATTTGTCATTTGGTATTGGACAAAATAATTTAGTAAGGGGAACACCAATAGTTTCATAACTTCATAAAACAAAGCATTCCCTGTGCTGAAAATATCTACAGATATACAAAGAATTTAAGACTAAGCAGCTATTTTTCCATACTTTCATTATTGTATGCGATCAGAGAAGTTAGTTATATAGTGATAAGTAAGTTTTGTATAAAACATCTTAATTCACTATAAATATCAAACTTAGAAACATATTTCCTTTGTTTGTTGTTGTTGTTAATTGCTATTGAGTTGGTTCTGATAATAGTGATCCTGTATAGGATTTCCAAGGAGCAGGTGGTGAGTTTGAACTGCCAATTTTGTGGTTCAAACCAACTATGTGGTCCAGTGCTTAGGCATGATTAAATTTAGCTGAGATCATGAATTTTCACAGAAAAATTGTTTTCCATTCTCAAATTTTGTTTGTGTCTCTTCAAAATATCTATAAGCATGAGTTTAAAATCATCCGCTTTTGAAAAATACACATTACAAACTTCAGTTTTAATGATTAAACCATATTTCTAAAATAATTTATGATAAGTCCAATCATTACATAGGTCATAGTGGAGTCAGAATTAATATTAATACTAATATTAATGCCTGTAATAATCAGTATAAATTAAAAGGTCCAGGACTATATATATTTACTTAAATATTTACTGTTATTTGACTGATCAACAAAAGTTGAACATTGATTAATCTCTAGAATGTGCTTTTCAGAATAATAGAAGCCAATGTTTTTACTGAAGTGACTATTAAACCAAAACCAAACCAAACCTAATGTTGTTAAGACTACTCCAACTCATAGCAGGCCTATTATAGAGTAGAACTGCTTCATAGGGTTTTCTTGGCTGTCATTTTTACATAAGATTTCTAGACCTTTCTTCCATGACCCTAGTGGGTGAGTAAGAACTACCAAGCTTTAGACATAAAGTAGTAGTTGAATAGTAATGGCAGAAAGATAAGGGTTTCTACTCCCATAACTATGTATAGGCTCATAAAACCTACACAGGGTCACTATGAGTTGGATCTGACTCAACATTATACTACCACCAGAAGTCAAGTGTAACCTCTTTGCATTACCCATGGACAAGTGATATTTAATAAATAATTGTTGTTGTTGTTAAGTGCTGTCGAGTCAGTTCCAACCCATAGCGACCCTGTATAGGGTTTCCAAGAAGTGGCTGGTGAACTTGAACTGCCGACCTTGCAGTTCAAACTGACTTTGCAATACAACACAGTGCCACACCAGGACTCCAATTGGACGACAGTCTCATGAATTGAATGCTTATTGATGATTTATATTCCAAGACCACCTGAAAGATTATGTAGAAGTCAGGGAAATGTACTGAAACCAAGTTTATAATATAGGAATCATCACAAGGTTAAAATGATTGTGAAATCAAAATGTAATGACAGATTAGCGTAAAGTGGAGATGTTTTTCATTAAGTCAACACATTTCAGTTTTTAAAAAGGTATGCTTTACTTTTAAATTTGGCAAATTAATCTTTTGAACCTGAATGCTTCTATATAACTAACCTTGAACCACTAACCACTTGTGAACACCAATTGAGTTTAGGGAATTTAAACAAAAGGTAACAGCATAAAGAAAAAATTCTCTGTTCCACAAATACCTTTGCTTAAAGGAAAAATAAACTAAATTTAGTAAACAAAAGACTAGAAGACTTGATCAGGAATATTAATGAGAATAAATCTGGTTTATTTGATCAAGAAAATCACCCAGAGACTGAACTACCTTTTTTTCAGACTCTGCTCCTAACCCTTTCCCAATATGTTTGTAAGTGGAGGTGCACAAGGTTGAGCAGGTAATTTTTCAGGTTGACTTGAAATCCCAAGAGAGCCTTTGAGTAGGGTGGAAAGGAATGTCCCATTTAACAAATAAGATCTTTTTTTAAATGACTAAGTTTGATGCCAATGACTTCTGATCCCACTTCACTCGCACTAGCGATTTTTTGAGTATTTGAATAGTCTTGTGAAACACTAAAATAACATTGGGTCTTATTTTGGGGGATTCCATAAACTAGTTCAATGAAAAACATGGATAACTCTACTTAAAGGTATTTTAGTGAAAATCTAAAGACAAAGATAACCAGGATAAGAAAATTATAGTTAAAATGTAACATAACTGGAGCATGATATAAGCCTAGCCCCTGGAGAAAGACATCATGCTAAGTAGAAGGCCAACGAGAAAGAGAATGACCCTCAATGCAATCGACTGACACAGTGGCTGCATCAATGAGCTCAAAACAGGAAGGGTACTGGACTATGCAGTGTGTCCTTTTGTTGTAGGGTCACTATGAATCAGAGTCAACTCAGTGGCACCTAACAACAACAACAACAAGTTCAATGACAACAGAATCTCAGAATAACATCTGTCAGCATTTAAAATTTTTTTTTGTGTGTGTTGTTTTATTTTACCAAAGTGCTAATGAGATCCTCAATTACATGGTTCCATCTTCTGTACTTACAAGTCTTTTATGTATTCCTGGTACCTTAAAATATATAGCCCTAGGACAATGAAGGTACTTTGTATTATATGGAAATGACAGACACATGACATTACATACTTATCAAAAATACATGTCTAAAAAACAAAAACACAAACCCTAATAAAAACTATGGACTTAAATAAAAAATAAGGCATCGATACTGGTTTATCAAGTATAAGAAATGTAACATAGGGACAAGCAGACCAGCCTGGAGTGGCTAGAAGAACAGAAGATACTTCTGGAAAGAAAGACCAACAGGAAAAATACAAAACAATAAAGGCAGTCTGACTGATTACTACAAGAACAAGCAAGTTGTTCGCCCAGGAGACATCAAGGCAAATGGTCGGGTCCTCTCAGGGCAAACTCCCTTCTAAGACTAAGACTTAATGGGAATATACGCTCTCATTGGTGACCACGTTCGTCACCGATAAGGGGAAGTGAGGGAAAAACAGCAATGAAGCTGCAAGCTAAGCCCTACAACATTCAATAGACTCCTGTGAACCTGGGTGGAGACCTGGTTGACAAGCAATGTGGCAAGACCTGGGGACTCTTGGGCCCAGAGTCAGTGACACAGCCACAGAGGACTAGAATGGAGAGTGAAGCATCCAGCTGATAAGAAGAAAGGGCATATGCATAAGAACACCTGCACAAATATCAACTATTATTGCTGTAGGATAAGCACTGAGCTGCTAACCGCAAAGATGGCTGTTCAAACCCACCAGCGGCTCCCCAGAAACCCTACACAGGGTCACTCTGAGTGGGAGCCTACTTGACATCACACAACAACAGCAACAATCTTATATATGCTAAAAGAGAGTCATAATCCTCTCATTACCCAACATGTAAAATACAGTTGATAAAAGCACTAACATCTGAGAGCTGTTGTGGACTAAGAATTTGAATGGTTCGCTAGGAAGCTGGAGGCCACATTATGTGACTGGAAAGTGACCCTCTAACACCTACGCAACCCACCCACAACTCCAGTATCACGGTCACATCTTCTCAGATGTGATCTGGGTCAAAGCTCACAGTTCTTTCTACCTTTCTTTGGCTCTGTTGTTGTTGTTGTTAGGTGCCATAGAGTTGGTACCAACACACAGTGACCCTATGCACAATAGAATAAAACATTGTCAGGTTCTGAGCCAACCTCACAATTGTTGCTACATTGGAGCCCATTGTTGCTGCCATTGGGGGTCTTCCTCTTTTGCTCCAACCCTTCACTTTACCAAACATGGGACTGGTCTCCAGGGACTGGTCTCTCCTGACAGTATGTCTGAAGTATGAGACATGAAGTCTGGTCATCCTGGCTTCTAAGGAGCATGCTGGCTGTGCTTCTTCCAACACAGATTGGTTTGTTCTTTTGGCAGTCCATGGTACTTTTAATATTCTCCTCTAACACCATAACTCAAATGCATCACTTATTCTAGAGTCTTCCTTATTCATTGTCCAACTTTCATATGCATATGAGGTTATTGAAAATACCATGGCTTGGGTCAGGTGCACCTTAGTCTTCAAACTGACATACTTGCTTTCCAACAGTTTAAAGAGGTCTTGTGCAGCATGTTTTCCTAATGCAATACATCATTTGATTTCTTGACTGTTGCTTCCATGAGTGTTGTGGTTGATGGAGCAAAATGAAGTCTTCAACAACATGATCAATCTTTTCTCAATTTATATGGATATGGCTCTGTAGGTGCTTTCATATTAGGCCATCTGTAGTCTTGTTTTCCAAAACCTAGGCTGCCCTTAATGAAATCATGGCATTTTATTAACATTTGAGTAGAGGTGTTGTTATGGAGAACACTAAATGGTTGTATTGATATGCCATGCAGAAAAGATTTGTCCGGCCCTTCAGATCCTCAGAGACAATAACATAACGTCAAAGAACTACCTTAAGTTATTGGGCTGTGCTTGGGAACTGTTCAACAGCCCTATTTAATGATAATGTTCCTGGAGAAACAGTGGGGAGGCAAAATAAAGCTCCTTCAATCATCAGGAGCCCCTTCAAAAAGCAGACTCTAGAATCTCCTGGGGGTCCTATTAGACAGATTGCACAGTGTCACCTGCAGAGTTACTGATGCAGTGGGTCTCTGATGGGCCTCAGAATTTGCATTTCTAACAAGTTCTCAAGTGATGGTCCCTAAGAAAGAGACAGCTACTATGAAATGGACACAATAACCTACGAGATCAGTGTAAATTCACCTCCTACAGATTTTTTCTGATAGTATTTTCATCCAACTTCCATTATTCCTGCTCCTTCACAGCTCTTCTCTGAGTTTATTTCTGTATGGGAAACTTGTGTTACATGCAACGACCTAACACAGCTGAAGCCTAAAACGCTCTCCTACTCTGTTTTGTGTTCGCCCTTCATAGATGAGGTAGCGAGCTCTGCACCTCAGGGTGGCCAACATCGAATTTCTTTTTCATCAGGAGAATGAAAACTTTCAGGTTTCAAGATTCTGGCTATCTTTGACACTCCCTACATCCTTTTCTCTGCCATATTTACTACTTAGCAATGTATCACCACCTGACTCTTTTCTGGACGTCTCCCTCCGCTTACATGTAAGTCCCAGGAGGGTGAGAAGTATGTCTGTTTTCTTCATTCGTTTTCCTGGCATGCTGCAAGCACTCAGCAAAAAGAAAATCAGTTTTCATTAAGTCATTACCCACTCATGGTGTACAGGATATTAGAGAATACTGTAGGTGTGTAGAATACTAGAGAACACTCGATCTGTGTAACAATACAATTGTGTTCCATAGTGCTTACAATGGCTGATTTTTTGGAAGTAGATCACCAAACGTTTCTCCTGAAGTGTCTCTGGGTAGACCAAAAATTCCAACCTTTCAGATGGCAATTGAGTGCATTAATTGTTTACACTACCTTGGGACGCCAACCAACAATTTTAAGTAATTGTTTATTTGCAGTAACACTGAATTCCTTCAGAATTCATTTGTTTTGTATTTAAAAATTCAGTTTCTCTGAAAGCATCTTTAACAGAGCTAAGTGTAGTTGCTTTGACTCAAGGACCAAAAGAATTTTCTAACTTCTCTTGTTCAACTTTTCTCTGGTATTACTCCAGATTGGAAACAGACAGAATGCATCATTTCTCAGACCAGTGAAAGAATCTAGTATAAGATAAGTTACTACATCATTGAAGTGCTGGTGTGGCTCTGTAGGATCAGCACTGGACTGGTAACCACAATGTTTGTGGTTCAAATCCACCAGCCGCTCCTTAGAAACCCTGTACAGGGTCGCTATGAGTCAGAATGGACTGAAAAGTACTTAATAACAACAGAATCCTGCGTGTGACCTTGTAGGATAAGCATTGGACTGGTAGCCATTCCTCCTTGGAAACCCTGCAAGGGTCGCTATGATTCTGAAATGACTTGACACCCCTTAACAACAACAACACCATATAACTGTATTGGTAGTAGGATTCATATTTTTCTGAGTTAAGGAAAATAGCTGTTTTGGTTTTAGGTTGTAATAGAATCGTGAGTCCCGTCAACAAATCACTGACAATCCAGACACTAGCAAATATGAGATGCTCAAAGCTAATTTTATTAGAGAAAAGCTACAAGACCGCTATACAACCATTGTTTAATTACAAGCTGATTCAATATCCTTCAAAACAAAAAAACACACATGGCATCTGCCAATAATATAAAATGTGAATATGTAATTAGAAAAACAAGAACATTCATATTTATTAAAAATGCTCTTCTGCATTACGGTTGTGTTGTGGTGTTTTTTTAAAGACAGAAGCTACTGAAAAATAACCCTTGTTCAGTATTTAATCTGGGTATCAAATTAATAAAACCCTCTATTACTTTAGGTGACACTGTTTTAAGAGAACTTCTACTTTTGTCTGAAAATTATGGCAGCATGTAAATTAGACAGTGAATTTGTGATAGCTTCCTCCTCAAAGTATTTATTAAATTTGATTTTCATCAATGCTGGCACTAACTTTTGACCTTGTAGGGATATCCAGGGGACTGCAGTGTCACTGTGGTGGGTCTTCAGCATGTGCTGGTAAGGCAGCTTCCCTGGTGGGCTGAGGAAGTCAGGGAGCAACATTATCAGACCATACAAAAGGAGGTTAGCCTACGTTTAGCAGACACTCGCTTTCAGCAAGTTGATTCTGACTCTTAGCAACCTTTTAGGATAGAGGAGAACTATCCCATATGGGTTTCCAAGGATGTAGATTTTCACACAAGCAGAAAGTCCCATACTTCCCCAAGGGGGCAGATGGTTGATTTCAATAGCAGCTAGAAGCTAAACCCTCTGCATCACAATGACTGCTTGCTTGGCTGTGATGAAGGGACTAAATATGGATCCACAGTACCGAGTTTTATAATGTGGTGGTGGTTATGTGCCATGGAGTTGGTTCCAATTCATAGTGACCCTCCTGCAGAACAGCTGGTAGTTTCGAACTCCTGACCTTGAGGCTAGCAGCCTGACTTGTAACCACTAAACTACCAGAACTCCTTGTTATTGTTGTTGTTAGGTGCCATTGAGTAGGTACCAACTCACAGCGACTCTATGCACAAAAGAACGAAACACTGCCCGGTCCTGGACCAGCCTCACCATTACTGCCACACTTGAACCCACTGATGAGGCCACTTTGCCAATCCATCTTTCTGAGGGTCTTCCTCTTTTTCTCTCACCCTCCACCCTACCAAACATGAGATCCTTCTCCAGCAACTGGTCCCTCCTGACAGTATGTCTGAAGTATGAAAGAACAAATAGAACTCCTTAGACAACCTAATTATTTTTCTTTCTCTTAACCTCTTAAGGAGGCCAAGTAAACTTGCCATAAGTGGGCTAAGCTTGGAAGGAAAAAATAATAATAATAAAAATCCTCAATGAGTAATTTTCATACTCTGAGGTGCATTGGAATTTTCTGGAGGAATTATTTGAAATATAATTATTGAATCGCAGTCTCTACTCGGAATGTAAGGACCAAACTGATTTTACCTGATTTAGCCTACCTAGAAACTGCTTGACTAAACTCTAGTCAGGCTCAGGAAAGCATTTTAAATAGACAAGGCCTCAGTTATTAGTTCCCTCCAGAGGCAAGGTCAATCTCCATTCTGTACATTCTCCTGAACACGTACTCTAGCTCCAAGAATATGATATATGTATAAATAGCCAGGCAGCTCAAGGCCAGAGGCCAGATGTTTTCCTTTACCCTAGCCTAAGAACAAAGACCACCAGTCCTGACCAATTAAACTGTAACATCTCATAGTTTGCCAATTGTTAACCAATCCAAAGACTGTAAAGCTGAGAAACCTGAGCTGTTTGAAAATTCTATAAAAACCCTGCAGACAATGAATTCGGGGCTCTTTCCCTATTCCGAAATGTCGGATAAGGTTAGATACCTGGCTCGAGCTTGATTAAACAACCCTTATGTATTTGCATGGGCACACGGCTCCTGGGTGGTCTTTGGGGACCCTGAATTCTGGGCATAACAGGAATTGATGGAGTTTCTGGTAGAGGGGTCTAGACATCTGGATTTTCCAAAACACCCCTTGCTGCTCTGACGTTCAGTACAATTTGAAAACTGCTGCCTTAGACCCACATTTACAATGCCCAAGGAGCACACGAAACCATTTCCATGTACTACATTAGTTAATTGAATCATTTTCACTATAAGAGGCATGTGTTATTACTATTACATCCATTTTACAAAAGAAGATACCAAGACTTGAAACTTACCCAAAGTCACATGACCAATAAGTACTGAAGCCACACCCATCTGACTTCAAGTCTTATGTATTGAACTACTTTATACAACCGCCTCCAACCATGTGGAGTACAAAGTCCCATTTAGCAGGAAGTTATTGTTGTCGTTCTCTTAAGTAAAACCTGGATATATTTATGAGTTGGCAGAAAGGATGCAACTATTTTTATAGTCACTGGAGAGGAAAATAATATATATAGTAATCTAAGCTTCAGGACTCTTCTCAATCCTTTAATTAGAAGATGTTTGAGTGTAAAAAGATGCCAAGGATGAAGAATTGTTCTGGATATTCATCACTAGAATTTGAAAAAGAATCTGTGGATTTGTCACTACTATAAAAATGCTTACTGGAAAGCTTTCAGCTTCTAGGAAACCAGATTTGGAAATTAAGACAAGATGTCCCAGCTGAATAGGAAATGTAAGTAGGTAGAATGAGAAGGCCTTTGATTCCTTGCACTCTCCTATTTATAGGTGGCGTGAGAATGGCTTTATTTCACATTGGAGAAGAATCACAGTGACAAATTGTTTTACAAGATGCATGTGAATACAATGAAAATTTCCAGTTTTTGAAGTGGAACAATTAGCAGGTGCTTACAAAGCCTCCGGCAGGCCAGACCTTTTAGAATATGAAACAAATTGCTCATCACTGACTGTCTTTAATTTTGCTTTCCTACACTTTGCTCAGAGACAGTTGGACTAAGAGAGTCACTGCGTCACATTAAATGTCAATCAGAGTTTTATTCTTTATTTTGCTTCCCTACAGTATGAGTTTTATGATTGGTGCTCACTTGGTTCTGGAGCTCCCTTTGTCACCTGGCTGACCTGGCTTTTAGTAGTATTGATCCCTCTCTAGGCCATATGTTCTTTAGAGAAGAAGTTCAATATACACTTACTGAACAAACGATTGAATGGATGAAAGAATAAAGATCTCAGTTAGCAGCCTATTTCATATCCCAGAGGTGAGCAGTTCTGCATTGCATCAAGTTCCTCCTTATGTTAACCAGAAATTCTCTTCATTTACCCTTCCTCAGTCAGCCATCATTCTGCTTTTCTGGGAACTACAAACAGTTCTTCTCAAAGACAACTCCTTTAATATTTGAAATCAGTTCTCATGAACTGCTAAGTCTTAAACGTTCTTTCACATTCCCGTCAATTCTTCTACAATTAGACTTCCAGTATTCCAAAATTTTGATCATTCTTTAAACAGTTATTTTGTCAATGGCCCTAATAATTAGTCCTTGTATAGTTGCAACTGTATGAATTTTTGAATGGAAAACTGATCTGCTCTGTATACCCACTTCACAATACAAAAGTTAAAAAAAAAAAATTTTTTAAGTAAACATTAAAAACTGAACCTGATGTGGACTAATTATTGATGCTTTCTTTGAATTCTTAGTTTCCTCCTCTTTAATATGGCCACCAGCTCTCAAAATAGCTGATGTATGAGTTTTATCAACATAGATTTCAAGAGTTTATGAGCTTTTTGGTAGACGATAGCTTGCAATTAGCTAAAACATCAAAATGTACTTAACTTACTCTTATTCACCATGGATACATTTATTATTTTAAATTTATGGTACTTAAGCAAATAGGGCTTTTTTATTTAAGTCAGTGTTTCCTGATGATTGATTTCTCTATCCCTTTGTTGTTGTTGTAAAGTCGTTGTGAGAACATTATGATAAACAGCCAAGTACAGAGCCATTTATAGAACTGTTGTTGTCAAGTGGTCTTGAGTCAGTTCTGACACATGCGACCCTATAAAGGGTTTTCAAGGAGTGATGGGTGGATTATAACTTCCAACCTCATGGTTAACTGTCAAGTGTTTTCTACAGCAGCACACCAGGACTCCATTTATACAGTTGGGGCTCAATGAACATTAGTATTTGTAGTCACTGCAATCATCATCATGATCTCTAGTACCATTTTCTTATTATCTAAGTGTCTCAGGTAATAATAGTTACAGGTATTAATTTTGTTTTAAATTTAAGTAGTTTAATATTGCAGTTGTATGTACTTGCTCTATCACACAATAAAGCTTAATAAACAACCAGTGTCTTCACTAAGATACTGATTAAGAAATTGGCCAGGCTGAACAGGGGTAAACCTCATCCTCCAACATTACACTGTTTCCTAAGCTACTATGTCCCACTGGTCTTCTCGACTTACTTGATTGGTCCACTTTACCTGGGACTAGCTGGTAGTTTACTGGATATACATGTAGTCTGTATCCTTGGTAATTCTTATATGTTTCGATCTATGGACAAATCTAAACAAGTCAACATTAGCTGTCATTTGATATTAAAAATGAAAGAAAATTGGATCTAACCAACATCACAGATATTTTTTAAATGGCTTTTAGCTGAACAATTTTTTCTTTTAACTTCTAACATCTCTCCTTTGAATTCACTTTGATGCGTATCTCATTGCAAAAAAGAGTGAGGAATAGCTTGATGTTAAATGGACCGTGTAATATAGGAGATCATACTTAAAAGAGAGATTTTCTTCCATTTTTTAATATTTCCTAAGCTTGATCTTTGAAGAGTCTATTCAAAAGAGCATTTGTTGAACTAACGAAAATTCATTAAAACAAAATGTGGCTCACTCTTCCTCCCTCCCTGCAGGTTCAGAACATTCTTTCACTGCCTGGAACAAAATTAGTCATCTATGCCTTTTATCCCTTATTCTAATATCCTGTATCTCCAGACTTCTCATTCGAATGCCTTGCAGGTGAGGGGACTGTCTGTGATAAAGAGGCACACAAAGCAACAGAAAAAAGCTATAAAGGTTCTGAACTAGAAGTTGGAAACCTTGAGTTTCCCTCTGCATGTATTTGAAGGTCATACACCCTCTCTATATTTTTGAAGGTCACACATCTAACTGGGGCACTGTCACAATTTCTCATCTACAAATTAAAGGGATGAGACTCTATTATCTCAAAGCCCACTGTACACCTTTCTGATCTACGTATCTTATAGCTGGGTTTTTCATTTTCAAGTAATGGGTTTACACATCCTAGAAAGCAACTGTTAAGGAATACAGTTTCTTTGGTTGTTGTTACTGATATTTTGGTGTTTCGTTTTCACAAGTCAGTTACACAAGACACTAATGAAAACTGTGACCATTTAGACCAGTCCTTACTAACTTTATGCTCTTCAGAAATGAAATTTAGCCTCAAATCCATATTCTATGTGAGTAATTGATCTGAAAACAGACCAGAGGCTTTCACTAAAGCATGAGATCTGTGCATTTTTTACCTTTCAAACCATGAGTGTCCCAAGATACTGGCATATCAATAATTTACAACTCATTTCACCAATCACAAACATTTAGTAAGCTTCAATTTATACTCCAACTCTGGAATCTTGTATGCCACTCATTAGTCACCTTAGGGTTTACAATTGAGTCTCTACAAAAATGCAAAGTTCCACGATGGCTGCCAGTAGAGTTGAAACAATTACTTTGACCTCCCTCATTCTTTTTAAATTTCACTGAATAACCTTAAGTAAAAAGTACCTCAGCAGTAATTTCAGGAAGGCTGCTCTGTGGCATTGCAGAGCAGCTGATTTTGCAGATATCCCTTGATTTACTTCACCACTCCTCTGTCAGTTTGTCACATTGTGGCGTCTTGTGGGTTGCAGTGATACTGGAAGCTATGCCATCTGAATTGTTAATACCAGGAGGGTCTCCCTTGGTGGACAGATTTCAGCAGGTTCCCAGATTAAGGCAGACTAATATTGAATGTTTACCCACTAAAAGCTTTATGTATAGTGCTAGAACATAGATAAGCCCCTCAAATTAGAAGGCACTTAAAATGCAGCTGGGGAAGAGCTGCCTCCTCAAAGTAGAGTTGATCTCAGTGATGGGAATATAGCAAAGCTTTCTGGACCTTTATTTGCGGATGCAGCACAACTCAAAATGAGAAGAAACACCTGCAAAATTCCATTAATAACCAGAACACAGCATGAATCTAGGAATTTTGGAAGCCATCAAAAATAAAATGGAACACATAAAGATTGATATCATAGACATTAGTGAGCTGAAATTACTGGTAATGGCCATAATGAATCCAACAATCATATGGTTTACTACGCCAGGACTGTCAAATTGAAGAGCAAGGCATCACATTGATCATCAAAAAGAGCACAGTAAGGTCTATCTTGAAGTACAGTGCTGTCTGTGATAGAATAACATCCACACACATACAAGGAAGACCAGTTAATATTGCAAAAATATTCTAATTTATGCAATAACCTCTAAAGCCAATGCTGATAAAATTAAAGAATTCTACCAAGTTCTTCAGTTTGAAATTGATCAAACATGCAATCAAAATGCATTGATAATTTCTGGTGATTAGAATACAAACACTGGAAACAAAGTGGGAGAATCCTTACTTGGAAAATATGGTCTTGGTGATAGAAATGCTGCTGGAAATCACAAGATAGAATTTTGCAAGACTAATAACTTATTCATTGCATACAAACATAAAAGGTGACTATACACCTAGCCCTCACCAGATTGAATACAGGAATCAAACTGGGAAGAGACAATGGAGACAGCATTATTAATATCACAAGCTAGTAATTTTTACTGAAGATAATTAAAAAATACTTGCAACCATACATTGACAGGCAGCTGTCAGAAACTCAAGACAGAGTCAGAAGAGGGCATAGAACTAGGAATATTATTGCTAACATCAGGTGGATTTTGGCTAATAGTTGAGAATACCAGAAAAATTTTTACTTGTGTTTTATTTACTATTGCAAAGGCTTTCAACTGTGTGGATCATGATAAATTATGTATAACATTGCAAAGAATGGGTCTTCCAGAACACTTAATGGTGCTCATGAAGAACCTGTACATAGACCAAGAGGCAATTGTTAGAACAAGAAATAGTTTTAAATCAAGAAAAGTGTGCCTTAGGGTTGTATCCTTTCACAATACTTATTTAATCTGTATGTTGAGCAAATAATCTGAGAAACTGTATTACATGAAGAAGTACATGGCATCAGGATTGGAGAAACGTTTATTAACAGCCTGGGATATGTATATGACACAACCTTGCTTGCTGGAAGCAAAGAGGACTTCAACTACCTGCTAATGAAGATCAAGACTACAGCCTTCATATGGATTTCACTTCAATGTAAAGAAACTGAAAATCCTCACAACTGGGTCAATAAACATGATAAAGAAGAAAAAGATGGAAGTTGTCAAAGACTTCATTTGCTTTTATCCACAATCAACACTCATGAAAGTAGCAGTCAAGAAAATCAAACTGTGTATACTGCATTAGGCAAATCTGCTGCAAAAGACTTCTTTAAAACATGGAAGAGCCAAGACTTCTGTGTGAGGACTAAGATGCTCCTGATTCAAATCATACCATTTTCAATCACCTCACATGCATGTGAAAATTGGACAATGAATAAGGAAGATCTGAGAAGAACCAATGCAATCGAATTATGGTGTTAGTGAGGGATGTTGAAAATACCACGGACTGCCAGAAGAACAAACAAATCTATTTTGGAAGAAGAACAGCCAGAATGTTCCTTAGAAGTAAGTATGGTGGGACTTTGTCTCCGGTTCTTTGAACATGTCATCTGGAAGGATCAGTGCCTGGAAAAGGACATCAGGCTTGGTAAAGATGAGGGTCAACGATAAAGAATAAGACCCCCAACAAAATGGACTGGCAAAGTGGTGGTAACTATGGTCTCAAATACAAAAGTTGTGAGGAAGGCACAGGACAGGGCAGTGCTTCATTTTGTTGTGCATGGGATTTCTGTTGAGTGGGAGCCAACTTAGTAAATCCTGGTGTGGCACTGTGGGTTAATATGCTGAACTGCAAAGTCGATCTGAACTGCAAGGTCATCAGCCACTCCTCGGAAACCCTATACAGACAGGGTTATTATGGGTTGGAACCGACTTGACGGCACTTAACAACAAAAACTTGGTTCCTCAGCTATGCTTCTTTACTAAGAATTATTTTATCCACTTTGCCTTCTTTAAGCCAAGAAACTACCACAGTATGTACAACATAGTAAATAATACATACAAGCTTGTTGATGCCATATGTTCTCAATTTAATGCCTTCATCCTTTAGGCTAAGTATGAATAACAAATTTAGCTTGTAACAATAGCAAAAACAATTATAATCAATGCCACTTACATAGTGTCTGTCATCCTGTATTAGATCTATGTTCCTGTTGTTGTTATGTGCCGTGGAGTCGGTTCCAACTCATAGCGACCCTGTACAGGGTTTCCAAGGCTGTAAATCTTTACGGGAGCAGAAAGCCTCATCTTTCTCCCGCGGAACAGCTGGTAGTTTCGAACTGCTGAACTTAAGGTTTGCAGCCCGATTCCTAACCACGCTACCAGATAAACACATACATTAAACTCATTGTCATCTAATCAATTCTGACCTATACAACAGAGTAGAACCTCCCTATAGGTTTCAAGGCTATGTTCTTCCCTGAAGCAGACTGCCATGTCTGTCTTCTGCAGAGTGGCTGGAAGGTTTGAACTATGTATATGTTAAGTGCTGTCGAGTCGGTTCCAACTCATAGTGACCTTGTATAGGATTTCCGAGTCTGAACTGCAGACCTTGTGTTTATTCAACAGCATCTCATTTAATTCTTAAGACCACCCCCTGTGTAGGTTTTACAATTCATGTGAAAAGGTAAATATTTAAGAGATTTAATTAGCATCTTCTTTTATAAAAGAATAACTCTCTATATTATTACTTCTGAAATTTTAGTCCAAGAAGTTTTTATAACTAAAAACTCAATTGATTAAATGACAGTCAAGAAGAACTAATTATCAATAGACACAGAAGTTATTGAGAGAAATAGTAGGTAGCATTACACAGGCAGCTATAATGCCTTCCTACTTCCAGTGTGGTTCTCACAGATAAATTACAAGGCTAATAATAAGGAATCTTGGTGCCACACTTGAATCGTGCTTAACGGACTCAAGCATGGCAACAATAGCGAGGTTGGCCCAGGATCGGGCAGTGTTTCGCTCTGCTGTGCATAAGGTCGCTATGGGTCGGTACCAACTCGATGGCACCTGGCAACAACAGCAACAACAATCTGGTGTGGTGCTGTAGGATAAGTGAAGTATCATAAGGTCAGTTTGAGCTACGAGGTCTGTGGTTTGAGCTCACCAGTAGCTCCTCGGAAACCCTATACAGGGTCATTATGATTTGAAACTCACTCAATAGCACTTAACAAAAACAACAAATAATAAACATATCTGTTAGTATGTATTTCCATCTTATAGTGCCTCCTTGAACAATATTGAATTTCATCAAAAGTTTCTTTTTAGAATTTGAAATACAAACAGAAGGAACTTTAGACTTTAATTGACTCTCATAAGAAACTACTGGCAATAAAATTCTCAAAGGTCTTGCTAATAGAATTTTCATTTTTCAGTCTCAAATTATTTCTTCACCCAGTTAAAAAAAAAACAACAACAAAAAACAAGTTCTCTAGCTAAAACTAATTAATCTCTTCAGCATAAAACAAATCTAGATTTCTGCCATACTTAGTTATTAATATCTTCTTTTTAATATCCTCAATTTTAAATTCTGCTAACACCCATTCCACAAATATTTGTATGGCAAAATTCAAGAACCAGGAAGCAACACAATGTAAAACGAACGGAGTGGTATCATAAAGAAGTGCATGAGAAACAGTTGCAACTTGACAGCTATTTGTTCCATTGCCTCCTTACTGGTGGAGAAAACACACCGATAACATGCCCTATAACCCAACAGCTTTGGGGATGTTGAACTAGATTCTCAATACATTGCTGAGCTTGAGACATATTTCAAAATATTGCTGTGATCTATACTAATGACAGAAAGTTAGAGTTCTTATGAAGGTGCTTATTTCATCTTTGAAAAGGGGAGATGGACAATTATATGCAGGATGATTCTAATTTCATTAGTTTACATTTGATTCCAAGAAAAAGAAATCTGTAAAAACATTTTTCTCATTTTCATACATGCTTGACTTATAAATAGAGTTTTATATTCCAAACTGGGACACTTGGGGAGTAAAAGAGGGCACTGTTAATAATTACCAGAGGTGTAAATCAAGATTGTCTTATAAAAACTGGGACATAGAGTCAGTCACTCTATATAAATAAACTTATACTAATAATATGGAAAAGGAGCTCTGGTAGCATAGTGGTTA
>NW_006408542.1:9161519-9167072 GCF_000296735.1 Chrysochloris asiatica
AGTAAGCAGCTCAGAGGTTCAGCCAGCTTCCATGACTTCAGAAAGTCTGAAGTCCATGAAAATTTTCAGTTCTGTTCTTCATTTTCCCCGTTTGATCAAAATTCTTCTCTCGAATCCTTGATCAGAATGATAGTTGGACACTTTTCAATTTTTCTAGTGTCATGGCAAGCAAATTGGCAGTGGTTCATAGATGCAAATTACTCACACATTACAATCCTCTTCCTATTCATGACTCTCAAGAAGGACTTATGGAGAAATACTCAGAAAAAAAAAAGGTTTTTGCTGTTAGGTGCCATCTTGTTGTTGTTGTTGTCAAGTGTCATCAAGTTGGTTCTGACTCAAAATGACTCTGTATAGGGTTTCCAGGGAGCAGCTGGTGAGTTTGAACTACCGACTTGAACATTCAAACAGACCTTGAGGTCGAGTGCTTATCCTATAGCTCCATACCAGGAGTGCCATCTATCAACCCTACTTACAATAGTGACCAACTCATTAGCGACTCTATTTACAATAGAATAAAACACTGCCCAGTTCTGTGTGGATCTAACAATCATCCTATTGTTGAGCTCATTGTTGTAGCCACTGTGTCATTCTAACTTGTTGAGGGACTTCCTCTATTTTTGCTGACATGTCCAAAGTACCATAGACAAAGTCTCACCATCCTCATTTCCCAAAATACATTTTGACAGTACGTCTTCCAGATTTGCTCATTCTTAGGGCAATCCATGGTATATTCAGCATTCTTTGCCAACAGTATCATCCAAGTCATAAATTCCTTTTCAATCTTCTTTTATTCATTATCTAGCTTTTGCATGCGTGGGGAGCAATTTAAATTGTCATGACTTGGGTCAGACACATCTTAGCCCTCAAGGTGACATCTTTGATTTTTAGCACTTCAAACAGATATTTTTTACAGCAGATTTGCTCCATGGTTTCTTGACTGATGTTTTCATGAGTGTTGACTATGGATTCAAGTAAAATGAAACCCTTGAAAACTTCAATTTTTCCTCCGTTTATAAGGATGTTGCTTGTCGGTACAGTTGACAGGATTATTGTTTCCTTTATATTGAAAGTGTAATCAATACAGCTTTCATCTTCATCAATAAATGCTTCAAGTTCTCTTCACTTTCAACAAGCAAGGTTGTATCAGCTGCATATCGCGGGTTGTTAATATGTCTTCTTCCAATCATGACGCAGCATTCTTTCTCTTATATTCTAATTTCTTGGATCATATGCTGAGCATACAGACTGAATAAAGATGGTAAAAGAATACAATCCTGACACATACCTTTCATGATTTTAAACCACTCAATATCCCCTGTTCTGCTCCACTGGACATAAGGAATGGGAGTTATATGTGTTGTTCGAATAGGAGAATATAAGATGTGGCTCAAAATTAAAATGAGGTTAACTGGAAGGCGCTATCTAGATCTACATAGCAGGATTATTTAAATGTCTTCTTGTTCACGTCATTCGATAGGTTTCTGGTTTTCTAACTCTGAAGTTTTTTCCTTTGTTTTCACTGTAAAGGGTAATATCAAACAACAACAACAACAAAAAAAAAAACCCACCAAATAAAACCCTCTTATAAATATGATTCAAAGTTAGGTATCTCATCTCTTTATTAAAAATGTAAAGTCTTAGTCTTCATAAAGTGACCATTTTTGAGCGAATTAAGTTACTAGGCATTCTCTTTTGCTTTTCTTAATTCTTCTTTCTTTTCTCCTGTTTTTCCTACTTCCCTTCTTCTGATTATTTCCTTAACTAGATGTTGAAATGATACAAGTCTAAAATCTAGCTGGAACATGCTACTGCTACTATTTATTATTCATAGAGGTTGTATCTTTCCAGTTCCTGGTATAACTAGCAATATAATACCATGGTGTCTTGTTATAAAAGCATACACACAATTTTAGAATCTTCTGAATGAGCAATTATTTCAGGGGACAGTGTTGATGCCAGCTTGTCTGTCACCTTACAGTGCCACAACAACGCAAACAATAAGATGGCATGGCCGCTCAGATGATGTAAGGAAGAAGTGCTCTGAGTCTATAACCCAACTTCAGCGCCAACTGCTTTACTGCCCGCTCTTTGCCTGGCTCCTACTGCACTTCCACAGCCCTTCTTGGTTCCCAGGCAATTCTAACCACATCCCTTCCCACTTCTTCATTAACAAATAATTATTTATTTCTTTAAAGGCCCACCTTTTCCCTACATGCAGATTCTGCAGAGGTTAACTACAATTAGTTTTTTTTTTTTTTTTACAGAGAAAACAACATGTGTTATATAGGTTTTTCTGGCAGAGGAAGAAAGCTCACTGGTGAGGATAGTGACTTAGGAAAAGCACCACCACTCTGATCCTTCTTGTAGGCACAATGAAAGGCTTGACCTTCTGAGGTAGGTAACAAAAAAAAGACTTCTTGAGACGGCTGCCAGGCTCTAGAATCAAAGAGTCCCAGTCCACCCTAAGGGTGCTTGCCTTTCTCTTTCAACCCAGTGGAGGCAGATAAATAATTTCTCTAATGGTAGCCCTGAAAAATACTAAGCATAATGACTCTCCATTAGTTTGTGAACAGTGCAAACACTTAACAAGGCTTTGTTTTGTTTTTTTTATAAGGCCAGTGGGAGTAAAAATATATATTCCTGGCCTAGAGAAGTACTGGTGTGGCTTTGTGGGTTAATGCAAGGTCAGTTTGAACTGCAAGGTCAGCAGTTTAAGCTCACCAGCCACTCCTCGGAAGCTCTATATGGGGTCGCTATAAGTCGGAACCAGCTCCACAGCACTTAACAACAAGCCTCCCTTCTATATTCTGTCTTGAAACCTGAATCAGTCTAATAGGAGTTTGATTTGCTGTCATAAAAAAACAAACAAAAAACTTATGTTCTTTGATATTCCTTTAAATTATACTGTCCTCTATAGGTTGCGTAGAATAGGTAAGGATTCCCTGGGTGGTACAAACATCAGTGCATTCAACTGTTAACTAAAAGGCTGAAGGTTTCAGTCCATCTGGAGGTGCTCAGAAGAAAGATCTGGTGATCTACTTCTAGAAACTCAGCCATCCCAAAATGTATGGAGTACAATTTCACTATGAAACACATGGGATGCCCATAAGACGGCTCTGACTTCTGGGTAACTTGTTAGAATAGGCAAATAGGTCAAATACACATGAATGTCTATGCTAGGGAACCCTATTGTTGTTATGTGCTGTGGAATCACTTACTACTCACAGTGACCTTGTGTAGGGTTTCCAAGGCTTTACATCTTCTTTGCAGGAACAGAAAGGCCCATCTTTCTCCCACAGAGAGGCTGGTGAATCCCAGACCTTGTGGTTCACAGTCTAGTGCTTATCCTATGGAGTCATCATGCTCCCAAGGACCCCTACTGGGCATAACTTTGAAACTCTGAACTAACTGTAGAGAATTCACAAGCAGATTTACCACAGTTTCTATCAACTGCTGTGCAATGTGTGTGGTGGTGAAATCCAGGATCATTTGGCCTGACCTTATTCAGGCAGACATAGGTAGCTGAGCTAAAGGACCCACTCCTTCTGCACCAGAACTGAAAACCTCAGTGTGGAAAAGGCTAACCAGTATCTAGGGAGCACATCCCACAGTTTCCAAATAGGACTGTACTCTCCCATCCCTATTTCCCTACTATCTGTATTCTGTTTACTCCATTATTTTGTACTTGTCTTTGCCTGTGATGCTAAACACCTCCCACTTCTGGTATAATACACGCTGTGAATCAAGAGACTAGGTCTCTTTCTTGCCCGGACCACCTCGGAATATTGATCAAAGGAAAGATCAAAACTTTAGAGACTACAGTGCTTCTGTTTGAAAGGCTCCATTGAGCAGCGGGGAAAAGAAGAAAATGGTGAAAAAAGAAAACATCAGAGAGAGATAGGCATACTTATCTTAGAGGTGAAAACCTTCCTTCTCTCTCTTTCCCTCTTCTATTTCTTTCACAGCCTACTCCTTTGCATCTTCCACTTTTCTTGGATGTCTGCCCTCATAATTCTCTTCTTCCTTTCTCTTTTAACCTTAGACCTGCCAACAGTGACAGGACAACACGGTTCCCTTGTTTTCAATGATATACTGAAACAAGTTGCTGGTTTTGTTTGCAAGATAATGCAAATTGCTGCAAGATAATGACTATCACTGCCTTAGTTTACTAAGGGGTCTTAAAAAACTGGTAGTAGCTTCATTGA
Source organism: Chrysochloris asiatica (assembly GCF_000296735.1). NCBI lineage: Eukaryota > Metazoa > Chordata > Mammalia > Afrosoricida > Chrysochloridae > Chrysochloris > Chrysochloris asiatica. The sequence goes on from NW_006408542.1 coordinate 9,165,728, forward strand.
AGACGACTTTTTGTCACTCCCACAAGGGACTGTACTTTACATATTGTCCCTATCTATCAGATCTCTTTGGATTAATATGAGTTTAAATATGACTGTAAAATCACGAATGTAAAGGGCCCTACCTGAATCCAATGGTATCGGTTAATAGAAAGCTCTAATGGAGCTAAGTGGCACAGTGAATTAAGCATTGTGCTACTAATTACAAAGTAAGCGGTTCAAACCCACCAGCCACTGTGCAGGAGATAGTTGAGGTTCTCTGCTCCCAATCTTGGAAATGCTATCAAGCAGTTCTACTCTGCCTTATGGGGTCTCCATAGTTATAATCTACTTGATGGGAGTGGGCTTGAGTGGTTGTTTTTTCCCCCAATGGACCAAGTAACATTCCAAGTGCACTGCACAGCCTTCATAGGAAACAAAACACGGCCTTTATTTATGATAACAATAACGACTTTGTAGTCTGGCGCATTAACCCACAGAGCCTCGGAAACCCTATTACAGGGTCGCTATGGGTTGGATCCGACTCAGTGGCACTTAATAGAACAACATAACAATAACAGGTGTCCTGGTGTGGCACTGTGGGTTAATGCACTGGATTGCAAAGTCAGTTTGAACCACAAGGTCAAGGGTTCAAGCTCACCAGTTGCTCCAAGTAAGTCTATACAGGGTCACTATGGGTCAGAACTGACTCACTGACTCAACAGCACTTAACATCAACAACAATAATAAGGGTCTCTCAGTGGTACAAGTGGTTTTCTATGAGCCTGAACCTTGGCAGTTAAAGCCCACCCAATAGTTCCATGGAAGACAGGCCTCATTATCTGTTCTGTAAAAACTGTCCTTGTTGTGTGCTGCTGAGTCAATTCCAACTCACAGTAACTCTACAGGATAAAGTATAACTGTCCCATAAGACTTACTAAGCTGTGGCACTGCAGGATAACCACAAGGTAGATTTGAATTGTAAGGTCACTAATTCAAACTCACCAGCCACTCCTTAGAAACCCTATAGAGGTCAGAACCGACTCTAAGGCACTTAATATCAACAACAATCTTACAGAGCAAATGGCTAAGTCTTCTCTCCCATGGATCTGCTGCGTGGGTGTGGGTTCTAATCGCCTGTCGAGAACCCCTTTTGTCATACATAGGATTGCCCTGAGACTTGAATAGACACCAATGGGATTGGGTGTTTTTGGTTTATTAAATTAAGATGACAACAAATTTTAAAAAGAAAAGCAACCACTTGCAATTCTGCCTGTCTTAAAATTAATGTTATTTCAGTTTTTCTCATTATTTTCCACATGCACACTTTACACATTTGAAACCATTTTGCACACATAAGTTTGTAACT
>NW_006408542.1:9167427-9169687 GCF_000296735.1 Chrysochloris asiatica
TATGAGTCGGTTCCTACTCGAATGGCACCTGATAACATATATATAAAATATTTCTAAACTGTCAAATAGTCCCCATAGTCAGTTTTTCAGTTTGATGTGATTTTACAATGTGCATAACTATTTAGCTATTACAACAGTGGTTCTTTAAGCTACTTTGAATACAACTGCTACAAGTATGTTTGTGCATACGACATTTTAACATCTAAAGTTATTTCCGTGGGAAATACACTGAGAAGAGTTATTAATGCATCAAAAGAGATAAACTTTCTCATGATGCAACATACATATTACAAAATTTCACATCATCACATTTAAAAAAAAAAAGTTTTGAGTGCCTTTGCTAGGTGTTGAGAAAGAAATGAATGAGTTCAAATGACTGCCTTTGCTTTGGAAATCATACAATCCAGTTGGAGGAAGAAGATGTACAAGTGTAAAAAGAACTATGTATGTCAGCTGCAGGAATTCACAGAAAGAACAGAATGCCATTCAGCTGAAGAGGGTGAAGAGTCAGACTTTTAATTACTCTTGGTGCATGTGTAGGTTTAGGTGAGCCCATATTAGAGGATATTCCAGGCTACTAACGAGGGTAATGAGGAAGAAAACGAAGTAGTCTAATGAAGTTGTGTGCAACTAAAAGCGCATGTGAGTTAATTTGACTCATTAACCTGACCCACATAGATCGTGTGTTCCTGAGGGTAGCTCCATTATCATTTAACCTTGTGCACGAAACTCTTCTTTCCTCTGCCACGCTTGTCCTGATTCTATACAGGTTTATCTCCTTTGCCTCTAAACAGTCCTTTTCTTTCTTTCAGGCTTCTGATCCTGTTATTCTTGTTGTTAAATGCCGCCATGTCGGTTCCAACTTAAAGCGGCCCTGTATAGGATTTCCGAGGAATGACTGACTGGTGGTTTGAACCTCCGACCTTGCGGTTCAAACCAAGCTTGTGGCCCAGTGTTTTTCCTACAGCCATGGTCACACCAGGACTTCTAAGCACCCCTTTATATAAGGCATCTTCAAAGCTCTCTTCCATCCCTTTTCTTTCTTTACAATCTCTTTGTAGATAATGTCACCTAATCTGTTGGTTCTAGTGATTATTTCTCGTTGATGACTTCTATTTTAAGCTCTCACTTTGCTTTTCTGGTTTCATACAAACATCCCCAGCTGCCTCTGAAAATCCTACATGTCCAAAACGGAACTTTCTGGGCTTTCTTGATCATCTGAAAGCATCACGGTGCAGAAGCATATTTGATGTCACTTTCATCCCCATCTTTTACATTCAGTTTCCAAGTTTGATCCCAGCTTCACAGTGACTCCCAACATGTTCTGTTGTAGGCCATCAAAGTATTTACCCTATCAGATCTGCTTGCTTTTAGTTTCATGCCCTTCAATCTACATTCCACACTATTACCAGTTACCTTCCTGGTAAATGATGCCACTTTTATACCAGTAACTTCCAATAGACCTCATCATCTGCAAGAATCAAATATAAGCAGACATGAGCCTATCTCTCCTGGTCTTTTATGACTTAGGTCCAAACTACTTCTCTAAGTTCTCTTTAGACTACTACTCCCTATACCTTTAGACACACACACCCTATACCTTGAACTGTTTAAGACACAGAAAAAAAAAGATTCAAAATTGCTCCCAGTTGTTTCCTTGCTCCAGCTGTTCCCCTCAAATTGAATATTTTTGTAAGCCATGACCTATTGAAACCTTATATATTTGTTGTTGTTAAGTGCTGTGGAATCAGTTCTGACTCATAGCAAACCTGTATCAGGTTTCCAAGGAGCAGCTGGTGGGTTTGAACTGCTGACCTTGTGATTCGCAGTCCAGTGCTGATCCTATACTCCATACCAAGAGCCATTTAGGTCCAACAAGATTTTATCACTTTCAAAATGCCTTCTCAGATTTTCATCCAAAGAAGTTAATTTCGCCTCCTTAATTTGAATTGTATTCTGCAATACAGAATCGTTAGTAATTTACAACAGAGTGTTCCTTTCCTGAAGGTCAAATTGGCAAATTTAGTGAATGGTGTCAAAGGTTTGTGTTCTACTGCAAACCACAAGGTCAGTGGTTCAAACATGCCAGCTGTTTCTTGGAAACCCTGTACAGGGTTGCTATGAGTCAGAATCAACTAGATAGCGCTTAACAACAACAACAAACTCAAAGGTTGGCAGTTTGCACCCACCCATTGCTACTACGGAAGAAAGACTTGGTGATTTGCTTCCATTATGATCGTGGCAAAAAAAAAAAAAAAAA
>NW_006408542.1:9170723-9175569 GCF_000296735.1 Chrysochloris asiatica
CGTTCTGCTCCCGTAAAGATTTACAGCCTCGGAAACCCTGTGCAGGGTCGCTATGAGTCGGAACCGACTCCACAGCACTTAACAACAACAACAACAATGGTAGAGAGGAAGATAGTGATGGTATTTGCTTTCTCCCTGAAGTGAGACTCTACAAATCTTCAAAGAAACACATTAAAATGATGAGAATACATGTTTCATCCAAAGTCTGTCCTCCCTGTCACTCCTTAGACTCAATTTCCATGAAATTTAGTCTTACCTGTTCAAAAATTGTATGTGTTGGTAGATTCAGTCTTCCAGAAGATAGTTATTCAGTGAATAATATGTGTAATATGTAAGAGTTAAAATGAAATGGGAAGCTAGAAAACTTAAGAGTGTTATTTGGAGCTTACCCTGAATTAACAAATGTACCACTTATTTCAGCCTGGACTGTAATCTCATGTTATTTTAGCTAAAGAGCAATGACTATCTACCTATAGAATGCTCCATACTCTCAGTCCACTGCTTACAGTTGCAAATGTGAGTGCTGGAATATTCATGATATGATGATTAGCTCAGGAAGGGCAAACAAACAGCAATGATAACAACCCCAAAGCAGGCAGACATATTCCCTTTTATGCATGGATTGCTTAATAGTTGAATGACCATTATTACGAATATTGAAGCATTTTGGACAAATGACAGGATTTAATGACTTTGAGATTTAATGAATGCATTTGTTAAAGAGATCTACAGGTCTGGGACTACAGAGAAATAGATGATCAAAAAGTCTAGTGGATTACGAGTTGGCCTATTAACCACAAGGTCAGCAGTTCAAATGTACCATCTGCTCTGTGGGAGAAAGATGAGATTTTTCTGCTCCTGTAAAGATTTACGGCCTCAGAAATCCTATATAGGGTCACTATGAGTCAGAACTGACACAATGACACATAATCACTACCACCACATTTTAAACCAGACCCACAGAAAAATACAAGTGTGATGCATAAAACTGTCTCAAGATAAGAACAAATTACTTCTTCTTCTTCTTCTTTTTTTTTTTTTTAAATAAAATAAAGTATACATGCTATGGCTTTAGACCAGCACATGTAGAGAACTGGCTTTGCAGATTCACAGATAAGGGTTCAAATCCTGGCTCTGCCAACCATTTACCATCTCTATGACCTCAGGAAATTAAGTTTTCTAAGCTTTAGCTTCCTTTCTAGGGAGATGTGGGTAATAATCTTTATGTTACTGAATTGTTGTTACAATTAAACAAGGGAATACCATACATACAACAGCTTAGTATCCTGACACATGATACATTCCCAATAAATGTGACATCTTATTAATACTATTGTACTTTATATTTATTTTAGTGATAAATTTAAGAACAAGAAATCTAGACAGTGCATTATTAATATTATTGTTGTATTTTATTGTCGAGGTCCTATGTCGGGGTCCCGCCTCGACAAGGAAATTAAGGTGTCATGAAGAAGGGAGATCTGGCGGTGAAAGTGATAGAGAAAGAGAGAGGCAGATATGATGCAAGCTGGCAGGTAGACAGATCTGCAAACGTATTGCCTAGCATTGCCCAGCATTGCATGCAGAACTCACTTTACCTCAGCCTTTTATTATCTTTTTTAGGGAGGGATTTGTTACAAAGGAAGGATGTAATTCACTCAGTGAGGTTGTCACAAAGGCAGTTTGTGATTAAGACAGGATACGGAACTGAAATGTGATTAATTTAAAACAGGATATATGATTCACAGGAACAACTTTTAAGATATTTTCATAGTTTTTCTTAACAATCTAATATTTTTATTTTTACAGAAAAAAAGGTTTAATCATGCTGTTATATATTAACTTTTAGGCTTAAATGATCTAGAGTAGCAACGTGCGGTTTCTTAAGGATACATAACATAAAGCAAGGTTCCTAAAAGGAGCCAAGCTGTCTCTGTACACTTTGCAAACTTTTGTTTGTGAGCAAGATCTCAGGTACCGGGCTTCCTTTATCTATACCTAAAATGCTACATTGTTCTTAATATTCCTATATACTTTCAGGAGGAAGGAGAGCATCTGGGTTAAACTGATTATATTCAAAGGTGGTTTAATGGGGCTGCCACTGATCAACCCAGGGTCTGCGTATGCTGTCCCCAGCATTTTATATTTATTTTAGTGATAAATTTAAAAACAAGAAATCTAGACAGTACATCAAACTGATTTTCTACGTAAATTCATCAAATAATCTGGCTAAAATATAGAGACACAATAAAAACACTTCTCTAAATCCCCCACTGTTCTTGGCATTTCTCTATGAACTTCCATATCACATTCTGACTCATAAACAACCCTTTCACAAAAAACTCCCATCAGAATGAAAACATGTTCTATATGTTAGTGGGATTTCATGTGCGCTAACATCATTGTGTGGCGCTGTGGGTTAATACGCCAGACTGCAAAGCCATTTGCATGCAAGGTCGGCGGTTCAAGCTCACCAGCTGCTCCTTGGAAACCCTATACCGGTTGCTATGGGTCGGAATCGACTCGACGGCACTTGACAACAACAACATCATTGAACACTATGGGTCTTGTATAAAAACTACCCAATTATTTCCTTTTATAATGCCCGTTCTAAACATTTTTCTAAATAGAGATTTGCTGAAGGATTTTTTTTGTAGTTATTTAGTAACATGATAAGCATTTTACTCCTAAACCTTCTCACGCCTTTCTAAAGGTCAAGGGCTGGGCCTCTCTAATTCTCTATGCAGCACAACATGCAACTGGCCACTTAAGAAGTGCTCTTCGAGGCTGGTGAAGAGCTCGGATTTTCATTAAGTGACTTTCAACTTTGAGACTGCTAGTCCTGACTTTGGATTTAGCCCTCATTTCACCACAGAATTCAATTCAAATAGCAAACTGATTCTCCTCTCTCTTGAGTATGTGTTGGGGAGGGTGTTTCCTCTTCTGCATTCTTCATGTGTCTTGATCAAGTAAGCACATTTTAATGAAAGATGTCAATCTGCCCTTATAAACTTCCTTATTTTACCATTCTCTTAATAATTATGCTCCAAAACTACATGGGAGTGCTAGGAGGAAAAATCAAAACAAAAAAACAACCACTAAAAATGACTGGTGAGTCAAAAATGGGTTAAGAACATAATTCTTTACCAAACTGCAAAAAAAGAACAGAGTTGGTTTCAAGCCAAAGCTCAAATATATACAGGGTTTCTTATGGGAAAAGAATGTCAAAACCGGTTTAAAGTCTTCTGAAGTGAGTTTAAAATCCCATGGTACCAAAATTAACCATCCAGCTGAATCATTCTGACATCTCCATGAGTAGAGTTTGTCTGATAAGCTTTTCCAGGGCTGTTATCAGATAAACAATACGATGTATTTCACATAAATACTTCTGACCAAAATGACATGGCAAAGCATGCCATTGGGGACCTCTGAAGGTTTTTCATAAAGACAGAAAACACAAACTAGACATTCTTATTCAGTTTACAAACACGATACAACCTACACCAAAACAAATATATATAGATTGATTAGATAGATAGATAGATAGATAGATAGATAGATAGATAGATAGATAGTAGATAGATAGAGTCTCTTCCCCACTTCTTTTAAATTATGTTATATTTAAATTATGTTGTATTGAATCAAATGTTGACTCAGTAAGAGAGTAAAATATAAAAAGAAAAACAAAATGAACATTTCCTGCTGCACTCAATAAAAAGTTTCTTTCCTCTCTAACTTAGTACGAGAATGATGGAGAAACAAATATAATGGAACAAAAACCTCAAATCTATTAAGTTGGTCAGGCTGAGGTCTTTCTTTGAACATATTCTGCTTTGTGGTGGGAAACATATTAATTATACCATGACTCTCATCTTCTCCATAGTATCAAAAAGAATGAAGACAGCAACTTTGATTTTAGGAACCCTTTAACTTGGTATTATTTTAGCATATAATCCTTCGTTCCCTATTAACTTGGCAGTAATAGCCATTTCATTATAAAACTAGCAGTATTCAGAATCATAGATATATCATTTTGTTGTTTGACATGAACACATTCAGAGAAACATAGAGAACTAGTTTGAAAAATCCTCAGATTGTCCAGTTGTCTTATTTCTGAAGCAAGTAGAATGAGGTGATAGAGGTTTAAGAGGTTCATTTCCCCAGAAGAATGTGAATCTGACTCCCTCCCCCATCCTCACCTGGAGTTTTAGTCCTATGGAATACTTGCTCTGAATGGAGTAGAGAAAAATGAGTCTTAACATTCGACTTTTCATGTATATTAGTCCATTCAAACTCTCTCAATAACTTAATACCAAAGACACTTCTATTTAAATTTTGCCAATGAGGAAAACAACAAGGTTTATGCATATTAATATGCACAATCAGGTTCTACTGTGCATTATATTCAAAGGGAAAAAGTCATTTTAAGAAGGATGCCCTTGAAGTGTCCTGAGAAATATTTTTCTTTAGTCATCAGCATGAATAATCTAGCAGTTGAGGATGATATAGGTATAGTTCTCACACTGTTGATCAAGTGATGTCCTATTTTCATGCAGGAAAACACCACAATAACAAAAATAAAAGCTATCTAGTTTGTATCTATTTAGTTTGGTTACATAGGATCAGAACAGGACTGGGAACCTCAAGGATGCTGATTTGAGCCAACCAGCCTCTCAACAGGAGAAAGATGAGAATTTCTGCTCCCACAAAAATGTAAAAGCCTCGGAAACCTTATACAGGTTTATTATGAGTCAGAACTGACTCAACAGCACTTAACAATTTGTATCTGAAATATGTGCAATAAATAAAACAAGAAAAAAACTCTGAAGAGTTAGTGCTAACATGA
>NW_006408542.1:9176094-9178074 GCF_000296735.1 Chrysochloris asiatica
TGCTAACTGTAAGGTCAGCAGTTCAAACCCACCAGTCCCTCCTCAAAAATCCTATACAGGGTCGCCATGAGTTGGAAGGAATTCTTCAGCACTTAACAACAACATGAGGTAGGTACACTGATCTATACCCATCACGTCAGGGCTTTAAAAAGGCAGGCCTGATATTCTGCTGGCAAGTGATTGTAAAGCATTCATTTATGTAGCCAACATTAGTTACTAAGTGCTTACTCTGTGATGAAGAAGCGTTGGTGGTGGGTTGTGTTACCCACTGGGCTGCTAACTAAAACATCAGTGCTTTGAGTCCACCAGCCTCTCTGTAGGAAAAAGATTTGGTAGTCTGCTGTAGCCTCAGAAACCCTATGGAGCAGTTTTACTCTGTCCTATAGGGTCCCGAAGGAGCTCTGGTAGCGTAGTGGTTATGAATCGGACTGTGAACCGCAAGGTCAGCAGTTCGAAACTACCAGCTGTTTCATGGGAGAAAGATGAGGCCTTCTGCTCCCGTAAAGATTTACAGCCTTGGAAACCCTGTACAAGGGTCACTATGAGTCGGAACCGACTCCACGGCACATAACAACAACAACAACAGGGTCCCTATGAGTCGACACTGGCTCAGTGGCAGTAGATTTGGTTTTGTGATAGATCCTAATGTAAAAAGAGTTACAAGCAAAAAGTAAGGGTAGGGTGCTATTTTAGTTTTGGAGCCTAAAGAGCTATTGTTTTAACAGTTGATGTGTTTTTCATATCTCATCTCTATTATCCATAAATAACACAAAACACCGAAGCAAACCTACTTCCATGGAGTAAATACCAGCTCATAGCAACCCTACAGGATACGACAGAACTACTCCTTCTAGTTTACCAGATTGTAAATCTTTATTGGAGCAGACAGTCTCAACTTTCTGCTAATGGACATCTGGTGCGTTTGAACCACTGTCCTTTGTTTAGCAGCCTAACACTTAACCCACTGCATCACCAGGGCTCCTTAGAATAACAGATACAATATGAATAAATGCACTTTTTTTTACGGACACTGGTAAAACCTCTGAAGCCTAGGGTGGGACAGTCTAAGAGAGTGTTCTTACTGGGTGAGGGTGGGCAGCATGCTGTAGGAGGTAAGATAGGGGTGGGAGGCTGGAGTGCCTACCAGGGTCAGTTCTGTGAAGATCAACAAGAGTGGTCTTTCTTAATGTTATTTCATAGAACATAAAGTAAGCACTATTATCTAACTATGTTTCTATGTATCTATCTGTGTATCGATGTATGTGTGTATGTATGTATGTATGTATGTATGTATGTATGTATGGATCTATCTATCTATCTATCTATCTATCTATCTATCTATCTATCTATCTACCTACCTACCTACCTACCTACCTCTCTATCGACCTACTGTTTGATCTACTGACATAGCTACCTGCCTAATTATTCTATTTGAGTAAATGTATATTTTTCCAACTGTGACATAGAACACTCTTCATAGTAAATGATACACAGCAACTATTTACCTTGGCAATGAGGTACATACAAACAGGGCACACTCTTGGGTATTACACCCTAAGGCCACATTGCAGGAGGAAGAGAATGCCACCATGCTGTCCCTGACTTAGCAATGCAATGCCAGGTGTGTTAAAGACTCAAAAAGTTCTTCGGCCAAACAAGTCTTTCATTCTGAGTCTAAGCTAATTCTTCAACTTACAGGGAAAGAGGAGACAGATGTCGTGCCATCCTGTCACTGTCTCCGCCAGACCTATACCAAGACTTTTAGTAAAAAGTGCTTTAAAAAACACTTTTAGTGAATATCTATCTCTATTCATATCAACTAGGGGATCTCAACCTCCAGAAGATCAGCAGTCTTCCTATTTTGTAAACAGTCACATTCCAAATCCAAAATGCATTTCTCATTAATAGATAGAAGAAGAGCTAGCTAGGTATGGTAATAAATTAAAAGGTAGGTAGGTAGGTGAGTAGATATACAGACAG
>NW_006408542.1:9179825-9214261 GCF_000296735.1 Chrysochloris asiatica
TAGTTCTCAGTCTACAGTATATATAAAGAGATAAATGATTGAAGATTGGGAAGTACTGCTTTGCCTATCAACCAAGTTTATCAACCAAGTGAGTGGGGAGAAAGGAAAGAGGGAAGATGTTAGCACTCACCTTGAACAAATCATAAAAGATTGCTCAGGTGTTTCCCTAGGACACCATGCTCTGTCTTACAAACTCAATCTTAGGCAATGTTTAAGGGACAATGTTGTTGTTGTTGTTAAGTGCCATCGATAGCTGGTTTTTAAAATCCACTTTAAATTTTAAGGATGATGCTGGCCTCTCTAGGATGACTTTGGGAGGAGGCACAGATGTGAGAACATCTCTAGGACATCAGCATTCATACTATGTGGTCATTATCTTTTTTTATGTCTTTCCTACTTAAGAGGAGGTCACATTTTAATATCACCCTAACCTGTGTCCTATAGGAGTCCTGGTGTAGTGCCATTGGATAAGCACTCGACTTCAAGGTCATCTTGAACCACACGGTTGGCGATTCAAACTCACCAGCTGCTCCTCAGAATCCCTATACAGGGTTGCTCTGAGTCAAAACTGACTCAACAGCACTCAGCAAGTGTCCTACGTATTCCAGTGTATCACCTGACCACACCACTGTATATCACCCTATGCAGCATCAAGTGGTTACGAAATGGGCTGCAAACCTCAGGGTCAGCAGTTCGAAACTACTAGCTGTTCCGCAGGAGAAAGATGAGGCTTTCTGCTCCCGTAAAGATTTACAGCCTCGGAAATCCTGTACAGGGTCGCTGTGAGTCAGAACCAACTCCACGGCACATAACAACAAATGCAGGTTCCATACACTCAGAAAACTAAACAAATCATTGACTAAATGAGGATTTAACTCAGATAGCAAAAGACTTGTTGGGACCAAGTCTTGCCTGCAATTCGTAATGATGGTCACTTTTTTAAAAAAGCTGAAAATTTCCCATGTTATAACCATTCCTGTAGGGGCCCTTCTAGAGGTTTAAACTAGTTCAGGGGGCTCTTCAGAGTTCCAGATAAACCTTATTTCACCAAGCCTTCCTTCTCTGGAAAATAACTTCACATCCCTTAGGGAGGTTATCTAAATTGACCCTTTCCTCTGGGAGTCCTCTAGCTACCGGTCTAGGCTCCACTTCTGGAGATGCTAACATAGATGTGGGTTGTTAGGTTCACTCTGGTTCACCACAAACACAGGCACAAATCTCTGAGTCCTGCCAACATAATCTATTTTAGGATAGCTCAGTATTCTTACTTCACTGCTTCCTTTTTTAATGAAAAATGTATAAATTATGAAGTTCATCGAAAGATCACAGACTTTAGTGTCAGACAGCTGAGTCTGAATTGTTGCTCTGCCATAGTCTATTGACTATTGGCTGAATTAATACCCTGAGCTCTAGTTTCCACACCTGGAAATGGGGATAATAACACCTACTTCATAGGGAGCTGTTGTAATTATTGTTTAGTGCTGTCTAGTTGATTCCAACCCATAGAGACCCTTGTATGAGTGGCTGATGGGTTTCAACTGCTGACCTTGTGGCTAAGAGTTCAGTTGTTATTTTATGGCACCACAAGCTACTAAATACCTGTTGTGTCGTTAAGTGCCAACAAGTTGATTCGGATTCACAGTGACCCTGTATAGAGGTTCCAAGGAGTAGCAGGTGAGCTTGAACCACCAACCTTGTGGTCCAGTGCTTACCCTGTAGCACCATACCAGGACTCCACGAGACTGGATATCAACACTTTCAAGATTAGCAGTATCAGACAACCTGGCACACTGGGCAACCAGAGGACCCAATCCCATAACCACGGGCCCCAGGCTGCAATAAAACTAGACCAAAAAGTAGTTGCCTTACATTGCAAACTATATAGAGCGGTAAGGAGGGTAACTATAATTATCACCAAAAATGTGAAAAAATGGAGCAGTTCTGGGAAATAAAGGTCACATTAGAGTCACTGTGAAAAGAAAAGTAAAATCAAGATACCGGCCAGGATACTTACACCAGAATAATTATAAAAAAATATATACATGCTTGGGTTATCCCAACTAAAGTTGAAAACAAGTCAAATCAGAAAAACGCAAACCTGTCATACTGAATATCTGAAACACAGTTTCTCTGTTTCTCTTTCAATGAGGTCAAAATTCAATGGGAAACCTAGTGGGACAGATTCTTGCAGCTTTTCATTGAAGACAGAGATATTTGAGGATTCACAATGGAAGAGGAATGTTTTGTAAGATCATTCCAGACATACATCAAAATAACTTTGGCCTCTACGACCCTATACAAAAAATTGTGTGTGTGTGTCTGTGTGTGTGTGTGTGTGTGTGAACACATGGTGTGAAAGACAGTTTTCTATATACTATATAATATGGAATAAGCCCCAACTATACTGAGAAAATCGACTACAGGCTGATGACTACTCTGAATGAAATTATAGACAGGCTGAAACTGCTATTGTTATTGTTGTTAGGTGCTGTCAAGTCAGTTCTGACTCAAAACGACTTTATGCACAACAGAAGGAAACACTGTCTGGTTCTGCAGCACTTTCATAATCCTCATTACACTTGAACCCATTGGTGCTGCCACTATGTCAATCCAGTTCACTGGGGGTCATCTTTTTCACTGACCCTCCACTTTAAAAAGCATGATGTCCCTTTCTACAGACTGATCCCTCCTGATAATATGTTCACTGTATGAGAGATGAAGACTCACCATCTGGGCTTCTAAGGAGCATTTCGGCTGTACATCTTTCAACACAGATTTGTTTGTTTTTCTGGTAGTCCATGGTTCTTTTAATATTCGTCTCCAACACCATAACTTATATGCAACAATTCTTCTGTGTTCTTCCTTATTCATTGTCCAACTTTCACATGCATATGAGGCTACTGAAAATACCATCCATAGTCTGGGTCCTCAAATTGACATTTTTGCTCTTGAACACTTTAAAGAGGTTTTGTGCAGTAGATTTGCCTAATGAAATACATTGTTTTATTTCTTGACTACTGATTCTTTGTGTGTTGACAGTAGATTGAAGCAAAATGAAGTATTTGACAACTTCAATCCTTTCTCCATTTATCATTATGTTGTTTATTGGTCCTGTGGTAAGGATTTTTATTTTCTTTACATTGAGGTGCAACCCATACTGAAGGCTGTGGTCTTTTCATCAGTAGTAAGTTTTCATTGCTTTCAACAAGTAAGCTTGCTATCATCTGTGTATCAAAGGTTTTTCATGAGTCTTCCTTTCAACCTGATGCCACATTCTTCTTCATGAAATACAGTTTCTTGGATTATCTGCTCAACATACAGACTGGAAAAGTATGATGAAAGAATACAATCTTGGTGCATATCTTTCCTGATGTTAAAACATTCAGTGTTCCCTTGTTCTATTCAAATGACTGACTCTTTATGTACAGATACCTCATGAGCACAATTCAGTGTTCTGGGATACTCATTCTTTGCAAGGTTATTTATAGCTTGTCATGATTCACGCAGTTGAAAGCCTTTGTATAGACAATAAAGCACAGGTAAACCACTTTCTGTTTTTCTCTGCTTTCAGCCGAGATGCATCTGACATTAGCAATAATATCCTTTGTTCCACATCCGTTTCTGAATCTGGCCTGAAACTCTGGAAGCTCCAAGCTAAAGCCATTATCAAATAATCTTGGCAACATTTTACTTATATGTGATATTAACGATATCACTGCTGACGTCAGAAGGACCGTGACTGAAAGCAGAGAATGCCAGAAAGATGTTTACCTGTGCTTTATTTACTACCCAAAGGGTTTCAATTATATGCATCATAGCAAGCAAGCTATGGACAACATTGTGGAGAATGAGTGAGTATTCAGGAAGACTTAATTGTGCTCATGAGGAACTTGTACATAGATCAAGAGGCAGTTGTTGGAAAGAACAAGGAAACACCAAATGGTTTAAAATGGTGTGTGCCAGGGTTGTATTCTGTTACCATACTTGTTCAATCTGTATGCTGAGCAAACAATTCAAGAAGATGGATTACATGAAGAAAAATGTGACATCAGGATTGGAGGAGGACTCATTAACAACCTGCGATATGAAGATGGTACAACCTTGCTTGCTGAAAACAAAGAGGACTTAAAATACTTACTGATAAAGATCAAAGACCACAGCCTTTGGTATGAATTGCACCTCAATGCAAATAAAAGAACCATTGTCACCACTGGACCAAAAAAAAAAAAAACAACATCAAGATAAATGGAGAAAAGATTGAAGTTCTCAAAGATTTCATTTTGCTCAGATCAACCATGAACACTGATGGAAGCAGCAGTCAAGAAATCAAATTATGCATTAGGCAAATCTGCTGCACAAGACCTTTTTAAAGTGTTGAAGAGCGAAGACGTCAGCTTGAGGTGCACCTGACCCAAGCCATAGTTATTTTCAATAACCTCATATGCATACATATGGACAGTGAATAAGGAAGCCCATAGAAGAATTGATACATTTGAGTTATGGTGTTGGAGGAGAATATTTAAAGTGCCATGGGCTGCCAAAAGGACAATCCAATCTCTGCATCTCTCATACTTTGCACATATTATCAGGAGGGACCAGTTCCTGGAGAAGGATATCATGTTTGGTAAAGTAGATTGACAGAAAAAAAAAAAGAGGAAGATCCCCAACTAGATGAACTGGCACAGTGCCAGCAGCAATGGGCTCAGGCGTAGTAAGGATTGTGAGGTTGGCCCAGGACCAGGCAGTGTTTTGTTCTGTTGTGCACAGGGTCACTATTAGTCTCATTGCTGACTCAATGGCACCTAACAACAAAAACAACTATGCATATATCAGTAGGAAATACCAATGACTAGAATACAACATCACATCTGGTAGAGCAGAGAGTCAGCAAGAGCAACAGACCCTTACGGAACGACTGGCACAAGACAATGGACTCAAACATTCCAATGTTCATGAAGATGGCACCTGAGTAGGCAACATTTTGTTCTGTTAAAAGGAAGACAGCAGTGAGTCAGAGTCCACTGTACAGCAGCTAGTAATAGCAACAGCATTTCCTGAAACCGTATCATATGCACTAAAGGCACTCAGAGTATACATTGGCAATATAAATAAACGTAAAATAATAGGAATAATGAATACGAATTAAAGTTGCAATTTTTTTTTTTAAATGAAAAACATTTGATGAAATCACCTTTTTAGATATGACAAACCTTCTTGGAAGGCAACTACTGACCTCAGAGGATGGATTGTCTTTGTGTTTCCCAGTAAAAAAAAAAAAAAAGAGATACTTCTACCACCCAAACCCTACAAGTACCTGATGTGTTCATATTTCAAGAACTAGGATGATTTATATTGCTAGGTAAATATGCGCTAAGTGCTGCCAGCATTTTCTTTCATGTTTCTTTGTTTCGTTTTCAGTACACACTGAAGTAATAGGCTATTTATACCTAAGATGTCATTATCTGCAATAAGCACTGTTTTGCAGGCATTGTTTGCTGTCTGTCACATCACAATATTCTGCCTAAAGATGGAAAGTGATTCGATGAAGGTAAAGTGCATTCTCTCATTTGATTTCATCTTGATAGCGACAGAGTGGGATACCAGGAGGCTGAAATGCTGCCAGCTTCTTTGATGAGCTATAGCAATCCACTTAAAGAGAGAAGTGAGGGTTCTCTAAGTCGGTTAGAGCTAGAATTCTATAAACATTTCGCTTAGAATTCGCTTTTGAAATTTGTATTTTACTATTTTCACTATACCAGAATATAAATCAAAACTAACTAAAATGCTAGGGAAATTATAAAAGCAGTTATATATACATGAGAAATTGTTCAGTATATGTTGTCCTGGTGTGACACTGTGGGTTAATGCAATGGACTGCAAAGTCAGTTTGAACCACAAGGTTGGCAGTTCAAGCTCACCAGCTGCTCCTTGGAAACCCTATACAGGGTCACTATGGGTCAAAACCAACTTGACAGCACTTAACAACAACATGTGTTGTTAAGTGAATAATGTTGGTTATAGAACAGAATGCAATCTATGATTTGTTTTGCCATTCTTTATATAACCAATGAATGCTTACTAGACATATAAAGAAATTCTGGAAAGTATTCAATTGTTAACAACAAATTTGGATAAAGGAGTAGGACTTAGGTATTGTGGATACTTTCAAATTCTAAGACATGTGGGTAGATGTAGATAGGTAACATAGATGTATCATATTTTATAATAAAAATCAAATGCATGTAACTTTTGCATAACATAAGTAATCAAAGTGCAATTTATCTTATCATATATGAATATTTTCACAAAGGAATCCTTGTGTGGTGCTATAGGATAAGCACTGGACCATAAGTTCGTTTCGATCTATAAGGTCAGCGGTTCAAATCCACCAGCCACTCCTCAGGAACGCTATGAGTCAAAACTGAATGAAGGCACTTAACCACAACAACAACAACGGTCCTCACAAATGCATTTGAAAATGGTAGATCAACAAAGTGGAAAATTATTACTGCATGATTTTTCAGACCTTTTAATGTACAGTGTGGATATCTATTGAAAATAACTGGTCATATGAAACAGCAGTCTTCATATGCTGAGAAATAAAACCTTCAGGTGCTCACTGTAGCCTGTACCCTTGGTAAATTTTGGCCAATTTTCTTTTCAGTCAACATCCATTAGGTGCTCTTTAGAAATGAAACTTGGTGGGCTGAAATTCTAATAAATATATGACCTTTGATAATCACAAGGAATGTGTTCATTTTAAAAGCCCTATTATGTTTCTGTCCTGGTTTGATACTGTAGGAAAAGAACTGTACTTCGAACCCACTAGTTGCTCCTCAGATACTCTATAGGGGGTCACTATGAATTGGAACCTACGCCATGGTACTATGACAACAGCATTCTGTTTCTTCAGACTGAATTGACAAGCTAGTTAAGAAAGGAGTTTTAAGCCAGGAAATTTAAACACAGCTCCAGAAATCCTCTTCTTGAGAACTCTAGTTATAAGGTTAATGTATTTTCTATAAAATCTTCTTCCCAATAAGAGGGTTCCATAATGCTGACAATTTTCAGTTTAATTCCTAAATCTGGTCCTAGGATATTTAATTTCTTGGTAAAGTGTAATAAGCTTAGTATGATTGCAAATTCATCATGTAAGACATCCATAACATTGTTGTTGTTGTTGTTAAGTGCCGTTGAACTGGTTCCGGCCCATAGCGACCCTGAACAGGGTTTCCGAGGCTGTAAATCTTTACAGGAGCAGAAAGCCTACTCTTTCCCCTGAGGAACAGCTGGTAGTTTCAAACTGCTGACCTTGCGGTTCACAGCCCTGCTCGTAACCACTATGTGCTACCAGAGCTCCCAATAGATCTTCACTAAACTAAAACCAAACCCACTGCCACTGAGTCCATTCATCCAAACTCCTATAGGACAGAGTAGAATGGTTACATGTGGATTCCAAGACCGTGAATCATCATCTTTCCCCTTCAGTTATCAGCTCAACCCTTACACCACTAAGCCACCAGGGCTCCTTTCATGGTAGAAAATTATCTTGAAGACATTTCTTCAATCTGTGCCGATCTGTCCCTTTCTACTTGTCCAATTCATACCAGGGTTTTGTTCCTTTTGCTTAACGCTTAAATTCCTGCCCCACTATAAATTCCCTTGAACAACTTAACCTTTTGAGCTGATACAAACCATTTTGCAACCTACTATGTATTGATTTTTATGGAACTGGAAGGAATACCAACAGAATATTTTCAACAAAAAGATACAGCATGGGGGGTGCTCAACTATCTATGCCAAGAAGTTAAGCTACCTGACCAACCAAATAGAAGAGGTTTGTATTTGTGCCCTTTCCAAAAAAGATGGTCCAGCAGAATGAGGAAATTATCTAACAATGTTATTAATATCACAAAGAAGTAACATTTGGGTGAAGATAATTCAAAACTGGTTGCAGCAAGTATATCATCAGAGAACTGTCACAGATTCAAGCTTGATTTAGAAGAGGATGTGGAACAAGGGAGATCATGTTGATATCAGATGAGTCTTTACTGAAAGCAGAGAATACCAGAAAGATGTTTATCTGCCTTATTAACTATGCAAAGGCATTCAACAATGTGGATCATAACAAATTATAGATAACATTGTAAAGAATGAAAATTCCACCACATCCTATCGTTCTCATAAGAAATCTGTACTGAAACCCAGAGTCTATCATTTGAACAGAACCAGGGGACACTGCAAGGTTTTATGTAAGGAAAGGTGTGTATCAAGGTTGTATCTTTTTACCATATTTTTCTATTTGTATATTGTTGTTGTTGTTGTCAAATACTTTCAAGTCAGTTCTGACTCATAGCAATCCTGTATAGGGTTTCCAAGGAGTGGCTGGTGGGTTGGAACCACCAGCCTTGTGGTTAGCAGTCCAGGGCTGATTCTACAGCACCACACCAGGACTCCATTCAATGTGTATGCTGAGCAAATAATCTGAGAAGCTGGACAAAATGAAGAAAGAAGAATGTGGCATCATGATTGGAGGAAGACTCATTAACAACCTGTGATGTGCAGATGACACAATCTTGCTTATTGAAACTGAAGAGAACTTGAAGCACTTACTGATGCAGAACAATCCTATAGCCTTCATCATAGCTTGCACTTCAGTTTAAAGAAAACAAAACCCTTCGCAACTGAACCAGTAAGCAACATCATGATGTTGTTGTGTCATTTCTGATACTCATCGAACAATAATGATAAATTGCATTACATGAACCACCAAAAGAGCATGATTCTCATCTGAGGCTGACTTAATTAAGTCAAATATCCTATCAGCCTGAAGTAAGAACATGAGTTGCTCTGTTATAGACCAATGTGGCAATTTGCCTCAGTAAAGATTTACACTTGGAAACCCTATTTCTACTCTGTCCCACAGGATCATTATGAGATCAGATCGACTCAATGACAATGAATTTAGCATATAGTCTGATATTGGAAAAATGTGCAAAATAATATGGTTGGCTGACTTGTTGGATGGTTGGATGGATGGAAGGATGGATGGATGGATGGATGGATGGATAGATGGATGGATGAGTGGGAACAAATAGTTTCTAGAATACGTAACTTAAAATTTTTTTAAATCAAACTTTTTTTCTGCTTGTATGTCTCCTAGATGCCAACATGCTAGTATATGCTTTAAAGTGTCAAGTTAGGAACCACTTATTTGGAAACTGGCACTGATAATCTGACAGAAACTGCAGTTATAATAAAAGTCAGTACTTTTAGTATTAAAGTCTCATGAAGTATGCTTGAAGGTGGGTTCAATGTACAATCCACTCCATAATATAGCTCAGAAGATTGAAACCCAGAGAGTTTTGGCGTTACTAAAGGGATCATTCATAACAAACATGAACAAAAATCAACTACAATAGAATATCCATCTATCTTGACACTGTGCTTAAGTGTAACTACTTTACACCAGCCACTGGGCGAAATATGTCAGCACAGAAGTCCTCACTGCATACAATAACAGATGACAACTGTGTGTGCAGTCAAATCTGTACATTGCTGCATGAGCTTGGACAACCGCTTCAGTTTTAAGGAATTTGACTTATGTATAACAAGAGGATATTGGGTTAAATCAGTATTCTATTTCTCTGTGAGATGCTCTATACGAAAGGGGGAGGCCCAAGATACAAGGTTAAATGAATTCTAGAAACACCAAATTAACATGGGAGGCAAAGTAACATATAGTAGAGGCTCTCAGAAGTTCTGTTGTAAATTGTTGTTGTTGTTGTTGCTAATTGCAATCAAGTCTGGTCTGACTCATAGCGACCCTGTATAGGGTTTCCAAGGAGTGGCTGGTGAGTAGTAACTGCCGACCTTGCGATTTAAACCAACCCTGTGGCTCAGTGCTTCTCCTACGGTACCACACACGTTCTCTGTGCTCTAAATAAACCCTTAAATTCTAATTTTGCTTTTGGCTACAGAATAACTATTGGGCTAGAGAATGATTCCTTTCACCATCCCTTCTTTTGCCCATGACTTTTGAGTACCCTTAGCACTCAAGTTGCAAGGCACACTTTAGGAAATACAAGGTCCTTAGATTGTACAAAGGCACCTTGGTGGTGAGTTGGGTTAATTGTTCAGCTTCTAACCAAAAGGTCTGTGGTTTCAATCCACCAGACGCTCTGAGGGAACAAGGTGAGGCTATCTGCTTCTTTAAAGATTTACAGCCTCAGAGCAGGTCTATTCTGTCCTATAGGGTCTCTATTTGTCAGAATGGACACCACAGTAGTGGGTTTCATTTTGGGGGGTTTAGGTGGTACAAACAGATTTCCCTTGGTTACTAACTGAAAAAAAAAAAAAAAAAAAAATGATGACTGGAATTCACCCAGCAACACCCTGGAAGAATGGCAGGACTGGTCATCTATTTACATAAGATTACAGTACAGGTGTGGTACTGCAGGATGAACACTGGACAGCAAGGTCAATTTGAACCACAAGGTGACAGTTCAAACCCACCAGTCGCTCCTCAGAAGCCCTATACAGGGTCACTATGACAACACACTCTTTGAGACTCACTAGAACTGGTCTCTACTTTGAAGCACATTGGTTCGCCAAGAATTGGAATCAACAATGATTTTGCTTTGCTTTGTTTTGTTTTGTTTTTAAGAAATTCTGGATTCAATCATCTCCAAGGTCACTTGAAATGCTAATACCCTATGATCACCTGGGAGTCCTGGTGTGGCGCTGTAAGCTGAAGCACTGAACCATAAGGTACATGGTCAGCAGTTCAAACTCACCAGCTGCTCCGTGGAAACCCTATACAGGGTCACTATGAGTCGGGATGGACTCAAAAGCACTTAACAACAACATGACCACTTGGGTAATAATAACAATTAACTTATAATTTATGAAACACTTTCTGTATTATTCACTTGTTGTTCTTAAGTGCGGTCAAGTCTCTTATAATTCATTGTGACCCTACAAGGTTTCCAAGGCATGGCTATGGGCTTGAACAGTCTACCTCGCAGTTAGCAGTCCAGTGTTTGTGCTCCACTGCCACACCAAGACTGTACTCAGCAAATATCCACCCATTGGACTTCGGTGAGCATGCCAGTGGCTACAGCTGACAGTCTTGTATATACTAGAGTCCATGGACTTCAATAATCTGCATGTGGAAAACTTGTTCAGGTACTTATGTACAGGTTGTTGTTGTTGTTAGGTCACTATGAGCTGTTTCTATTTCATAGTGACCCTGTATAGGGTTTTCGAAGAGTGGCTGTTGAGTTTGAACCGCTGACCTTGTGGTTCAAACCAACTCTGTGGTCCAGTGCTTATCCCACAGAGCCACACCAGGACTACTGTCTTTTTTTTGTATTTTTTTTAAGGCATGGGTTATTATTAAAGGTGATCATGGTTATGTGCCATGGAGTTGGTTCCGACTCATAGCGACTCTGTACAGGGTTTCCGAAGCTGTAAATCTTAACGGGAGCAGAAAGCCTCATCTTTCTCCCACAGAACTGCTGGTAATTTTGAACTGCTAACCTTGAGATTCACAGCCCAGTTCATACCACTACACTACCAGATGGATATAACATAAATTCTGTATCTGTGAATATTATTCATTAAGAAGAAGAGTGTTCATGACAGGTTAAAGAAACTATACTTAAGTGGGAAACAGTTGATATGGTTTTGAAAAATGCTTTGGGGAATACTACACCTTATTTTAAAATCATTTTGAGTTAAAAAAAATGAAATGTAAGCTTCAGTTAATGATTGGATGAGCCTCAAAATCTTCTTTTCCATAATTTTATAGTAATGTAATTGACATCTATTCAAATCCATTCAACAATAATTTTAAGGGTCAATTACAAACCTGTATCCAAGTAAAGTACAATAATAGAGACCCCAGGAAGTTCGCCCACTATGTGTACGGTGGCAGTGTCTGGACCCCTGTAACCAGAAGAGTAGAGGGAGCCATCCAGGAAAGCTTTTCAAGGCAAATAATTGAGAATTATTTTGGAAACATCATTTTCTGAAGAAGAAGTGGTCTGATGAGGGCATCTAATGAAAAACAATCTCCACTATGATTAGTTAAAATATTGAGATGTTACCAGAGCATGTCAACTAAGTTTCTTTTTTGGAATGAACCAAAGAAATAGTCTCTGCCGATTCTACAAGCTGTTCTTCTAGGATTTTTTTGTGAAGGTCTGTGTCTATGCCAATGTAGGTGAGGGAAGATACATCTAAGAAAGATGAATTCCAAACTTATAAAGGATTTCCATCCAATCCTCCCCATGACCCTCATGTGAAATAGGAACAGACAAGATATCAGAAACCCTGGTGTGCACTACAAACATGCAGCAGTGGTGTCAGCATTAAGAAAGGTCATCCACTATGTATTTACGTAAACTAGTAGAGATAAAAAGACTGGGAGAAATGCGTTCAAGAAAGCATCTGCTGGGATTAACTAGTTTTATGAAGCAATTTTTAAATGAGGTCAGGAAAAAAAAAAAAAAAAAAGGACCACAAAATTTCTAGTCCACCATATACAAATTAGACTCCTGATATGGCTCTGTAGAATCAGCACTAGACTGCTAACCACAAGATGGACAGTTCAAACCCACTAGCTATTCCTCGAAAACCCCATACAGAGTGGCTATGAGTCAAAGAGTCAAAACCAACTCGATGGCACTTGACAACAACAACAAATACAAATGTAAATCTTGAGGCTGAGTCTGACAGGTAAGTCAGAACCAGCCTCAGGTCATGTTCGTTGCAGGAGCGAGATTCCCAGGCTGACCTAAAGATTCTGGAGCTTGGTCTTTAATATCTTACATTCAACATTCCCACCTGGGAGAGAGTGGGGGCTGCCGGGGCATGTGTTTCCCCACCCAATATTTCTTCCCTGATCCCCATACAATGAACTAATCAGTACATGTCAAAATTAGCAAACTGTTGGGAATTCTGGAAGTCACTTCCCACTTTTTGTTTTGTTTTCCAAAATGGGTGAAAATTTATAGTCCATGAATTTAAAAGTGTTGTAACTTGTTCAGCTTGTGTAACCCGCGCTCAGAATGCCAAAAAGTGGTCATTCTTGTTTTTTTCCAATCCGGTTTGTTCCTCTACAGTCAAGAAATTCTCTTTGGTATGTGGTAGATGCTCAGGTTTCATGGTGAGAACAGCAAAGGGAGGGTGCTTTGATGTTCTTTCTCATTTGGCCAAGGTCAGAGCATGGCCAAAACCTCCACTGTGGGTCCTGCTGCAATTCTCCCAGATCTTCCCACTTCCCTCATGCATTCCTGGCAGTGTACCCCTCCCTGCCTTATCAATAGTAACTTACTTACTAAAATAAACATGATTGAAATTGTTAAAGGTGTTTCATAAATTATAACGCTCTTTCTCTGTAAAGGAAACTGGAGTTTGATGTAGAAGAAAACATGTAGGCAATTGTTCAGGAGATTCCTGTGAACCATATAGTCCAAGAAGAATTTTCATACTGGCAAAACTCTATATTGCCAAGAACATAAAATATGCTACTTCTCAATTCTGAGATAGAGAGGGTCACTAATTAATTCCCAGAGTTGTTAGGCAGTAAATAAAAGGAAGAAACAAAGTAGATTTGTGTCTGAGTCCTGGTGTAGCATTGCAGGATGAACACTGAACTGCTAACCACAAGGTCGGTGGTTCAAACCCACCAGCCAGCAATTCCTCACAAACCCTATACAGACTTGCCATGAGTTAAAAATATGAGTCTGAACTGACTCCATAGCACTTAACAACAACAACAACATACTTTATAACAACTAGAAAATGTGCATTTGGAAAATCTCTGAATTTCCTGAAGTTTCCAAAGTATACTATCCCAGAACTAGCAAGTGTTGAATCCCTTCATTTTTCAAAGAACCTGGCTGTGCAACTGTACATTTGGGGTCATATTAGTTCCCCTGCATTGCAAACAGTACTTTATGGGTAGAGAAAATGACAGCAACGGCTCAGCCTAGCCTTTTCCACAGTTCTCCTTTGTCATGCTAGAGTAGTGATGGGCATTTTCTTGCTATGTCATAGAAAAATGCATTTTACTCCATGCTACCCACAGTGAGTCAGTATCACTTCCCAGTGTTAGTTAGAAACATACATTCTAGGGATCTAATCCAAACCAACACAATTGCCACAGAATTGATTCGGCCTCGTGGAGATTCCATTTGTGTCCCAATAGAGTTGTGTTCTCATGGGGTTTTCAACGGCTGATTTCCCTTCACCCCCAAAGTAGTTTTCCAGCCCCTTCTTTTCTGGGACGTCTAGATGAAACAAACGTCCAACCTTTTAAGTAACAGCAGAAATGTGTTGATCATCTATCTGGCCAACCTCTTATGTTGTTGATAGAGGTGATGAAATTGATTCCAACTTAAGTAGGTCCCATGCATTCAGGATCTTGTACTCCAAAGGCTGTAACTTTTCAGCAACAGATAGCCACAGTGCCTCTGGGTGTGCCTGAACTGTCAATCAACTTATTGACTAGTAGTCAAGCACCCGACTGTTTGAGTCACCCAGGGACTCCTTACAATAGCAGGCCTGAACCCTATTACTTAGAATCTCTTGGCATGAGGCCTATCAAGTAGTGCTGAACCCATCTCTGCTTAACAGTCAGAGCCATTCTTCCAAGAGCCACGGCCTGCCTGCAGAGGTATTTTGACCTTTTCTGGGAATGAGCACACACTTAAGGCAGTATTTTATTCTATTCTACCAGAGCTCTTGCTTTAATGGAATTTACAAGTCTGGCCTTTCAAATGTGGTCCCAAAAATGGAATGCAGGACACAGGAAGACAGAGTGAGAAAAAAGTCCACATGACAAACAGAGAAGAATGACCTGTATGGTTAAAATGTTTTGTCTGTATCCTGTCTAAAGGCACCAAAATTTACATAGAATAAACTATGGAAAGAAAAGAATCTTGTAACTCAATGGTCTTTCAAGTTCGGAATAATTTTAAATTGAGCAATGTTCTGAGCATATCTGCAGCTAGCATCTGTCTGTGTTCCATTAAGTTTTAGTCTGGCTTTTATTCCCCTGAGTAACCAGCCCACATACAAGCAGGTTAAAGGATAGAAAAAAACACTTATTTTGTTTCTATTTTGTAAGTCTCTTTGTGTATATACATGAAAATGTAGCATGTAACAGGTACGCTTTCACGTTGTCAAAGAAATCGACAACAGTTTGAATGGAAGTTTTCTGTGTCTGGGCTCTAAGTCTGGCTCTGCTATTTACTGGTTATTTGAAATGTGGCAGTTTACTTAATCTCTCTAGGACTCATTCATGTAGTCTTTTCACCATTATGCTTTGAATATCTGCTATGTACAAAGAATTGCTACACACATTAGGATAAGCAGTGAACAAGATGGACTCCTTGATCTCATAGAACCCAGGTACCTGAGGAAGCCATTAAAACACCAAATAATAAGTTTGTATATTATAAATGCCAATACACGAAGTATTATGAAGAAAAGTAAAGCAGGGTAAAAGGATAAAGCATAATGATGGCAAAGCTGCCATTTTAAGCATGTTGTGCTATGCTTGTGTGCCCCTGAGTCAGTTTCAACTCATAGTGACCTTGATAGGCTTTCAGAGAGTGGTTGGTGGTTTTGAATTGCTGACCTTACAGTTACCAGTCCAGTGCGTATCCTACAGTGCCTCACCAGGTCTCATTTTATGGTTAGTGAAGGCCTCTGATATTTGAGCAGATATCTGAATGGAGTGAGAAACATAAGACTACCTGGCTAAATAACTAACTAGAATGAATAGCAACTGCAAAATCCCTGAGGCAGAAATGAGTCTGAGGGGCCTAGAAAACCAAGATGGCCAGTACAGTCAAAAGAAATCAGGGAAGAAGAGAATAGTAAGAGACACTAGGAAGAGGTTACCAGAACTAGATCACATAGGTCCTTGCAGACCAAGGGATTTAATTTTTAAATGTGAATGGATCCATTGGAGGCATTGAAGCAGGAGAATACTGGGATAATAAATCTTTTCCAGGGGCTGTGTAAAGAATTTATTGTAGAGTAACGTGGTGGGAGCTAGATGATGACCAAGAAAGGAATCAGGAACTTTGAAGAAGGTTGGCTTGAACAAGCTGTAGAAGAAGTGAGAGAAGAGTACATAAGGCACTTTTTGATGGTGCAGATGATAAATTTATCAAGTAACTAGGTTAATGGAATCCTGGTGTGGCGCTGTAAGATAAGCGCTGGACCACAAGTCAGTATGAACCTCAAGGTTGGCGGTTAAAAGTCACTCTTTGGAAACCCTATATAGGGTGGCTATGAGTTGTAACCAACTCAAAGGCACTTAACAACAACTAGGTTAACAGTAATGACATTTTGTGATATAAACAAACCAGCAGGGGGTTAAGGAAAGGGGCATAGATGAAACGTCACATTGGACATGGTAAAATTTGAACTACTTATTTCCTAATCTTTAAATTAACAGTAGACACCCCATAGAGTACCTAAAGCATCCATGTGAGATGCTTCCGTTTGAAGCACTTGCCATAGTGTGATACTCGAAAGAAATATTCATTAAATTAACAGTAAAGATGGCTGTAGTCATATAGTTCTTCAGGGAACTCTAGAGATCTCTCAGGCTAGAATATGATCATTTAAGAATGATGTGACCAGGGCTTGAGTTTTCAAGCAAATAATAAAGCAGTGACAACTAAACACAAAAATAGTTCATGGAAAAAGTGGAATAAAAGATAATGGAATTTCTTGAAGAACTTTTGGGAGTTCCCTCATATTCTTAAAGAGAAGCACACCTCACTTTTCCTAATATATACTTTAAAAAACAAATACTTTTAAAAAAACAGAATCTGAGAAGTTGGGCTATATAAAGAAGAATGTAGCATCAGAATTGGAGAGAGACTTATTCATAATTTCTGGTATGTAGATGACACAACTTGACTTGCTGAAAATGAAGAGGACTTGAAGCACTTAACTGATGAAGATAAAAAACTACAGCCTTCAGTATGGATTACACCTCAACATAAAGAAAACAAAAATCCTCAGAACTATGGACCAGTAAGCAACACTATGAAAAACAGAGATAATATTGAGGTTGTCAAGGATTTCACTTTACTTGGATCCACAATCAACACCCAATGGAAGCAGCAGTCAAGAAATGAAATCATGTATTGCATTGGGCAAATCTGTTGCACAAAATCTTAATAATGTTAACAAAGATATCACTTGGAAAACTAAAATGTGTCTGAATCAAACCATAGTATCTTCAATCACTTCATATGTATACAAAGGTAGGGCAATGAATAAAGAAGACTGGAGAAGAATTAATGCATTTGAATTATTTTGTTGGGGAAGAATATTGAACTCACCATGTAAGGTCAGACGGATCAACACTTCTGTCTTGGAAAAAGTACAGTTAGAATGTTCCTTGGAAGTAAGGATGGCAAGATTTTGTTTCCTGAACTTTGGACAAGCGCATAGGGAAACTGTCTCTTGCACTTAAGGAGCTCTGGTAGCAAAGTGGGTTTTGAGTTGGGTTACAAACCACAAGATAAGCAGTTTGAATGTACCAGCTCCACAGGAGAAAGATCAGACGTTCTGCTTCCTTATAGATTTAGTCTAGGAAACCCTGTACAGACACACTACGAGTCAGGACTCTACAACACACAACCACGTTGGACAAGTTATCAGAGTTACCAGTCCATGGAGAAGGACAATAAACCAAATACCAACTCCTAAGTGCTCCTTTGAACATCTGAGACTGTAAATCTTTATAGAAACAGTTTCACCTTTCTTACATGGATTGGCTGGTGTGCGCAGTGCCACGAGGACGCCTTTGAGAAGGACATGACGCTTGGTCAAGTACAGGGTCATAAAAAAAGAAGATCCTCGATGAAACAGATTGACACAATAGGAGAAACAACTGGACTCAAACATAGTCACAATTGTAAGGATGGAGCAAGGCTAGGTAGTGTTTGTGTACAGGATCACTGTGAGTAGGAACCAACTTGATGGCATTTAAAGACAGCAACAATCTGGACCTCACATTCCCATTCTTTTTCCATTGCCAATTAAATACATACTTAACTATTATCCTAAGCAGTATTTAATGCACTAAGAAAATTCAGAGAACCTCAGGTAAAACGTAAGACTAGATTTTGTCCAGGGAAATCCTCCGGCTGTCGTTTGTATCGTATTTTATGACATTTGGAGGCTGCTTATTTATATCAGGGCCATGTGGCACCACTTTGTCAGCACAGAGATGGAATCTTACGTAATTGGATGTCTTCTCAGGTTATCTGACTGCTACCAAAATGAATGAGGGCATGGAGACAATGTAGAGAAGACAGTACATGACTCCTAACCTGCTCATCTCTCTTGTTCACTCATGTTTTTTTCTCTCTCTAGTTAAATCACTACAAATGATGGAGACTATGATGATAGTATTTGCTGTGAGGAGTACTGCAGGAGAGATGATAGCGTGGTGGTGTGTCGCGGAGTCCATTGCTCATAGCAACCCTGCATAGGGAGGATTTCTTAGGCTATAAATCTTTAAGGGAGCAGAAAGCCTCATCTTTCTCCTACGAGATGGCTGGTAGCTGCAAACTGATGACTTTGGGGTTATTTAGCAGCCCAACTCATAACCACTATGCTACCAGAGCTCCTGAGGAGAGACGGACATACCAATAATACCAAATTCCTTTACCACACATCCTCTTGCGTGGGAACTGCCTGCTTGCCCATGATTTATCTTTTGACATGTCTTCAGTGTCCTGACCTATTCTCCAATACTAGTATTAATTTTTAGCAATGCATTATATTTGATTAGGTCAGCCTACTGAAAAGTGCATTCAGCAACTTTTCAACAAAAGTGCATCCAGAAAATTTACACATTTCCAGGCCAGCTTTCACCCTGAATAGATCAAGCATTCACAGACAACTCACTGTGTATACTAAAATATGTTCCTTTCCTGTTAAATTAAAAAAAAAAAAAAAAAAGTGTGGGGGGTGGGGCTTTGATGGATACAGTGAAGTGCTTTATGTTATAGAATTAGAGGGTGAGCATATGATTACTTGCACACTTGGGGTTTTAGAGATCACAGGAATGTGAGATTCAAGTCAAAAATGAAAAATCCAAGGGACTCCCCTATTACCTACCCACAAAAGCAAGTGTTACTGAACCTAGGAATGACACACAAAAAATATAGATGAAGGGATTTTTCCAAGAAGATCTTTCCCATACCATATAAGATAGGGGGTTATAGGTGCTCAGAGAGAAACCAAGGATTATCCAAAACAACCAACCAATATAGGGAAATGGTAATACTGTTTAAAGGGACACTGCTTAATTCAACTTGTTATATATAGCAATTTATGATAAATATCTGGTTTACTTAGATTTGTTTGTCTCACTCTTTATTTATTCCACAGAAATTCAGAGAATAATTATGCCATTGTATTGTAGTTTGGGGTCAATGCATTGTGTGGAAATTTCAATGAAAAAACAGCCAATTACAGAATTAAAGTAGTAGAAGTTAAATTTAGTCTAGAAAATTAAGATTGTTATCTATGTAATAACATTTCCCAAAGCTGTGAAGATTCCAGTGAGTTTACTGGGGAGGGTTAGATTTCACAGCATGTCTCAAATGGCTACCTAATGTTTTCCCATGTTAGGGAATGAACACTTCTGTTTATTCAAAGGCTGGTTGGGTTCCCTTGCTACAGTTGTTGGGAATTCACAGAAATCTGTGAGCCATGCAAACTCATGATCACAAATAGGCACGGGAATTTAATTTTTTAGACATTACAAAGAATTTAGTACACATCTTTATTCTCTAAAACTCTGGATGCAATTCTGGCTGTGGGTCAAAGTTGGTTTAAATGACCTTTTGTGATGACTTCTAAGCATACTAAAAAGTATGTAAGATTTTAAGAGTTAGCCTACTCAGTACTTTTGGAAATTATTTTTAGTGTGGTCACATTTTAGTCAGAAAATGAAAACAAATCAAGTTTTTCAGATAATTTGCTTTAAGAAGTAGTGTTGCTTTAAATTAATATCAAGAGTCCAAGCTATTAATACACTCTGAAATACGTCCAGGTGGGCTGTATCCCATTTTCCATCAAGTCTACACAAAGCTAGAATTTTCTAGCTCTTTGTGGCTTATCTAGTGTACCTAGGAGAAATAGGGAGGGTGTTAATGCAGACAGGGTGTAAAGCTCATTTAAGAAAGGCCCACACCCTGCCTTTTAAAAAAAAGTCTTATCTTTGATATCCTGAAGGGGTGGAGATCTCATGACCAAGCTGTTGTATTCAACTTCTGATCAACTGACTCCCTGTTCACCAGTGATTTCTATCATCACTTACAAAGTTATTTGAGGGGTGAGAGTGATTAAAATTTGTTTTCATTACTTGAGAAAGAAACATTTTTCAATGAGTTTCCTCCATCCACCCCACAAGAAAAATTCTCTAGCCAGCTCAACTTTCCCCTTATACAAATCTGTGCTTGCTGTGATATAGTTATGTCTGAGTCTACTTGGGTACCAACTCTTGACAGCTGAAGACATGTGAAAGAACAAGTGAAAAGAACATCTTCCTACAGCTTCATTGTCTGTGGCCCCACCATGCTCCAAGTCACTTAACCATGAACAGTTGACATCATATGTGGTCTTTCCTGTTCACTGAGACCTGTTAATTTTTCATTAAGGATAAGGAGCTCTGGCAGCATAGTGGTTACAATTGGGCTGCTAACCTCAAGGTTAGCAGTTCTAAACTACCAGCGGTTCTGCGGGAGAAAGATGAGGCGTTCTGCTCCCATAAAGATTTACAGCCTCGGAAACCCTGTACAGGGTCACTATGGGTCGGAACCGACTTGACAGCACTTAACAACAACAACAATTGCTCTTAGTATGAAAGGATGTCTACCTGAACTTCCAGAGTCCTGGTGTGGTGCTGTGGGTTAGTGCCCTGGACTGCAAAGTCATTTTGAACCACAAGGTCAGTGACTCAAGCTCACCAGTTGCTGCCCCTTGGAAATCCCATGAAGGGTCACTATGAGTCGGAATGGACTTGATGGTACTTAATAACAACAACCTTAACCTCCTCTCTCTCATGTTCCACCGTAGTAACACTAGCATCATGGTACCCAACATTCTATTTTTTTTTACTGTGTATAAAATAGTCTATGGAGCTGTAAACTGAGAGAAAATTTCCCAACTCAAGTAAAACTTTGGGCATGTTATAATTGTAGACCTGAGAACAAGGTAACTAAAATCAAAATCCATAGATCATCTTTGTCCCTTAGTACTTCCCACATGTCTTTCTACTTTCTCTCCCAAAGTTCCCTTCTGTTTGTTCTTTCCGAAATATTCCTCCCATTTTCATTTCCCCAGTCATTGACTGATGGTGGCACATGCCTCTAGCAGTCTCCACCCCGCTACCTGCATACTCTTTACAACATGTAAGACCTACTGAGCAGAGAAAAGCCTCAAAAGAGGACACTACTTCCTCACTGCCTGAGACCTTTTTCCTGGCAAGGACAAGGGGAAGGGAAATGGATACTCTAAACAAACAAACAAAAAACAAATCCACTGTTACTGAGTCAATTCTAACTCACAGGGAAAAGACATATCATTTTATCAACAAAAATCTAGATCGCTGAGTAATTAAAAACACCAAATGGAGTAACGTTACACATAAGGCAGTTCATACTTGTTCAAGTGTTTTCACAGAACAGAGTCACAGAAATGGGATTCACTAATCACAGGAGTCCTGGTGTGACACTCACTGTAGGTTAATGCACTGGACTACATTGTCGATTTGAACCACAAGGTCAGTGGTTCAAGCTTATCAGCCGCTCCTTGGAAACCCTATACAGGGTCGCTATGGGCTGGAACCGGAACCGGTACATAACAATAACAACAACAATAACAAATCTGTTATATATTTCCAGATCACCGTCTATACAGGTTATAAGACTTTGCACCCCACCTAGAAATATTTTCTCACAGACTCTGCAATGGAGTATGATGTCAAGCTGTTGGATTTTTGCCAGTGTATGAATGAGAAATGGTTTCTCAATGCCGTTCGAATTTACATTATGATGAGTGCAGTTAAGCACTTCATTATATGCTTAAGGCCCGTTTAGATTCTCTGTAAAATACCTGTATTTAACAGCAGACATTTTAAAAATCTAAAGCATTGCTTCTTTATATGCAAATCACACCCTTTCGGCAGCTCACCCTTCAGTTAGATACAAGGCCAGTCAATGCTGTAAACACATATTCTGGAAGGGAGTGAAGATGGATGTTGGCAAGCACGGTGGAGGAGCAAAGGATCCTAGAAGGCATCATGTTTCTCATAGTCATTAGTTGCTTGTTTGGCAGAAGCTGAAGTGTGCGAAGGTGACTCTAGAGCACAGTAAGGAAGAATTACTCGCTCCATAAATTATATTCCTTGCTATTTGGCTTCCCTGGAACACTTATCTGCTCGTATTTCGAAAATGTAGCATTCTTAGTTCTGTTAGTGTGTGAATTTTTGGAAAGAAAAGAGAAAGGAAGAGAGGAAGAAGGAAAAAAAGGAAGGAAGGGAGGAGGGGATGGAGAAATGATTGAAAATATAAAGAAGTACTTAGATGAGTCCATTAACATATCTTATAGAACTTCATTCCTAGACATACCTAATTCATAGAAGTGTTATTATGGCTTATTTTTAACAGATATATGAGATATTGACAGCCCCAAGCATTGAGCTGCTAACTACAAGGTTGGCAGTTGAAATTCAACAGCTAGTCCATAAACCATTTGCTCCCATAAAGATTTACAATTTCTGAAACCACATGGAGACTTCTGCTCAGTCTTACACGGTTGCTATGAGTCAGAATCCGTGTAATGGCAGGGGATTTGCTTGGCTTTTTCCCTTTTTTTCTTTTTTGCTTTAATGATGCCTCCCTCTTCTGATCACTTCCAGAAATGTCCCTGGAAAACCTAAAGTTTAGGCAAATAATACAGTATGTAAAATATTATTCTTATTATACAGAATAAAAACTTCCATTAGCTGTTAGTAAACATTTCTTGAAACATGTCTGTTGTCATATATATACACTGTGTAGTTGTTGTTAGGAGTCCTGGTGTGGTGCTGTGGGCTAATGCGTCAGACTACAAAGTCGCTTGAACTGCAATGTTGGTGGTTCAAGCTCACCAGCTGCTCCTTGGAAACCCTCTACAGGTCCTCTATGGGTCGGAATTGACTCGACGGCAACAGTTGTTGTTAAGGGCTGTTTAAGTCCTGCTGAGTTAGTTTTGACCCACAGCGACTCTGTATAGGGTTTCCAAGAAGAGGCTGGTGAGCTTGAACCACCGACCTTGTGGTTCAAACAACTTTGCAGTTCAGCTCATTGACCCACAGTGCTGTACCAGGTTAAATGAAATCGGGACTGGATGATGTGATGGATGGAGAAAGGTTTCCCAGTGAAATATTTTAGGGCGGCCTTGCCACTGTGAAAGAATGAGCAGGCACATTGTTATGATGGGAAAAATCTTTGGCACACATTTTCTGGTCTTTTTTCCCCACTATTGTAGTTTTCAATTTTCTTAAAACTTCTTTACAATAAGGCCTCATGGTCTTGTGTCCTTCAAAAAAAAAACCTATCAAGATTACCCCCTTTGGATTTCCCAACAGTCACCATAAGTTTCTGAGCTGCCTCTCTGATTTTAGTTCAACTGGCCCCAGCAGATCCGCTCAGAAGATAATGTCTTGATTATTTTTGGAACCCACCTTCAGGAGACTAAGACAAGTGTGTTACTGGGGTATCTTGTCTTCGTTCACTCATTGATCATCTTGTTGTTGTCAAGTGGGTTTCTACTCATAGCGACCCTGTACAGGGTTTCTGAGGAGCGACTGATAAGTTTGAACTTCAGAACTTGCAGTTCAAACCGACCTTTCGGTCCAGTGCTTATCCTAAAGTGCCACACCAGGACTCCTCAAAGAGACATGTTTAAACATATTACAAACACACCATCAGCACCACCATAACCAGAGGACTTCAAAAACTCATGGAAAAGTAGAATTAAAGGAGAAAGGATTTTTTTTCCACTAACTTTTTGAAGATCCATCATATATAGGATCTTTGGCTCAGGGTCCCTCAGAGCTCAGGTTATTCATCTCTGAGTTGAAGTATTTACCTATCATTTGTCACTTCCTCAATCTATAAGAAAGTAGGTGGGACAGGCCACAGAGGCCATTCTGGTGGTCTTGCTCATGGCTCAATGACTCAGCAAGCAGACCCCTGGGTCTATGTCATAGGCAGTCTCAAGAATGTGAAGGGCGACATTTGTATAATG
This sequence comes from Chrysochloris asiatica, assembly GCF_000296735.1. Classification (NCBI taxonomy): domain Eukaryota; kingdom Metazoa; phylum Chordata; class Mammalia; order Afrosoricida; family Chrysochloridae; genus Chrysochloris; species Chrysochloris asiatica. Next base: position 9,204,171 of record NW_006408542.1, read on the forward strand.
AAATGAGAAATCACCTAAAGATTGAAATTTTCTTTCCAAAGATAGACCTTGACATTAAACACCACCCTTTTCTACAACTGTAGAGCACACCTTCTCTGTTGATTGTTCTGGACTAGATTTACCTGTTTGAGCAGTGCTTTTACCCTGTGGTCAGGTTGCCAAATAAATCAGAATCCAGTTTCAGTTTAATTGTGAAAACATGCACATATCGAACACTGGTCCCATACTGTAACTCTCATCGGTGGTCCCGGCAGTAGTGTTTCTTTGGTATTTTTCCCTCTGAGTATGTTATGCCTTTTCTTTAATAACAATAGAGAATCTGGTCTGTCAGTGTAACAAAATTATTAAAATTGCACCTGGTTCAACAAACCCATGAAATGAGGTGGGTTGGCTAGGTTTGATGCTCTGCTTTGCCCCTTCACTCATTCAGTCATAAAAACATTTTGTGCCTACAACATGTTAAGCACTTTGATGAAGTCTAGATATGGAGACTCATTTATCATTGTGCATATGCAATATATCTGAAAGCTCTACCATACTTACCCCAAGATTCAGTTCAGATGTCTTCTGCTTCAGAAAGCTTTCCTAGACTTCACTCCTCCTCAATCTGGATAAAGTACCCCTCTTCTTCCCTCAGCATGCATAAGATTTTCAGTGGCTAAATAGCGTGGTGGTTACAAATTGGGCTGTGAACCTTAAGGTCAGCAGTTCAAAACTACCAGCTGTTCAGCGGGAGAAAGATGAAGCTTTCTGCTCCCGTAAAGATTTATAGCCTCAGAAACCCTGTACAAGGTCACTGTGGGTCAGAACCAACTCCATGACACATAACCACCACCACCACCAATTATTTAGAAGTCATCTACCGCTCCTTCTTCCTACTCTGTCTTAGTCTGAAAGCTCAGCTGAAACCTGTCAACCATGGGTATGTCATACTGGTATTTAAAATACCAGTGGTATAGCTTCCAGCATCATAGCAACACACGAGCCACCGCAATATGACAAGTTCCTGGAGAAGGATATCTTAATTGGTAAAGCAAGAAAGAGGAAGACTCCTCCCTCCCCCATGAGATGGATTGGTACAGTGGCAGCAGCAATGGACTCAAACATAACAATTATGAAGATCAGGCAGGACTGGGAAGTGTTTCCTGATGTTGAGCACTAGGTCACTATGAGTCACAATCAACTCATTGGTACCTAATAACCACCTCTATACAATTTTCTCTCAATATCCAACATTACACTTAGAATACTGCATGCCTGCCTTCACCACTTGACATGTTCCTCTGATCTTTGAAGATACAGACTATACTGCCCTAATCTCTGTCTCTTTAGCATTTATTGCAGACTCAATCATTTTAGTTAGGAACTATTCAGCTTTATGACTGGTTGACTTAATTAATCAATGCATAAAGAAATAATTCCTGTTCTCAAAGAGCACATATAATGTAGATCAGCTTTTTAAAATTTTACTTCAGAAAATTCAACATTACATTTATGATTTTGTAAACAGAAATGTATGAATACCTCCAACCACTTTGAATTAATACATTTGAGCTATGGTGTTGGAGAAGAATAGTAACGGTATCATGGACTGTCAGACCAACAAACAAATCTGTGTTGGAAGAAGTATACAGCCAGAGTGCTCCTTAGATGCCAAGATGGCCAGATTTCATCTCTCATCCTTTGGACATAGTATCAGGAGGGACCAGTCCCTGGAGAAGGACATCATGTTTGGTAAAGTGGAGGGTCAGCAACAAAGAAGGAGAGACACCACCCCCCCTCCAAGGAGATAGATTAGCACAGTGGCAGCAACAATGGATTCAAGCATAGCAGAAATTGTTGAGGATGGGACCAGGTGGGTTTCATTCAGTTGTACATAGGGTCGCTATGATTATGAGCTGACGCAACAGAACCTGACAACAACAACAAATATTTTTGAAATACAGACATTTTCAAATTTACCTTTAAAAAAGATCTAGTATTAAAATAATCTGATGTTGGTCTCAAGTTGATCATGGTCCTGTACATAGAAGGACACAAAGGTGATGTAAAACTAAAAACCACTGCTCAAGAATGACAAGAGCACATTGCTCTGTTTGTATCCACCTACACATTCAGGCTGCCAACTCTCCCACTCTGCACCTTCACCTGTCTTGTTAATGTGGGGAGAAACCAATGTGAGACAGCAACAATCAAATTTCTAATGTAATTACAGAAACAGAAACCTTACATTTCCTTAAGCCTCAGTTATTTAAAAAAAAAAAAAAAATGACAAGGGATATGCCATGTCTCCTCTGCTTCTTGTCACCAGCATCTGCCCCGATTATAAACAAGAGTGCTCCACAAATATTCAGAGTGTAGTTACAACAAACCTCAGTCTGCCAGTTACTTCTGTGGAACACTGCCATGAGAACTTTTATGAATGTAGGTATGTGGGTAGGTGGCATATAAAAGAGAGAGTTCTGAACAAATAACCTGGAGAGCGTATGCTTTATGATAATCACATACTACTGAAATGACATTCTAAAAGATATTTAAATGTATTTGAAGGAAGGATGGAAATAGCAGTATTTCTGTGTAGAGTGTTGAAGTTAACAGCCTCCGTGAATACCCAACATAGAAAATTTTGAGCTGCCTCATCATTGCATGTTAATTAAATGGATTCAAAGCCCCTGGCTTATGGGTGTTCCTTTAGTTTGCACCACTCCCCTTAGGGAATGTCCAGTTTCTGGCTTCTCAGTCCCTTTTCCCTCTATGCCTCCTAACTTTAGGGAGACTTCAGCTGCTAAGAAGACAGATCTTTGTTTTTCAGTTGCATGGTTCCTCTCTGCTGCCAGATATTTTATTCTGATATGTTTGTATAAATGGAATGCATTACAAAATTATTTTTGCTGAGTGAGTGCCAAAAATATATTCAGCAGAAATGACAAAATAAATAAGTAAAAACTGTTGTTGATTTAGCCCTCATCGATGATTGGCGAAACTGAAGAAACTGAGGAAATCATTCATTCATTCACCCATTACATCCAGTATTTATTCATGGAAAATTCAGTTGTCTGGGGTTCCCATATTATTCCTCCAATGCATACCATTTCTAAAATTAAAATCTGGGCAAAGGGTTCAAAACAAAAAGTAACAAACAAAAATGCTGAGTCTAGATTTAAATAAGGCCTGAAAAATATGTTTGCCGAAACACCTGCAAGCACATTAGAATATATTTTTCTAGCCCTCTTAACATAGTTAAGTACTATAGTTTTAGGTACTTGGGAAAATAGACAGCAATGCATACATCAGAAATTTCCAACAATTTAGTTTTCTTCTTCATTGCCACATTAGGGAAAGTACAATGGATTTGAGGTGAGAAAATTCTGCATTGAAGACCCAACCCTGTCTCATCTTATTTATTCTATTTACTTTGAGTACTTGTACTGAAGATCACATAACAGAATTCAACCAATAACCACTTGGTCCATTCATTCATTCATTCATTCATTCATTCATTCAACAGCTCCCTACAATGACCCAGATGATGTCTAGTGCCAGAAACACAGGGTGAGGAAAAACAAAGTTTCATCTCTCATGAGGTCCTTAGTCTACTGGGCTAAGATGATGATAAATAACCACATTATGGAATTCATAATGATAAACTGAAGTACGTGATCTGATTGAAGGGCATACGTCTTAAAGCTTGATCAAGGAACCACACTTAAGTCAGGGGCACTGGAAACTTCCATGAAGAAGACACTCCTGGAAGGTAAATGAGTAAGGGGTGAAGGCATGGGGATGGGTGGACTGCCTTGGACAAGGAAAGAGCATAGTGACTAAGGAGGAACTGAACGGTCAAGGTGGTTGTAAAGCTAGGAGAAGGTAAGACAGAAAGAAAGCTAAGCTCAAGGGAGGGAGGGCACAATTGTGGCTACTGAGCTCTTGAAATACAGCTAGTTCTAACTGAAATGTGCTATAAGCATAAAATAGACACTAGATTTTGAAGATTTAGCATGAAAACAATGTAGACGATCTCTAATACTTTTGTGTATTGGTTACATGTTGAAATATTATTTTGGTGATATTGGGTTAACTAAAACTATGAAAATCAATTTCATCTGTTTCTTTTCACTTTTTCAATGATGACTACTAGAAAATTTAAAGCTACATAGGACTTAAAGCATATTTATTGGTGAGCCCTGGTGTGGTGTTGTAGGATAGCAATGGACTGCAAAACACAGGGTCAATGGTTCAAACACACCAGCTGTTTCTTGGAAACCTGGGTTGCTATGAGTCGGGTCCAACTCCACAGCACATACCAACATCAGAAATATTGATTGTTTTGCACTTTTTTTATCCCCAAATCAAAACCAAACCAGCTGCCACTGAGTTGATTCCAGTCACCTTACAGGATGGAACAGAACCGCCCCTTTGGGTTTTCCAAGGAGCTCTGGTAGCGTAGTGGTTACAAATTGGGCTGCTAACCCCAAGGTCGGCAGTTCAAAACTACCAGCTGTTCCATGGGAGAAAGATGAGGCTTTCTGCTCCTGTAAAGGTTTACACCCTCGGAAACCCTGTGCACGGTCACTGTGAGTCGGAACCAACTCCATGGTACTTAACAACAACAACAATCTTGGTGTGGCGCTGTGGGTTAATGAGCCAGACTGCAAAGCCATTTGAACTGCAAAGTCGGCAGTTCAAGCTGACCAGCTGCTCCTTGGAAACCTTATACAGGGCTGCTATGAGTCGGAACCAACTCTACGGCACTTTACAACAACAACAACAATCTTTACAAGATTAGAAAACCTCATCTTTCTCTTGCAGAACAGATGGTGAATTTGAACCACTGACCTTGTGCTGGTTCTATGCTTAACCCATTATATTACCAGAGTTATGTGGTGGTGGTGGTTTTGTGTCAGGGCGTCGGTTCCAACTCATCGCGACCTTGTACAGGGTTTCCAAGGCTTCATGGGAGTAGAAAACCTCATCTTTCTGCTGTGGAATAGCTGGTAGTTTTAAACTGCTGATCTTGAAGGTAGCAGTCCGACTCATGACCACTACATTACCAGAGCTCCTTATAAGTTATATAGAACCTTTAATTCTGACAAAGGTGTTTGTCCCCAGCACAACACGATGCATTAAAATATTGTGAGATGATGGAAACTGAGAGATGATTGGAACATTTGAGCTTATGGTTGGAGAATGAACCTAAAGGCAAACAGAAGGGATGCAGAAAAGCCAGCTGTAAGGCCACTTACTACACTAGACCAAACAAGCTTAGTTACTGCTTGGCTTAGGATCAACAAGTGGAGATAAGAAAAGCAGAGCTATTTAGGAAGGAAAAATCAGCAGACCCTAGCAATGAACTGGATATCATATCTGGAATCTGCACTGGGACAGAAGTCTTGCTGAAAATATTTTTAAAATATATGAAAATATGCAATGTAAAATCTTAAGCCTACAGAAAAAAAAATAGGAATAATTCATGTATTTGTATATAGTTAGCTCTGAAGGCGTTTCTGTAAGAGCTTTGTACCCGTGGGAGATGATCATCAGGAACCTTGAAAGGTAATAGGAATAGTCAACATTTCCTAGGACTTAATGTGTGCCACACTCTACTAAGTTCTTTTATTTGTGTTATCTTCTTTAAACCTCAGAATCTGCAAACCTGTGATTAGGTACTAGTATAGTTCTCATTTTACAGACTGGAAAACTGAGGCACAAATTTTAGTGAGTTGCCCAAGGTCAAGTGACAGGTAAAGTTAAAGGAATTAAATCCAAGGAACCTAACTCTAGGGTCCACATCAACTCTAGTTGCTATGAAACCCTAATTTACACAGTGTGAAACCCTAATTTGTACCTTGGCAGTGGTGGTGATGTGCCATGGAGTAGATTCTGACTCACAGCCACCCTGCATAGGGTTTCTGAGGCTGTGAATCTTTATGGGAGCAGAAAGCCCCACCTTTCTCCAGCAGAATGGCCGATAGTTTCAAATTGCTGATCTTGAGATTAGCAGACCGACTCGTAACCACTACACTACCAGAGCTCCTAATCTGTACCTTATGAAACACCAATTTGTACAACAAACTTTTCAGTAGAAGAGGATTCTTTCTCTTGCCTTCGGTCCAGAACCCTCCTCTGGGGCCACACAACCCACTAGAAATCTAAGAAATCACTCAGGGCTAAGTCATAAGTCAGACATTTACATACACGAAGCCTAAATTTTTTTTTTTTTTTTTAAAGGGTCTGTGGATCATGTGTAGATCTCCTTCAAAGAAAGCTATGCGTTTGTCCCACATCCTTACAATTCCAATGGAAGCAAGCTATCATTTGTCTTGGATGAAATCAGAAAGAGCAAGGAAAAGAGGTGAAGCAAGGAGTTTAACAAATTGAAGATTTGCCAACATGGGAAACTATCTCAGTTGGGTATTAACAGTGAATTCAAGAGACTCTTGTTCACTAATGGCGCTTAATAGTTAAGACACTCTTTAAGCACACTAGGCATTAAGTGCGTGCTAGCAGTTCAGATAATGAAATGGATGGTTATGACCAGCCATCCAGGCATTTTATATGTGCCTTTTACTTCTAGTGTCAAATTACAAATTGATTCTGTGATTTATAAGAGGAATTAGAGCTCTGTTTTGGAAGATCTGCTGAGCGACTGTGGGTCTTATACATGAACACTTCACGAGTCTCTTGCCATACTTTAAAATTGTCCTGCACGTTAGTAGAACTCCAAAAGGAATCATGATTCCTTTCCTTTTTTTAAACAAAAACAGTTAAATTTATGTAAAAATTTTAGAACAATGCTCAGGACCAGCCAATAGGATATAAAGGGAGCCCACCAGGTTGCCCCATCAAGATGGTCTGAAGTACAGTCAAGACCTCATTCTAAGGTGGTCTAATGTGCACATGCCTGTAGAGTGCAAGCACCAAGGTACTGCTCTATTTCATACTGTCATCTGCAGTCATTGGAATCATGGTGAGAGGCCAAATATCTTATGCATTCAAAGGCCAAACATAATGGATAGGAAGCACTGCGTCCTCCCATCCCCAACCAGGAGAAATCACTTAACAGAAGATTCCCATAAGTTCACACTGTCAGAGAGCTTGCCATGCTACATTAAAATTGGTTGTCTAATTGTTGTCTCTGCTAGATTAATTACTCCTAAAGACAAAGCCTATACTTCTCTCTTTTATTACTACATCCCCCACATCTAGTACAGTGAGGCACCCACCATACAGTTGATTGAATGTGTAATACATTAGTTGCCATTAATACGTTAACATTTATTTTTACAAGAGCTTATAAAATTGTGTCCTAGAATAGTATTCTTCACAAGATTTTCTGATGATCTTTATAAATGTACTGACATTCAGATTAAAATACTAAAGACCAGAAAATGAAGGTTAGTAACAAACACTGGGATGAAAGATGGAGAAGTTAGCACAGAAAAAGGAAACAAAGTATTTATTTGGGAATTTAAATCATAAAGATATTTTTAAGAAGGCATTAAAATGATAGTTGATCAAATTATATTTCATCTGAAACGAAAAGATCAGAAATTGGTATACTGGATGGGAGGAATTTTGTTGCCCTGTTTGGTTTTCTTTGTTTGCCTGCTTTTTGTAATACAGCGCAAAAAGGGATTGTATGCTATTTTTTACCTTGAAGTTTACCTCAGAAAAACTTATTTGAAATGTAAACAAGTTTTTCTCTGATAATTATTTCCTTTTTAAAAACACTGTTTTATGTTAGGAAAAATACCCACTCAATGTCATTCAAACTATTGTAGCAGTAGCTGAATTCAGCTTTTTAAGGGTGACTGATAACAGAAACTACTGAAGTTGGTTCCCCCCCCCAAAAACGAGGCTAATGGAAGTAACTTTGATGGCCCATTTTCACACTGATCTTCAGGAAAATGACATTTAGAACCAAAATCATATCTTTGGTAAAGGAACCATAGTCAAGTGGGGAATTTTACAGAAAATGCAAAATAAAAGCTTATCTTAGGAAGTACTGGATTTCTTTTTGTGATGATGGAAAAAATTGCCAGTGGATCCTGGTGATGGTAAATTTGGCAACGGATATTGATGATGGCTGTCCGACATGATTAATGCAAGTGTGTCATTAAATTGTACACCTGAAAAACAATGAATTGGTAAAAGCTGTGTGACATATGTTACTACAACAGTGTTGGTGCTATTAAACACCATCAAGTTGGTTCTCAGGGCGACCCTGTATAGCATTTCTGAGGAGCAGCTGGTAGGCTGAAACTGCTGACCTTGCAGTTAGTAGTCCAGTACTTATCCTACAGTGCCCACTAGGACTTCATTTTAACAATAAACATTTTAAATTTATTTCTATTTATTTATGTATTCTCATTCCATCAATAAAACATAAAAACGTAAACAGCCATCTAGTCATTTGTGTTTCCTATAGGTCACTTTTCTCAGATCAAATAATTTGGTGAAAAGTTAGATTAACTTCCAAACGCATGTAATGTGATTAATGTTACTCTTAAACTCTATATGGTATTCCCGTTATTTCTCTTCCTGCCTTTCAACAAATAGAAAGCAATTAAAATCTCTATCTAGATGTTTCAAGTTATCTGAAAGTAAAAAGCTCCCACATGAAACAAACCTGATTAGAATAGTATTTTCTATCCTAGTGTGACACTGTAGGTTAAGCACTAGATTAGTAATTGCAAGGTCGGCAGTTCAAATGCACCAGCCACTCCCCTGAAACCCTATACAAGGTGTCTATGAGTTGGAACCAACTTGCAGGCACTTAACAACAATCTTAAAGACTGGACATTTACTCAAGTAAAGAAACATCTTTACTTCCATGTCTCTTTTACCTCCTGCCCTCACCCTCCCAAATGCAAGGGCACCAAATTTTATCTTCTTTTCAAATGCGTCTAAAATCCATGTGCAACTTTTCACTCTAAATATCATTGTCTGTAACATTTAAATAACTTCCTAAGCTGGTTTCTTTTTCTCAAATTGGCCTTCTCCAAACAGTTGTACACATTAGGTTAGAATTCTCTTTCGAACTAAACACTCCTTCATGTCACTTCCCTGCTTAACTTTAGGTTACAATTCATTAGAGGAGCACTGTCAAAGTCCTTTCCATCCTAGTTCCTCATCACCTGCCTTCTTATAGTTTATCTATAACAGTTATCTTCCCAAGACCAGGTATGTCTACGAATAAAACTAGGTCTGTATTAACAAACGCAAAAAAGATTTTTATAACTTCATTTCATCTAATCTGAAGGAATGACAATCTCTTCAACTTCCTCACAGCTAGTTTTAGACATTCCAAACATGACTACTTTTCTCTCCAATTGAACTAGATCCAAATTAGTTATCTTTTAATTACATTCAACACCAGTCAGATATCTGTGAAAATTATTATCTGAAAATTGAAAGAACAATTGAATGAATGAATGGTTAAGAGTTTTTTTTCTAAATTAACACCAGTTCTATAGTTTTACTTACAATGTTAGTTCTAAAGCATATTAGAGTAAATTCCCCTTTATAACAAGTATCATATAACTTCTTTTTTATCCTGAAACTAAATTCCTAGGAGTCCTGGTATGGCGCTGTAGAATCAGCACTGGACTGGTAACCACAAGGTTTGTGGTTCAAACCCACCAGTCACTCCTTGGAAACCCTATACAGGGTTACTAGACGAGTCAGAGCAGACTTGTCAGCAGTTAACAATATAAACACTTACACACCTAGTTAAAGAAATATGCACATATAATGTCCAGATTGTAATATAAATGAAAAATAAAAGGAAGTAATTTTCAATATAATATATATGTATGTAAGCACTGGAGTCTTGATATGGCTCTGTAGGATAAAAACTGAACTGTTCATAGCAAGGTCAGTGGTTCAAATCCACCAGACACTCTTCAGAAACCCTTTACAAGGTTGCTTTGAGTTACAACTGACACATAGGACCTTAACAACAACACTCATGTAATTATTCAATAATACTTACAGTAGGAGACACTATAAAGTAATTAGATGTTTATACTTGATTATAATGAATAAACTAGAATTTAGAAAAAAAAATTGAAAGCTATTCTATCCACCTG
>NW_006408542.1:9214361-9222306 GCF_000296735.1 Chrysochloris asiatica
TATATGCATGTGTATGTATACATAAATATATACATGTATGTGTATATATGCACACATACATATATATGTGTATATACACATATATACTGACACACAACATATATGTGTGTATGTATATATATATACATACACACACACACATACATACATATATACACACACACACATAAGGAGCTCTGGTAGAGTAGTGGGTAAGAATCGGACTGCGAACCGCAATGTAGGCAGTTTGAAACTACCAGCTGTTCCTCAGTAGAAAGATGAGGTGTTCTGCTCCCATAAAGAATTACAGCCTTGGAAACCCTGTACAGGGTAGCTATGAGTTGGAACCGACTCCCCGGCCATATATAGATATATAGTTGTTTTTGTTGTTAAATGCTTTCAAGTCAGTTCTGACAACCCTGTATAGGCTTTCCGAGGAGCAAATGGTAGGTTTGAACCACCAATCTTGTTTAGGATTAACAATAACAGAATGTATTGGTACCTTAAAAAGGAAAGAGAAAAATAATCTCAATTTGAAGTGGGAATAATATATTCAAAACAAATTACTATCACTGGAGAAAGTATTTATCCTTTTTCTAGCATTTAAAAGACTATATAAACAAATGGAATCCACTGTCCTTGAGTCAATTCTGACTCACCTTATGGGACAAAGTAGAGTTGCCCCACGTGGTTTCTGAGACGATAAATCTTTACTGGAGCAGACTGCCTCATTTTCCTCCCATGGAGTTAGCTGATGGGTTTGAACCTATGGTTAACAGCTCAGTGTTTATGATGAAAATTGAAACAATTTTAATGCAATACAACTTATTATATAATTAACAATAAATGAGGATCTGGGTGGTATAACCAGTTAATGTGCTTGGCTAATAATCCAGAGGCACAAGAGAAGAAAGGCCTGACACGTTACTTCCCAAACAATCAGTCACTGAAAATCCCAGGGAACACAGTTCTACTCCGATCCATGTGGGCTCACCATGAATCACAGGATTCCAGCTATTGGTGAAAATTGCATATTTGCATGTGACACTTATAATTACAGATCGATACAAATGTGTTGTCCTGGTGACACAAATAACACAACCACTGTTGCCTTAAATGATGTGATTTTCCAAAACTGTGAATCATTCTTGGTAACATTCTACACCATGATTTTTCCTTGATTTACATGACAGTTGCATTCCTCAAACATTCAGTATACATTGAAACCATGCAAAAATACTGTGATTATAAGCAAAACAAAGCTAGGTTCTAGACTTAGAAAATTATAACCTGAATTTTTACTTATGTGCATTTTTGTAAAGCACTTACAGTGACACAGAAGACAGGGAATATTTACTTGTTTGAGACTACTGAATGCAAGGGAATTATTTAATATCTTAGCCCTCATTCACTCTGCTCTCCTCCAGTCACTGTAACAACCTTAACAGGCTCTACAAATACCCAAAATCAATCCACCTTAACCCACATAAGGTACTCCACATTCAGGATACTGACTTTGAATTCTTCTGCAGCAAATGCAGATACCTAATAGGGGGAAATCAGATGGTTTTCACTGGTGAATGCTGGTATTAGAAAAGTATTATAATCATTCTTCCTTTTCAATATGAATAAATTGGAGCGTGATGGCTAAATGAATATGTCAGCTTTGCTATACTATGGTTCCCAGTTGTTTGACCAAACATTAGTCTAGTTTCTGGCATGGAGTAGGTACATGAAATTAAATCAACTGACATTGAGCAGAACAGATAACCTCCCATAATGTAATCTTAGCTAATAAAATCATTCAGTGCAGGTTGGATCCTAAATCTAATCACCTTTGAATTATAAAAAGAGAAAAACTGACATATACACTCACGGGAAGACAGGTGTCATGCAAAGAGTATCTCCCTACCATGGAGTGTCAAGAGATCTGGAAACATCCAAGGTTTTTGACAGGAAGGAAATAACACTGCTGGAATCCTAATTTGGACTCTACCCTGAAGAAGGGTGATAAAGTAACTCTGCTCTTTAATGGCACCCACTTGTGGTATGGATGTTATGTTACATCAGCTCTAAGAGACATGAGGAGTCCTGGGGTGGCACTGTGCATTAATGCATTGGACTACAATGTCAGTTTGAACTGAAAGGTCATGGTTCTAGCTCACCAGCCACTTCTTGAAAACCCTATACAGACTCGCTGTGAGTCAGAACGAACTCTACATTACTTAACAGCAACAGAGACATAAAGACTCTGAGAGACATAAAGTTGTACTTTCAGTCCACAAATCATACATTTAAAAACATTTTCTTATTTTGAATTGAAAGTTAAAGTTTGTTGCAAAAGGATAAGCAACTGATACAAAAACGAACATCTCCCCTTTCCCAACATAAGTGTTATAGAATTCTATTCTTTGCTATGTTAATCATAATTCGTGACAATCCACACAGCTGAGTGCCTTTGCATGGTCAATAAAACACAGCTAAACATCCTTCTGATATTTCTGCTTTCTGTCAGAATCCATCTGACCTCAGCAATGATATCATTTGTTACACATACTCTTCTAGATCCAGCTTGAATTTCTGGCAGTTCCCTGTCAATGTACTGCTGCAACCATTTTTGAATTCTTTTACTTGTGTGTAGTATTAATGATGTTGTTTGATTATTTCCATAGCCCAATGGGTCATTTTTAAATTCTTTTCTTTTTGGAATGACTACAACATGCATCTCTCCCACTTGGTTGGCGAGCTGTCTTCCAAATTTCAGAGCATAGACAAGTGATTGCCACCACCAGCATTGCATCCACTTGTTGAAACATTTCAATTGGTGTTTTGAGAACTCCTGGCACCTTGGTTTTCACCAATCACTTCAGTGCAACTTGGACTTCATCCTTCAATATCATTATATCATATCATATGCTACCCCCTGAAATGGTTGAACACCGTACTATTCTTTTTGGTACAATCACTGTGTATTCCATCCATCTTCTATTGATGCTTCCAGTGCTGTTCAATATTTTGCCCATAAAAATCCATATTGGAACTGGAGGCTTGAAGTTTTCCTTCAGTTCTTTCAGCTTGAGAAATACAGAGTGTGCTCTTTCTTCCCTTTTAATTGTCTAACTCCAGGTCTTTGCATATTTCATTATAAAACTTTACTTTGTCTTCTCAAGTTGCCCTTTGACATATTCTGTTCAGCTCTCTTACTTCATCATTTATTCCATTTGCTCCAGCTATTCTAAACTCATGTGCAACTTTCAGAGTCCCTTCTGACATCCATTTTAATTCCTTGCCTTTTTAATGATCGTTTGTTTTCTTCATGTATGATGTCCTTGATGTCATCCCACAACTAATGTCTCCCAGTATTAGTGTCTGTCAAATCTATTTTTCGGGTGATCTTTAAATTTTGGTGGCACATACTCAAAGAGTCCAGGCACCATAGGATAAGCACTGGACTACCAATCACTTGGTCAGTCATTCAAACCCACCAGCTACTCCTTTGAAACCCTATAGAGGACCACTCATACATTCAACAACAACAACATACTCAACGTCATGCTTTGGCTCTCGTAAACTTGTTTAAATTCTTCTTAATCTTCAACTTCACCATACACATGATCAGTTGATACTCTGTGTTCCACAGTCTGCCTTTGATCTTGTTCTGACTGATAATAATGAGCTTCTTCATTTTCTTTCCAGAGGTATAGTTGATTTGATTCCTTTTATGCTGCTATAATAATAATTATGATAATGATAATGATGACGAGAGCTCTTATTTTTTTGTGTGTGTGTGTGTGTGCCACTATAGGATAAGCCCTGGACTGCAAGATTGGTTTGAACTGCAGGGTTGGTCGTTCAAACCCACCAGCTGCTCCTCAGAAACCCTAAGGTCATTATGAGTTGGAACAGACTCAACAGCGCTTAACAACGTAACAGAAATATCAAAAGTGAGCAGCTTTCACAAACTAAAAATTATTTTGTCATAGTTTAGGAGGCTAGATGTCTGAATTCTAGGCAAGGCTTTAGGAGAAACTCCCTGTTCATTCTGGTGGAAGATCCTGGTATCAGTGTCTTCGGGGGTAAGGTGACATCTGCATGCATATTTCCCTCATTGATGCTTGTTTGTTTTTGTGTTTAATATTATCTTTTATGTCACAAATAATTGGTTTAAGACATACAACTTAATTAATATGGCCTCTTTAATAAAGACATGGCCTCATTAACATAATAAAAAAAACTATTTCCAAATGGGGTTATTGCCAAGAGTCTCGGAGTTAGACTTTACAACAAGTGTTTTTAAGGGACACAACTCAATCCCTAAGAGAAGATAATTTTTACTTAAACACTTGATTTGTTCTGGTATAAAACTCGGGGCTTTAAATACATGTAAACTACACAACAGCCCTTTATACTCCTTTTGAAGTACTTGTGAAGATGAGGATAATCCACAAGTAACCTGACCTAACATCTGGCACTTGGCAAATGATTTTTCAAATTATTAAAACTAAGAGCTATTATTAATTCCCAAACCACATGAAGCAATCATTCAAAAAGTATGTCTCGCTGTTGTGCCAGTTGTTATTTATTTACACATTTCTTAAATGATGCATGGAAACAAGTTCATCAAAGCGAGAGGCTTTCTCCAGATTTCCATCAGTGGCAGGTAATCACACATGGGCCTGGTTTAGATTATTTCTTGTTGTTGGTAAGTGTCATCAACTGGGTTCTGACTCATAATGTCACTGTATAAGGTTTCAAAGAGCGACTGGTGAGTTTGAACTGCTGATAACCTGTTCTTCTTAGGACTATTCCTAGCGCAGCAAATGTAGCTTTGTGTTTGGTTCATGATTTGTATCATTCACTTCTTTGAGGCTGATTGATTCTGGACGGTTTCATTATTTGCCTGTTCATTGAGATAAAAAATATGTCCTAGTGAGATTTCTGAACCGACTCGACGGCACTTAACAACAACAACAAAGTGAGATTTCTGGATAGTATTTATATATACACATGTAGGTTTGGAAAGAAAAATACCAGTAGATATGAATTGCTTTAAAAATAATTGGAATTTTCCTGAATCTTTTTACCTTAATACCTCTGCATCCATAGTTCATAACACAGTTTTCTGTTAGAAAAGCTTTAATTTCTCTCTCAATTGGATAGTAAAAATGTGTAACTGACAGATTATACAGATATTTCTTAGATGTTTTAATAAGAAATAATAGCTAACAAAATTAATTATCAATTGATTTTATTTTTCTCGACAATCATTATTTTAAGTGATGAGGACATGGACAAAGGTAAAACTACTCAAATAAAAGTAGTTCTTAATCATAAAGCTTCTGTCATTAGTACATTTCAAAGCCATAGAAACTGTCCCATCACTCAGTCCAAGTGCATTTTTAGAAAATAGGTTCATTATAAATGTAGATGGAGAATATAACAAATAGACTAAAAACCACTCAGAACCTCTCTTTTTAAAAGCTCACAATCTAATAAAATTCATATGTATATATGTGATGCTGTAGGAGAACTGCAAGGTCGGCAGTTCACCTCCACCAACCGCTCCTTGGAAACCCTACACAGGGTTGCTATGAGTGGAGCCAACTCAATGGCACTTAACAACAACAATATATACATATATATAGACTCCTGGTGTGGCGCTGTAGGATCAGGACTGCACTGCAAACCATAAGGTTAGCAGTTCAAGCCCACCAGCTACTTCTGGGAAACCCTATATGGATCGCTATGAGTCAAAACCAACTCAACAACAATTAACAACAATCAATAATCTAAGACAGGCCCATGTGTGATTACCTGTTACTAGTGGTGTTGATGCTAGGTGTCATCGAGTCAGTTGCAGCTCATAGCAGCTGGTGGGTTTGAACTGCAACTGTGTGGTTAGTAATCCAATTCTATCCCGCTGCACTACAGCAAGAGTCCGTGTTATTTTTTTATTTTTAGTTTTGTGTCCTAAAACAGCTACTTTGGGCTCCATTCACCAGGATACCAGTATTTTCAGTTTAATCTATCCATTTTCAGATTAGTTTCAGTTACTTTTTGGTGGATGGCTTATTAACCTGATGTTCTTACTTTATTACATCCATTCATTATAAACTTGAGATGGGACGTTAGCTTTTCTTTTCTTCTGCCCTTTAAAGGAGAACCTTCCCTCTGAGAAAGGCTGCTAGCTTAGTTCCTGGGTGACTTTTAAAGGGAAGAATGAGGAATGAAGAATGAAGAGAGGAGGATAAAGGGGAGAGGGGTTAAGCGATGCCGGTTTTTTTCTTTGCATTGAATTGAAAGGCTAAAGGAAAATGCCCCAGGGTAGAGAAAGAATAACTAATGGTCAGAGAAAATGGGGAGTGTAAGACTTTCTTCTAGGACACATGTTTGTAATCAAGAAATCAAGCAAAGGACTCATATTATATGATGGTATTGTATTTGATGATATTTATTCTTTCCACCCTGACAACACTCTAGAACTGGTCTACACTGACCAGGTTCTTAGTGAGTTATCCATATTATGCTGATAGTTTTTAGTGTACTTTACATACTTTTGACTCATTTAATCCTTGGAAAATTTGTGGTGCAGAAAAGGTGTTATAGCCACACTTCTGTTGCTGTTGCTAGTTGAGACTTAGACCTAATGGATAGCAGAGGAAAATGCTGTCCAGCCCTGTGCCAAACTGGTGATAGTTAGTATGTCGTTTCAACTATTACCTCCACATTTTACATATGAGTATATAAAGTGGTGAAACAGGACAATAATTCAGACTTGCTGGGGATACTGTTCTATAAACAATAGATCACACAATCAGTTTGAACTGTAAAGTTGGCAGTTCAAATTTACCAGTCTCTCCTCAAAAAAACCCTATTCAGGGTCACTATGAGTAAAGACCGACTCGATGGCACTTAACAACAATAACAACCACTCACTTTGGTGGTCTTTTTAGGGTGCTAGATATTGATATATCTTATTTTGATATTCAGTTTGATATGGACTTATCTCAGCTACTTCTTTATAAAGATGAACATCGAAATAAAATATAGAAAACAAAATCAATGGTTTATGTATTTATAATTATGCAAATATTGGACATGCGCATAATACAAAGAGTTAATAAACTGTCCATTAAACTTAAAAGCAAGATATCTGTGGCCAAGTAATATTTTTTGTATTCTAAAACTTATTCATATCATTCAAAAATTCCGGCACTGGAAGTCTCTCAGTCCACTCTGCGCGGTCTCTCCAGGGATATTACTTCCTGTTTAGGTGAGGAAATGTCACTCATTTGCACTGTACTTGAGAGTCTAAATATAACCTTATGATATTTTCTAAAAATTAGATTTTGTAGTCAGAGAAACAGGTCTTCATTCCTTCCCAGGATATTATGAGCACCTCAAAAAGTGAGAATGGATATGCCTCATTTATAACCACACTTCCTATTTGTAAGATGGGTAAAATAAGATTACCTAGCCCATAAAAACCATAAAGGAATAACACACTCAGCATTTCTAAAGCTGGGGGAACTGAAGAAAAATTCAAGCTTTGACTTTCATTATTGAAAGATTCTCTGGGCAAATTACTGAATGATGCAGAAAGCATCAAGAGAAGATGAAAGGCGGGGCTTGATGGAGGCTAGGGTGGAGGTGCAGTGAAGTTTACAGTCAGCAATAACACAGAATACCAGGCAAAGCAGATCCAGGGCATAGCTCCAAAACTCAGAACCACAGAGATAAGAATATTTAAAAGGTTTGAAGTCTTATAGCTAGTGGAACTTGTAGCCAAAATGAGAAATCACATACTTTTGAATCTGCCAGGCTTCACAGATCGGAGCTGACAACTTGGGTGAGACCAAAGGGCAAGACCAAGTGGGGGGAGCAGACACACCACGGAAAAGTGCCGCGGGAACCTCTGAGCTAAAGTGGACAATACGCTTCTTCGGTTTTGCTCTGTTCTGATTTT
>NW_006408542.1:9222406-9223641 GCF_000296735.1 Chrysochloris asiatica
CCCACCCACACCACTGGTGGGTTCTTCTGCCATACATGTACACAAATACACTCAGTCTAAGAGCTGGCCCTGAATTGTTTTCTGTGTTGTTTTCTTTAAAATAGGCAAAGGCCAGGAAAGGGGTATAGAGATGGAAAGAGAGTTTAAAAACAAAACAAACTGAAAAATAAATTAAATCCTGAGGTACAGCATAACAACCAACAGTGGCATCTTGAAATCTCTCAAGCAGCTTTGAAGGCAAAAAGCTGAAGAGAAGACATTAAAGTCATACTCATTGGTGGCTGGCTATGTGCCATGGAGTCAGTTCCAACTCATAACAACCCTGTGCAGGTTTTTCGACGCTGTGGATCTTTGCAGGGGCGGCCTCATCTTTCTCCCATGGAGCAACTGGTGGTTTCGAACTGCTGACCTTGTGGTTTTGCAGCCCAATTCGTAAATCCTATGCTACCAGAGCTACAGAATTTTTTTTTTCCCTCTTCTCTCCCTACTCTCCCTTTTCTGCGATTATGAACTCCAGTATTCAGTCTAGTTTTGTTTTTTGTTGTTGTTGTTCTCTTCTTGATGTTTTTTTGCTGGTGCTGTTTTGCTGTTTTATGCTCCCCTTCTACCTTTGGTGGACTCTCTATAAAAAACCCAGGCAAGAACCAATACCAACTGCCATATGCCAGGGAGGCAGACAACACTTTTGAAAGTTACTCTGCATAAAGCAATACGAAGAGTGAAAAGGGAAGCCCACATCCTGATCACATCTACCTGGAAGCAATCAGAAAGCATAAAAAATACCAAAACACATACTCAATTAAGTATTTAGGCTACAGATAAACACTAAAAATGTCCAAGAAGAAAAAGCAGATGACCGTATCACCACATGGCCAGAAACAAGGTAAAATGTCTGAGACAAATGACTTAGAGGTAGACCTGGACTCCATTGTGGAAGGAACACAGGTCTTGGAAATGCCTGAGAAGGAATTCAGAGAAATGGTTATAAAATGCTTCAAAACACTTTACAATGGAGTTGAGAAAAATAAGGAAGAAATCAGAAAAGTGCTACAGTAACAATCAAATAAGATATATACAGCATTGGAAATAATTCAAAACCTACAGAAAGAGGTCCAAATGATCCATAACAGAATATCAGAAATAGACAATACTCTGAAAGGGCAAAGGAGTAGTGAGATGGAAGGCAGAACCACTGATCTGGAAGACAAATCTCTTAATACGACTAAGACAGAAGA
>NW_006408542.1:9227848-9341521 GCF_000296735.1 Chrysochloris asiatica
TGGATGATGCACAGAGGGGATTGTAACCATGGCAATGAAATGATATACGATAAGATGAATATAAATGTTCTCCCATGCAAACTATCACATAATTCACAATGAAACATTAAAAAAGAAGAAGATGGAGGGAATACACAGAGTCACTGTACCAAAAGGAAATGGTTAATGTTCAACTGTTTCAAGAAGTAGCATATGATTAAGAGCCAGTGATACTGAAAAAGGAAGTCCAAGGTGCATTGAAGGAATTGATGGGATAAAAACTGAAATCTTTCAAAAAAGTGAGGCGGCACAGGAGGCACTCACTCATCTCTGCCAAGAAATTTGGAAGACAACTATCTGCCCTACTAATTGGAAGAGATACATATTTGTGCCCATTCCAAAGACAGGGGACCCAATGGAATGCAGAAATCATAGGCCAATATTTGTGAATAAAGTTTTAGTAAAGGTAATAGAGAAACTGCTGCATGCATACATTGACAGAGAACTTCCAGAGGTTCAAGCCGGATTCAGAAGAGGCCGTGGAATGAGGGATATCATTGCTGATGTCCGATGGATCTTGGCTGAAAGCAGAGAGTATCAGAAAGATGTTTACCTGTACTTTTTTGACTATGCAAAGGTTTTTGATTGTGTGGATCATGACAAACTATAGACAGTAATGCGAAGTATGAGTATTCTGGAACACTTAATTGTGCTCATGAGGAATCTGTACATGGACCAAGATGCAATTGTTCAAACAGAACACTGGATTGTTTAAAATTAAGAAAGGTGTACGACAGGGTTGTATTCTTTCACAATACGTATTCAACCTGTATGCTGAGCAAATAATCCGAGTAGCTGGGTTATATGAAGAAAAACATGGCATCAGCATTGGAGGAAGACTCATTAACAACCTGTGATATGCAGATGATACAACCTTGCTTGCTGAACGTGAAGAGGACTTAAAATATTTACTGATGAAGTCAAAAACCACAGCCTTCAGTATGGATTGCATCTCAATGTAAAGAAAACAAAAATCCTCACCACTGGACCAAATAAAAAACATTCTTTTAAAGGAGAAAAGATTGAAGTCGTCAAGGACTTGACAAGGACTTGATCAACTATCAAAATTCAATGGAAGCAGCAGTCAAGAAATCAAACGACGTATTGCATTAGACAAATCTGCTGCACAAGACCTTTTTAGTGTTAAAAAGCAAAGATTTCAGCTTGAGGACTAAGGTGCACCTGACCCAAGCCATGGTATTTTCATTAACTTCAAATGCATGTGAAAGTTGAACTGTAAATAAGGAAGACCATAGAATTGATGTTTTTGAGTTATGGTGTTGGAGGAGAATATTGAAAGTGCCAAGGTCTGCCCATAGAACCAACAGATGTGTATTGGAAGAAGTGCAGCCAGCATGCTCTTTGGAGGCCAAGATGGCCAAATTTTCTCTCTCATACTTTGGACATATTGTCAGGAGGGATCAATTGCTGGAGAAAGATATTGTATTTAGTAAGGTGGAGGATCAGAGAAATAGAGGAAGACTCCCAGTGAGATGGATTGGCCAAGTGGCAGCATCAATGGGCTCAAGCGTGGCAACAATAGTGAGGTTGGCCTGGGATCGGACAGTGTTTTGTTCTGCTGTGCATTAGGTCATTATGAGTTGGCATCAACTTGATGGCACCTAACAACATCATCCCATAAATGGAGTCTTGGTGTGGCGCTGTGGGCTAATGCATCAGATTGCAAAGTTGTTTGAACTGCAAGGTTGGTGGTTCAAGCTCACTAACTGTGCACTGGAAAGTCTATACAGAGTCTCTATGGGTCGAATCGACTCAGTGGCATTTAACATCAACAGCAATCCCATTAATAGGCTGATGCATGCAAACTGCTTAGAGAAATCCACAGAAAGACTGCAGTAATTTATTTATTAAATAGTGCTGACACTTAATAGTTATAAGATAAATGTCCATGGGGTCCATGTGAACCCCGCTTTTAGCACTGTGTGATCTTGAGAGAAGTTACTTTACCAGAAAAAAAAAGGATAAAAAGTCAGTAATAATGAAAACCATCTCGCAGCACGGCTAAGAGAATCAAGTCAAATCGTTTATGTCAGAAATGCTTTATAAATTATAAAGGCTAGAAAAACTGTCAATCATATCTATTCTCTAATTTCACCCTCACAAACACATTGGTTTGTAGACATGATTATCATTTTACAGGCTAGACAACAGTTATAGAAGATTGTGTAACTCAAGATCATTCCAATGACATATAGACCAGAAAGTAGATTCCTTTTTGTTCCTTCAATTCAGTATCCATTACCCTACTTCATAGACTTATTTTATTAACAGCTATGCTTGTTTTGCATAAATTATATTGCAAATGATTTGATAGTATTGGGGCATATGTATTTTTCACTTTAGGGATATTTTGTCAACCCTAAAGAAGTTAAAAAATGATGCATATTTCATAGTTATCCATTGACAGTAATTAACATTCTTAATCAGTCTAACCCCCGAAACAAATTCACTGCCGTAGGTTCTGACTGATAAGACCTCACGTGTTTCAGAGTAGCTTTGCACTGTACAGGGTTTCAATGGCTGATATTTCTAAATAGATTCCCAGGTCTTTTTTCAAGATGCCTCATGGTAGACTCAAACCTCCAACCTTTTCAGTTAGCAACTGAAGCACCCTAAGGAGTCCTGGTGTGGCGTTATAGATTAATGTGCTGGACCGCAAAGTCGTTTGAACTGCAAGGTTGGAGGTTCAAGCTCACCAGCTACTCCTTGGAAACCCTATGCAGGGTCGCTGGGGGTTGGAACAGACTCAACGGCACTTGACAACAACAACAACCTTTTACAACACTCAAGGACTTTACGTTACACATGTTATAACTAAGTATCTTGCTATTCCACCTGGACTAACCTTTGGTATCTGATTTATAAGTGTTGAAGATGAGACTGTCAAAAAAAAGGGAAGTTGACTGTTGAGGTCCTGGGTGATTTCATAGGGATTTTCCACTAAACCAAACTGTTAGAATTATGAAGTCTCACTAACTAGAGTGCCCACCCCGGCGCCAGGGTATAATCCCCACAGACAAACATTCACATGTCCAACAGCCCAGGACCAACTCTTGCTTCATCAGGCAGAGAGTACAGGCACAATAGGGTCAACAATCCTAGTTCTCTTATCTACCATGGCCTCTGAGGTGCGTCTCCTCATCTTCTTGTACTGCATCCTCATCTCTGCCGACTCCACTGCACTTAACAGCGACAACATTTTTATCTTGCATTTTTATCCTGCTCATCAACTGGTGAGTCTCTGTTTCAGGATCCATTGCTGCTCATGTCCGACACGTGATTTGGACTTTTCTGACCTTGAATCCAGCTTGGTTCCTCAGACTTTATCATTGTTCTAAAGCTCAGTCTTGAATATGGCTTCCTGGTACTCACAGGTCGTCTTTTCCCTTACTGAAGTACCCCACATTGTAGCTTCTTGCCTAACTCCAGCCCTATCCCTGTTCCTTTGCTTCTTTCTAACAAATGTTGGTAAACTGCTTCTTCTCATGGAAACACAATTTTCCAGACTACACAGAAAGCCTTTTCCGTGACCTGCTGAAAATTAGTCATCCCTCTCAAGTGAGATCCATATACACATGTGACCAGTGTGGCCACTTTGCCATAATTGTTTACTCCCTCACCTAGATGCCTCAAGAGTTCAATGACATCAGGACATGCTAGTCTGTAACAGAATCGAAGACTTGAGCTGTAGTCTCCCTAGTACACTCTAGTAAGACAAAGACATCTAAGGGTGTGAGTATACTGTTTCTGCTAAAATATATTCTAAGGTTACATTCCTTTTGTCCACTGCTACGTTATACCATAGACTCGACTGGAGCTTGAAGGCAACAAAAAACCCAATACTTTGTTCATGGAACTGGGGTCAAGCCACATCCCTACATTCTTACTGTACACCTGGTACTTCTAAAAATCTAAATTTAATCTTTTTACTTATGTCTGCTAAATTTTAAATCTTTATCCTCAGTCAAGTGCATTGGCCAGTGTTATGAATTGATCATATTTAAACATTTTGTCATTTGCAAAGCTGAATAAGTGTTTATTTTATTGAGTCATTTATCAAAATTTCATCATTTATCAAAATGTTAAAGATAACAGAGCTAGGGCCAGAGAGCTCTGATACTTTCCACTAATGGTCATCTGTGTTTTGATGCTCAACCAATGATCTAAACTTTTTGTGGATGTTCAACTACAGAGAATCATTCGAACATCAAGATCAAGTCCTCTCTTTTTATTTACAAAAACATCATGAAGACTTAGCTCAAATGTTTTGCTAAAAATAAATGAATAAATCTTGTCTCAGTTATTTCTCTAACTTAGTAACCCTGCCAAGAATAAAAATAAAAAAATATTTTGACAGTTTATTTTAAAGGAACATATATTTGTTCTGAATCCCAAGTCCTTGCTATAATCTGTTTAATATTCTGACTTTAAATTTTATTGGGAAGATTTGTTGTTATTCTTATGTGCTGTGGAGTCGGTTCCGACCCATAGTGACCCTGTACAGGGTTTCTGAGGCTGTAAATCTTTACGGGAGCAGAAAGCCTCATTTTTCTCCCGCGCAACAGCTGGTAGTTTCAAACTTCTGACCTTAAGGTTCAAAGCCCAATTCGTAACCACAACACCACCAGCGTAGAATAGGGATCTATTAATTTCAGTGCAGGAGTGCAGTGGCTCTGTATTGTAAGCACTGGACTGCTAACCACTGGCCACTCTTCTGTAGAAAGATTAGGCTTTCTGCATCTAACCTTGGGAACCCTACAGAGGACTGCTAAAAGTCAGAACACACTCAATGCCATTGAACAACAAATTCCAGAAAAATTGTTTTCCTCTTTTGTTAAAATTGAGAAACATTTTCTATTATTTATTTTCTCGCTGCCCTCACATTGCCATAGGATCAGCTCTGGATTGAGAACCACAAGGTCAGCAATTCAAACATACCAGCTGCTCCTTGGAAACGCTATACAGGGTCACCATGAGTCAGAATCAATTCAGTGGCACTTAATGAAAAGTTGGGGCTGCAGCTACAAAAGCACTCTTCAATAGAACTACTACAGATGACAGCTATTAGCTGTGCATATAAAGCAATATGCTGAGAATAGAAGGATTAGCACATAATTTCTTAATTGTAACCTGAATGAAATTCAACAGCGCCACTGTAGGAAAAACTGGTCCACTTTAGCAATGCTAGTCTTAGGAATTCTGTCCTGTTTTTCAGTCACCAGCCATCTCAGCATGTTTCACTATCCTTCAATCAAATCTCAGTCAGTTCCAACTCATAGCAATCCCATATTGGGTTCCCAGGGTTGTAAATCATTATGGGAACTGAAAGCCTCATCTTTCTCCCACGAAACAGCTGGTAGTTTCGGACTGCTGACCTTGAGGTTAGCAGCCCATCTCATAACCACTACCAGAGCTCCTCGTTAGTTGGTTATATAATTTCTGGTTATGGATTGTTGTTGTTGTTGTTAAGTGCCGTCAGTCAGTTCTGACTAATAGTGATCCTGTATAGGGTTTCCAAGAAGCAGCTGGTGAGCTCGAACCACCAACCTTGCAGTTCAAACCAACCTTACAGTCTAGTTCATTAATCCACAGTGCCACAACAGGTCATGGATTAGCCAGCCCTAAAGACCAGTCTCTCTCTCTGGGGTTGTCAGTAATTTCAATACAAGTTAGCACCAACACCAAGGAGTAGACAGGAAAGAATATTCTGGCAAGTCACTTCAGATTTTCTTTAGCAGCTCTTGGAAATGACTCTGGAGTTAAGATGTTGTACCCTTGGCTGAAGCCAATTTGAGGACTTGTCTTTGGGTTAAGCCTGGCAGCCAATTTGAAATACAAACACTATGAGGAGGAATTATACATTACTATTGCTGGTGTTTGACCTACAATGTCAGTGGTTCAAGCTCACCAGCTGCTCCTTGGAAACCCTATACAGGGTCGCTATGGGTCAGAATCAACTCGACGGCACTTAACAACACCAACAGCAACTGCTGGTGTAGAAAAGAAATGAGGCATAAAACTGTTCAGAAAAATGAAAGAAACAATTCAGATTTTTTTTCCCCTTTGGCTTGGTGTCTGCAATATTTCTTTAAGGATGAAGGTCTACGAAATAAAGCCCATAGGAGATGTAGAGCCATTGAGTTGACCATAAAATCTTAGGTGGTGCTGTTTAGTCAGAGCATACGCAGCACGGAGAGTTAAGGCATTTGAATAATTGCATATTTATAAATTCGGTGTAGCAGATTCAACACAAATGGAATGAAATTTAAAATTATGAAATAGGGTTGCCTTGCTTTATGTTTTCCACTAAGTCACTGCATGGGCCAGAGTAACAACCTTTTCAGAGCTGTGAGGGCTCCGAAAAGTTTATCTCTACTAGAAGGTAACAGGAAACAGAATATCAGACCCTAAGGGAATCAATTTCCTTTTCCAACCTTAATTTCTAACTCCCCCAACTTCTTGCATCTAAAAGGCTCTTGAATGCCTCTTCTATTTTCCTTCCATTTCATCTCAAACTTACTCTTTGGTCTCATTGGTCCAGTGGTTTATTTTAAGTGACTTTCCTTTTCCCTGTGTAACTACCATCGTGTTTAAGGAATGCAGGTGGAGAAATGGTTAAGAGTCTGGCCATTAGAGGCTGACAGATTGAATCCACCCAGACAGAGACTTCAGGAAGGAAAGGTCTGGTGATCAGTTTCACAGCTTAGAAAATGATCCGGGGTCTTTCCACTTTCTCACACGTGGTCAGTCTGAAAAGTGACCTCACTACCAGGGTACAGACCCATCAGAGGCTATGGCAGCCAAATGATTGTCTATAAAATCTATACGCCGTATTTCAGCAGAAATTTATTATACTTTATAAAAATATGTGTTTTGTTGTTAGCTGTAACAACAGAGACATTTTATGTAAGCGTAGCTTACATGAATCCATGTGCCTACTCAGCAAAACTCTATGCTAATGTCCTTTTTGAGCCTTGTAGGATGCTCTGGTTACAGCTGTAATTATTATCCAGTTAAAGTGACTCTTCTAATCACGTGGTTTCCTCTACACACCCAAGCCAGCTCTTGCTGTCATTTTTGTTGCTGGTGTTTTTATAGTCAATGATTTGATCAAATGTTCTGATGTCTTAGTTACAGTGCTGTGGTAATTGGTATTTGTGAACCTATGAAAAACTCTTTTAAGAATGAAGTACTAATGAAAGGAAAAGGAGAAAAATAATGTAATTAATAATGCTGTCATTCAATGTAGAAGGATTTTATGAAATAATTTTGTGAGTATTCACATAACCTAAGACATACTACATTTAAGAATATACTTGAGACTATATTCACTACAGATTATTCTATGATTAAACTTGATAATCAACATGACTATGATTTCTGTATGGTCCGGTGAGGGAGGGGGTCCTTGCGAGAAAGGCAGGGATATCAGGAGTTATCTTACTGGGTGACAACAACCCTACTGACTCAGTGGCAATGACTCAAAATCAACTCAGAGGCACTTAGCAACATCATCTCTGAGTCTGACACAATCTCCTGGTGAAAAATTTCCTTCTTTGCTATTATACTTATGCGGCTGACTTGATGAACTTGTTGCTATATTTAACTTGAATAACAAATTACTAAGTATTTAAATTTATGAACAAAAGTTTTGATATGTGACAAAGCCTAACTTCTATTTTACTAAACCCCCAGTTTCCTTATTCCAAAAAGAGAGATGATGACAATAGCAATCTCTGGTGTTTTGTGAGGACTGAAGAAGAGAATGAAAATAAAGTGCGGTGCTTACTGCCTTACATGTAGTAAATGCTCTATAAATTTTAGCTTTACTAAGATGAGGAGGGGTTGTTTTCTGATCCTGGAGGCAGGAAAAAAGAAGGCAAATATATTTTTAAAGGGAATAAAAATATTTTTAAAAATTGGGAATACATTGTGTGAAATGCCTCCACGCAGGCCCAGTGAGCCTCTTCTCTGGAAAGGCTTTCTCTGGCCGGCTGTGTGTGATATCATAGGTTCCTCAGTTGCCTTAGTAGCAGCCAGACCACACAGTTTTACAGCAGAACATCTAGGTCCGGAGTCGTTCTCCCTGGGTCAGGCACTGAGAACCAAGAGCAGAACTATATTCATGCATGAAATCAGCATGCAATGCCCTACTCATTTCTTCATTTATAAGTATTGTTTATGTCTTTAGAGCAAACTGAATACTTTTCCAAGGATTGACTGCAAAGACCAACTCATTTAAAAAGACAATAATGACAAGCCCCTCCCCATGCAGGAAGAATTCTACAACTTGTAACCAGCAACCAAGAAATAATTAACAGTATTTCTTTCAACTCCAGACTTTCATTGATGAATCTAAACCGAAAACTTAAATCCTACAGACTGTAAGCTGATGTCATGGCTGAATATGATTATAGAACTCTGAAGGGGAAGAAAAACAGAAAAAAAAAAGGGGGGGGAGGGAAAGAGAGGAAGATGTCGTGTCTCTAATTTGTGTATATGTTTTACCACAGGGATCTGTTAACTTTGGCAGAATCTACCAGTAAGAATCATTAATCAGCTTTACTCAAGTACATGTAACCCTCTCCAGTTTAGGAAGCCACACACTCCCTTTCCTTTGGGAAATCTCACTGTTTGTCAGACTGAATATTTGTTTTGTTTCACAGATAAAACTGCTATGCCAAAGATCAAAAACAGCTGAACTTTGTACTCAGTGGGCTTGACCACCTCAGAGAGGGCAAGAGAGAATCATTTTTTGATGGCTGATTTCTAGTGCTTGCTGTCTTTTCTCTCTCTACCTCTTTCTGGGCTTTAGGCTGGAAAGAATAGATCTTGAAAGTGTTAAAATACTTTTGGGTATTGCAATGATTTCCCACATTATTTCTATATTGATATAATTTACAGAACTAATCTGAGTTGTAGGGAATCTTGCGGAAGATACTTACTTCCTCCTGTGCTAGTTGTTTGTCAGGTGATTTTTTTTTTTTTTTTTTTTTTGGATGCATGCATTTATTGCTATAAATTGTCCTCTCAGCATCTTTTTTTTTTTTTTTTTTTTTTTTTTTTTTTTTGCTGTTTCATTCATCTCCCCAGTGTCACAATGGAAAGTCATTATCTCTGGCTTTGAATTTAACATAGGAAGGGATGGCAAATTGCTTCATCCACTAGTGAATGGAAGGAATATCCCTGATGATTTGTGGGGAGAGGTGTTGAGGGAATACAAAGGAGGAGATGTTAAAAAGGAGAAAGGAATTCATACAAAATACCATCATCAGTCTTACAGTCCCCATTGAAATGTATCCTATCAAATCCGGAAGAAATCAAACCATGCCATCAGCTGTAAATTGAAGAAAGTCTAGAAATATCAAAACGTTTATCATCAACATTATTATTTTGCTCTGAAGGATAGCTGTTTAAAAGGCTGTCATTAGATTCTGTGTGGCAACAGAGCTAC
The DNA here is from genome assembly GCF_000296735.1 of Chrysochloris asiatica. Taxonomy (NCBI): domain Eukaryota; kingdom Metazoa; phylum Chordata; class Mammalia; order Afrosoricida; family Chrysochloridae; genus Chrysochloris; species Chrysochloris asiatica. The sequence continues at coordinate 9,237,363 of NW_006408542.1, forward strand.
CAGTGGTGTATACAAAGAAGAATACCAACATCAAATGCAAATGATGTTTCAGCAGATGTGACTATCCGTGCTCTGTCTGATACCCAAAGCTCTATCAAATGATTTACACTTAACTTTCTTCTCTTTTTTTATTTTTAAAGCTTTTACTGTGAATTGAGCGATTGTTTATATGGGAGAACATTGGTTTTGCACTCATCCTATCATATTTTGTCTTAGTGCAATGATTAGAATCCTTTTCATGCATCATCATTTAACAGGATTTCCCTCTGTTTTTGTTTTGGTTTGATGTACACAGAAACACTCGGGATATACAATCATTTAAACTTGAGATGTTATGTCCATAAGTATAGGTCCAATTCATCAACTTGTAGCAATTTGCACTTGTTTTCTTTATTAAATTACTTTATATTCCTCTAGTGGAGCTCTAGTCATCAAGCCATCAAAGCTAGGTCAAATGGGTACTATCTGCAAGTGTGGGCATTCTTGTGCATCTCCCCCCACTTCATATCAGCGGGACGCTTCACTCTCAGCTTTAGCCCTCTGTGGCTAGGTCACGGTCCATGGGCTCAGGAGTTCCCAAATTTCTCCAAACTTCGGACCAACTGGTCCTTTCTCTTCTCTCTGTCATCTCAAGGTCGACATGAGTCTATGGAACGTGGTCAAACTCAGCCCATAGATTTACACTTACATTCAACCTCAGCCCTGGTCAATTCAGCAAAAGCATGACCCTTCAAAGTGGATAATCATATCCATCATTAAGTCTTCCATGATAGCCTCCAATGCAATGTCAATATGAGCAATAATCTAAATAAACACTCATATAGTTACAGTCTCTCTCTCTCTCTCCCTTCAAAAAAAAAACAAAAAAAACATGAACCATGAATAACCCATTATTGTGTGGAGGTACCTAAGAATTCATGAAACGTTATTTTGAGCTTAGTATTTTGCAAGTTGTTTTATATAGGTTATCTTAGTTAACTTGCCCCCAAAGCCAATGGAATAAGGTATTAGAATAGTTCCTTTAGAGATAAGGAAACTAAGGTGCAGAGAACCTGAGTAAAATAAAAATTGGGCAATAAGCTCTAGAGTCCAAAATTCCATTTATCTTATCCACAACAAACCAGGTTATCAACAAAAATTAGTACCATCAATGACAAAAGGCATGTTGTTAAGTGCTGTCGAGTCAGTTCTGACTCATAGCGACCCTGTATAGGGTTTCCACCGAGCAGATGGTGAGCTTGAATCACCAATCTTGTGGTTTAAGCTGACTTTGTCCAGCGCATTAACTCACAGTGCCACACTAGGACTCTGAGTAAAGGCATAGGTGTATCGTATTCCATTGTATATACTTCTCGATATCCTATTCTTTGCTATTCATGCTCCATAACTCCAGGTACTGACCTGAATGTACTAAGGTCACCTCTCTTCCTTCAATTATCTTCAAATGAGTATGGATCAAATGGTTTGGCAACTTGATAGAGCAAGTAGAAACAGGTAACCTCTTACGAAACCTCAGAAAGAGTTATTGGTCTATTTACAGACACACCCCTTGTCAAAGCCAGTGTTAAACACAGGGTACAATGAAATACAAGTCAGGGCTTTTTCACCCTCAGTGCACCCACAGTTCATTGAGGATTCAAGAACTGCATATAGGAAAAAAAAAAAAAAAGCTGAGTTACAAAAAAAGCTGTTTAAATGCCAACAGTCTGTACAACCAATGAGAAGTGGGAGGTCACATTGGTCTCTCGCGAGCAGGGCATCTTTCAGGATGTTTGAATAAAATTTAGAAGAAGGAAAGACCTAAGGGGTGAGTGTGCGTGCAAGTTTTAGTCTGCACATTTTGCACAAGGAAGACTTGATCACAGCAAGGAAGATAGATTTGACTATGACTAGACTTGAAGATGGAAAACTGGAAAAAGAAAACATTTAGAAAATTATTACCTAAATCAGCCTTACAGGTGATAAGAACATGAGCCAATGCAGTGGCAAAGAGAATAAGGAAAATGATCTCCCACCCTGTCTTGACCACAGCATCTTTGAGAGACACATTAGTGCGTGTAGTTATAAAAAAGCAGTTTCAGCGGCCTTGGAAATGATCAAAGATGACATTACTTTTAGAGTGAAGACACTGAAAATATAGACCAACTGTTTGTTTGTTTGTTTTTAAAGTCCATCACTACACTTTAAAAAGAAGACCTTGGATTTTTATCTTCCTTATTTGCCAGATCTAGTTTCATCAGGATAAGAGAAAAAGGTAATAACGAAGCAATAAATCTTCCATGGAAAGTTCTCTACCTCCGGCTGCTTGATAATGAATGTAATCAGTCGGGGGAACAGCCCTGTCATTATGGATTAATCACCGAAGCTTCTGTTTTGGTAAGTTAATTGATGCTGTGTCTGCAACTGACGGTGGTCACAAAACACACTTGATATTTTAAAGAAATGTAGAGATTGAAGGAATACTCAATCAGTTAATTAACAACCACACAATACAACAAACAGAAAGAAGAAAATGAAAGCCATTTATAGAACAACAGATCAGTTGGTTTCATCTTTTGAAAAAATTCAAGATTGAAAGAGCTGATTCAAAATGTTGATAGTGTTTCTACAATTATTGATTTCTTTTTCTAATCTAGCTAGAGAATTGTAAGACAACAGAGTCTGAAGGGTGATGCAATCAGAAAGGTTGCAGACTTAAGTCCACCCAGAGAAGCCTTGGAAGAAAGGTCTGGCAATCCACTTCGTCACACAAAGGGTTGGCATGAGTCAAAACTGACTTAGCAACAAATGGGTTATTTGTTGGCCTTTATTCTGAAGCACAGTGATTTTTTGAGTCTATAAACTTAACTTATTTACAGTATATTAGGCAATGTAGCCCATTTTAAAAGAATTAGCTTAGTTGGGTAATTTTAGAGGAAATTTTAAACTTTCTGTTTTCAACATAGTATCAAATACCACAAGTTGGTCACCCAAATTCCATCTATAATGTATGACTTCGGGATCATTACCATGTTGTTGTTAGGTGCCATCAAGTCTGCTCCAACTCATAGCAACCCTGTGAACAACAGAGCCTGCCTGAGCCATCCTCACAATTATGTTTATGTTAGAATCCAGGTTTTAACCACTGTGTCAATCCAACTTGTTGGGGGTCTTCCTCTTTTTTAGCTGCCCCTCTACTTTACACACATGATGTCCTTCTCCAGGGACTGGTCCCTCCTGATAACATGTTCAAAGTATGAGAGACAAAGTCTAGCCATCCTCGCTTCTATGATCTCACCACAGATCTCATAAAAGCAAATCAGTTCAATTTTCTAGCAAATTACTCTCTCAAAAGGTATTGTAGGTTTTAGATAAGTTGGGATTCACCCCCAAGAAACTGGAGTGACTGAAAGCTTTAGTAAGGATACTGAGCCACACGTTTGGGTTTGTAGGTTGCTTTCTACAGTGAGATATTTAGAACGCTGAATAAAGAGGCTGACTTTCCAACTAAAAAACGGTCTCCAGAGTACATTTTTTTTTCCAACATCATTATCATTCTATTTTTAAGTTTCACTAATTGCTACACAAGTTTGTGATTTAATGGTTACCTTAGCCTTCAAGTATTTCTTGGCAACCTAAAGGATATGATAGCACAATGCAAGCACCCTAATTATTTCTTATGGAAACTGACCTAAGGCAATATGGTTTTTCAATATTTTAGTAAATAATCATGCTGTCCTGAGATTAGAGGTAGATGGCATGTACGATCTCCTTTTATATAACTTCACTATCAAATAGTCGTTTCCATGAAAGCCAAGTAGCAGACTAAATTCTGCTCAACAGAATTGAGAAGCAGACATTAAGACAGACATGCAAGCAGTCATTGTAGGTCCAAGGAAGCCTCATTCTCTGGGATCCGACAAGCTCGTTCTGTTCATGGTAAGGCAGATGCAGCCATCTGACATCAGGACAAAGCACCATGCTCAGAGTGTCAAGGTAGGCAGCAGAATCCCTATGCAATGGGCGAGCAGGTGCCATGATTTGTCACCCGTGAATACTGACTACTTCAAAGATGTTAGGGTACTGGGTCATCAGACCCCCATATATCCTTAATGCAGGAGGAGTTGTTGTTGTTGTTGTTAAGTGCCATCGAGTCGGATCCGACCCATAGCGACCCTATACAGGGTTTCCGAGGGTGTAAATCTTTATGGGAGTAGAAAGCCTCATCTTTCTCCCGCGGAACGGCTGGTAGTTTCGAACCGCTGACCTTAACGCAGGAGGAGTAGGGCCCATAAAATCTTCCTAGTCAACCACATATCTTGAATGCTACTCATTTCCCCAAGGGAAATTACATCTTGTATCTCATGATAATCAACAAACCCTAGTCCTAATGTGGCACTGTGGGATAAAGCACTAGACCACAAATTCTATTTGAAACACAAGGTCGTTGGTTCAAACTCACCAGCAACTCCTTGGAAACCCTACACAGGGTCACTATGAGTCGGTACCAACTCAACAGCACTTAACAAAAACAACAAATGTTATGGTGGAATAAAGTTACTCTGTAGAGTAAACACTAGACTACGAACCACAAAGCTGACTGTTCAAGTCCACCAGCTGCTCTTGACAGAAAGATGGGCCTTTCTGCTCCTGCAGAGATTACAGCCTCAGAAACTCTATACAGGGTCATTATGAGTCAGAACCAACTTGATGGCATCTTAACAGCAACATGTTATGATATGGTAGGTAAAATTTTAAGATGACCCCATCCCCAGTATAATCCCCTCAGGTTACATGCTGGTGGTTTCTACAACTTGTTTCAAGCAATAGAACATGGCAAAGGTGATGGGATGTCCACTCCCAAGACTGTGGTTTGTCAAAGAGAGGGATGGTGCAGATAATATTAACATTTCTAATCAGTTTAATTTGAGCCAATCAAAAAGGAAATCATCTTGAGTGTGCCTGGCTAAATCAGGTGAACTTACTAAAAGAGGGTCCAAGCTTTTACTGAAAGAATAGACTCACAGCAAGAGAGATTATCTTGCTGACCTTGAATAAGAAGTTTAGAGATGCCAGAAATTTTTTAACTTTGATGAAGACGCTGAGCCTCATATGAAACTCTGGTCTTGGTTGACACTCTGACTGTAGCCTAGTGAAATAATGAGTTGGAATTCCTAGCTAACTTGTGAATGGACTCTGAGCTTCTGGAGTGTGGAGTCTCTTATTCCCTCAGCAGTTGATGTTGAATTGATCCCAAGTCATTGCAACCCCATATGTGTCTGAGTAATACTGTGCTCCAAAGGGTTTTCAATGGCTGATTTTTTTTTTTTTTTTTAAAGTAAATCACCAGGTCTTCTTCTGAGATGCTTCTGAGTGGACTCGAACCTCCAACCTTTTGGTTAGCTGTCAAGCTTGTTAACCATTTGCGTCACACAGAAACTCTCTTACCCTGTGTTCTTTTGCTCCATAGCACTTATCACAACTTTACACTGCAATACTTATGTGTTCATTGCTTGTCTCCCAGACCAGAATGTAAGTTCTATGAGGGCGGTCTATCTATCTCTTGGTCTATCTTTCTCACTTTCACCTCCAGTTTGTAGAACATCATCTAGCTTATCACAGATGCTTCAGTAAGTGTTTTCTGTTGTTGTTTTAATGTTTTTTTGTGAATTATGTGATAGTTTACATGGGAGAACATTAGTTTTACATTCATCCTATCGTATATCGTTTCATTGTCTTGGTTACAATCCCCCCCTCCATGCATCATCAAACAACCAAAGGGTATACCCTGCAAGCCTGTCCCTCAGTTGTCAGCCCACAGCCCCTCTCCCTGTTTGTGTCTAACATCCCCAGCTGCTGCATCTCTCCACGTCATCGTCTCTGCCTCCAACTCAGGCATCACTGCTTCTCTGGGTAGGGTCTCAGTAAGTTTTTTGAATGAATGAATAAATTTAAACATTTGATACATCTCCCAATACCACCTACTCTGTTGCTAGTAGCCTCTCCACTAACAGGGCTTGTGGAAACGTGGAGCACTCGACCTCCTCTGTAGAACTTCTAATTCAGTAGGTCTGGGGTAGGGCCTGAGAAACTCACATTTCTAGACACTGCTGATATTGCTGATCTGTGGACCACATCCTGGTCACCACTGCTCTATATCAAGTTAACTGTTGTTTTCTGTTGCAATCAAGAAGTTTTAGTTAACAGAAAAGACTTGCACTTTTTCAAAAACTATATTAAAATCTTCAGGTTAACACTAATGTGAAACGCATATCCACAGCAAAAAAATTAACAGCTCACGCAAACATTTTGCCAACGTAGAGCTGTTAGAAAAGAACTACAGTGGCTATGATAGTGACTGAGTTGTGAGTATACACAATGCATTTCAAATCAGTAGTTTAAGTAACTTAATACCACTCACCAGCACTTTGTGACACTAACTGAACCATAATGTGCAGAGTGAGAATCATCAAAACAAAAGAGAAGAAGGGGGAGACCCCCAATGAGATGGACTGACCAAGTGGCAGCATCGATGGAGTCAAGTGTGTCAACAGTAGTGAGGTTGGCCCAGGATTGGGCAGTGTTTGTTCCATTGTGCATAAGGTCTCTATGAGTGGGCACCAACTCGATGGTGCCTAACAACAACAATAGTTTTAACTTGCCTAGGCTTGCAGCTTACAAAGCCCCTTTTTTCTATCTCTATGTGTAGGGTAAGCAGGCTGAGTGTTCTTGTACTCATTTTCTGCATAACAGAACTGAGCCTTGGACAGGTTAAGGCCCTGCCCCCAGGCCACACTGACAGGCAGTAGAAGTTCAACTCAAATACATGACAAGGATGTCAGGTCCCTGCCTTTACAGTTAATTTGCATACAACTTTGGCAAAAAAAAAAAAAAAATCAATGATCAGAATAGCTATGAGATGCCACAAGTGTAAGGCATTAACATGCAACGTGGACTCATTCAATTTCTTCTTAGTACTCTAAGATGCAAGAGAGAGAAAAAAAAAAAACTTATCTGTGTCATTCCATTATTTTTTTATTATTATTCAAAAAAACAATACAAAAAACAAGGGCCATAAGGCAGATGCTTGGATAATTTTCTGATTTGTGGCTCGAGGTTTCACTGAAATCATCACTAATTATTCTGCATAAGTAGGTTCTGCCAGTTGCACTTGAAGCATGTTTCATGGTCCTAAAGCAAAATAAAGTAACTGCTGGAAAGTGATGAGTGCCTTAATTATCTTATTGCCACACTTAATAGGATTTCAATGACTGTACTTAATAGAATTTCCTGGGTAATGAGGGTCCGCAGTGGATCTGAATGGGCTTTGCAAAATTTCAGGGAAGCAGAAATCTCTAACTAATTTGTCTGTGGTCAGATTCGGCCTCTACTCTAAATGAGGGTTACCAGGTGTCCTACTTCTTTAGGGAATGTGCTATTTTTCAGCGCATTATCATCCTGCATATCTGACCAAACTAGGGCAGGAAAAAGTCTCCTTCTCTATGACATGCCAGATTCTGCTCCCCTCCCTTTCAGTTTTGACTCACTGAGTAGCTATACTTCTGTGTCTAACTTTAAAGTTTAGTTCTTCTTTTTTCCCCCAGAATGAAGAAACCTAGCATGCATGGATCCCATGAGTTTCTACTTTCCCAATGGGTACAATGTGACCACAGGAAAAAAAAAAACAAAAAACTTGCCCCCAAGTCGGGTTCTCTTGGTTGTATTCTCACCAACAACCTCTGCTGGTTTCTCTACACCCCTGGATATGGGGTCAGTGGTTGACTGTGCTCTGTAAAAATACCAGACCTACCTAAAGTGGTTTCCTGAAGAATAAATGCTCAAATGTCATCTCCTTCATGAAGCTCCACCCACAGGCTCATATCAGGCAGGAACTAGTCTATTTCTTTGTCCATCTAAATGTATCAGCCACTCTCAGGGAGAAAGATGAGACTGTCTGCTCCTGTAAACATCTGGAGTTCATAAACTGTCCAGATGGTCATATGACTTATTGTTGACTCAATGGTAATCATTTTGAGTTTAGTTTTGAAAGTCAATATTGTAGGCATGCTAGTATCTTAGAGGCTTCCATAGAACAAAATTCCTCTTCTTATACATCTGCTCTATGAACTTGAAAAATCGAAATCCTTATTCATGGAATAGATTTCTCCCTGTTCAGCTGGCAAAATTTTATTCTTCTTGTAAGATTCGGGTCTAGTGTCTCTCCCCCCACCACCGCCCGTTTGGATCTACACAGCTAATGTACCTAACCTTCAAAGTCTCAGGTCCTTTTCCCATTCCTCCATTGTAGAAACTACACTGTAACTCTTTATGTATCTGTCTTCTTCATACGTTGGAAACTCAATGGCCTACAACAGAACTTAGGCACATTATAGGCACACTATGGTAAGACGAGTGCAGGAGCTCTCCTAGCACATCTCTATTAAACAATGATACAATACACTATTGTTAAATGCTGCCAAGTTGGTTCTGATTCATAGAGACCCTGTATAGGATTTCTGAGAAGCAGTTGGTGGGTTTGAACTGCTGACCTTGTGGTTTGCAGTCTAGTGCTTATCCTATAGTGCCACACCAGAAGTCCTACACAATACACAGCCCCAGTGGATTACTCTTGGGATGCCTAGACTGTGACCATGGCCAATGGTTAATTTATTCCACAAATGGTTTATGCAAATTTTGTTAGTCATTACATTGTTGTTGTTGTTGTTAAGTGCCATCGAGTCGGGTCCGACCCATAGCGACCCTGTACAGGGTTTCCGAGGGTGTAAATCTTTACGGGAGTAGAAAGCCTCATCTTTCTCCCGCGGAGCAGCCGGTAGTTTCGAACCGCTGACCTTAAGGTACGCAGCCCGATTCGTAACCACTATGCTACCAGAGCTCCTTCCTAATAGTCATTACATAATTTGGTTAAATATTATAAGACTTAATGAAATATGACTGTTTTATTTTAAAAAGACAGTTATCCTCATGAAAACCAAGGTGAATGCTTTGTAAATACTCAGTTAAGACTAGTTATTCATAAAAAACAGTAGCCTAATGTGATTGTTATTGTTATGTGTCGGGGAGTCGGTTCCCAATTCATTGCGACCCTACACACGGTTTCCGAGGCTGTAAATCTTTACCAGAGCAGACTGCCTCATCTTTCTCCCACGAAACCGCTGGTAGCTTCGAACTGCTGACCTTGCGGCTTGCAGCCCAATTCGTAACCACTGCGCTACCAGTGCTCCTTCCTAATGTGATGAGACAATTGCAAAACGCAGGGAACAAAAAAGTCTGAATGGGCTGTTCATTTAGAATCGCCTTGTAGAGCTCTATAAAGTGAAGCTGAAAACTGTGCGTTATGAGAGTGGTTTAGTCAAACAAAGAAGCTCTCAATTAGACCAGTGGATCCTTATTTAAAGGAAAACTTTTATCGATTCAAATATAAGTGAATGAAGTGCATCTATATCTTTTAAGTGAAATTCATTTAAGATCAGATCATTTAAAATTCATTGCTATATAAATATTTTGACAAAGTGACTACCAGACATATAAGGATTCTATTATAATTATTTTATATCTTTCTTGATTAATTAATTAATTAATGCAAATAAATATTTGATGAATGCTACACTTTGTTTTTACATTATTTAATGTATAAAGGCTACAAGTATATTAGTATATGTGTGCAGGGCAAGGTGTTTGATAAATGATTAAATAAGCAACGAATATAGACTCACATTCTCTTACTTTAATTTTGTTAATAGGCATGTGCTCTTGTGAAACATCCTCATACTTGAAAAATGGATAAAGATCACAGACCCATTCAGTTAATATATGTAAATTATGAAAGAGGGATTTATAAATTGTATGCATTCTCTTTGAATTTCAGAGTAGGTTTTATTTATCACTCAACACTTAATACAGTATATAGATAGATATAGATATAGGTATGGAGTTCTGGTAGCCTGTAGTTATGAGTCAGGTAGCTAATCTCAAGATCAGCAATTTGAAACTACCAGCTGTTCCATAGGAGAAAGATGAGGCTTTCTGCTACCATAAGAATTTACAGCCTCAGAAACCCTATGTAGGGTTGCTATCGGAACGGACTTCATAGCACACCACAACTACCACTATATACATATACATATATGTATATAACAAGCTCACCAGCTAGATGCTCCTTGGAAACCCTATACAGGGTCACTAAGGGTCGGAATCGACTTGACAGCACTTGACAACATCATATAGTAAGGAGCTCTGGTCGCGTAGTGGTTACGAATCGGGCAGTGAAACACAAAGTAAGCGGTTTGAAACGACCAGCTGCTCCGCAGGAGATAGATGAGGCTTTCGGCTCCTGTAAAGATTGACAGACTCAGAAACCCGGGACAGGGTCACTATGAGTTGGAACTGACTCCACGGCACACAGCTACCACCACCATCAATACAGTAACAAAGATTATTTTTTTCAATTGCTCATATTCTCCACCAAATATATAAGAAAGACTTAACTAATACCATTCTAAGGAGATTTTATGACTATCAGTCTGCTTTATATGTTGGTAGAGTAAAGCATTGCTTAAACTTAAAAATAAAAACAATGGTGATAATAATAATTATAGATGGAGTCTTGTTGTAGAGCTGTGTGATAAGCACTGAAGTGCTCACTGCAAGGTCAGCAGTCAAATCCATGGGACACTACTCGTAAACACTATACAGAGTCGTTATGAGTTGGAACAATCTCAATGGCACTTAACAACAATGACAAGTAATAATGCTTGCCATATGACAAGGCCTGTTTAAATAGTTTACATATATATTATTTCCTTCTAGCTTCCCAACTATGATAGTACTTCCCATATAAAGCAAGTACTAAGATTATTCCAATTTTTCAGATACAAAAACTACATCTTAAGTGAAACAATTTGCCCACAGTCAAACAAGTAGTTGTTACATACTGAATTTGTTGGTCGGTTTTTGCCAAGGTATTTGGCAAGACGCAATTCAAGAAGGGGATCAGATACATGGAATCACAGATTATCCTATGTGAGATGTGTGCATGATACAGGAAAATATATGACTCAGTGATACTGCCATTGAGTCAATTCCAACTTAGAGTGATTCTACAGGGGAGACAAGAACTGTCCCATAGATTTCCTAGACTGTGATCTGTATGGAATCAGACTGCCACATCTTCTCCCATTAAGTGGGTTCAAACCTCCGACCTTTTGGTTAGTAGCCAAGTGCTTAAACACTGCGCCACCGTGGCTCATTTAGTTATAATGAATGTTGTTGTTGTTATTGCTAAGTGCCATCGAGTCTGTTCCATCTTATAATGACCCTGTGGTTTCCAAGGAGCAGCTGGTGAACTTGAACCACTGACCTTGCGATTCAAACCGGCTTTGCAGTCTAGGGCATTAGCCCACAACAGGACCTGTAAAGATGATTTGAATGAAAGCAATTTTACAGACACTGGTAATTCCCTCCTTATATATCCAAGAACCAGTTTAGGTCACTTACAGAGCTGATGACAAGGTATCCAGAGTCCTACAAAATACATCATCTGTAAATGTACTTATTATTTACAAATGTTAATTATTATCAACCCACTTGCTTTTTACTGTATTAATTAGAAAGTTTCTTGATTTGCTCTGTATATTATTGAGTGCAGTATTCTGTGAACTGTTGAATGCTGATGAAAATATGATGAAGCAGTCTAATTTGGAATGGGTTCTTGAATTATGATAGTAGACAATAATCTATCATTTTGAAACAATTCACACTATAAATCATCGTCATTATATTCAAAAAGAATATAAAGGACAGAAATCAATTCTCCTATTAATCAAAAGCATACTTGCAAATGCATTACTTCACTATCTAAATGCATTCTATTATGTTTATTTATTCATGATACTATGGTTATACTTTGTGAATTCTTTTGTGGAAGAGTTTAGACAGGAGTTAGCAGATAGGTTTTGTTATACTAAAAGGGACCAGATGTTTAAATATTGGTTATAAACCTTTTGAAACAAAAAATATTGTTAAATTTAAAACAGGAGCATTGTTTCTCCTATTACAATTACTGTCTAGACTATATCTCAATAATGACTTTTTGTGATCATACTAGATAAGACATTTACTTCTTTTGGCTGGTGTTATGTGTCAGTTCCAAATCATAGCGACCCTGTATAGGGTTTCTGAGCAGTGGCTAGTGGGGTTTAATGGCCAAACTTGTGGCTAATAGTTCAGTGCTTACCTTGTTGTTAAGTGCCATCGAGTCGGTTCCAACCCATAGTGACCCTGTATAGGGTTTCCAAGGAGCAGCTGGTGAATTTGAACCACTGACCTTCCAGTTCAAATGGCTTTTCAGTCTGGCGCAGTAACCCACAGCACCACACCAGGACTCCAGTGCTTAACTTAGAGTGCCTGTTATTTATAATAACAACTGTAATGTCACCAGGATTGTATAATCAAGGTTAAAGCTCTTACCCAATCCCTGCCTCTAGTTCTCCTTATTCTAATCAGTCCTTGAGAATCTATATTATACAATATTTTGCAGCAAAAGATATTTTACAATGTAAAAATAATCAAAGATGGTGTGTGTTGTTATTCAATTTTTATGGTACTCAAGAGGTAGTTGCAAATAGTATAATCATTAATTGCTATTGTCGCTTCAGGGCAAATGTGATTTAAATTACTTCTGCAAATAGAAGATGCAGTAGGAATATTTCTGGTTTCAACCAAAGAAAACCTTTTTCTAAGTAGGTTTTATAACCCAAAGTATCTGAGACATACCACTGAAATTCGAGACCTTTCTTTTCCCCATATAGTTACTGTTGGTGGTAGTGGTGTTTGCCATTGAGTTCATTTCCAATCTTAGTGACCCTAGGGGACAGGGTATAACTGCCTCATAGGGTTTCCTAGATTATAATCTTTACAGGAACAGATCGCTCGCTACATCTTTTCCTCTGTAGAGCCGCTGGTGGATTCAAACCACCAAGCATTCAGTTAGCAGTCGAGTTACTAGTCATCCATAAAGAATGTGGTCTTGAACATTAGATTGCAAAACACTCATTTAGTTCCTCCTGGTGTGACGCTGTGGTATAAAGCACTGGACTGCAAGTTTGGTTTGAATACTAATGTAGGAGGTTCAAACTCACAAGCCACTCCTTGGAAATCCCATACAGGGTTACTATGAGTTGGAAACGACTCAACAGCACTTAAAAACAACAACAACCTTTCTAGTTTACGATGGTTCAAATCAACATTTTTCAAAATTTCCATTATTTTTGGAGAGTCTGTGTCAATTACTGAGTATAAATAGAACAGAAATAAAAATATAGATAAGAAGACAAAATAAATGATAATAACAACAATAACATCCATACAAGATATAAGTAACATGAAATAAAATGTGCTATGGAAGGAATAAGTAAAATGAAATGTTTAACTTACGCAGGCTTAAGCCAAGAAAGCTTTTTTAAGATGTAATGTTCCAGCTTTTTACCACCTATCAGGAGTGCAGTTTGGCAGTGTATAATAATAAAAAAAATTAAATAGTTATGCACTTTGACCCATCACAGGAGTCTTTTTTTTTTTCTTTAATCAGAAACTTGACAAAGATAAATGTATCCAATTGTAATGACAATAGTTTATAAAGATTAAAAAATTCTGGAAATAACATAATGCTTTCAAATAGGAAAAGTGTACAGAAAAACAATGATCCATTTTATGATTGTTTCTTTTATTGCTATATGACAGAATTAAGTGGCACCACTGAATTTATAGCTGTTTTCATAATACAAAAAGCTATGCTAATTAGCCCAAACTAAATTTTTGCCAACAGGATATTAACTTAAGGATTGATGGGTCACTAACTAGGGAAATTGCTTGCATTAATTATTCAATTCAGCCAAACTAATGTATGTGATAGCTGAAAGCATATCCTGGGAAAACATCTCAGATTAACATCTCTAAATTGTGACATACAATTGTATGATCCTTATTAGAAGAAAGTCACTGAAAAAGTATGTGCTCTCAGGCTCTAACAACACATAAATGTTTATACTGTTGATGACTAGAACCACTTGGAAATCATCATTACTTGCTTTAGAATTGCTATTATAGAGACTCATTAGAATGATACAGTTGACAGTGTAATTAAATGCATAAAAGTGCTTAAACTTGAATTGCTACAAAATATACTTGTACAAAATGTATAAGTAATTCAAAAACTGTTTCACAAATCCTGTGTGTGTCAGTTTGTCACACACTGCAGTGGTTTTATTTTGCTGTGATACTGATGATTTAAATACTAGTAGGGGAGCTCTGGTAGCATAGTGGTTACGAATCCGGCTTCAAACTGCAAGGTCAGCAGTTCGAAACTACCAGCTGTTCCGTGGGAAAAAGATGAGGCTTTCTGCTCCCGTAAAGATTTACAGCCTCGGAAACTCTGTACAGGGTCACTATGAGTCAGAACCGACTCCACAGCACATATCCACCACCACTACCACCAGGGGAGTCCTGGTGTGCCGCTGTGGGTTAATGAGCCAGACTGCAATGCCTTTGAACTGCAAGGTCGGCGGTTCAAGTTCACCAACTGCTCCTCAGAAACCCTATGCAGGGTCACTATGGGTCGGAACTGACTCAATGGAACTTAACAGCAAACATCCATTAATAATCAGAATGCATGGCTTAAAATCAGACATTGTGTGCATTGGGGCTGTACCCTACTTATTCAGCCTGTACACTGTTCTAAGAATCTAAGAAGCTGGATTATATGAAGAGGAATACAGCTTCTGAATAGGGAGAGGACTCACTAAAAACCTCCAATATGCAGATGACGCTCTTGCTTGTTTAAAGTAAGGAGTATTTGAACACTTAATGAAGAAGACGAAGGACTACAGCCTTCAGCTATGAATTACACCTCAACATAAAGAAAACAAAAATTCTCACAATTCAATCAATAAGAAACATTGTGATAAATGTGCAAAAGATTGAAGTTGTCAAGTGTTTCATTTTACTTGGATTCACAATCAACACCCAGTCAAGAAACCGAACACAGCAATTAAGAAATCAAACAACATACTGCCAATCTGCTGCAAAGGAACTCTTAGAAGTGATGAAGAGCAAAGATGTAACTGTGAGGAACAAGGTTCACCTGACACAAGCCAGAGTATTTTCAATCACCTCATATGGATACACATTTTAATCCCCAAAGTGAAATATTTGCTTTTCAATACTTTAAAGAGGTCTTTTGCAGAAGATTTGTCTAATGCAATATGTTGTTTCATGGACAATGAATAAGGAAGATCAAATAACAATTGATGCCTCTGAAATATGGTGCTGGCTAATTGAATATACCATAGACTGCCAAAAGAATGAAGAATTGTGTCTAGGAAGAAGTATAGCCAGAATAAGCATTAAAAGTGAGACTTGCAAGACGTCATCTCAGGTACTTTGAACATGTGATCAGGAGGGAACAATCCCTGAAGAAGGATATTATGCTTGGTAAAGCGAAGGTCAGTGAAAACGAGGAAGACACCCCAATGATTGACACGATGACTGACACCATGGGTTCCAGCATAGAAAAGATTGTGAAGATGGCACAGGACCAGACAGCTTTTCATTCTAGAGAGGTGCTATGAGTTGTAACTGATTCCACAGAACCTAAGGAGCTCCGGTAGTGTAGTGGTTACGAATCAGGCTGCTAATCTTACGGTCAGCAGTTCGAAGCTACCAGCTGTTCCGTGGGAGAAAGATGAGGCTTTCTGCTCCCATAAAGATTTACAGCCTCGGGAACCCTGTTCAGGGTCACTGTGGGTCGGAACTGACTCCACAGCACATAACAACAACGACAGTAAGGATGTGTTGTGACTGCACACTTCATAGACAACAGCATTTACCTCAGTAATATCTTCATTCTCACTCCACAGTATTAGACTACGTAATTGATGATAGAGAAAATACTGGAAAGCATTTCTTTAAATACTACTAGAAGTTTTTGGAACACAAACATCTTCATTTAATATTTATGGGGTGTCTTGAGCCGTTCATGTCACTCAGTCAATAAGTATGACAAATCTACCATTTACTGACAACTTATGTTGGATATACTCTATTTCTAAAATTGCCACTAATTCAGAAACTTGGAATGAATAAGTTGATAACCTGAAATGAATGAGTAATACTCGTTTGATGACCACACAGCAAAGAGAATCCTGAAACATTTTGCCATTTTCAAGAATGAAGGTAGCACAGGAAATACAAAGATATAAACAAAATGTGAATCAGTTTTTAAATTAACATAGTGCTGTAGGGCAAGCACTGGACTGAAAGGTCAGTTTGAACCACAGGTCAGTAGTTCAAACGCATCAGTTGCTCCTTGAAAACCCAATACAGGTTCGTTATGATTCAGACCAACTAGATAACGCTTTACAATAACAACAATATTCAAATCAGAGGTATATTTTACAAAACTATGAATCAAGAAAACAAAAACTGCTTATTTTGAGACTCTGAGTTTTTTGTTAACTATCTAGTATGTCTGTTGTTAGCTAAGAGCTGCTGAGTCAGATTCAACCCATAGTGACCCTGTACAAGGTTTGTGGGAGACAGCTAGTAGGTTTGAATTGCTGGTCTATTGGATCAAACCGGTATTATAGTCCAGTGTTTATCCTACAGCGCCACACCGGGCTTTTGTCTATGTGGATCATGACAAGCCATGGACAACAATGCAAAGAACGAATACTCCAGAACTCTTCACTGTGCTCATGTGAAACCTGTTCATAGACTAAGGCAGTGGTTCAAGCAAAACAAGAGGATGCTGAGTGGTTTAAATTCAAGAAAAGGTGTGGATCAGAGCTGAACTTTTTCATCACACTTATCTAATCTGTAGGGTGAACAAATAATCTGAGAAGCTGGATTATATGAAGAAGAACACAGCATCAGGATTAGAGGAAGACTCATTAACATCCTGTGATATACAGATGATACAACCTTACTTGCTGAAAATCAAGAGGACTTAAGATAGTTACTAATGAAGATCAAAGACCACAGCCTTCATTGTGAGTTGCACCTCAGCGTAAAGAAAACAAATCTCCTCACCACTGGACCAATAAATAATATCATGATAAATGGAGAAAAGTTTGAAGTTGTCAAAAATTTCATTCTGCTTGGATCCACCACCACCATTCATGGAAGCAGCAGTCACGAAATCAAATGTCGTATGGCATTAAGCAAATTTGCTGCACAAGACCTCTTTAAAGTGTTCAAGAACAAAGATGTCAGGTTGATGACTAAGGTGTGTCCTACCCAATCAGTGGTATTTTCAATAGCTTCATATGCATGTGAAAGTTGGACAGTGAATAAGGAAGACTGTAGAAGAATTGATGTATTTGAGTTATGGTGTTGAAGAAGAATATTAAAAGTACCATGGGCTGCCAGAAGAACAAACAAATCTGTTTTGGAAGTACAGCCACAATGCTCCTTAGAAGCCAGGATGGCCAAACTTCATCTCTCACACCTCGATCACACTACCAAGAGGGACTGATCCCCGGAGAAGGCCATCAAGCTTGATAAAGTGGAGGGTCAGTGAAAAAGAGGAAGACCCCCAATTAGATGTTTTAACACAGTGACAGCAGCAATGGACTCAAGCTTAACAATGATTAGGAAGAGGACGCAGAACCGAGCAGTGTTTCCTTCTGTTCTGCATAGTATCACTATGAGTAGCAACTTATTTAACAGCACCGTTGAGTCAATTCTAACTCATAGCGACCTTGTATAGGGTTTCCAGAGAGCAGATGGCAGGTTTGCGGTTACCAGTCTAGTGATTATCCTACAGCGTCACACCAGAACTCAAGCATATCTTCTTGCTGTTGTTAAGTGCCGTCAAGTTGGTTCAGACTCATACCAACTCTGTATAGGGTTTACAAGGAGCAGCTGGTAGATTTGAACTGCCAGTCTTGTGGTTCAACCCAACCTTTCAGTGCAGTGCTTATCCTACAGCATCACACCAGGACTCCATATATATGTGTAAGCAATAAGAAATAAAACTGATTAAGTCAGTGGTTAGGAAATCAAGTTATCACTAGTCACACTGTATTACAATATTTGTTGTTGCTGATAGGTGCCATCGAGTTGAACAAAGTGACCCTTTGAACAACAGAATGAAAACATACCATATGTATACACATTTATAGTTTGTGCCCATTTCTGTTAAACAGATATATATGTGTGTGTGTGTGTCTGTGTGTGTCTGTGTATAAAGAAAATTCCCAGCGCTTTTCATATTGATTCTGTTGATGTTATTTATTCAGTAGCTAGGACAAGTTGTGGCGGTCAATAACAAGTTAATGGGAAAAAGTTCTTTCCCTTTTATGTTTATGTTGTTCAAGAGTGTTGTTTGTATACCTTATGTCCAAGTTCCTATACATTAACAGAACACTCTGAACACCATATTCCTAAACACTTTGGTGCCAATCTCAAAATGACTGTTTACAATCTCTCTCATTTACAATCTAATCTTGTTATTGTTAAGTGTTTTAGAGTAGGTTCTGACCCATAGTGACCCTGTATAGAGTTTCTGAGGAGAGCTGGTGGATTGGATCCACCAACTTTTTGGCTCAAGCTGACCTTGCATTTCAGCACATTTTCCTGCAGCACCACAAAGTTTTACCTACCCTGGTGAATATAATGTGCATTTAAAAATATTTATCATTAACAGTGAGTGTTAGCAAATAAAATTGCTATAGCATGGTTGATAATAAATATGACTACAAAAATGTCTCTGCCAGTTACAAAAATTCTGATTCATGCTACTTTTATAATCATTGCCCCATATCAAATGAAGAAATAGTCAACGGTTCCTATGATTTCCTTTTCTAACTCTCTTTATCAGTTTATGGGTGTTTTCTCATCATTAGGTGTAGGAGAGTACAGAAAAGGAATTTAAACTATGAGATATAGTTGACAACATTTTACTATAGAGTTTTAGAAAATGTAGAATACATATGAAAGTCTAACAAAGAAGTTAGTATAATAATTCAGAGTTCTGGAAAGCCCCACAGCTAATAAACTTTTTTTTCTTTTCTTTTCTTCCAATTTATAGACACACGAACACAAACAATGTGGTCTCCCTACCACTTACCAAAATCGCATGACCATTTTCCCTTCATCATTAAAAATTCCACAAAATTATGCTTTTCAGTGATTACAAAACATTTCATCATATTTCATAATACTGTAATTTACTAGTGGGCATTTATAGTGGAGTCCTGATGTGGCGTTGTAGGATAAGCTCTGGATTGATAACTCAAAGCCAGTGGCTCAAACACACCAGCCACTCCTCAGAAACTCTATACAGGGTTCACTATGAGTCAGAATCAATTGGATCAGCAACACGGTAGTGGAAGAATTACTTTACTGGGAGATATGAGTTACACAGCCCAGTCAATTTACATAAAGTTACATAAAGTAAGATCATTAATTGTTGCTGTTCTTGTCAAACTTGACATGGAGTTGATTTCTTTTCATGATGACTCAATGTGAACATTAGTAGAAACTTTAATATTTCAGATGTTATGTAACAGAGAGAGTTCATAATCTCTGTCTGTCTTCTTCACAGACATCTCTTAAAGGGAAGGTTCTGTTCAGACTACAACTATGACTTGACTTAGAATGTTATCATTTTTATCACTTTTTTTTTTAAGCTTTCAATTGTGAACAAACAAAACCTACTGCCATTGAGTTGATTCTGACTTATAATGACACTGCAGGTCAAAGTAAAATTGTCCTAAGGGCTTTCAAGATTGTAATTTGTTACAGAGGCAGACTGCCATATTTCTCTTCCATGGAGCAGCTGGGGGTGTTGAACTGTAGACCTTTTGGTTAGCAGCCAGGTGCTTGGCCAGTACACCCGTAGGGCTCCTTCTAAATACATTTTGCTGTTGATCCTAAGTGTCTTCAAGTCTGTGTCTCTCATATTCTGGGCAATTTGGTGCAAGCACTTGAACAGAGCTTCTTAAGAAAATGAGAAGTACATTTCAAGAAGAATGGTGAAAGTTTTGTCCTATTCTGCCATTTTTAGCCTCATGTTTTAAACAATCAAGAATGGGAAAACATTTATTCCTGTCCTACACGTAGTTAGGTGCATACAGTTTGTGCCTTATGAGAGAACCCTAAAGCTTATACTGTACTAGTGAATGTACACTGTTTTCATGGCATTAGACAGCAGACAAACCATGGCAGGAAAATGTTTAGCAGATCAATGCCAGTACTGACTGAATTTTTTTTTTTTAATAGCCCTCATTCAGGTTAAAAAAAACAAACCTAACCGTGCAGTTCACACTGACTTTTTGAAGTCCAGTGCTTTAACCCATAGTGCCACATCAGGACTCTCACTCTCTCTCTCTCTCTCTCTCTCTCTATATATATATATATATATATATATATATATATGTATTGCTGTTGTTATTAAATGCTGTTGAGTCAGTTCCAACCAATAGCAACCCTGTGTAGTTTCCTAGGAGTGTCTGGTTAGCTTGAACCACCAACCTTGGGTTCAAACCAACTTTGCAGTCCAGCACACAGTGCCACACCAGGACATATATAAAATAATCTTTTGTAATATTTGGTAGCTCTCTTTCACAGACAAAATAGAAATCTGGGACCTCCTATTAATGTCAAGGACAAAGTCACAAAATCCAAAACAGAGAATCTAGCATCAGCTTGTAACATTCTCTGCTGCTAACTGAAAGGGTGGAAATCTGTCTCCTCAGA
Organism: Chrysochloris asiatica; assembly: GCF_000296735.1. Lineage (NCBI taxonomy): Eukaryota > Metazoa > Chordata > Mammalia > Afrosoricida > Chrysochloridae > Chrysochloris > Chrysochloris asiatica. Next base: position 9,258,120 of record NW_006408542.1, read on the forward strand.
GATAAGCTTCTAAAAACTCAGCCACTGAAAACTCTATAGAACAGAGTTCTACTCTGACACACATGGGTTCACCAATAGTTGGAATCTACTATAAGGAGCTCTGGTAGTGTAGTGGTTATGATCGGGCTGTGAACCGCAAGGTCAGCAGTTCGAAACTACCAGCTGTTCTACAGAAGAAAGATGAGGCTTTCTGCTCCCATAAATATTTACATCCTTAGAAACCCTGTACAGGGTCGCTATGAGTCGGAACCGACTCCACGGCACATAACAACTATACGGTAATTGGACTTACTTGTTAATATTCCTTCTGAGAATTAAAAAAGTTTGCTTATTAAAACACACATCCAACCTCCTGGCTCAGTATTATTTATACAGGGGAAAAAATATCCTGGTGTGCTCTGTGGTCATTCTTCAGAGAATGTACATTAAGAAGCCTGGCAACATTTGCTTGTGATCACTTAATCTGGCATTACAGTTAATATAATAAAATCTCACAAACAAAATTTCTAAGTTGACATTTACAGGATCAAAGAAAGATTGCTATGCTCCAAATGTTTATCCATTCTCTTTTAGCTAAACAGTATTTCAGTTCATAAAAACAATCTGTACACCCATTTACAGTAAAAGATTCTTACGTTCTTCTCTTATTCCCCACCACTTGCAAGTCAGTTTGTTGTACTGTATGCCTTGTGAGTTTCTGTAATGCTAAAAGCTATGTCACCATTATTGTAATTACCAGGAGGTCAATCATGGTGGGCAGGTATCAGCAGAGCTCCCAAACTAGGAGAGAAATCAATCTAACTAGAGAATCAAAAGACCTATGCAAGGAAAACTACAACACACTACTATGAAAACTTCAATGAGACTACAAAAATGGAAGAATATACCATACTAATGGATAGGAAGACTCAATGTTGTGAAAATTTCAACACTAACCAAAGTGATCTATAGATGCAATGCAGTTGCCATCTAGATTCCAACATCATTCTTTAAAGATTTGGAAAAACTATCACTAACTTTGTATGGAAAGGAAAGAGCCTCGGCATAAGCAAAGAATTATGAAAGAAGAACAAAATAGGAAGCCTCTCACTTTCTGATTTTCAAACCTACTATACATCCACAGTGGTCAAAATAGTCTGGTACTGGTACAACAAAAGACATATAGATCAGTTGAACAGAATTGAGAACCCCAAAGTAAATCCATATACATATACTCAGTTGATATATGACAAATGGCCCATATGCATTAAATGGTGAAGAGAAAGTCTCTTCACCAAATGATGCTGAAAAAAAACTACAAATTCATGCATAATAAACAAAAGAAGACTAGATCTCACATCATATTAAAAAAAACTCAATTGTAGATTAAAGACATAAATGTAAAACCTAGAACTATGAAAATCATTAAAGATAACATAGGAACTAACTTAGGAACTCTGGTATATGCAAAAATACATTATCAAACAAAACTAAAAATATAAAAGTGGTACAAGACAAAATAGAAATCTGGGACCTCCTAAAAATTAGTTACTTATATGAACCAAAAGATTTCCCCAAAGAGTAAAAAGAGAACCCACAGACTGGGGAAATAGTTTGTCAATAATATATCAGACAAGGGGTTAATGTCTAAAATTTTGGAAAACCACAGCATCTCTATAAGAAAAAGCAACAACCTAATTGAAAAATGGGCAGAGGGCTTGAAGAGACACTTCACCAAAGAAGACATTTAGATGGCCAACAAACATGAAGAAATGTTCGTGATCATTAGCCATTAGAGATGCAAATTAAAACAACAATGAGATACCATCTCACCCTAGCATTAAAAGCAAAGTTAAACAAACAAACAAAAAAAACAAAAAAAAACCCAGAAAACAACAAATGCTTGCAAGGGTGTGCAGGGACTGCAACTTTAAATTGTTACAAACACTGAAAAACAGTATGGTGCTTCAACCAAAAAGTTGTAAATTGCAACATCATATGACCCAGAAATCCCGCTACTTGGTGTATACCCTCAATAAGTAAGAGATTTGACACAAATGAATATATACATACTCACAGTGCTCTTAAAAACAGTAAAAAGATGGAGACAGCCTAAATGCCCATCAATGGAAGAATAGATTAACAAACTTTGGTAAATACACACAATGGAATACTACACAATATCAAAGAATTACAATGAATGTGGGAAACACTTTATAATATGGATGAACATTATGCTGAATGAAATTAATCAATCACAATAGAACAAATATTGTATGAGCCTAGTTTTGTAAAAACTCAAGGAAAATTTTTCATGCTAAGAGAAACATTCTCTGATGCTTGCCAGAAGTGGGAGTGAAGGGAGAGCAATTCAGGTAACTGGTGGGGAAGGGAATATACAAGAGACGAGTGGCAGACGAATGATGAAGGCAATTGAAGACACAGAGGAAAGCAAAGGTTAAAGGAAACAGAGGTCAATAATGTTAAGCACACAGCCCTGCAACAGCTGTGTTTTATGGGCAAATTTAAGGATAGATAAATATGTTGAATAGGTATAGGAGATAGAGTGGGATTATACCCACAAATACATAAGGGTTTGACAGAGTATATGTGTGTATGGGTATTTACCTTTGTTACAAACACACTTATGAATGTGGTAGAGCATTCAGGGGACAAGATTATAATAATTTCTTTTGTTGATGTTGTTAGGTACTGTTAAGCCTGTTCTGACTCATGATGACCCTGTGTACAACAGAACGATCTGGTCATGTGTCATCCTCACAACTGCTGTTACACTTGAGACCATTGCTATTGTTACTGTGCCAATCCATCTCAATGGTGGTCTCCCTCTTTTTTGTTTACCCTCCACTTTACCAAGCATGATGTCCTTCTCCAGAGACTGGTCCCTCCCTTAGGTTTGAGTGATGAAATCTGGCCATCTTGGCTTCTAAGAGCCTTCTGGCTGCTCTTCTTCCAACACATATTTGTTTGTTCTTCTAGCAATCCATGGTACTTTCAATATTCTTCTACAATGCCATAACTCAAATATATCAATTATTTTACTGTCTTCCTTATTCACTGTCCAACTTTCACATGCATAAGAGGCTATTGAAAATACCATGGCTTGAGTGAAGAGTACCATAGTTCTCAAACTGATATCTTTGTTCTTCAACACTTTAAAGAAGTCTTGTGCAACAGATTTGCCTAATGTATTATGTCATTTGGTTTCTTCACTGATGTTTTCATGTATGTTGATTGCAGATCCAAATAAAATGAAGTCTTTAACAACTTCAATCTTTTCTTCATTTATCATGATATTATTTATTAGTAATAATATTATTACTACTAATAATAATTAGTGTGGGGATTTTTGTTTTCTTTATATTGAGGTGCAATTCATACTGAAGGCTGTGGTCTCTGATTTCTATCAGTAAGTACTGTATGTCCTCTTCACTTCCAGCAAGCAAAGCTATATCAACTGCATATTGCAAGTTGTAAATGAGTGTTCCTTCAACTCTAATACCATATTCATCTTCATATAATCCAGCTTCTCTGATTATTTACTCAGCCTACACATTGAATAAGTATGGTGCACAATTTTCCTGATTTTAAACCATTCAGTATCCCCTTGCTCTGTTTGAACTCTTGGTCTATGTACAGGTTCCCCATGAACACACTTAGTGTCCTGGAATACATATTCTTCGAAATGTTGTCCACAGATTATTACGATGATGTACACAGTTGAAAACCTTTGCACAGTCAATAAAGCACAAGTTAGCATCTTTCTGGTGTTCTCTGCTTTCAATCAAGATCCATCTGATGTCAGCAATGATGTCTCTATTTTCACGTCCTATTTTCACATCCTCTTCTGAATAGGGCTTGAGTTTCTGGTGGTTCCCGTCTGAAATGAAACCATTTCTGAATTATCTTCAGCAAAATTATCTTCAGCAAAATTTTACTTATATGTAAAATTCATGATAATGTTCAATGATTCTGCATTCTGTTGGATCACCTTCTTTGAAATAGGCACAAATATGAATCTCTTCCAATCAGTTGGCCAGAATCTGTCTTCCAAACTTCTTGACATATATTCAGTATTTTGTCCATAGCATTCTTCAATACTGCAAGTCTACGCTTGAATTTTTTCTTCAGTTCTTTCAGCTTGAGAAATGCTGAGTGTGCTCTTCCCTTTCGGCTTTGTAACTCAGGTCTTTGCAGAGTTCATTGTGATACTTGATTTTTTTCTTCTCAGCCTGCCATTTGAAATTTTCTCTTCAGCTCTTTGACTTCCTCATATCTTCCATTTGCTTTAGCATCTCTACACTGGAAAGCAAGTTTCAGAGTCTCTTCTGACATTCTTTTTTTTAAATGATCTTCTACCTTCTTGCTGTATGATGTTCTTGATGTCGTCCCACAATTCTTCTGGTCTTTGGTCATTAGTGCATAATACATTAAATATGTTCTTATTGTTCAAATTTTGGGGATCTCTAGTGGTGTGATGATTAAGCGTTCAGCTGATAACCAAAAGGTAAATGGTTTGAAGCTACCAGCAGCTCTATAGCAAAAAAGATCTGGCAATCTGATCTCATAAATATTACAGTCTAGGAAACTCTATGGGACAATTATACTTCATTATTTAGGGTCCCCATGAGTCAGAATTGACTCCAAGGCACACAGCATCTACAATAAACGACATCTAGAATTTAGGAAAAAGTATGCTATTAAATGCAGTATACTGCACAGATATACCACAACAAAGATTTATCTGGTCCAAAATACCATGAAGGCTGAGGCTGAGAAACCTCACCACCACTGTTAAGCACAAAACACTGCAATGCAGCTTCAACATGTTTTGTAAATCCCTACGTTTTACGTGGGGCACAGACATTCTAGAGGAGTAATTTGTTCCAGTGTTAGCATTTCACCTCTTACTTGGGTTCATTAGGGCATCAAAATTTAACTCTTATGTTTTCTGTGATTGCCTGAAATAGAATTTTAACAAAGCAGAAGATAAATTTCTATGTTCTGTTAGGCTCCTTGATAAAGTTACAAAGAGCATAAAGCGGGTATGTTCTACATTGCTACTGTGGTACTGTAGGATAAGCATTGGCCTGCTAACTGCAAAGTTGGCATTACAGATCCAACAGTTTCTCTTTCAGAAACCCTATGCAGAGACAGTAAAAGTTGGAAATGACTTGATGGCACTTAACAGCAACAATACAAGCTTGCAAATTTTGTGAGAATAAAGAAACATGTGAACCTGTGTTTGCTTCCTTCCTAGAGAACTGTGCTTGAATCTTTTTTTCTCCCCCTAGCATGTACAGAGTTCCTGTTGCCATAGTAATCACTGATTTAGCACAACAACATGTTTTTTTTCTTCTTCTTCTTTTAAAATATTGGTTTCCATCCGTGCCAAGAAGTTACATATTCATCTACCCATCTTGCTAGCTTAGCGAAATTGAAGGCCACAGAAGTTGTTATTTATGCAAAGAGTCACAGAAAGTCAACTGTTAGTATCTGCTCTGCTAAGAGCTCTACTCCAGTGCCAGACAACAAATAGAACACTGAAGTAGAAGACCCTAGAGTTGAGGAGACAAGGTCTCTTTTCTGTTCCACAAAGTCCTCCAGCAGAGTCCTCCAGACTCCCTGGTGGAGTATCACATATCTAAGCAAAGTAACTCTTCCACTGGATATAGATTTAAAAGGGACCTGGAATTTGATGGTCTTCTTTAAGACAAGAAGTTACCTTAATCTACTTACCTGTGAGGGAGAGGCCAAAAAAAAAAAAAAAAAAAGCTACAACAAAAACAAGCAGAAATCTCATCTGAAGTATATAATACAACAAGCAGAGAAATCTTGTTGAAGAAACCAAAATTAACTATTAAATTCTTGAAAATACAAATCATCTGACTGACTACAGTCTTTTTTTTACCAGCAGCTATGGTATTCATTCCTACTTCCAGAGACTCCATGAATATCAACAGGGATTTCAATCGCTGATTTTTTTAGAATTAGATGGCCAGGTTTTTCTTCTATGGCACCCTTGAGTGGACACAAACCTCCAAACTTACATTAGCAGCAAAGCATGGGGACTTCACCTATAAACATACATAACCTCAGCTGTGTCTAGGCTTGCCTTGTGACTTGATTTCTATAACTGACACTTGAAACTGGGCAGGCTAGATCATTCTCAGTTCTTCCTGTCAATTCAATTGGCTCACCCACCTGTGATGTTCCATAAATTTGCTCAGTCATTTATAGGAAATGCAACCTGCCTAGGTCAAAAAGTAAGTCAAAGTAAGAGAGAGCTCTTAAGAAGTTAACTTTAGGCCCCTATTCTGACCTATTAACTGCTCTAAGAAATGGGATTCTGGATGCCACAAGTGTTTAAGCTCTGGACTACTCATGAAAAGGTTGTTGACTTGAATACACCCAGAGGCATCTCCAAAGACAGATGTGATGACCTGTTTCTGAAAGGTCTCAAAAACCCTAAGGAGCAGTTCGACTCAGCACACTCAGACACTTCTCGGAGAAGAGACGGGATAGCAAACTAACAGCAACAGCCAAAAGAAAAGCAATGAGAGGGAATGAAAAACAAAAGTGGGGAATATAGGATTCTCAAACTTTTTAAATGTCTGTTGATTATGAGAGTGATGACAACTCAAATTAAGAAATGAGAAAGGAACGATTATAGATGTAGAGCTAAAAACTGTTCTCCAGCCAAAGGCTTTACAGAATTTGTTAGCAGTTTAATTAAGAGCCTCAATGCAAAAAAGAGCTTCTCTAAATAAGAACAGATGACTGGGAGGCCTGTTCATTTTTACTAATAGCATGCATGGAAAGTAAACACACACTACTTTTTAAACAGACCATTTAATTGCCCATACTGTTTTATAAATGCAGCGTATTTCCTATCATTTTCTTCTAGAAACAAAGAGCTGGCTATGCATTTCCTTTAAAATCATAAAAATGGACAAGGGTTAAACAGAAAAGAGATAACACTTCCTGAGACCTTGAATGTTTTGCTGAAGGCACCCTTAATGGAATGCATCACTCCTAGAATAACAAAAGCATTGAATAAAATGTTTTAAAATCAATTGGTCTCTAGGGGCAAATGTAGTAAAATGTAATTTTAAAGAAATATTTATTCAAACACACTAAGCAAGACTATTTCTTTGGTTCAGGTCCATAGCTAGCCATATTGTTTATTACACAGTAACCTGAGTGGCATCACTGTTTCTACCTATGAATCTATCTCTAAGGTTACATGAGTCTTTGGATGGTCCCAAAAATGTTTATATCCCAGACTTCAATACTAATTATAATAATAACTAATTCCTATAGATTTAATTCGAGTCCTCGTGTGGTGTGGAGGGTTAATGCTCTGGTCGGTTTGAACTGCAAGGTCGGTGGTTTAAGCTCACCAACCACTACTCAGAAACCCTATACCGGGTTGCTATGAGTCAGAACTGATTCAACTGTACTTAACAACAACAACACAGAGTTAGTTTTGATTCATGGCATGCCCATGTGGTTCAGAATAGAATTCCATAAGGCTTTCGTGGGTGTGATCTTTCAGAAGCAGACCTCCAGGCCTTTTTTCCCAGGAGCGTTTCGGTGAGTTCAAACAACCAACCTTTTGGTTAGTAGCCCTACTGCTTAATCATTTGCACCACACAGAGACTCCTAATAATAATGATGATAATAATAATGCCATTCTATTCTGTCTTATGCTAGTTTAGTAGTTGTTGTTGCTATGTACCACTCACTGAGTCAGTTCCAATTCCTAGTGACCATGGATAGTTTCCAAGGAGTGGCTTAGCTGGTGAGTTTGAATGTATAGACCAGTGCTTATTCTACAGCACCAAACCAGAACTCCATCTATTGTAGTAAACTGACACAAAAGTTCAGATCACTATGAATCAAGAATTAAAATTACAAAATAAGATTGTCCAAATCAAAGGATAATAGGCAATGCAACACCTCTTCAAGTTTCCACAGAACCTGGGAAAACACAGCTGACAACAAAAAGATCTGACAAGATCAACTAAAGACCTGATTAATTAATTTTTTCTGGAACCGAAAGTCTCATTAAAAAAGAAAGAAAAATAGGTTACTGGAATAAAAGAACTTTTATCTCTATTAAGCAGTATCCTTTAGCCATAATAGTCTTTAATCACTAAATAACACATAGTAAGAGAAATAAGTGTAGTGGTTACAAATCAGACTGTGAACCTCAAGGTCAGCAGTTCAAAACTACCAGCTGCTCCGTGGGAGAAAGATGAGGCATTCTGCCCCCATAAAGATTTACAGCCTCGGAAACCCTGTACAGGGTCACTATGAGTCAGAACTGACTCCACGGTACATAACAACAACAACAACAGAAATAAGAGAAGTCAAGGAAATCACAGGTTGTAGAGTGGATAACAACTATTATAGCAATAATCTATTTCTGTGTTAGTCTTCTAACTTGTCTACTGGGTTTGGGATTGTGTTGGGGAAGATGGGCTTTTTCAGTCTGCATTTGGCTGATGACCTAAAGATCATGTCTTTGAACCAGCCACTTTGCCGAACAAAGATAAGGAAATCAACTTTTGTAAAATTTATAGACTAGGAAAACTTATGGAGTAGTTCTCTGTCCTGTAGAGGTGCTTTGAGGATATACTCAAGGGCAGTGGTTAGGTGTGTTCAGTCAGGAAGACTAGAGTTTAAATCTATAATTCTGAAGGCCATAGAAAAGTTATTTTAATATCTGGCTATTCCTTCTTTAACTGAAAAATGGTGATGAGAATATTTCAAAAACTCTGTGTAGGAACTAGATCAATACATTTTTACTGAACAGAAGAAAACTGAAGCTTCTTTACTTCATGAGTTAAACATGAATATAGTGCTTAAATTCTGGCATGTAGTTAGGTAGGTGCTCAGTGATGTGTATGCCTCTACCTTTTTTCTCTTCTCCCTTTCTAAGCTCTTCTCCAGTGTTCAGTGTTGGTGGTGCATATATCTAATGAGCTAACATGCCTAACTGAGATCCTAGTGTGGCACTGTAGGATCAGCACCGGACTGCGAACAACAAGGTCGTCAGTTCAAATCCATTGGCTGCTCCTTGGAAATCCTATACATGGTTGCTATGAGTCGGCCCTGACTCAATGGCACTTAACAACACCCCCAGTGTGCCTATTTAGTAGCTTAGCCTATGATCTTCAAGCAACTTTTTTAGTTGTTAAGAATGATCATTATTGACAGTTGACTTAAATGATCAGTTTCAACAAGTATTAACTGGCTAGTCTATCATCTCAATGAAGATTTCCCTTACTTAAACTGAGGACTAGGGAAGAAGACTTTCTCAAAATCTGTTCCAAGCTGTGGAAAACCACCTAGGAGAGCACCCCAACTCATCAGGTACAAAGGCACCATATCTGGATGTATTTGTTGAGCCTGATCATTCCAGTTCAGTCTTCTCGATGCTGTCTCCACATTAGAATCACTCAAATAGCTTCATAAATAAAGCAATGCCTAAGTCTCAATCTGAGGAAAGCTGAACATAGCTTCAACAAAACGAAAAGGATTCTCACCAGGAGCACCCCCACTGGCCCCATGAATTAATCGAGATAGGTATCACAGGTCTAAGGAAAATATCCACTTACCCCTCTGGGAATCACCAGCATTTGAGGGAATACCTACCCATGATTGGCTCTATGACTCAGAGCACTTTCTTAAAGTGGGACACCAAGTGCTTGGAATCCATACGGGACACTGAATTTATCACGGTTGGGTAGCTGCTGCCTTATGGAGAATGGCCTGTGGGTCACTGGCCATTATACAATCAACAGCTGAGCCAACGGATGCTTTGACTGCCAGAGAGAAAACAGAATAGGGAGATGCACTGTTCATTCGACACGAGTGCCAGCCTGGTGAAACAGCACTCTCTTTCCTGCAATCACTGAAAGAAAACAATCTAGTAACATGGAGACATTTTTCCCCTCTCTTTTCCAGCTTACCTTAAAACTAAAGCTAACTCTAGACTCAAGAGAGGCACACCATGAAGCCGTGGCAGAAACGTAGCTAAGTGCTCAACTGCTAATCATAAAGTCAGCAGTTCAAACCCACCAGCAGCTCCATGGGAGGATGTGGCAGACTGCTTCCATATAGAGTGCAACCTTGGAAACCCTATGGAGCGGTTCTACTCTGTCCTATACTTTTGCTATGAGTAGGAGTTGGGATTGCCAGCAGCAGATGTGTGGTGTGCCTATGCTTAACCTTAATCTTCTTCAAGTCCTCTGACTGATCTACGCTCCAACCTGGCTAGCCCCAGAGAAGTCAGTCAGCACTATACAGAGTAGCCTGTTGAGCTATGTTGCTAATGATAATATCTTAATCCTCTCCCCTCCCTATGCCATATTACTATCTTGTTCTTGGTTACTGGTGGTACTAGAATTTTTCTGTTCAATCTTGTTACATTTTAAGTAACTTTAAAAAATTAAGTGAAAAAGAGGAAGGCCCCTAAGGAGATGGATTGACACAGTGGAAGCAACAATGAGCTCTAACGCAACAACAATTGATGACCTATGGAAACAAATCAACAGCAGATAACATCTGCAACTAAAGAAATTTTCATAATTTTGTCCTCTGAATACTCCACCACATCAGTGTCTTTGCAGCAAAGGTAAACAATGAAAATGAAAAAAAGAATATATATATATATACACACACACATATATGTATAGGTAGAGATAGCTTAGTAACAAAAAGATAATAACTCTAACCATACTACCAAAAGAGTAACAGCTGTTAATGCAATTCCTGAATCATTTCTATGTCCATATACTTTTTGATTTTTATATATATATATATATATATATATATATGTATAATGTAGAACAGATTTTTCATATAGTAAGGTCTATGAGTATCTTTTTCCCAAAAATAATTCGTTTGGAGCACTCTTTTTTTTTTTTTATGGCTGCACACTATCTCTTTGTCATTTACATAAGTATCCCCATATTGATAAATATTTAGCTTGTTTTAATACTCTGCAGTCATAAACTATGTTAAGATGATACTTGAAGCTCTTACTTAAATAAGGCAGACCGTAGAAGAATTGATGCTTTTGAGTTATGGTGTTGGAGGAGAATATTGAAAGTGCCATGGGCTGTCCATAGAACCAACAGATCTGTGTTCGAAGAAGTGCAGTTAGAGTGCTCCTTGGAGGCCAAGATGGCCAAACTTCGTCTCTCATACTTTGGACATACTGTCAGGAGGGACCAGTCGCTGGAGAAGGATATCATGTTTGGTAAGGTGGATGGTCAGAGAAAAAGAGGAAGACTCCCAGCTGATGGATTGTCCAAGTGGCGTCATCAATGGGCTCAAGCGTGGCAACAATAGTGAGATTGGCCCAGGATCGAGCAGTGTTTTGTTCTGTTATGCATAAGGTCACTATGAGTCAGAACCGACTGGATGGTATCTAACAACAAGAACAACTCCATCATGGCAGTCTTGGTGTGGCGCTGTGGGCTAATGCGTCAGACTGCAAAGTCGTTTGAATTGCAAGGTCAGTGGTTCAAGCTCACCAGCTGTCCCTTGGAAGCCCTGTACAGTGTTGCTGTGGGTTGGGATCAACTTGAAGGCACTTAACAACAACAACAATTACATCATGATACACTGATGACCCAATTTTCTAAGCCTTTGAAGAAAAGTAAAAGAGACTCTGCAAAGCCAGGCATGGAAACAGATCAAAAAACAGGCCAATATATTATATTCATGACATATAATGTTCTTAAAAGAAAGAGCCATGTTCTTAACGAAAAGGTTATGTGTGTGTATGTATACACATATATACATATGTTGTTGTTTAGTGCCGTCAAGTCGCTTCCGAATCATAGAGACCATGTATAGGGTTTCTGAGGAGCAGCTATTGAGTTTGAACTGCTGAACTTGTGGTTAGCAGTCCAGCGCTGATCCTACAATGCCACATCATGATACATATGAGGGGGCTTCAAAAACTTCCTGCAACAATGGAATTGAAAGATAATGAAAACTTGGACCTCTTTCATATGTATATGTGTTGCTGTTGTTAAGTGCTGTTTAATCTGTTCTGACTCATAGCGACCCTGTATAGGGGCTCCAAGGAGTGGCTGGTGGGTTTGAACCATGAACCTTGTCCAGTGCTGACCCTAGAGCACCACAGCAGGAGATATACATAGAGTACACATGTATTTTACAGCCAAGATCTTTTTTCAAATCTTAAAGGTATTCTTTATTTAAGTTGTGATTTTCCTGGTTCTTGGTGTGATAGGTAATTTTTATATTGTATCCTGGTCATTGAATTTATTATGTAGGAAGCTCTGGGTCTTTCTTAAGTATGTAATTTTAGTAGGCAGTCATCCATCCTGATTATATTTCATCATGTTTGATAGGGTAGAAGGTAGGGAAAAAGAGGAAGACCCCCAGCAAGATGGACTGGCAAAGTGGCAGCATCAATGGGCTCAAGCATGGCAACAATACTGAGTTTGGTCCAGGATTGGGCAGTGTTTCATTCTGTTGTGCATAGGGTTGCTGTGAGTCAGTACCACCTTGATGGCACCTAACAACTGCAACAACATATAACTTTTGTGTGTGTGTGTGTGTGTGTGTGTGTGTGATTTTTTAAATTTAAGTTGTTATTGTGAATTGAGTGATAGTTTACATGGGAGAATTCGGTTTTACACTCACCCTATCACATTTCGTGTCACTGCAATGATCACAGTCCCCTCCATGCATCATCATATAACAGTATTTGCTTCTATTCCCTCTGGTTTTTTTTTTTTTTTTTAATGTACACAAAAACACTCAAGAATATGTATTCATTTAAACAACCAAAGGGCACATTCTGCAAGCCTGCTTCCTGCACATCAGTACACAGCCTTTCTCTTTCCATGAGTCTAGAGTCCTTAGATGCTCCCTCTCTCCATGTCATCATCTCTGCCTCAATCTCTGGTGACGCTGCTTCTCTGGATAAGCTCCCACATTCTACTCCTGCTCTTCTCCCTTGATGGTCCTAGGGTCCTCTGTTTCTGGGCTGTAAGATTAACTACTCCCCCTTTCTGTTACAGAACTTCTATCTTTGCAGTTGTGACAATTGCAATTAATCATAGTAACAATTACTCACTATTGAATCATAAGAATCTTATCCCTTTCTTCTCCTTTCACCAGACCAATCTAGACAAAATGAAAACTATTCAGTAGGGATTCTACCTTCCCCACACATTCTGAAAACTAAACTCCCTCTTGAAAACTTGTAAGCCAGTCACTTTGTGCCTTTATTGCCCCACCTTCTCCATTTTAGGTAGCTGATGTCTAAGTTGCCCATCCCTATCTACCCTGTATACAGAGGCAGTCGACAGGACTGATCCTTGATGTGAAGAGCCCTTCCCTCTCAGTTGTATTTTGAGCTACTACATCTATAAGTATAGGTCAAGTTCATCAAATTGTAGCAACTTAAACTTGTTTCCTTTATCAATTACACTTGTTTCCTTTATCATTTTTTTAAATCTTCCTCTAGTTGAGTTCTGATCATCAAGCCATTGAAGCTAGGACAAATGGGTGCCATCTGCAAATTTAGGCATTCTTGCGCATCTCCCCTAGCTTCCTATCAGTCGGATGCTTCATTTCCCCAAAGATTATTTTCTTTCTTTCTCTTTTTTTTTTTTTTTTAGGGTTTTTATTGTGAACTGAGTGAAAGATTACAGGGCAGTTTATCAGTTTTACATTCAACAAATCATACACCTTGTTTCATTACTATGATTATAATCCCCTCCATGTACCATCAGTTAACAGTATTTCTCTCTATTCATTTTAGCCTTTTAAAAAACACTCAGGTATTTATACTAATTTACACCACCAAAGGGCACATTCTGCGAGTCTGCCTCCTGGCCAGGAGCTCTTAGTCCCTCTTCTCCCATGAATCTAGAGTCCTCAGCTGCTCTCCCTCTCCATCACCTTCTCTCCATGTCTCTGTCTCCATCTCTGGCATCACTGCTTCTCTGGATAAGATCCTGCATTCTGCTTGTGCTCCTCTCCCTTGATGGTCCTAGGGTCCTCTATCTGTGGACTGTGAGATGAACTGCTCCTCTATTTTTGTTACAAAACTTTTACATTTACAGTTGTGAGAGTCACAATTTGTCATGATAACAATTATTCACTATTGAACTATACGAATCTTTTCCCCATATCTTTTCACCAGACCCATCCAGACAAGATGACAGCTATTTAGTGGGGACTCTTTCTCCCGCCTCCCCCCCCCATACTTTTAAACTAAACTCCCTCTTGAAACCTTGTAAGCCAGTCGCTTTGTGCCTTTATCACCCCCTCATTTTAGGTAGCCAATGTTTAAGTTGCCCGCTCCTATCTATCCTATGTACAGAGGGGATGGCATTGATACTTGATGTGAAGACTCCTTCCCTCTCTGTTAGTATTTAGTTACTAACTCTGGTAGCATAGTAGTTACAAATTGGGCTACAAACCACAAAGTAAGCAGTTTGAAACTACCAGCTGTTCCATGGGAGAAAGATGAGGCATTCTGCTCCCGTAAAGATTTACAGCCTCGGAAACCCTGTACAGGGTCACTATGAGTCAGAACTGACTCCACAGAACATAGCCACCAGTCACCACCACCTCCATGAGTATAGGTCAGGTTCATCAAATTGTAGCAATTTACCCTTCTTTCCTTTATAAAAAATAAATAAATAAAATTAATCTTCCTCTAGTCGATTTCTGATTATCAAGCCATCGAGCTAGGTCACATGGGTACTCTCTGCAAGTTTGGGTGTTCTTGTGGATCTCCTGTCACTTCATATCAGCTGGATGCTTCACTCTCAGCTCTAGCCCTTTGTGGTTAAGTCCGTGTCCATGGACTTATGTGTCCCCAGGTCTCACCACACTTTAGACCAACCAGCCCCTTCCTCTTCTCTCTCTCTCATCTCCAGGTCAACAGGAGTCCTTGGACCGTAGTTTAACTTAGCCCATTTCTTCATTGCTGCCTTTCCCTTTCTTCCACTCACCAGTAGACCAATGTGGTCGCCAGCAACCTTACATGCTTGTTAGTGTGTTCCCTTTGAGTTTCATCTTAGACGGGAGTTTGTCCTGAAGGAACTTAATATGCCCTTGATGACTTCCTGGCGAACAGCTTGCTTATACTTGTAGTAGCCAGTCATGCTGACATTTTTGTTTTGGGTTTTCCCTAATGATCTTTCTTTAAAGATGTATCTTCTGTTGCTCTAGCTGTTCCAGGATCGTCTGCTTGTCCTTGCTAGTGGGAATGGCCCACCTCATAAGGCTGTGGATGGGACTGAGGATTCCACCTAAGGTCCTATACTCTGTAAAGACTTTGCATGAGGCCTATTTCACTGGGCAAGTTCTAGAACCCCTTTTAGGTATTCCAAAGTGGGCTTACAAGTTTTCTCTAATCATGTTTCCCAACATTCCTTTCTGTCCCACTCAAGTGTCTGTTTTACAATAGTAGGCAAGGGGAACCAATATTCATAAGACAGTCAAGCATCTTAGTATTATTTCCCTCCTCAAACTATGCCTCAATCCCTGTTATCACAGATCCCTGTTGTTCCAACATTGAACATGCATCACTATTTACCTCTGTCCCACTTAGCCCATGCAAACCTGTCTCAGTGTTCCCCTATCTACATTGTTCTTCTCTTTCCTCCCCTTCTTATATTGCCCTCCCCAACACCTGAACTAAACCCCCCAGCCAACCCCACTGTTGTAGTCACCTTATATTCCATTAACTTTTCCTTCCATTTAAGACTGTCTATTTTATCCTATAATCTACCTGACCTTCTCACCACCTGTATTTCTGTTCCTCTGTGTTTACCTTCTTTCACTTTGTAATTGTTTTGATCATAGACTGACCTCCCAGATCCTCTATTCTTATCATTTTATTCTGTTCTTGACTCTTCCATTTGTCAACTGAGTTCAGTGTGATGCTGCCATGTATATCATTCTCTGGTTGTTGTCTGTTCTTGTTGGTTCTTAGTCCACAGAACTTCCTTTTAGGATTTTTTTCATAGCAGGGTTGGCTTTGACAAAATTCCTTAGCTTCTGTTTACTGGAATGTTTTGATTACCCCCTTGTACTTGATTGACAGCTTTGTGGGGTAGTGGATTCTTGGTTGGCAGTTTTGTTTTGTTTTTTTCTTTCAGGGTTTTATATATGTCTCCCCATTGCCTTCATGCCTGCAAGGTTTCTGTTGAGAAATCTGAGCTTAGTCTGATTTGCTTGCCTTTATATGTTATACTTCTCTTTTCCCTGGCTGCTTGTCAGGATTCTGTCCTTATCTTTGAATTTGGAGAGCTTGATTATTATATGTCTTGGTGATTTTCTTTTAGGGTCTATCCTTCTTGACGTTCATGGAGCTTCTTCAATACTTATCTTTTCACTTTTCAGGATGTTAGGGAAATTTTCTTCCAGAAGCTCTTCAACTATCTCTTCTGTGGACTTGTGTGATTCTTCCTGTTCTGGAATGCCAACAATTCTTAAGATATTCTTCTTCATGTTGTCCAACATGAATCTTAGGCCTACTTCACATTTTTTTATCCTCCTTTTTTGTGTTTGCTCTTCTATCTTAGTAGTGTTGAGAGATTTATCTTCCAGCTCACTAGTTCTGGCTTCCATCTCTTCAATTCTACTCCTTTGCCCTTTCAGTGTATTGTCCATTTCTGATATTCTATAATTAATCATTTGGACCTCTTTCTGTAGGTTTTGAATTGTTTCCAATGCTCTATGTATCTTATTTGATTGTTCTCTTAGTGCTTTCCTGACTTCTTCCTTGTTTTTCTCAACTCCATTGTATAATGTTTTGATACATTTTATAATATTTTTTTCTGAATTACTTCTCAGGCATTTCCAAAGCCTGCCCATCTTCCAATATGGAGTGTATGTCTACTTCCAGCTCATTTGCCTCAATCACTTTATCTCGTTTCTGGACATGTGCTGATATGGTCATCTATTTCTGGTTTGGGGGCATATTTAGGAGTTATCTGTGGCCTTCATACTTAGATGGGTATGTATTTTTTATGCTTTCTGATTGCCTCCAAGAAGATGTGATCAGGAGATGGGAGATGGGCTTCCCTTTTCACTCTTCTTCCTGAGAAATTTCAAGATGCCAGTTTTGGTTGTTATGATGTAACTCAGGATTTAATTTTCAGCCTATTTCCTTTTTAGTCTACCTGTCCCAATCCACAATCCCTATTCAGGCCTTTTTCCTAGTGATACACAGTTCAGGTCTGGCTGTGGCCATTTTGTACTGCCAATTGATTTTACTTGGAAACTGTCACTTTAAGTTTTGAGGAGATCGTGTGCATGCATAGTAAATCCCTCTGGGCATGGTAGTGAGGTGTTCACTCGCTTAGGCACCCCCTCCAGTCACCAGAATGGAGGTGCACAGACAGCAAGAGACTATTGAACAGATACAAAAAAAAAAAAAGATTGTCCACACCTTTATCTCTGTGGTTTTGTCAGGCATCCATGGCTGCTCTCATCCTTCCCCTGCTTCATCTTGCCCAAGATGGTGGCTCCGGGAGCGGTTGAACATCTTGAATTAGAAAGAGTGGATTTCTTGCTTCTGCTACCAATTCCCCTAGCGTAAGCCTTCCAACCTTCTAAATATTCCTTCAGATGTGGTTCAGAATTCTGGCAGCATCCCCTGAGCCTGCTTGGTCCGGTATTCTGTGTTGTTGCTGACAGAGCTCCTCACTGCGCCTCCACCCGATCTGCCATCTTGTTTGTTCTCCTTCCCAAAGATTTTAAAAACTGACTTTTTAAACCACAATGAGATATGTGGAAATACCATCACCTGTAAGTTAGTCAGCTGGGATTAGCTATAGTTTAGAAAGCTGACTTCTATTTGTTAACATTGCCATGGTCTTAAATGAGGAAAGAACGGGTAAGGCAGCCTAATTCCTTGCTTCATTCCTCTTGATGGAGCTAGACCAGAACTACAGAAATACTGAAAATTCTCTATCAGATTTTGTTTTGTAACAACAAGCCTAGAAGGCATGATGTAGCTAACAGGAAGTCTTGGGGAGGCCACATGTGAGATTTGCTGCTATTGCCTTTGTGAGGCTCTCCCTCCCACCGTCCTCACCCACCCTAGAATCAGAGCAGTTTAGGAGACAGTGTCAGTATGAGCTCATGTCATGTGGGTGGTGGTCAACCACCAAGGTCTTGCTTCTGGTCAGGGCCACCCTAGCAGGACTTTTGCAGAACTCATGGAGGGTAAGTCTGTTGAAGGAATTTACTCAGGTTTAGAATGACCCAATCTTGTGGTCAAGCTTAAAAAAAAAAAAAAAAAAATTCTGAATTTTTTTAAATTTGGCTCTCACCAGAAGGAAAAACTATTCTAAATACTCCCTAGAGGCCTTAAATTGTTATGTTTCCAAAAATGCTATGCTGGGGGGTGGGGGGGGGAAATCACTGATGAATAACTGTGAAGCTAGTTTAAATTGCTGAAACTGGCATAATAAAAATTACCATTTTTTTCTAAATTCTTTGCCAATTAACAATGTTTCCTGCTCATCACTAAATTCAAAAAATACAATTATATTTATCAAATAGGAACCTTCAGATGAAGGAAAACATCTTCTCCCCTGGATGATTGCTCTTCTCAGTGTCCATTCTCCCTGACCTGCTAAAAGCATGTCTGGGACTAAAAGATGAGGGGAGATAACTGAGGAGAGCAATCATCCAGAAGAGAAAAAAGACACATAGCAAGTAGGACTATCTGAGAATTCACAGAGGAAACTCTGGGCGGTGCCAGTCAAAATGCCCTGGCAAGATATCAAATTCATTTCAAATCAAATCAGACGTTGACTGTTTTTTCTATTTCAATCTTTTGTTTTCTCTTGGTCTCTGAGTAAAAGTCATGTTTAAAACTTTCTGAGGTCAAATGGGAAGAAAAGGGGAGGAGAGGCAGGCAGGGGAGGAGAAAAGGAGCAGGTATAGACTGAATTGTCTACTCAGGGATAGAAGAGGTGGGAGGGGAAGGGAGCCCTGGGAGAGATAGGTGCCAGTCCCCTACAAGATGGGAGCAGGGAGGGGATCAGAGAAGACTCTTCACTAAAAACTAGGCAAGATTTTAGTGGTGATGTCAGAAATGGAGCATCTGCCTTCTAAGGACTTTGACTGCCAATTGGCATAGGGGGCATGGTCCACAGTGCCAATTCTCTAAGCAATAAGAAGCAAGAGCAGGAAGTGGACAGGGAGTGTGAAACTCAGTTGAGATAGTCACATTTGAAGGACACAAAAGAGAGAAAGGGAGCCCCATGGAATGCCCTCAGTGAGGAACACATTCACATCTTACCATTACATGGTGCTATACAGTTTACAAACCACATACATCATAACATTCAAATCTCACAAGGATCTGAGAGGCAGATACAATTATTGCCATTTTTCAGATGAAGACATTAACACCTAGAAATAAGTGATACACTTAATCACAACTCTTCATAGACCTTTCTGAAAGCGTCCCTAAGGCAGGTCTGCATAGAATGAGTGAAGTAAAATTTTTGTAAACAGTAATGCAATCTCAAAATGCTAGCTATTGCTACTATTAGCATTGTTATTAGACCAGTTCACACCTGGTGCAAATTCTGGAAACATTATTCCTTCCCTTGGATAGAAGGGACGCAGACTTCAGATCTCAGTTTGAAAGAAAAGTACACTATCTCTTAAAACATTATGACATAAAAGGCCTAACTCATCCACAAGCTACTAAAATAGCTTCTTCTCACCTCCAACCCAGAGTCCTCCAAAAAGCGCTCATCTTGGCCTCTCTTACTTTATAAATCAGCTTGCTTTCTGGCTCCCTAGCTGTGTACTGCATGCAACTCTCTTTAAAAAACTACAGAAAGTAGTTTTGTCAACTCTCTTTAAAAAAAACTACAGAAAGGTGACAATTCTGTAGCAAAAGAAAGTGCATTGAACTGTAAGATATCAGAGGGTTTTACTGAATCCCAATATGGTATTGATTTTGGCATGTGTTTAGATATCTGTTTGAATAAAGAAACCCCTCGTTGGTTTTTGTACCTTTATTCAATTTCATACTTCCCCAAAGCACACCGAGTTAACAGCTGAATAGGGTCCAAGTTGACCTGCTGGGTTCTGGAGCTTTTGTCACATATGTAGTGAGTAGAAGCAATGTGGCATCACCTATAGGTTACTGGATAGGAAGGCCAGAGATCAAAGTCTCAAATCAGAGTCCATCTTTACCTCCTAGTGTTTTTCTAGAAGAGAAAAAGAATGGCTATCTCTAAGTACCTATATGTGATTCGTACTTCACATATTTTATCTTTAACCCTCAAATTAACATGCAACGTAGATCTAAACCCCTTTGTACACATGAAAAACTAAAGCTCAGAGAAGTTAGGTAACCTGACCAAGGTCACTCAATCCTTCCCTGCATCTACGACTACAAACCTTCAGTGACCGGTACTACACCAGCAGGTCAATTTTCCCTGATGTACTTTTATACAAACACCAAAGATGATGAATAGTATTTTTTGAAGGCTGTTTTGGAAATCAGTTTGTGTATATAAAGTCCTACACGCTTATCAACCTTTGAATCTGCTTGGTTTTTTTATTCATCCATGATGAGACTGTTTCTTACTCATTTATAAAATATGTTTCCTCAACATTCTAAAATGTTGATTGCGGAAAAGATGATTGATTAAAACTACCTTAATTGTGATAAACTGATAGCCAATTTAACTCTGAACCACATTTCCTAATGAAACTGAACAATAAAAGCCCTATTCTTCTTAGTAGTAGCCAATGAATATAATTTTGTTGTTGTTGTTAAGTGCCGTTGAGTCGGTTCCGACCCATAGCGACCCTGTACAGGGTTTCCGAGGGTGTAAATCTTTACGGGAGTAGAAAGTCTCATCTTTCTCCCGCGGAGCGGCTGGTAGTTTCGAACCGCTGACCTTAAGGTTCGCAGCCCAATTCGTAACCACTACGCTACCAGAGCTCCTTGAATATAATTTTAGTTAGTGTATATTTCAATTTTAGATGCTTAGAAATTTGAGTGTTGTCACAAAATAGCATAATGTTTATAATGTTACTGTTTTCTAATTTTCAATCTGTATTTCAAATTGCAGAGTCTAGAACATGCTGATACTTGGACTTTGAATTTGCTTTCTGTGTGTTCCATCCAGTGTCCTAACCTTTAGTCTACAGCATATACAAGCATCCTTCAGCAATGACTTTAAAACTAAGATCTTAAAACCTAAAATTCCCTTTTCTGAACTGAGCCTCCTTTCTGGCCATTTTTTCTCTATCTTTTTCATTCTCTTCCAATCAGATGCCAAGCTGTATATATTCTTAGGTTAAAAAGTCTCTTGGGAATATTCCTTTCCATTCTATCATTTAAAGGCCATCATTCTTATTCAATTCTTAACCAACTCAACTATCAAGTCCATACAAATGTTCTATCAGATTAACTGTCCTAGAACGCAAATGTGACTTTATTAAACTCCTTCCTGCTCAAAGAGCTTAGCCACTTGCCCTCTGGATATCAGTCTACTTTAATTTGTCATCTTAGATCTCTGAAAGGCTGAATTCAACCAAGCTTTTCTGTTATCTACCATACAATATTTACTTTTAGCACTCTACACTTCAGGTAAAAATGTCCTTCTTCAACTATCTCCTGCCTCTATGCTTTGCTCATGTTATTTTTGCCACCTAAACTCCATTGCCTAACCTGGACTGTTGAACTGCTATCCATGTCTTACAAGATCTAAATATCCACTGTATCTGGTTTTCCTCCTTAATATTTTTATCATGATTATTTTTATTATAGGTATTTAGATACATTTCATCTCCTAAGCTAAATGTAACTGTGTTTTCATTTTAAAGTCAAGTAAAACTCCTTGAGCAGTATGGGAACATAGTTTTAAATGAATATCCTAATAAAAAATATTTTTTCTTCTCATCAAGGTATTTCCTTGTACATTAAGTAGAAAAAACCCCTCTCTATTCAATGCAGATTTTACATTTAAGTTCCAAAATGTAAAATTAGTGTAAAGTTTTCCTATCAGAATCCTATATTCCATATTTATGAAAATCTGGAGTCCTGGTGTGGCACTGTAGGATAAGCACTGAACTGTTAACTGAAAGGTTGGGGGTTCAAACTTACCAGCCACTCGTCAGAAACCCTATTCAGGGTCTCTATGAGTCAGAATCGACTCAATGACATTTAGCAACAACAACAATATCTATATCTGGTACAGTCCTAGTATGTTGCTGTAGGATAAGCACTGGGTTAGCAACCACAAGACTGGCAGTTCAAACCCACCAGCCACTCTTGGAAAGTCTATGTTAGGTCACTCTTGAGTCAAAACTAACTCAACAGCACACAACAACAACGTATCTATTTTTACATAGTGATAAAATATTTAGCATGTGTGTTTCTGTGGCTGTTTAAGCCATTTAAATGAATGATATAGTTGAATCTTTCTATCTGTGTTGAGTTGATGAATCATGTCTACATACAAAAGTCAGTACTCTCTGAAAAACTATATGCGGTCAGGTACTAAAAAATACTTGTGCCAATCGATTGTATCACATCTGATTTTCTAATCATAAACTACCAATCTCTAGTTTCTCAATGAAAACCTAGGTGCTAAACAGAACTTCTAATCTCCCTTGGATTTCATCATTACTAGCACTGACGTCCTTATTCATGTTTCACGTGCTAACGAAAACTGATCTCCACCGAGTCATTCCAGTAGGCTTCAATCCTATTTTTTTCTCTCACAGGAAAGTGGAAAGAAAGCTTGCAAGTAGTTTCCTAGAGGCATCCTTACGCTAGTCCCTTTGGCTACACCATCACCACGCTCCTATAACTTGGTACATAGTCAACAGCCTCTCTCAGATGAAAGCTTTTGTTAGTAGCCACTGATACAATTGAACCATTTGATTTTTATTTGTGACTTTTTGCTCTGAGCCATAGTTAACAAAATTAAGCCTATGAATGTCTCGTCTAATTAGACATGTGTGCTTTTTCATAAACAGCATTAAAATGTATAGGATGTAGGTTCTGTGCACAATAAACATCAATAGCACTGCATGAAATCATTTTGGAACTTAAATTTAGATTTCAATTGGTAGTTCATGTTAATCCTCACTGAATAGGAAACATTTAAAATAAGACCAGCTTGAAAAATACCAAGCAATTTGGCATTGTTCGGTGTAGCAAATCAGGTTCCTTTATTCAAAAACAAACATTTTGCAAAGCAAAAATCCTCCCATGAACACCAAGCATTCAGAGAAAAGTGGACATTTCAGTACTCAATGAGGAAATGTACTTGTCCCTGTTTACAAGGTTAGAAGCATTAACAACCCAGGTTCTGCAAGAACCCCAGTTTCTGCTCCTCCATACCTGCCAACCAATAGGAGCCAACCACTTTTTCCATTAGCCACAGTTTTCTTTATTGAGTTTTCTATAGTAAGACATTGTTGACTACCAGGAGTGGCTAAATTACTCACAGGAGTAAATTCAGTCAGTCCCTTTCATTAATCTGAAGCAAGTCAAGTCAGTAACTATGTGACTCCTAGGTATTCACGTCAATCATCTCAGTAATTTGGAAAACTTTTAGCAATCATTTCCTCTCTCCTTTATTCCACTGTTCATACACAGTTACCTTTTAATTCAGCTTTAGCGTCAGGCTGCAAGAGAACATTTATTGTATGAGATTCAAAAGGTACAGAACCTATTCATAGAAAATTCCCATGCATCCCAAACAAGCGTGTAACTAATTATGTCTCTGAAGATAAGAGCAAGAAAATACAGCTATCAAGTAAAAATAAATTCCTGACCGCGTCTTGTGTGGCCTAAAGCAAATGACTGGAAAGTGTTTGATTTTGAATATTGCTGTTGTTATTAAGCACTGTCCAGTAGGTTCTACCTCATAGCAAGCCTGTATGCAGTTTCTACAACTGTCAATATTTGTGGTTCACAATCCAGTATTGTTGTTGTTGTGGTAAGTGTCATCAAGGCAGTTCCTGTATAGGGTTTCAAAGGAGCAGCTGGCGGGTTTGAACTGTCAACCTTGTGGTTCACAGCCCAGTGTTGATCCTACAGCACCACACTAGGTGGCCAGTATTAGATGTTATTATTTCATTTGATTATTTTAAAATGTAACTTTCCATAAATTTGAGATTTTTATGGATTTGTAGATTCTCTTTGTACTTAGTAAAGAATTGTAAGTTTACTTCAGCTTTCTCATTTGCCAGTCATTAGTGGAAGAAACGCTCCTTTGTATGCCAAGGGATTTCACAATAAATGTTCATGAAAAAATTCCATTATCTTTGAATTCTATTTCTCCACAAACACTTTCCTCCTACATGCCTGAGCTGTCCCTGGGTAGTGCAAACTGTGTCTTGACTACTAACCAAAAGGTGGGCCATTCAAACCCACCCAGAAATGCCTGGGAAGATTGGTTTACTGAGCTACTTCTGAAAAATCAGCCACTGAAAATCCTGCGAAGTCCAGTTCTACTCTGACACCCATGAGGACACCATGGGTTGGAGTCTACTCAATGACAGTGGGTTACTCATATCTGACAACAGATCTTTTTTTTTTCCTCTCTGATTTTCATTATCGTATATATGGCTATGTTTACCAAAGCTTGCACTATTAGCATGCTTACTTGTAAGCACTAAAATCATTTCTACACTCCATTTGTTATCCATCGCTTTTGCTGATGCCTTAAAGAATTGTCATAATATAATTTTTTGTTGTTTCACCGTAAATAATGTGATTTGAAAAAAAAAAACATTATAAAATACATGATTTCACTCAAGAGCTACTAAATTTGTGAAATTTGATCTCCTAAGGGTTTGTGCATGTAGGGGAAATGAATTCAAGAACTATTTAACTAAATGAATGATTGTCATTCCTTCATTGGTTGTCCATGTTCTAGGTTCATTAAAATAGAAAACTAGGCTCTAAGGACAATTGGTCTGATATAGGATGACATGTCTTACATTTTCATGATCTGAAAGTAGAACTAAAGTGGTTTTAGTGGTTTCAAGCTGGCAGGGGTACAATGGCTCCTAGCTTGAAATACATAATCAACCAGAACACTAGTTGTTGAACAGCCAAACAGACTGTCCACAAAAGGCTCTCATTGCTATTCAAATGGATGCTGAAAAGTAGGTGACAGCAGTGATTTTTGTTTTGTTTTATAGACAAGCTACATCCAGGCAATTAAAAAAGACTTATTTTCCTTTTTTCAAAGCCAATAAAAGCCTATGGGTAATAGCGATTATCTCTGTTGTCAAATACTTGTGTCCAGAAGTGGATTTATAATCCCATGAAAATTCAGTAATTTACTAAATCACTGAGCAAGTCTATGGTACTCCTCCTCCCCAGCCCGCAAGGATGTAAGTCATTTCAACAGAGGGTTGGAGCCAATATGGAAATGAAGTCATCCTCATCGGGCAGAAAAGGGGGAAAAAATGAGGGAAACTTGTTTCCCAGTTTGCCTAAGAAATATTCCAATGATTGCACAAAATCTTTAAATTTCAGAATATGAGCAAATTCTACTCTTGTTTCAGAGTATTGAGACAGAACTAGTGGCTTGGATTTAAGATGGGCTGTGTATCCAAACTTGCTAAAGC
Source organism: Chrysochloris asiatica (assembly GCF_000296735.1). Classification (NCBI taxonomy): domain Eukaryota; kingdom Metazoa; phylum Chordata; class Mammalia; order Afrosoricida; family Chrysochloridae; genus Chrysochloris; species Chrysochloris asiatica. The sequence continues at coordinate 9,283,770 of NW_006408542.1, forward strand.
AATTATTCCAAGGTAATTAATTTATATATATATATATATATATATATATATATATATAGAAAACATTTTGGACAAAAGCCAGGGAATGTCTTAAATATAGGTTACTTAGCAAAGATCTATGAATATTTTCAGATTTTGCAAAGTAGATTTTAAGAGGTTATCTTTAAGATGGGAGAGTCTCTTTTTCTGGTGCAGCACTGTGGGATAATGTAGTGGAGAGTGAGTTCGGTTTGAACCACAAGGTAGGCGGTTCTAATTCCAATACCAGCCCTTCCTCGGAAACCATATATCAAGGGTCACTATGAGTTGGAACCGAATCGATGGCACTTAACAACAATAGACTAGACTTCTTGGGAAATTCCATGCCCAATTTCCAACTCAGGAAAGGTACTTTATATTTTTACATTGCATGCAGTGCTTGCATGGCAGCTCTTCCTTTGGGAGTGTTTCTTTTAAAGTACGTATAGAGAGAGAATGTGAATGATGGAATAAATCTTCAGTTGTCGCAGTCATTAATGGCTCCTATAAAAGACAACGTTTGTACTTGAACTGGTGGTGGTAATGGTTATGCTCTCTGGAGTCGGTTGTGACTCATAGCGACCCTGCATAGGGTTTCTGAGGCTGTAAATCTTTATGGGAGCAGAAAGCCTCATCTATATGGGAGCAGAAAGTACCCGCAGAAGGTACTTTTGAACTGCTTATGGTGAGTTAGCAGCCCAACTCATAATTGCTAGCTAGTACTTTATTTTTTCTTTTTTCATTCTATTTTTATCTAGCCAATCCACACATCAGCTGTAAATTATTCTGATTGTTAATAATCTTTGACCTGCGATCAAATTTCAATTTCCATGAATTTGCCTTGTTCCTTGAAAGCGGTCAGCATAGGCTTAGAAGAGCTATTAGCTAAATTCTCAAAATTAGGATAATCTTGAGAAGACCATATTCAATATGTCATCCATCACTGTGTGCTACAATACAAACACTACATATACTTAGCTTGTAAATGTTTTCCACTAAAGGACAAAGGTAATTATTATTGCATTCATCTGCCATCAAAATACACACATTCACAGATACATACATATACATATACAGAGAAAAACTCCAATTTAAAAAATTCTGCATATCTTTAAAATTCATACAATGAACCCAACATTACAAAATTATGTCAATTATGATTAGGAACCATTAAGAAAATGCTTCCTTTGATTGTTATTGTTGTTAACTGCTGTTGAGTTGGCTCCGAGTTGGAACCAACTCCACAGCACACCACCACTACCACCACCAAGCTGCCTAAGGAGTCCTGATGTGGCACTGTTATAAGCACTGGTATAACAACAAGGTTGGTGGTTCAAAGCCACCAGCTGCTTCTCAGAAACCCTATACAGGGTTGCTATGAGTCAAACTGACTTAAGGGCACTTAACAAGCTCCCCAAAGTTGTATGTGTGGACCTGAAGGCCTAACCATGAACGCAAAGCCTGTGAGTTCAGCCTACAATCTAATCATTGCTCATGTAAGCCAACTAGAGTTATGGGTCACTTTTCCAAACCTCAGAGACATTAATGGAAGGTCTTATTATCCTATATCTCTGCCTTTAGCTTAAACTTGAGCAAGTCAGTATATGATGTGCATTCCCCATATCTATGCCATTGCTGAAGGCATATGTATAACACAGGAATAAGGCAAATCCTCTCCCTGTTCGTGTTCTCCCAGTTCCTTCCCCATAGTCTGCTTCATGATGACAATGTAATGAGTGGGCTGAGGATCAGGCAAAGTATGTTCTAGGCTCCGTTCTGCTGCTTCTTGTATGATGCTATCAAGTCATTCGCAAGATTTCTCCTGGTCTCAGCTTCCTAACATATGAAATGCAATGTGGGGCTAGATGGTATCCAAGGTTCCTTCCGTTTCTAAATGTCAAAAGCTTCCCCTTTCTGGATAGTTTGCACTCCCTGTCTGTCTTGTGCCTGTATCCATTACTCCATTTCTATTTCATGAATTTTTAATCATCCATCTCAGTGAAGTTGCCTCCACCCACTCCCACAACCCCTGCCCTGGGAAAATATCATGGCTCTATAATTGGAGCTCTTGAGGCTCTTGGCACACTGCCTTGTGATTACTCTGCATGCATAAGCTGCCAGCTTCATTCAAAAAGATCTTCCCAATCCTATTTATATTGACTTCCCAACATCCTGACACTTAGCGTGCATACAATAAATGCATATTAAGTAAAAGACCTTTTTATCCTTCTCTTTGAGGGTCCTTTCAAGCAAAAGGAATAATCAAGAGGACTCATTCTTTAGTCTGGCTGGAGCCAAATTTGTATTCCTTCTTTTCTGAAGTGGCTATCTGGGTGACAGATCTTCATTAGTGACTGTATGTACAACTAGTTTGCATGTGCTCACTCACAATTGCAAGAAATGACTGTGGTGGGCACCCAAGATTACATTCTACTAAGAAATAAAGTTATACAGAGATTTTGTCCATAGCAATTCTATTATTACGTATTATTATACTAGACTAGAACTTGACCTCAAGGTGGGTTTGAACTATAAGGTCGATGGTCAAACTCACCAGCTGCTCCTAAGAAACCTATGAATTAGAACCAACTCTACGGTACTCAACAACAACAACCTTATACAAAACTGTGAGTTTAGCCAAGGTTGTTGTTGTTGTTGAGTGCCGTGGAGTCAGTTCTGACTCATAGCGACCCTGTACAGGGTTTCTGAGGAGCAGAAAGCCTCATCTTTCTCCCACGGAACAACTGGTAGCTTCGAACTGCTGACCTTGCGGTTTGCAGCCCGATTCGTAACCACTACGCTATCATAGCTCCTTTAGAGGTCATATTTTTCAATCTTCTCTGTTTTCTTATTTTTTCTTCCCCTCTATGCCACCCTCATCCCAGCATCTGACATAGTTAGGAGTATCAAATGCTAATAAATTCCCTTTGCTGAAAGTTTTTTGTTTTTGTTCTTTTGATTCAAGTAGATCACACTCAATCTAAATAACACCCTCCACAATTTTTATCCTATGTTGCTCTCTGTAAGATCACTATGCTATAATACTGAACAACTTAAATGGGACTGAACTATGGGGAAATGCCTGAGACAATGAGAATCTTATGGCTCACAATGGTCTGATCTACAACTGTCATGGAAATGGTACAGGACTGGGCAGCATTTCCTTTTGTTGTGTATGGAGATTCCATGAGTCACAGGCAGATGTGAGGGCCACAAACAACTCTGTGACATATGCAGACATTCAGAAAACCCTATCAGCCTTGATGCTGATATCTTTTAGACCTTGAATATCTTCATTGTTATGGGCACACTTCTGCTAATTCAGATAAAGATGAATTGGAAGTAGTGAGTGAAGAGATTGTCCCTTATTTTATATTCTACATTTCCCTTCTAAAATTGAGTGGATTGGGGTACTCTGGACATTCCTTTTATACAAAAGATACAATGAGAATGTAAATCAACTACCTGAATCTAGCAGAATGGAGACAGCAATTAGGAGATGTTTGAAATGCATAGAAGTGACAAACTGGTAGCTCAATTAGGGGAACTGAAGCTACAATGGCATAGCTACAAATAAACAACTCACTGCACACCTACAGTGTCACACTCACAAAACTGAAAATTAGCCCAGATGTCAGAGGTACCTTAGTTAAGCATTCAAAAATCAGGAGCTTATTTCAAGGTTTAATGATATAAATTACCTATCTCTTTGGCTTGAAAATTTTTGAGCTTAAATGATATTAATATAGAAAATAATGTCTTGCCTTAAGAGTCCTTTAAAAACAAACTGTCCTTTGCTCCTGCATTGCTGGTAGGATTACAAAAAAAAAAAGTTTTCCAACTTCTCTGGAAAACAATATGGCGCTTCCTCAGAAGGTTGGAAATAGAAATACCTTATGATCCAGCGATTCCTCTACTTGGTATTTACCCACAAGAAATACGAGCCATAACACAAGTAGATATAGGTACACCAATGTTCAGAGCAGCACTATTTACAATAGCAAAAAGATGGAGGCAGCCTAAGTGCCCATCAACTGAAGAATGGATAAACAAACTGTGGTACATACACACAATGGAATATTATGCTACCTTGAAGAACAACAAGGAAGCTGTAAGCTACCACATAACATGGATGAACACTGAGAACATTATGTTGAATGAAATTAGTCAGTCACAAAAGGAGAAATATTGCATAGGACCACTATTGTAAAAGACTATGAAAAAGAACCCATACTAAAAGGGGAGGGTAATTGTTTGCTGGGTACCAGGATGTGGAGGGTAGGAGTAGGGGAGGGAGTGGAAGGTGGAGCACAGGGTGTGGAATAGACACAGGATACTTTGGGTACTGGGGAGGGGCACAATACAGAAGAAGGGGCAGGGGAATGGAAGAACAAGGTGGATGGGAAAACAATTAGGCAGGTTTGCATGGGCTATGTGGGACAGAGGTAAATAATGATGTATGCACAACCTTGGAAAAACAGGGCTCTGGGATTCAGGGATTAAGACATGGTTCGAATGGGTAAAAGGGGGAAAATAATGTTAAGATGCTTGGCTGTTTGAATCTCGGTTTCTCTTGCATATCATGATAAAATAGACACTTGAGGGGGAAAGAAAAGAACAGCCAGAAATATCACCATAGACAATTTGTAACTGATTGGTGGTGGTGGTTATGTGCCATGGAATACCTAAAATGGGGCTACAACGTGCCCAGTGAATGAGGCTTCCTGTGGAGCCTCTGCATTACATAAGACTATAGGTGGAATCCTAAATAGCATCCAGAATCTTCTGAGGTAGGAAATTTCCACTTGAAAGGACAAGCAGACCAGCCTGGAACAGCTAGAAGAACAGAAGATATTTCTTGAAAGCAAGACTGACAGGAAAAATACAAAACAATAATGGCAGTCCGACTGAGCTACAAGAACAAGCAAGTTGCTCACCCAAGAGACATCAAGGCAAGTGGTTGGGTCCCCTGAGAGCAAACCCCTTGCAAGACTAAGACTCAGTGGGAATATATGAGCAGACATGTGCTCTGACTGGTAACCATGTTGGTCACTGATAAGGTGAAGTGAGGGAAAAACAGCAATGAAGCTGCAAGCTAAGCCGTACCACACTCAGTAGACTCCTGTAAACCCAAGTGGAGACCTGGTTGGCCAGCAGTATGGCAAGACCTGGGGATTCCTGGGCCCAGAGTCAGTGATACAGCCACAGAGGACTAGAGTAGAGAGTGAAGCATTCAGCTGATAAGAAGAGAGAACTTATGCACAAGGACACCCACACTTGCAGATAATACTCACTTGACCTGGCTTCAACGGTTGGATGATCAGAACTCAACTAGAAGAAGAAAGAAGAGGGAAAAAAGAGTAATCTGATACAATTTGATGAACCTGACCTACACCTATGGATGCAGTAGCTCAAAAGAGGGAAAAAAATCCTAACAGCGAGGATCATTCCCATCCCCCCAATACACAGGGTAGACAGGGATGAGCAACTTGGACATTGGCTATCCAAAATGGGGGTGGGGGAGAGGGGTTACATAGGCAAGAAGTGACTGGCTTACAAGCTTTCAAGAGGGAGCCTAGAACCAGAGGGCATGGAGGAAGGCAGAATCTTCACTGAGTAGTATCCAATCTGTCTGGGCAGGGTTGATGAAAGGAGATGGGGATAGCACTTATGTGGCACAACTGTGAATAATTGCTACTGGAACTCACTGTGAGGACTGGAAATGTAAAGGTGGACATTTGTAGCAAAAGGAGGGGGCTGAATGACTTTGCAGTCCAGGTGTGGAGGTCCCTGGGACCATGAAGGGAGAAGAGCAGAGTGCGGGACCCTACCCAGAGACACAGTGACTCCAGAGATGGAGGCAGAGATGATGACATGGAGATATGGAGTGGTTGGGGACTCTAGACCCAGAGAGAGAGAGAGAGAGAGGGGCTGTGTGCTGATGACCTGGAGGCAGGCTTGCACGGTATACCCTCTAGTTGGTTGATGAATGGAGGGGATTACAACCATGGCAATGAAAGGATGTATGATAGGATGAATGTAAAGCTAATGTTCTCCCATGTAAACTACCACATAGTTCAAAATAAAGCATTAAAAAAAAAAAAAAATTGTCCTTGGAAACTTAACTGCAACTCTATAGTAATGAAAATTATATAACATGCTGTTTATCAGAATGACTGATGATATTTAAACACCATTTTTGATCCTTAGGTAGTTCAAATTGTTAACATGTTCAGCTACTGACCAAAAGATTGGAGATTTTCAGAACCTTGGAAGAAAGACCTGGTAATTTACTCTGAAAAACCAAACATTGAAAATCTACTTTTCAGTTCTACTTTGACACACATGGACGCCATGAGTGGAAACTAACCCAATTGTAACTGGAATTGGAACTTGATATTACTGCTAATATACAAATGCATGAAAGACCTGTAAAGTTTTGCTTTTCCTACAGTCATTAATAAGGAGCTCTGGTAGCGTAGCAAGGTCAGCAATTCAAATCTACCAGGCCCTCCACAGGAGAATGATAAGGCCTTCGGTTCCCTTAATTAAAGATTTACAGCCTCAAGAAAACCTCTACAGGGTTGCTATGAGTTGGAACTGACTACACAACACATGGCCACCACCACCATAATCATATTTTTGAGACCATGAGCCAAGAATGTAAGGTGCTTTCTTCAACTAGAACAAATCTTGAAATAATCACAATGGTAGAGTCTCTGGTACTCAACCAAAAAAAAAAAAGATGTTCCTAAATGAAAATACTAGCTATAAGTCCCCAGTCATATTTTATAACAGATGTAAGTTTGGGGTTTTATTTTTATTTATTTATCTTAATAATAAATAACCTATTTTGAAATTTTATTTTAACCCTATTTTGAAAACCATCAGCAGATTCAAGCTTTAGAAATATACTTGTTGTTAATAGGGAAAACAGGGCTTCTGCCCTGCCTCATAGCCAAAATAATAATTGACACATAGGTTTTTTGTCAAGAACTTCCGGCATCAGAATTGACCAAAACAAACTACTGGCAACATAAAAATTTGAATTCTAAAATATATTTTATGAACACTCACTTTCTGAAACATGCATACTACAAAGCACATCATAACTTCAGTTTATCAGTAGTAAATACTGTCTTACTTACTTAGTGCTTTGTTGTTGTTAAGTGCTGTCGAGTCAGTTTCAACTCATAGCTACCCTGCAAAGAGTTTCCAAGGAGCAGATAGTGAATTTGAACCACCAACCTTGCAGTTCAAACTGACCTTGCAGTCCAGCACATTAACCCACAGTGCCACACCAGGACTCCTACTTACTGCTACTGTGACAGAAATGCCACAAGTTGTTGTTGTTGTTAGGTGCCATCGAGTTGGTACCTACTCATAGCGACCTTATGCACAGCAGAATGAAACACTGCCCGATCCTGGGCCAACCTCACTAGTGTTGCCACACTTCAGTCCGTTGATGCTGCCACTTGGCCAATCAATCTTGTTGGGGGTCTTCCTCTTTTTCTCTGACCATCCATCTTACCAAACATGATATCCTTCTCCAGGGACTAGTCCCTCCTGACAGTATGTCCAAAATATAAGAGATGAATTTTGGCCATAAAGGACAAATTTTTTTTCACAGTTCTGAATGTTAAAAGGCCACATCAGGGTCTCAGTTACAGAGATTCCATCTGTGAGTCTTTTTCTTAGTTTCTAATCACTGTCATTGGTCTTGGTGTTCCTTGGTAACGCTTGGAATCTACCTTTCTTTTGTATGTGTCCATTCTTTTCTCTGTCTCTGGCCTTCTCTTTTCAGTAATTATATCTCATTTTCTATTTGGTGAAAATATACACAATGAAAAATACCCATTCAACAATTTTTACATGCACAGCAAAAATGGTAACATACTTCATATTGTGTCACCATCTTCACTATCTTGGTCCCTATTTTTTACTTTACACTCACTGCACCTTAACGTTCTCATGTGTGCTTTAGAGTTACTGTTGTTTCAATCTCTGAAATAATCCCATGAAGTCATTTTTAAACTAAGCAACAAGTTATCTCAATAAATTAAAAATATCTACCTTGAGCAGTGTTACACCTATTGAAGAATTTCTTGTATTTTTATACCTTTGTAACTCAGAAGTGATCAACTTCAGGACTTACCCTGTTTTGATGTGACATCATGAATATGACAAATTTGTCAGTAGTAACCACTGTTGTTGTTAGTAAGTGCCATCAAGTCATTTCTAACTCATAGCGACCAACTCTACATAGGGTTTCGGGATTACAAAAAATTACAAATTTAGGATTACAATCCTAAATCTATCTTTAAATCTAATCTGTATGCAGGTCAGTCAGAACAGTTAGGTACAGTTTGTATGTAACGTCAGTTAGTCTAATGTTTTTCCTGTTATTGAGCGCCACTGAGTGGGTTCCAACTCACAGTGACCCTGAAAAGGGTTTCAGAGGAGTGGCTGGTAGGTTTGAATTACCAAGTTTGCTGTTAGCAGTCCTGTGTCTAGTCAACATTGCCACACCAGGACTCCATGTTTGTCTTAGTATATAGTGCAGCTTTCTATTAATAAAAAAATTGTTTTAAAAAACCTGCAGATGGATTAAAAACATCATTAATATAAAAATACAGTAATAATAATAATAGTGTCTTTTTGTCATTAGCAACCATTGTTGTTAGTAAGCGCCATCAAGTCATTTCCAACTCATAGCAACCAACTCTATATAGGGTTTCCAAGAAGCAGTTGGTGGGTTTGAACCGCTGACCTTGCCATTGGCAGTCCAGTGCTTATCCTACCTAGAGCACTACCCTGGGACTCATGTAAGCAACATATGTACCTCAGTTCTATTAATGGTACTATTCCATGTTGACTCCACCCAACCAAAAATGGAGTTCTGTGAGCTAAAAATAATCCAGTAAATAGCAACAACTATGGGCTAAGTGTGAGAAAAGAAAACAGGCCCAGAATGAGAGAAGAGAAGGGAAAAAACGGGGAGTCAATCTCTGGCAATTCATACTAGAGAAACAGTACAGAACGTTCAACTGCACTTTCATGGGGCAGGAAATACAATGCAATCCACCACCTTTCACGAAAGCTTTAGACTATAAATCTTAGAGATGGTTTGTAAGATTATTGTAGTGCCCCTGAGGGCAATGAAATAATGTTATGAAAAAATCAACCACTACAGTACTAAATTATCCTGACTTACATAAATCCAACAAAGACTTTCAGTTTCACCTGTGATTTATAGCTGAATCAGGATGAAATCAACATTCTAAACTAAGCATCACACTGAAGGTGTGTTTACTTGCCTTACATTAAAAGCTTTCTTGTAAAAGTGGTCCACATAGTCTTATTGTTGTTTGGTGAACATGAACATAGATAAAAAAAATTCTAATGTTTAAATGCACATTCTAATCAGGAATACATGTATAGTTACTAAATTTACAGTATCAATATGTTAAAAGGGTAGCAATTACACTAATTGGAATCCAATACACTGGAACCTCTTGCATTATGGTTGAATTTTACTTCGTAAAAAGGAATATTTGGTATCTACATTTATCTATACATCTGTAATAATTTAAACAGAATGAGCCACTCCTCCAAACCCTATGCAGGGCTGCTATGAGTTGGAACTGACTCAGTGGCACTTAACAACAGTGCTATTGCAGACCAGTTACTAAACTCTCAGGACACTTTGCACATATTTCTATGATAATCATTATAGTACTTTGGACTATAATTGTCTTCTTTCCACTGAATTCTACCCTTGGGAGAAAAAAATGGACTGTTGTAAACTTCTTCAAGTCTATAGATTAAACATAACACAAGCCACAGTTAAGAAGATAATGTATGTTACTTAATTAATAGATTGATTATTACACGGCTGAACACAGATTCAGAATTGGTATGGAATAAAGATAGGTTTAAAGATAGTAAAAACAAAAGTAGAATTTTGGAAGCAATGAGAATTCATGGAAAAGTCGCTCACATCACCGACTTTGTTTACCTCAAACTGGAAACCTAGCCTGGTGATTGTAACCCTGTGCCGAGTGGTGCAGTGCTTGGGTCTAGGGCCTAGTAAACCTCAGAAGAAGCTGTGATATGAGTCAGAACCAACTCAATGGCACTTAACAACAACAATCAAAACCCACTGCAGTTGAGTTGATTTCAACTCACAGAGATGTTATAGGATAGAGGGGAATTGTCCTATCGGGTTTCCATGGCAGTGATCTTTATTGAAATAGACTGCCAATTCTTTCTCACTGGTGGGTTCAGACCACCAGCCTTTCACTTATCAGCCAACCACTTAACCACAGCATCACCAGAGCTCCCCAATGATCAAGGGTAATGAAATTGCTCATGTGACAATGCTAGGACCGTATTTTATATTTTCAGTCTTACCCTAAAGGACACAAGTCTCTAGGAATTAAGTGATTTCCTTTCCATCAACATTATAGTTGTTGTGAAGTGCTGTCACATTGGTTCTGACTCACAGCAACCCTGTAAAGGTTTCTGAGTAGAGGCTGGGGGTTTGAACCAGCAACCTTACAGTTCAAATCAAGCACAGGTTTTGATCAGTACAGTCCTAGTGGAAGTGGATAGTCCATTACTTCAATGCAAATAATACTAATAATAATGATGGTATGCCACCATAGGATAAGTACTTGTCCTCAGGGTCAGTTTGAACCACAAGATCAGTAGTTTAAACTCAACAGCAGCTCCTCAGAAACCTTGTACAAGGTCGCTATGAGTCAGACCGACTCAACTGCACTTAACAACAACGTTATCATTTCCATCCCAATTCTTCTCCCATTGCTAACTCCCATGCGTTTTATGTAACAACTGCTCAGGCATATTAATGTCATGGTCAGGGCCATTCCTGAAAAGCAAGGAGATGCTGAGTACAGCAAATTAAAATGTAACACCTTTTAATGTGATTTTAAATTAACCCAGCTAAAAATTTGCTAAAATAAACTTTAATAGGATAATAGGGAAAGTAAATATCTGGAAAGGATGCCCAGCTAGACTGCTTTTCATAAGGTTTCCTAGGTCCTAGACCCAACAACTGGAGTCCTGTTGTAGTGCTGTGGGTTAATGAGCTGGATCGCAAGGTCAGTTTAAACTGCAAGGTTGGCAGTTCAAGCTCACCAACCGCTCCTTGGAAACCTTATACAGGGTCGCTATGAGTCAGAATCTAATCCACGGTGCTTAACAACAACAACACATTCACAAAAACTATACCACTTGGTATATTGATGTTATGATCACCAGGCTAGGTTTCCAGTTTGGGTTCTACTGTTTAAAACAATTCACTTAAGTCTTTCTTTGAACTTCAGATTTCTTATGTATGAAAATCTTGATTCCTTCCTTCTTTCTTTCTGCTGTCTATTCAAAAGCCATTTATTAAGGTTCTACAATATATTCATCACTGTGACAGTGCTTGCAAATGATGAGGGAGATAAACATAGTCCATTCAAGAGCAGTTGGTTCAAAGGTAGAATTCTCAGTCCATTTGGGACACCTCAGTGTTATTAGCACTCGATTCACCTCCTACACAACCCATCTGTCTGTGGAGATGTGTGTGGCTATGATGCTGAACAGATGTCACCTGACATAAGACAGACTCAAAAGATCTGCCAGTGGAATCCTTCTGCATCACAATGGTCCATTCCTTGTGCACGGGATTACCATGAACTAGGGACCAACTCTACGGCAGCTAAAAAGTACAAAAACCATATTTTACAGGGTTGGGTGGAAGATGAAATAGGCTATGGCGGGAGACTGTAAATGGTAAAGTGCTGTGGAAAGGAAAAGGCGTATTTCTGGTCCCTTCCAGAGGTCTCTATTAGCCGAACTCCCTGGTCTCCTGGTTATACCTTGTTCCTCTTCTTTTCCCAACAAAACAATGATTGTATATATACTCTGAGCAGTATCCATCCATAACTGGGTCTCTTTCATTATCATTACCTTTAGACTTGTAGTGGCCCGAGCATTTTGCAATCAGCTGCTAACTTAAAAGCTGGCAAGTTTGAATCCACCCAAGGTTCTGGGGAAGAAAAGGCCTGGTGAGCTATTTCTGTAAAAATTATACCTAAGAAAACTCTATGGGGCAGTTCTCCTCTGTAACAACAACCATAAACACAATCTGAAAATACACACACACATACTCACCTCATACAAAATTCCATAAAACTTCAACAGCTTTTATTTGTATGTGTTTTCTGTTTTTTAACAGAGAAGCTTCTTGTGTCTAAATCCCAACAAGCTTGCCCCCTCCACCTCTTTACTCTTCTCTTCCTTCGTTTGGTCCTCAGGTTTTATTTTTAATGTGAATAGGATATGATTTTACAATATCATCTCCATGTCTAAAGATTGTTATTGTTAGTGACATCAAGTCAGTTTTGACTCATACTGACCCTGTTTTAGGTTTCCAAGGAGCAGCTTGTGGGTTGAAACCACTGGTCTTGAAGTCAGCAGTTCAATGCCACCCCAGGACTCTAAAGATTGGACTTCTGCAAATACAACTATCTTGGAAGTAATTAAAAGCAACGCCAATAACACCTAATGTTTACTGAGTACTTACTACAAAGTAGGGATTGATGTAAATGATTGAATCCTGTAATACAGATACTATTATCCTTGTTTTATATATAATGAAACTGAAATACAGGAGGTTAAATAACTTGTCTGAATTGATGCAATTTGTAAGTGCCAGAGGAAGGAACTGAAGCCAGGATAGTCTGGCTCTGAAGCGTGTGTTCTTAATGATTATGTAACTGCAGAAGACGTCTCTCAGTAGTTACAACAACTGTTACAAAGCCTGTGAACTACCAAAGTTTTAAACTCTTAACTTGGTAAGATTTGTCATAAATGTCCATATTGAATACCTACTATTTACACTTATTTATTATGTAAATTTAGGAAGCAGTAAATTTATAATGATAACATAACCACAAAAGAAAAAAAATCAAAGTATATACATACAAAAATGGCAAACACAAGAATTCACAAAACACAGTAGGCTGGGAAATGTTACTGTAGGGCCAAAGACCCAGATATACCTCAAAGTGTTTATCTGAAAGATTTGGTAACTGAATTAATGACTCAATCACCAAGAACAGATATCATGGAAAATTAGAAAGGATTTTCCATCTCAGAAAGAATTCAAACATAGATAATAATATTAAATCCACTTGCCTTTGAGTCATTTCTGACTCACGGAAACCTTGGGTCATAGAAAAGAACTGTGCTCTACAGGGTTTTCAATGCCTGATTTTCAGAAGTAGATAACCAGACCTTTCTTCCAAAGTGCCTCTGGGTTAACTCGGCCCTCCATTCTGTCACTTAGCAGCTAAGAATAGTAATCATTTACACCAAACAGAATAAGCTTCAATTACTGAAACAAGTGACTTCTGTAAGATAACTAGGACTTCGTGTGGCACTGTAGGAAAAGTACTGGATCACTAACTGCAAGGTTGGTAATTCAAACTCACCAACTTTGTGGTTTCCAATCCAGTACTTATCCTAAAATGTGACATCAGGATTTCAGCCCTAGATACTACTTAGAAAGTACCATATAAATGTAGGCTTAATGAGCATTCTTCTATTCAATTCAATCATGTGTAATGTAGGACTGAGAAATCACTTCCTACAATATGGTGGTTGTGGTTATGTGCTATGGAGCAGGTTCTGACTCACTGTGACTCTGTATATGGTTTCTAAGGCTGTAAATCTTTACAGGGGCAGAAAGCCCCATCTTTCTCCCATGGAATAGCTGGTAGTTTTGAACTGCTGACTTTGAGGCTAGCAGCCAGACTTGTATTTACAGCATTTCTGAACTTGCCCATGTAGGGCCTCTAGTTTTCCATGTTAACAAGTGATCAGAAAGACTTCTATCTCTGATCTTCTGTCTTTCTTTGTCAGGTCTCTTTGAAGTCCATGCCTGAATATTCTGAGAGTCTAGACCTTCTGATTTTGAGACCCAAAGGCACTGAGTCCTCTGATTACTGAATTCCCACAACAAGAAACTAGGTAGTTCAAATATCTGTAGTAGCCCACCTTGTTTCTGTTCCATAAAATCTTACCATTTAGAGAAAGGACTCAGAAGTTAGGGGCATATGCTTGCTCCTCACATTGTGCACAGGATAAAGAAAAAAGTGGAAGACAGGCAGCTGCTCAGGCTAGACACCAACACTGCTACCTTTCCTTAGCTTACATCCCTCTGAATTCATTATTGCTCTGAACATGAATCAGATTTGAATTGTTCCCAGTCTCTACTCTTTCAGGCTCCACTAGAGAGGGCAGCCAAATTGTGACAGGAGCCATCTGGGGTGGGAACAGGAGGGAGAGGGAGCCCCGTGGTTCTCCTCTAGGGAAGAGCAGGCACATGGAAACATGGAGTAGTTGCTGCTGCCAGAAGTGGCCAGCAGAGACACTGACAGCTCATCATCATTCATTCTTATCCTAAACACCAACGGCAATGGCCCCATCAGAAAGCACTGAGAGAGAAAGAGAGAGATGATGATACCCAGGAAAGTACAGGGTGAATAAACAATGGCTTGTGATGGAAAACACCTCGTATTCTAATTAGTTCAGAAAGGCAACCTCAAAAGCCTCAAATACCAGGAGTTTTGCCAGGCCCTTGCAGACAAAATGCCTTCTGAAAATCTCCATCACTGAATGGTCACAGTGCTATGCATCTGAACACCTGTACATACATCTGTTTCCTCTAGCAGAGGCAGAGGTTCTGTCGGGCATGGTCTATCCTTTTGTTGTCTGTTGTCCCAGCATTTTGCAAGCGCCCTGACAGAGAATAGGTGCTCATAAACCATGGGTTGAAAGGAGGAATCAGTGAACTGGGTACCTGCCCTACTAGCTTCCACAAGCCGCCTTCAGCTCCTCACATACACTCAGGCACATACATTTAATTTCAAGGACAAGGTTGATGTCTATTTTTAATAAAGCAGCAGCTTGAGTGACTCTCATTTCTATTTCCTTATTCTAATACTGTCTTTTGTTTGCTTAAGCAAGAATCTGGACTAATTCCAGGCTTCACTTCATTTTAGTAATAGCTGAAATCTAATCAGGGCTGCATATTCTTTGCCGCCATCTCTGGCCCTCTGTCTGCCTCCCTCCCTCTCTCTCTCTGCCTAACCCTCTTCTCTGACCCCTCTGCCACTACTTCTCCTCGCCTCACTTTCTTGACTGCCCTTCTCTCCATCTTCCCATCTGCTTTGTCTCTCTCTACCTCCCCTCCTCTCTGTCTCACTGCCCCCTCTCTATACACACTCTCTTCACCTATCAACTATTTCATTCTCTGACACTCTGCATTTATAACAATAATGAAACTATTTATTAACTGGATGTTACTGTTAAGTGCTGTCAAGTCATAGCGACCCTGTATAGGGTTTTTGAGGAGTGGCTAGTGTGTTTCAACTATTGACCTTGAGGTTAGCAGTCCAGTGCTTATCCTACAGTGCAAAGCAGGACTCTATTATCTGGCTACTTATCACATTACTGTCTGGCAGTAATGAAAGCCGAGACATGAGGTAAGAGTAATACAGACTGTGATGGTTAAGGTTCTGTGTCACCTGGCTAGACCATGATGCTCTCTGGTTTGGCAGTTATATAATGATGTATATATAGCATCCTGGTGTGGTACTGTAGGTTAATGCGCTGGACTGCAAAGTTGATTTGAACTATAAGGATGGTAGTCCAAGTTCACCAGCTGCTCTTTGAAAACCCTATACAGGGTTGCTATGAGTCGGAACCAACTCTATGGCACTTAACAACACCAACAATGGTGCTGTTATCCTTCTTTCTGTGATCTAATATGGTCATCCTCCATTTTCGCATAAGGTTGATTTTCACCAAATGACCTGTTATTGTTAGGTGCTGTCCAGTGCATTCCAATTAATAGTGATACAGTGCACAACAGAATGAAACGTTTGTAGCCTGGTCTTATGCCATCCTCATAATGGTTATTTCTGAACCCACTGTTTCTGTCACTGTGTCAGTTAATCTGATTGGGGTCTTACTCTTTGTTACTGAGTTTCCTCTTTACCAATCATGACGTCATTCTCCAGGGATTGGTCCTTCCTAACAACACGTCCAAAGTACAAGAGAGAAAGTCTTGCCGTCTTCCTTCTAAGGAGCATTCTGCCTGTCCTTCTTCCAAGACAGACTTTCTGTTCTTCTGGCAGCCCATTGTACTTACAATATTCTTTATCAACACCATAATGGAAATGTATCGATTCTTCAACTGTCTTCCTTATTTATTGTCCAACTTTCACATGCATATGAGACTACGGAAAATGCCAAGGCTTGAGTCAGGCCCACCGTAGTCCTCAAAGTGACATCTTTTCTCTAACATTTTAAAGAGGTTTGCCTAATGCAATATGTTGATTGATTTCTGGACTGCTTTAAAACCTAGCCAAGGTAAGTAAGGAGAGGGTACTTATATGGGGGGATGCTTCAAAATGTTCATGGAAAAATTAAATTACAAAACAATGGAGTTTTTCCATTAACTTTTTGAATCCCCATCGTGTGTGTGTGAATACACATATGTGTATCTGTGTGTATGTATTTCTCTCTAGTTTTCTGTATCTTTCTGTTGCATTCTTGTCTTTGTTTTTTTCCCTCCTTCTCCTATTCCTTCTTCCTACTCTCCCCATTTCTCGTTTTCACTGTTTCTACCTCTACATCTGTGCCCTTTCACTGTCTTCCTGCAAACGTGTTCCCCTTGTTCCCCACACCTCTCTGCCTTTTTTCTTTGCTCTCTCCCCATATCTTCTGCTTTATGGTACTTGAGTCCCTTCCTGCTTCCTCATTTGTCCTCTCTTTTGCCCTTCTCCTGCCTTTCTTGTTTTCCTTTGTCTTTCTCACTTTCTTTCAACTGGACACAAAACCTAGACATATAGCTATATACAATCAACTGAACAGATCACTTAAATACTGTGTAAGTAAAGTCTGTGATGTTCAATATGTAAGAATAAAAGTTTCCCTTAATACTTCTTTGAAACTGGTTTTGTTTTGTTTTGTTTTTGTATCCTGAGAATTAATCTGTATATATGTAAATAGGCCTTCATGTACGTTCCAACCCTTTTCTTATCAATAAACGTGTATGTACTTGTATGTGTACATATGTGCAAAAGAAAACTTGTTTGTTCAATCGGAACAGTTGAAAAATACTCTTTGGAGGCTGTAATGAATTATATTTATATCAAATATAATGTATACTTATAATTATAAACATATTTCCAATGCATTTATTCCAAATAGGCTAACAAAAGTTTAAGAATATATATAAACTGCTTTGTGTAAAACTAATTATAGACACGCCGAATGGTGATTTTAGTATAAATGTGTACAAGTTGTTACTGAACAATTATTTAATTTTAGGTAGCATGTTTTCCCCTTCTTGTCCCCTAGATGGAATGTAATTCAGAAGCAAGAGTGACTAGGAATTAGACTTTAAAATGTATGTAACTAAAAATTCCATTTGAGATAGTGTTTGGAACTGTAGGTTTATAGCAGATAAACTGTCATGTGATCACTTATTCTAGGAAAGCCTCCCAACCAAAAATTCTCACTGTTAATCGCCTCCAGGGTCAGAAGAAGTCACTCTTTAAACATCTTGGTATTGATGACACAAAGTAGCAAGCATCACTTAGTACTATTGCTGTAGTCATTGATTTATATTGTCCCACAAGGTATCTTAAAATGACTGCAGTTTTTATTGTCATTGTTGTTGTTGTAGTTAAGTGCCTTCGAGTCACTCCGATCTCTAGCAACCCTGTATAGGGCTTCCGAGGAGCAGCTGGTGATCTTGAAACAATGACCTGACCTTGCAATTCAAAAGGATTGCAGTCTGGCACATTAACCCTCAGTGCCACACCAGGACTCGGTTACTGTCATTAAGTGCCATTTAGTCTCCTTTTTAACTCATAGTGTTCAAGAAAGTACAATTTTAAGTATAAAGAAAAGCTACACCCATTTTTCAGCCATATAAGTAAGTTAGTAATGACAAAAAGCTAATAAGTTTATTTACCAACAAGGGGAAATAAATACTACAATATAGAAATTTTTTAAACCTAGAGAAGTTAGGTAGATGGAGAGATGATAATACTTAGCATTTTGCTACTTCTCAAACTCAAGTGAGTTAAAGCTTGTTTTTTAGGTTAGTGGGGAGTGGGCACAATGTGGTTAATGCATGTTCAAGAATTCCAGGAAAGATAAATGCCAGCTCTATTGTGTCATCTCCTGAACAGCATGAGCGTGTGTCACCATCAAAGAAAGACACAGTGCCATGAGTCTCGCAAGCTCTTTCTGTGTAAGAAAGCTATCAAGGGGAGGCCCGGTCCCTGGGTAGGCTGTAGCCTTCAGTCCTTAATGCTGAATTCTAGATCCCTCCTCACTAACTTTGCAACCTCGAAAAAGTTCAGTTTCTTCATCAGCAAAATGAATACAATTTTGTAACATTTACTTGTTGTGATGACTAAATCAAACGGGTATTATAAGAAAAACAGCATAGGCCTGGCTCTCAATACATCATCAACCACCACTACCTCCACTGTGACAACCACCACCGTGACTTCAGCGCCACCATACCACCACCTCCAGTATGACCACCATAACCATTACCACTATTTCCCAAAACAACACTACCACCAACATCACCTCTGACATCATCACCACCACTACTACCATCATCCTTACTTTACAAGTGAGGAAATTGACTCCAAGTTTAAACAACTTCCTGAAAGGCACCAGGCTAGTAAGAGACAGAGATGGAGTTCCAATTTGAGTGTGGAATTCAAGTTGAAGATTCCTCTTAAGTCCATATTTATCTTAGAGATTCTAACATTGAAGAGTCAGTAGCCTTGATTTTAAGTTACTACAAGGCATTCCAAGGTAGTCAGAACCCCAAGTAGCTCAAAGCTAAGCCTGCCACTAAGTGAAATATGGATGAAGTATTTGGGGTCATATGTACAATTAATACCCATCAGGACTTTATTTGTTGTTTTTTTTTAATCTATATATGAAAACTAATAGACCAGGATATTTCATTCCTATCTGCATTATCAGGTATACTGAAATCTCCCTGGCTACCCTGCTGTTATGTACTGTAGTTTGGAAGGCAAGGGACTCAACTTCTGCTTTGGTTCAGTTTCTCTTCCTTACCTCAATATCTTCAACTGTAACCAAACAACACAATGCCTATCCCCCTATCTGACCCTGTGGACACATTATAAGAAAGAAAGAAAATGTCATTTAGAGTCCTGAGTCCCCAGGAGAAAGGCAGGAAATGAAAAGGCAGTGTTTATTTAGCCTGGCTCTATAGTGAGACAGCTGTATAGGCCTGTGAAAAGAATGAGCTCTGGCTGGCTCAACCTTTGGCAAATAAATGGGTATTACGTAGGCAGTATGCTAAGCCAGGAGAGGAAACAAAGGAGATTTCCTATAATTTTTCCCGTATTGTTGATTTCTTAGTTTTTCCTCCCAAGACTTCTTCTAGATGTCCCTAGTTCTAGGGCAGAAACTGCAAGGAAATGTAGGTGGCCAGATGCGAAAGCCCACTAGCTGCCCCAGTGGTCTACCTGTTCAATCACCACCTTCCATGGGCCATCTCTCAGCTGTCTCACCCAAGGCAGATTAACTCTAGTGCCCAACAATCTACCTTGTTTCAGCTGTTCTCCAATCCTTTCCTGAGCCCTGGTCCTGAGCCACTCCTCCTCAAGGTTAATAGTTAAAGAATGTTGGGGGGTTTGGCATTTACATTGTATTACGGACCCAAAAGATGAATCTCTAATCTCTAATGACAGGACCTCAGGACTCATGATGGAGACGTTTTTATAGCAAACACTTCTATAATGTCATGGTATTATAACTCAGAGGGAATTTTCCATACCTCAGCTAGCAAGGCCAGAACTGCATAACAGCATATGGCCTGATTCTACGTGTTGTTCCCTCAAAGATGCTCCATTCAACACAAGCAAGCATAGTTGAATCTCCTTCCCTGCATTACCGATGTCTTCAGAAAAATAAGCCAAAGAAAATATTTTCCCACTACACAATTTAATGGAAAATCTGCTCAAGATGTCAGCAGTTCACTGGTAATTGAGAAAATGGGGTGAGAGTTGGAGGCAAAATTAATTTAACATTACTCAAGTGGCCAGAGTATCAAAGTAAGATTAAACCATTCCTAGAAACTAAGGACTAATTCACAAAGTACAAAATAATCATATAAATGCATATGAAAATGCAAGAGGCAACGTGATATACAGGTACAAGACCATATCGCTATTAAGCCAAACAGACAAGATTTCAAATCCTGGATCCATCCATTAGTAGTTGAGGGATATTTCTAAACTTCTCAGAGTTTCAATTACGTCATCTGTGTTATTACAATATATAAACAAGTATTTGGGAAAGTTCTTGGAATGTAGTACGCTGTTCAATAACAGTGGTCTTCTAAATTTTGCACAAAAAAGGATTCCAACACAATAATTCCTTAAAGGACACCCTCAGACTGATCCTAATGCCTTCATAATGGTTTAAAATTGTAGAAATGAAAATGAACATTCACTAAGTCTTTCATTAGTTTTGATAACCATCCTGTCTATTATAATTAATCAAGCTTACCAAAATATGACTTACCTTAAAGCACACATTTTATTTTTCTTTTAATTATGCCTCTGCCCACCAACAGGAAATTAAGTCTAAAATCAAGGCTTCTCCTACACGAACACTAATGTCTTCATAATGATGTTTGTACCCATTAAGTGCTATCGTGTTCTTTCCCATTTTAGAATACAAGGAGTATATCTGGTCTATTTGTGGTACTGCGGGATAAAGCACTGGACTGCAAGGTCAGTTTGAACTATAAGGTCAACAGTTACAACTCACCAGCCGCTCCTCAGAAACCCTATATATGGTCACTTGGAGTTGAAACAGACTCCACAGCACTTAACAACAACTCTTCAGTATGATTAACTCAGTGCTATAAAACTTAATAATTATGTGCTGACTGATAGATATGTAAAGTCTCTCTGAACTGCTGAAGCTATTAGCATGTAGGTAAAAGGCTTTCAATGAAGATTTAGGGAAATGCTAATAATTTAAACTTGTAGCAAAGAGGACTTAAAATACTTAATTGATGTAAATCAAAGACTATAGCCTTCATCTCAGCTGGACCAATAAATAACATCATGGTAAATGAAGACTGAAGTTGTCAAAAAATGTCATTTTGTTTGGATCCACAATCAATGCTTATGGAGGCAGCAGTAAAGAAATCAAAGGACCTGTTACATTAAGCAAACCAAATGCAAAAGCCCGCTTTAAAGTGTTAAAGAAATGTTATGTTAACAAGTTAAGATGTAAGTTTACAGACTAATGTGAGCCTGACCCAAGTCATGATATTTTCAATCACCTCATATGCATTGAAAGTTGGACAATGAATGAAGAAGACCATAGAAAAATCAACACATATGAATTACAGTGTTGGCAAGGAACACTGAAAGTACGAATAACAAACAAATCTGTCTTGGAAGAAGTACAGTCAAAATGCTCCTTAAAATCACGGATGGCTAGACTTTGTCTCCCATACTATGGACATGTTATGAGGAGAGACCAGTGCCTAGAGAAGAGCATCATGCTTGGTAAAGTGGAGGACCAACGAAAAAGAGGAAATTCCCCAATGAGACGGATTGACACAGTGGCAACAACATTGGGCTCAAACACAACAGCAATTGTGAGGATAGTGGGACTGGGCAGTGTTTCATTCTGTTGGCACAGGGTGACTATGAGTTGGAATGTACTCTATGGCACCTAAAAACAACAGTATGTCTAAACTATGAAATCTCGTCATGCGCTAACAAAGTTTCTTTATGTAACTAGATTATAATCTCAAATTCCAATTAGCAGTGGGTAAATGAGATTCCAACAGCAAACATGGCACTCTGGTTAAGACGGTAAGCAACCTGTTTGAGCATAGCCAACTTTGCCTCCTGGAAACAGTGAATGAGAACATGTGAATGCTCGTTGGCATTTACCTTGCCGTATTTTTATAATAGTTATGAATTAATAAAAACACATGAACTTATAAGATCTTATCTTGTAGTTATTTAGGTTTGCAGATGATACTACATGGGTTGGAGATAAATGCTGTGATCTAAATAAACAACCCACAAGAGCAGAAAATCATTAAGCTCCTAAAATGCTTCCATACAAATTTCTTATATTAGTATATTACCTAAATGTTTATTGTTGTTCAGTGCCACTGAGTCGGTTCCAACTCATAGTGACCTTGTATAGGGTTTCCCAGGAGCGGATGGTGGGTTTCAACCATGACCTTTCTGTTCTAACCGACTTTGTGGTCCAGTGCTTATCCTCCAACGTGACACCAGGAAACTGTTACGTCAATGTAAAACATTGTAGGGCCATCATGTTAATACAGGTGGTCCCAACTTACGATAAATTCATATTGTAATGACCAGCTGCACTGCAGGAGAAAGATTAGGCTTTCTGCTCCCACAAAGATGTAAAGCCTCAGAATCCTTATGCAGAGTGATTATGCATTAGAACAGACTCCACGGCTCTTAACAACAAACAATGACTGTGCACTCATAAAATGTTGTAGTGTACAATTTTCTGATGCCATCATATGTGAAGTTTATAAGAAATGCTTGCATTCCCATAGACAAATAAAGATCTGATTTATAAAGATACTGATACGAAGAGGCAATAATAATGCAAACGTCAACAAAATGTTGTATTTCACGTATGTTAAAAATGAATTACAAAGAAGTCATCCAAACAGAACCCTATCGTAATTCGAAAAACCTGTTAGTCTAAAGGAAGCAGATAAAATTCTTTACCTATAAAATAAGTCTTGACTATGCAATTCAAGGTATTATAGGCTAATAACATATTCATCTAACTTTATTTTCTCTAGTATTAATCATTTCTGGTTTTTCCTCATACACAGTTGTTCTCTTTGGATCATTTCAAATTTATTTAATATTTTGCTTCTTCCTTTTACAGCTGGCTGCCTTCTTGTATGAGGGGCTTCAAGAAGTTTGTAGAAAATTCCATTATCTTTTAGTTTCTATTTTCTACAAATTTTTTGAAGTCTTGTATTACATATACGGTTTTCCACTTAGAGTTGAAGTGTTGATTTATATAAATAGATCTTAGTTCTTCAAATTCTACAGAACCAAGAACAATACTGGCAATAAGAACAAACACAAAATATTTATCTTCTTTGAAGCATAATAATATTTCCATGGAGCTTATATAATCTTATTTCTTAAACATTTCATTTTAAATATATATATATATATAAGTACAAAAGAGCTTTATTTATAGAAATATCCTACATGTTATCTTTCTCAGAGTTAATGAAGTTACAGTTCTGCCTGAAGATGGAATAGTTGCTATAGCTAATTTTGGACAGACTCATTCTTTAATGAGCTATGCTGTGGCTAGGAACCTCCATACACTCATTTGCTAAATTGTGCATTATGTAAATTTTCCAGTTTATATATTTTGTGTTTTGAACTCTGCATTTTAGATAAGTAATAGTAAAATGCTCATTATCTTTCTTTTGAGTCTTCTTCTAAAAATGATGTTATTATTATTGGCCTATATCTAAGTAATTGATTTGATTTGTATCTACATAAATTAATTAAGCATAACATTATTCCAGGACAGTCAAGTTAATATTAGATCTTGGAAGACCAAACAACACTGTGTAGTAATTATTACCACTGAACTAGCATAATTAAAGAACAACCATTAGTGACACTTCAAATCTGTGGATATCACCTACCAAACTGTAAATAAATTAGCATAATATTCACTTATTTTTTATTATCTGTTAACATTAGCCAGAAATCTCTGCTGAAATCCGGATTAGCTGACACGCACTTGGTATTTGTCATTGATTGTGTTTACAGAAAAGCATGTGCTTGCTGTTAATTATAGCTATTTAATGGGCTTTTGCATGGTAATTTTAAAAAGCTTTGTTGAGAATACATTTTATTAGAGACTATAAACTACATATCATTTATCATTTTAAAAATGTCAAGTTGAAATACTTTAACTCATTTATATAAATATATGAATGAGTAGTGGGAACATGCTTATAGTATACATTTAAATAGTTTTTTCTACAGTATAAATAGTATCAAAGATCAGAAATCTATCATGTTCTTGAGACCAGTATCCAAATAATCAATAGTGCTGCGCTGTCTTTTTATCTCTATCTCTGATCAGATTGGACTCCATTTATCTTGATTCATAAATTAGATAGCCTTTAATCCAGTCTTTTGCAGGAATCTCTTTATAATGTTCTGCAAAGAATTGTAAATTTTGGTTTTCTGTGCAGTATCGTTTTTAAAATATAAGATTTTTGTCAAGTTTTTAATGAAGCTCTGTGGTTCCGTGGTGTCAAACACTCCAAGTATCGTAGGTTTTTAAAAGAGGTGTTTCTCAAAAAAATCTAAACTGAGCAATTAGATAACATATAGATTTAAAAAGAGAATCTTGATTGAGTTAACATAGTTAAACTTCACTGTATGATGCGACTCTCTTTGACTTGCTGTGTGGGTCTGGCACTGGGGACGACCACCAAAGGAAAATGGATCAATACAGAATATTAATGGTTTCTAAACTGCTAATAGCCCAGTATAACTCCATACCTTCATGCTCTAATTTTCTAGAAGCATTGTGCTTAACTCCTCGGTGCTTGGCTGAAGGCTAAGTCCCAGTCAACTAAATAAAATCATTCAGTCAATAGATCTATTAAGTATCTATAATAACTTGTTAATTGCAAAACTCTATAAAGTCAAGATGAAAACCCTTTTTAAAAATTCAGTACAGGAAAAATATGTAGGGTGATAATGTCATTCTATTTATAGATAAACTCTTTTGCCTTTTCTAAAACATTACATGCAAACTTAGTGACTAGGGTCTGGCACTTTATCTAGAATATCCCTAACTATACAGACACAGAGATGGCATTCAGATGATCCCACCAATTCTTACCAATTTTCACAAGAAATTTAAACTTCTAAAGCTAGAGAATGGCATTATTCCTTAATTAGCAAGAGTAGCATCAACTTAATAGCACAAGGTGAATATTTGAAATGGAACTTTTTAGAATAAATTATTCCATCAAATCACTGTCAGCCGCCCTCCCGGCTTCTCCATCTGCATTGTACCCAAAAGAAGGTTGTTTATTTATGGTTTGGTAAAACTCCTGGACAGCAGTGCAGATAGGGAAAGCCAGTTTCACAAGTAAACAAGCACAGGGTCATATTCTTTAAAGAAAGGAAGACCAAATTTCTAAATGAAACTATTCTGGGGGGGAAAAGCTGATTTGTTGCACTCATATTTCAGAGCTACTCTTGTGAATTCATTTAAAAACAGGCAATACCACTTTAATGATCTATAATACACCTTTGTATAGATTAAAAGTGCTGTATAAAGCAGGAGATTCAATAATTAAAGGGCTTTTAGAAATTATAATAGGAAAAAATCCTTAGTAATGGAATAAAGTTTGAGTCTAAACATGGGCAGGCTCACAGTCAGTGCAAGCCCTTTGAAAAATAACCCAAGGGTTATGCATGACAGTCATTGGCCATAAAACCACCATATTTCAGTAAAGTTAGTGTTCCAATAAAATACATCACAATAAGTCAGTAAGTGAAATACTAACAACATAAGAACCAATGTAGAATAGATATTATCAAAAAAAAAAAAAAAAAAACTAGCCTTTCGACCACTCATACATACACACCAGATGATACATATACCATCAGTTTTGCTTGGCTTTCATTATAATATGGTATTCAGTAACTGTTCATTTCTATAATACAACATAAAAGAGATGTTAGGACATTGGAAGCCTCTTTAAGGAAAATCTGTGTCCATACTCACCCCCTTTTAGGTTGTATCTGTAAACCTTCAAAAGGAAAATTTTAATGGAAAGCATATACTTGTCCTTTAACACATCACATGCCATCATCACAAAAGTTCACTAGTTTTAGAACTATCTCTATTTTAAATATCATTATTTCCTGAAATTCCTGAATTGCTAAAAATTAAAACAACATATTTTTTTGCTCATTTTGATATCCTGTGTTACATTGCAAGCATTACAAATAATGTCATTTCTTCCTTCCTTTCTTCTTGTTTGGACATTACTCATGGAGTCATGAGTAGGTGAGTGGAGTGCAATGCCCTCTTCCACATACAAAAGACAGAAGGGCTCAGCTCTCTAACATCAGCTCTCAGTGCAAGAGTCACCACATAACTGCAAACTCCATGCTACAAGAAACTATGGACACAGACTCACTATCAAGTGCCAACAGGCAGATAACATTATTCTCTACTTTTCTCTGACCTGCCCCAGTCAAAAAGGATACTTGGAAGGAACCTCATTTACCTCCCCAACAATACATGAATGGGGTGAAAGAATTTGTTTAATGATGTAAAGGGAAATAAAGCTAGTAAGAACTGTAGAATTTTCTCAAGCTGGCTTAAAGCTGTAAAAAGCAGGTCCAAACATTATATCATAATTAAACATAAGCATTTGAGCAGAGACATTATCTTACATTGCCACAAAAGCACAATGTCAGATAAAAGCAATAGAAATATTTCCAGCCAGTTCTGGTAGCCAAGAAATTCTTTTCAAAGGTATTTCCTTTTTGCACTTTCCCAAATTATATTCGGCAATGAAGTTAGAAACCTTTTTTTTAATGTCTTAACTATTCCTTTTCTGTGTACATATGATGTAATTCAAAATAAAATAGAAGTGCTTTCAGTCCATCATAAGCAGTCCGATAAACTCTACTATAAGGTATCTACAGTATATAAAGATACAAAAGTAAATTTAAAATCTTGATGTCAAATCAATTCATGCTAAATTAATTATCTCTGTACATACAACATATTTATAAGCAGCACTCAAGAAAGGATTGAAAATTTGAAAGCAGTCTTGCATAATTATCCCATTCCTCATTTAGTTTAAACAGACACATTTTCACACTCGTAAACACGTTCACCAAAAATATAAAAAAGAGAACTTACACAATTTCATCATTCTGGAATTCGAGCTCTCCACAAGTGTCCTCAAAATCTTCTCCTCCACCTCTGGCAGTCCCTTCAATGGTTTTATAGGGAACGATAACATTTCCGCGGGCTCCAGATGTTCTCAGTACTTTCACCTCCATGATGCCGATGCTCTCACTCACGTGAGTCACAGGTTCCTCAAAGGTAAAGATGCCTGCATGGTCATCATCAAAAATTGTCACAGTGGCAGTAGAGGGAGATCCAAGACAAGCAAGGGTGGAAATATGATTGGCTTCCAGTATGCCATCTTCTGAAGTGTCAGAAGATACTTTGACGTTGCTGAGATGCACAAGGAAATTTTCATCCTCCTCAAAGATATCATCATCAATGATGCCAACTCTGATTTCTTTCTGGGTCTCACCAGGCTTGAAGATTACAGTTCCTTCAGTAAATTCATAATCAGACCCAGCATTGGCTGTGCCATCCTCTGTTCTGAAGTCAACAAAGACAGTGTTGGTCAAATCACCACCTCTGCGAATTATAGTCAGGGCCACAGTACCACAGTTCTCCAGACACTGATATGTCACTTGTTCAAAGAAGATCTTACTAACTGGGTCATTTTCTGCAACTTCAGTGTTGACCTCATGCATACTGACAGCCTTCCTTGCTTGGTCAGCTGCATGCCTCTTCAAAATGTTGCCAGCTCCAGTCATCAAGCGAGTAGCCTGAATGCGGTAAAAGGCTCGGCTCTTTTGCTGTTGACTTAGGACTTGGTAGTTAGCTAACTCAATCAGTTGCTCTATTTCTTTCTCTGGATGCTTCTGCTTGAGTTCCTTCAGAATCCTAGCCATTTCTCGCCTAGCCTCTTCATCATCTTGATCCCTCTCATCAACCTCCAGAACCAGAGCACCATCTAAGAAATTGTCAACGTGAGAATTGACCACTTTTCCGTCCATTTCAATTTCAGTCTTGGAAGATGGCCTATCTCCTTCATGTTCAATAATCATTCCCCTCTGCTTGCCAGCCCGATACCTCTTGTAGACATACTTGTAAAACAGAAGCCTCCTATCTGCTACCCAAGCGAACACAACACAGATGGGAAAGAAGAAGAAAGTAAGCAAACCTTCCCAGACTTCCACAACTCCAGGGGAGATGACAGATAAAATAATATACAGCCAGGTATAGGCAAAGATGCTCCAGGCTGCCGTCACAAAGAACACACGTAAATGCTTAATCTTCCTCGTCTCTCCATCAGGGACCACATACACGCAAAGGGCGATAATGATGAACATATTGAAGGCAGCACTTCCCACAATGGTGCTGGGACCCAGGTCTCCTGCAGTGAAATTATGACCACACACTTCGATGACGGAAAGAAGAATCTCAGGAGCAGAAGATCCCAGAGCCATCAAGGTTAGATTAGAAACTGTCTCGTTCCAGATCCTTACCGTTGTCTTGGTTGTCTCCCCATTGGGTTTCTTTATGGTTATTTCTTTTTCTTGAGATGTAATGACTTCTATAGAGGACATGAACCGGTCAGCAATGATAGATACTCCAAGAAACATGTAGACCATGGCCACAAAATAAACAGTAGCTCTAGCAATTTTGTCCCCAAAGGAAGGGTCTTGGGGCTCCCAAATGGGTAAAATCACCCCTTTCTTACAAAAATAAGAGCCGGTACATTCACCAGTGTCATTTTTTTCTCCTCCCACTTCGCTCTCAGCACTTATATGGTCCATGTGGGAAAATAAGAGAGCCGTGATGGCTAACAGATGAAATCCCATTGAAAAGGTGGGTGAGAGACTTAATCGCAACATTTTGTACAATGACAGACTTCCAACTGTCCCAACCTACTGGTAGAAATAAGATAGGGGGAGGGTGGGAAAAAATCATATAATTAGAACAAAATCCAAAGCATGATGAGTTCTTCTTAAAAAAAAAAAAAAAAAAAGTATCAATAATTTATTTATGTTTGATCACCACAAAATCTATGACTCTATTTTTCTATGAAATCAGCAACTATCCAGTAATTCGTTAAATCTCTCTTTTTGTGGGGTTTCTACATGTAGTCCCCATTAACTAAGGCAAACATACAGTTGACTTATTGGAAAAGAAATGTTCAATTATAGCCGTGCTTTATTGAATACACATTTACAAATATTGATGGCCAACAAGAAAAAAATAAAACTCTTGAATCATTTAGTATCGCCTAGATTCTAAAGTAGATTTAAGTTTTGGTTAGTACACAATCTTCCAACAACTATTTTGTTGCCAACATCACTTTATTAAGATTGATATATGGAAATTAAGACTGAATAATTCTACTATCAAAAAGTCTGGCGATCATCTTAAATTGTGTAGGATGCCTTTACACTATAATGCATGGAAATCATGTCTTATTGCTCCAAGCATACTTGAAATACAAAGAAATCTTCAAAACTCATGATATATACACTTGAAAATTCTGCTAGGAGGCAATATTTCCACACATTAAGCATAGCTGTTAAAAGCATGTTTTGATGAGAACACACTTCCTTCTAATTTTCAGCAAGCCCAGGTCTCCTGGTACATTACCAACTAGCTCTTCAAGCACAGGTCTTCACATCTGTATGCTAATCCTGTTTAAAATCTGAGGACTGTCCACAAAAGGAAACGAAGACAACCAGGACTGCATCTAGTTGTAAGAAACATGTGGAAGCCTGGCAGTAGGTTAAATCAGTGTTATCAGTCATAAAATGCTACATTTCTGTGTTGATATCATACTTTCCAGGGTCATTCTAAAACACTGTTCTAGAGGGGGCTCATGCGATCCAAAAAGGCAGGAACCATAATTTCATTCCCATCTCCACATGATGGCAGTGACCACAAAGTATATAGATGTGGAAAGGTAGTCAACAATTAGGGATATGGAAACAGTCATTGAACACTGAATGGCACAAAGTTTTTGTGGGTGAAGCAACGGAGAGCCTTAGTTGTTGTTAAGTGCCATCGAGTGAAGTCACTAGAGCCTTAGTTGTTGTTAAGTGCCATCGAGTCGATCCTTACCCATAGGGTTTCCTAAGAGCAGCTGGTGAGCTTGACCCACCAACCTTGCAGTTCAAACAGTTTTGCAGTCTGGTGCATTAACCCACAGCGCCACGCCAGTGACCCACTATCTCATCCAATATCGTGAACCACCTCTGCCGCCATGAACTAGGTGGGCACTAAGTAGAGGAAGGCATGCTCCAAGTCAGAGTCACTCTCCTCTACAAACTTTGCAGGAGGTGCCAGTTACCAAATTAGTTAAGGCAGTGACCCAAAGGAGTCCTGAATTCGAACATAGTCTTGTTATCTGGCAAAGAGTTAAAAGAGGAGCTGGATTCGTATCTGACATAGTTCAGGCTGGATGAGAGCCGCCGGCACACTCCCCCAGCTCCCTACTTGATGGCCTCTACTGAAAACGACACCAGGACCCAGGGGATTCTCCTGGCCCTGCACATTCTGGCACACTCTCAGAGACCACAGCCTAAAACCTCTTGTCATTTATCAGTTTTGGGAGATAAGCTTCTTTGGCAATTTTCCCTTACTAAGAAAGACAATGAAATCTTGAGGGTTGTAGTGGTAGAATTCCAATATAAGTAAAAGGCAAACAATAGAGGAAGCATATTTTTTAAATATGCAAAAGTCCACAGTTAGCGGGTCTGCTTGTTCAGTCCTTATGTGGCTTGGGTGGGTTGTGTGATCTCTATCTAAAACAAGACAGCATTCAACCAGTCTGCAAGGTACTGGAAAACCTAGCTCCAACTCCCTTATTTACTCCACAGATACTTTCTGTGACCTACTAGGCTCTCTTAGGGGGCCTGAGAATTCGTCAGTAAATAAAACAAAGTCCCTGTCCCCAATGAATTGACATTCTAATGGGGAGGAAACAAACAAACATATGCAAATACCATGGTAAAATGTGCTAAGTTGTTTTTTTAAGTGTCATCAAGTGGGTTCTGACTCATAGTGACACTGTATAGGGTTTAAAGAGCAACTGGTGAGTTGGCACCACTGACCTGGTGATTCAAACCAACCTCACAGTTGAGTGCTTACCCTACAATGCCACACCAGGACTTCAAAAACTGTGCAATAGTGATAGGGTAAAAACAACATAAGGAGGACAGAGAATGTGTCTGTATACATACAACATGTAGGATTTTATTTTGGATTGTTATAAAAGGCTTCTCTAATAAGGTGACATGTGAGAAATGTCTTGCAGGAAGCAAAGATTCAGACCTGTTGGATAGCTTCAGGGGGAGAATTTCCAGCAAATACAAAAGTCCTGATGGGGACCATGTTTGGCATGGTCTGGGAACCACAGAGAAACTAGTGTAGCTAAACAACAATGGAACAGGGGAACAGGGTTCACAAACTGGGATGCAGTGGGGATGGATCATGTTGGAGGGATGTTGAGGCCACTGTCATATACTGGGTTTTATTACAAACCAGAGAGAAATCATTGGGAAGTTCTGATCAGAAATGAGGCATGGTCTGATTTTGCTTTGAAAAGGATCTATGTTTGTTTGTTTTTTCAGTGAAGACTACATTGTGGGGGCAGGGTGGAAACAAGGAGAACAACTTTTGCCTATTATAAAATGGATCTGTTTTGTCAAATAATCCCAATGCCTGGCAGATATACAAATGATATAGTAGAAGCCTAGTGTTAACAAAGGAGAAACCAACATTTGAAGTGACCTTTTTGGAAGATGAACAACTTAAAATATTTTGGGGAATGTAAGGCTTTCTGATCCCGTAAAGATTTACAGCCTCGGAAACCTTGTTCAGGGTTGCTATGGGTCAGAAGCGAATTGACGGCCACTTAACAACAACAAGGGTCAGAAAGAAGCTGTATCTCAGAGATGGTAATACTGGAGAGAGAGAGAGTAAATATTCAAAATTCTGTCTGTCTCAAAGTCTAATATACCTAACCACTCCTTCCTATTTTGGTAATGTCAAATCTCTTCATTTCCTTCTTCACATTTTGTTCAAAATACATTTTCTAAAGTGCTGACCTGATTCTCTTGCTCTTCACTGGTAGTCCGTAGTGTCTATTTGTGCCCTGAGGACAAAGCCCAAACACTTCAAAAGACATTACAAGACCTTTCATGACTTGGTCTCCCACTCTGAGCTCCAGAATATGGAAACTCTTTGTATTCCCTAAATAATACAATACTTTATTACTTCCAGACCTTTGAAGATTATGTTTTCTCTACTTAACATAATTTTCCTCTTTGCTTCTTAGAAGTAAGTTTCAAAATGCCTCAACAGCAAATCATAGTCAATCACTAGAGAGAATAATGACACTAGGTTCTAGTTCTTAAACATTATTTCAAACAGCATGCTAAATCTTTATACAGATATCATTGTATCTAATAATTACAATAGCCGGACTACTGTCACACAAATCCTAGAATTGTCATTTTTCATTATAGACCAGTGAACAGACTCCCTATAGACAATGCACAACAACCCGAACAGTAACCTTAAGTAGTAGCTATAAGGAGCTCTGGTAGCGTAGTGGTTACGAATCGGGCTGTGAACCTTAAGGTCAGTGGTTCAAAACTACCAGCCGCTCCGCGGGAGAAAGATGAGGCTTTCTACTCCCGTAAAGATTTACACCCTCGGAAACCCTGTACAGGGTCGCTATATGTCGGAAACGACTCGACGGCACTTAACAACAACAACAACAACATCATAGGCCCACACTGAGGCTCAAGAAGGTTATGCTGTGTTGAAAGTCACATAGGCAGTAAACACCTAAACTAAGATTCAAAGCCTGCTTTGTTTCTACAACTGATATAATTACTTCATACATTATGTATCATCCCCAATCATGTAATCTTTGAGAACTATTGAAGTCATCTTTGAGAATTCTTGAACTTTGACTTGGGACAGCAGCCCATTAGGAAGCTTCTTAGCTTTCAGGCAGGGTTAGACAGGACTTAGGAGCAAATGTCCTGTGAAAGGTTTCCAATAGCCTGGCTTTTATCTTACAAATTAGAGACTCAAACAGTCAAGCATCAATGGCTGTGGTGTGGGCTGACATGTTGTAGAGACAACTGCCCTTCACAGTATGATCATTCAGTAATGACCTGGCAACCTCATCATGTGCATACTGTCGCTGCAGTCTCAGTGCAGTAAGAATTGTCCCAGCCCACATCTCACAATAAGTTCCTAGGCTAAAGTTTGCTATAAGCATATGAGTAGATGGATCAGCAAAAACACATCATGACTACAAAAGAAAAAGGAGGAAAACTTATGAGCTTAACTCAATACCATCACAACTGTATTCGTAAGGTTAAATAAAGCATTATAATTTGTAAAATAAGAGAACATAAAATACTGGTATGATATATTGGCAATGAAATAACTGGGAAGAGCTTAATTTTAGATCAGAAGAATTATGACCTAATGAATGGTATTTCAGTTCTCTGAATTTCAGTTTCTTTCTTAGTTAAATTAATAAAAACTCAAATGTTTGTGAGTATATGGAATGAATCTTATCTAAATGTTAGTTCCTTCTTCATTCTATCATCTCCATCTTTTCAAGGTCTTTCCCCCAGTCATTTTATTCAAGCATTTTTACTTAACCATCCCCACCCTCTCTTTAAGGAGGCCTGCTGGTGCAACAGTTAAGCTCCCAACTCCTAAGTGAAAAGTTAATGGATTGAACCCATTGAGTAGCTCTTCAGGAGAAAGACCTAGCAATTTGCTCCCATATAGATTGTTGTTTTTAAGTGCTGTCAAATCAATTCTGACTCATAGTGGCCCTGTATAGGGTTCCTAGGACAGTGAATCTTTGTGGGAGCAGAAAGTTTCATCTTTCCCCCATAGAGCTGCTGGAGTGCTCAAACTACCAACTCTGTGGTTTGTAGTCCAATACTTATCCTGGTGAGCCACTACATTCCCTCCCCATATAGATTGTTGTTGTTAAGAGCCGTCAAGTCAGTCGATTTATAGGGACCCTGTATAGGGTTTCCGAGGAGCGGCTGGTGAGTTTGAACCACCGACCTTGCAATTCAAACTGACCTTGAGGTCGAGCGGTAATTCTATGGTGCCACACCAAGACTCCCCATATAGATTACAGACTAGAAAATCCAATGGAAGGCAGTTCTACTTTATAACATAGGGTCTCTGTAAGTCAGAATGGACTCAAAGGCACCACCATCAACAACAACACAACCTTCTCTTTATATAAACATTCTCAGACAAATTAGGAGACCTGGTGGGGAGTTGCAGGATAATGCACTGGACCAAAAGTTAGTTTGAGCTGCAAGGTCAGCAGGTCAAAACTCACCAGCCACTCCTTGGAAACCTTACACAGGGCTGCTAATGAGTCAGAACCAACTGCACAGCACTTAACAACAGCATACAAATTAACCAGGAAGATGAGAATGTAGACAATGGGTATGCATGTTGGTCTGCTGCCTGTCCTATCTACTGACCCCGCCCCAGCACCAGCAACAAGCTGATTTTCATAGTTGCTTCAGATCAACTTGTAAGTCTAAAACGGGTTCTGAGTTAGCAATATCCACTGTTATCAACCAAATGAATTTTCAGCACAGTAGGTAGCTAGACGACCCAAATGATCTTTTCTTATCTATTTATTTTAACACAAAACTAACAATCCCAATACCCAGAGATTATATATCTGACTGGTAGGGACAAAGGACAGTGAAAAAATTAAGTCCAGCCACCTGTGTTCAAGGGGGAGGTCACATATATAAGGAATGGAAAGATAGATGTGTAACACAGGTTTTTATCCAATGGCTTTGGAAACAGTGAGGAAGAGCCTCCCACAGCACAGAGGTCTAAAGGGACGTTTGGCAATAAGTTACTAACATTCATGTCAGCAGCCCATTCTTTGAAGGAAGTTGTAGCTTTGACTAGGAAGAGACAAGAAATACCATCCCCACCAGCCCAGAGTCTTAGCTCATTCTGCTGATTGACAGCTAAGCATATTCCAAGCAGTTCCTTGGCTCTCCTTCATCAGGACCTAGAATTCCTTCCTTTGTAATTCTTACCAACTTAAAGCCTCAAAGCCAAGCAATTAATCTGTTTCCAAGGCAAAGGTAAGGTGACCATAAATCTTTATTCACTATTGAAACAAGCAAGTCCAAATGCTTCTAAACAAAGGGATGATGATGGAAGCCTTTCCTCCTTATTGGCCATTCCATCTATGGTACAACTGACCATCCTGATCTTAAACCTCAGGCCATCAGACCACACCAGACTGCACAAAGATCCGTTTTTCACAGTGACCCTTCATATTCTACCTTTCGATGTGACCCCTAAAGAGAGAATTTCCCTTTACTGCCTGTTAAAATGGGGGCATGTTCTAGAACAATGCAGTAAGAAGTCATGTGAGGAACTCAGGCCCTCCAGGCTGTACTTTCAAAACAAAATTGGCTAGTGTTAGGATCCTATCCAGGTCCCTGGTGGTATACTGGACTGAAAGTTGGATTGTTAAGTTTGTGATCAGTCGTTCAAATCTACCAGCTGCTCCATGGGAGAAAGATGAGGCTTTCTGCTCCCATTGAGACTTACAGAGTCTGGGAAACCCTATACAGGGTAGCTGTGAGTCACAACAAACTTGACGGCATACAACAACAACAACAGCATCCTGTCACAAAACACCCACTGGATTTTTGAGCAATGGGAATGCCTAGGATAAGGATCAGGCAATGTGCTACCCTCACTCACCACAAGAAAAGGTATCTATACTTTGTTGTTGTTGTTGTTAAGTGCCATCGAGTCGGGTCCGACCCATAGCGACCCTGTACAGGGTTTCCGAGGGTGTAAATCTTTACGGGAGTAGAAAGCCTCATCTTTCTCCCGCGGAGCGGCTGGTAGTTTCGAACCGCTGACCTTAAGGTTCGCAGCCCGATTCGTAACCACTACGCTACCAGAGCTCCTTATCTATACTTTAGGGTAAAAAAAAAAATCATTGCTAAGTCATGTGATGCATCCCTTGGTTCTTTTATCTACTTTATTTTTATACATTGTTGTCGTTGTTAAGTGCTGCCAAGTCGGTTCCAACTCAGAGCAACCCTGTCTGTATACAGTTTCCGAGGAGCATCTGGTGGGTTTAAATCTTGGACCTTGTGGTTTGCAGACCAGGTCTGATCCTACAGCACCACACTAGCACATATCATTCTCATACATTATATAGTTTATTTAATAATTTATATTTCTAAAATTTAAATTTATTTATCAATTACAAGAGGTCTTCAAAAACTTCATGGAAAAGTCCCATTATCTTTTCTTTCTTTTTTTTTTTTTAATTCACAAGCTTTTTGAAGCCCTCTTGTATATATTTAATAATTTGTTTACAAGTTCTGCTGACCGTCTTTCTCCACCTACTAGCAAGAAAACTATGAGTTTTCTTGCCTGTTTCATTTACTTCTGTTGTGGTTAAGTGCCGTTGAGTCAATTCCTGTATAGGGTTTCCAAGGAGCAGCTGGTGAGCTTGAACAACTGACCTTGCAGTTCAAACAACTTTGCAGGCTGACACATTAGCCCACAGAGCCTTTAGTGGACACATTAGTCCCAATTCTGACAGCAGGGCCTCCTGGCACAAAGATGTACTGATGATATGCTTACTGATTGAATAAAAGATTTGTCACAGGGTAATGTGTTGATTCACCATACCTCTAAAAGTGAATCAAAATCTTAAAGCTAAGACTGGACATTTGCATTTAAAAATACTCCCAATATGAAATGGATGCCTCATTAGATGAAGAGAGGGCAGTATCACACTGAAAACCTAATGCCTGAATTAGATGAAGTAAAAGGAACATGTGATTCAGGCTCATAGGAAAAGAGCCCATCCCATACCTTTTCCTGAGTACCTTACACAGCTCCTCCTACACCAGCGCTAGCTTGCTGATATCTTTCAGTTTGTCAAGAACATCTGCTTTGCTGAACGCATCCATACATACTGGGCATTCTCAAGGGAGCATGTCTTCCTCTCTTTTAAATAAAAAGAAAAAATATCTAGATAAACAACCAAAAAGTACCTTTATTACAGAGGTCCCATAAAAGAGAAAAGTATGACAGTGAATTGTTGTTTTTATTGTTGTTAGATGCCACCTAATCAGTTCTGACTCAGAAATCATGTGCAAAACAGAATGAAACACTGCTCCGGCATGTGCCAACTTCAATCACTGCTACACTTGAGCCCATTTCTGCCACCTTTGTGCCAATCCATCTAACTGGGGGTCTCCCTTTTTCACTGATCCTACACTTTACCAAGCACAATGTTCTTCTCCAGGGTCTGGTCCCTTCTGATAATATGTTTGAAGTATGAGAGACGAAGTCTGACCATCTTGGCTTCTAGGGAACATTCTGGTTGTACTTCTTCCAACACAGATTTGTTTGTTCTTCTGGCAGTCCATTGTACTTTTGATATTATTCTCCAATACCTTTCAAATGCATCAGTTCTTACGCAGTTTTCCTTATCACTGTCCAACTTTCACATGCATATACCTACCATTGCTTGGGTCAGGCAAACTTTAGTCCTCAAACTGACAGCATTGCTCTTGAACACTTTAAAGAGGTCTTGTGCAGCAGATTTGATTACTACAACACGTCATTTGATTTCTTGACTGCTGTTTCCATGAGTGTTGATGGTCGACCAAAGCAAAATGAAACCTTAGACAACTTAAATCTTGTCTCCATTTATCTAGATATTATTTTTTGGTGCCTTGGTTTCAGCCCAAACTGTGGTCTTTGATGTTCATTATTAAGTATTTTAAGTTCTCTTCGCTTTCAGCAAGCAAGGTTGTATCATCTTCATAATACCAGTTGTTAATGAGTCTTCCTTCAATCTTAAGGCCAGCTTCAAGATTGATCTTCATATAACCCAGTTTCTCAGATTATTTGCTAAGCATACAGATTAAATAAGTATGGTGAAATAATACAACCCTGGAGCACATCATTCCTGATTTTAAACCATTCAATCTCCTTCTTGCTCTGTTAGAACAACTGCCTCTTGGTCTACATACAATATCTTCATGAACACAAGTGTTCTGCAGCACCCATTCTTTGCAATGTTGTAATGACCAACACAGTTGAAAACATGTGCACAGTCAGTAAAGCACAGGTGAACATCTTTCTGATAGTCTCTACTTTCAGTTAAGATCCATCTGACGTCAGCAATGATATCCCTCATTCCACATCCTCTTCTGAATCCATCTTGAACCTCTGTCAGTTTACCATCATTGCATAGTTGCTGCTGTTTTTAATTATCTTGAACAAATATTTACTTGTATATGGTACTAATGATGTTTTCCAATGAATTCTGCATTCTACTGGGTCACCTCTGCTAAGAATGGACACAAATATGGATCTCTTCTCTTCCAATCAGTTAGCCAGGTACCTACTTCCAAATTTCTAAAATAGATGAGTAAGTGCCTCAGTGCTACATCAATTGGTTAAAAGATTTCCATTTGTATTCCATAAATTCCTGGAGTCTTGTTCTTTGCTAATGCCTTCAGGGCACCTTGGACTTCTTCTTTCAGCACCATTGGCTCTTGATCATATGCTACCTTTTGAAATGATTGAACATCCACCATTTCTTTTTGGTACAGCGACTCTGGGTATTCCTTCTCTCTTCATTTGATGCTCTCTGCATCATTCAATAATTTGCTAATAGTATCCTTCAGAATTTCAAGCTGAGGCATGATTTTTCTCAGTTCTTTCACTTTGAGAAATGCTGAGCATGTTCTCCTTTTTTGGTTTTCTAACTGCAGGTCTTTGCACATTTCATTATAATATTTGACTCTATCTTCTCGAGCTGTCCTTTGAAATTTTCTGTTTAGTTCTCTTTCCTCCTCATTTCTTCCATTTGCTTTAGGATCTCTTGGCTGGAGAACAAGTTTTAGAGTCTCTTCAGACATCCATTTGAGCCTTTTCTTTTTCTCTTGTCTTCTTAATGGCATTTTGCTTTCTTCCTGTATTATGTTCTTGATGTCATCCCACAACTCTTCTGGTTTTTGGTCATTAGTGTCTAATGCATCAAACCATTCTTGAAATGACCTTCAAATGCATGTGTGTTATGTTGAAGGTCATAGTTTGACTCTCATGGGTTTATTTTAAATTTCTTCAGCTTCAGCCTGAACTTATATTTGATCAATTAATGGTCTATTCCACAATCTGCCCTTGCCTGGTTTTGGCTGAATATATGGAGCTTTTCCACAGATTTAGTCAATTTAATTTTTGTGTATTCTATCTGGTGAAGTCCAGTATAGTCATCTTTTATGTTGTTTTAAAACTGTACTAGCAAAAAAAAAAAAAAATGTACTTGTAATGATGAAGTCATTTGTCATGTAATATTCTATTATGGGATCTCCAACATTCTATCACCAAGATGATATTTTCCAACTACTGATCTTGCATTTTCCAAACTTGTTTCCAACCTTGCTTTCCAATTGCCAGTAATTATCAATAAATCTTGATTGCATGTTTGACCAATTTCAGTTTGAAGAAGTTCATATAATTATTCATTATCACTGGCTTTAATGGTTGGTACATAAATTTACATTTAAATAATAGTGGTATTAACTGGTCGGTCGGTCTTATAAGCATATGGGTATTATCATATCATAGACTGCATTATACTTCACTATAAATCTTGAAATGTTCTGTTTCAGGATGAATGTGACATAATTTCTCTTCAATTGCCATTTCCAGCATAGTAAACCATGTGATTGTCAGATTCAAAATGGTTAATGCCAGTTTATTTAAATTGTCATTATGTGTTCCATTTCATTTTGATAACTTCCAATTTTTCTTGATACGTGCTTTGAACATTCCTTGCTCTGACCATTAATGGATGTTTGCAGTTGTTTTTCCTCATTTGGAGTTGTTCCCCATAAGTAAATGACGGTCCCGAAAGTTTTACTCAATTTGCATCATCATTGTCAACCCTACTTTAAGGAGGCAATTCTTTCCCATTCATATTTTGAGTGCCTTCCTACCTGAAGGAACATCTTCCTGCACTGTATCTAATAATATCCTGGTGCTATTTATTCATCATATTTCAATATTCAATATTCTGCTGCTATCTGACAGTGTTCCACTGCTATCCATAAGATTTTCAGTGGTTAAACATTTGGAAGCAGTCTGCATCTCCATCTCCCTAGTCTGTCATAGTCTGGAAGATCAGCTGAAACCTGACCACCATGGGTGACCCTGCCAGCATTCTAAATACCCATAGCATTGTTTCTAGCATCACAGTAACATACAAGTCACCGCAGTACAACAAACTGACAGTCGAGTCATGACGAGTGATAACTCTGCATACTGACACATAAATGTAGATCCGAAGAAGACCACTGAAGAAATAGTATCCCCAAACAGTCAATAAAGAAAAATTCCTAAGTTAAACACCATGATAATTTTGGATTCCACATATATTCAGCTAAAATGACCTTAAGGTCCACCATGTCAGAGTCACAGAATAGGGTAAGGGCCCCACTCAGGGACATTTATGAAAATAATGAATGAGATCATTTATCGAGTACTTACTTACTCTGCACCAGGTGCTTGCTAAGGATTTACATTCACAATCTCTAACCTTTCTGAAAACACTACAAGGAAGCTCCATTTCCTCCATATTTTGCCAATGAGAAAAAGAAACAGTTCACAAAAGTATGTTGCCCAAACATTACTCTCAATGATAAGAAACTAAAGTCATTCTCTTTGCAAACAGGATCCACACAAGGATGCCTTTTATAACCACTCATATTCAGTATTGTACTGGAAGTATTAGCTATAAGGGAAGAAAGGGAAATTAAATACATCAAAATTGGAAAAGAAGCAGTAAAATTCTATCTGTAGATGACATGGTCCTATATTTAGAAAATCCCAAACATTCAGCAAGAAAATTATTGGAATTCAATTATAGATTCAGCAAAGTGGCAGGGTACAAGATCAACCATCAGTTGGATTCCTTTACACTAAAGAGAGATCTGAATAGTAAGTAAGGAAAACAATACCATTTATAATAGCCATCTGGAAGATGAAATACTTGAGAATAAATCTAATGAGAGAAACAAAAGACCTATACAAAGAAAATCACAAAACACTACTTAAAGAAACTTAAAAGACCTGCAGAAGTGGAAGAATATATCCTACTTAGGGATATGAAGTCTTACCATTGTGAAAATGTCTACACTGCCCAAATCAACTTATAGATATAATGCTATCCCAATCCAGACTGCAACATCATTCTTTAAAGAGATGGAAAGATTAATCACTAACAAGGAAAGTGACCACAGATAAGCAAAGCATTATTTAAAAAGAAGAAGAAATTAAGAAATCTCTCATTTCCTGATCTCACAACCTACTGAACTGCCACAGAAGTGAAAACCGCCTGGCCCTGATACAACAAAAATCAATTACAAACCCAGAAGTAAATCCATCCACCTACGATCAGTTGATCTTTGACAAAGGGCCAAAATGCATTAAGTGGGAAAGAGATAGTCTCTTCCACAAATGGTGGTGACAAAATTGGAAATCTAGTTTCAGAAAAATGAAACAAGACCTATATGTCATACTATATACAAAAATGAACTCAACGTAAATTAAAAGCCTGAACGTAAAGCCTAGAACTATAAAGATCATCACAGAAAAATAGGGACATTACATAAATACACTATCAAACTTAACTGAAAACACACAAACAGAGGACAAAACAGATCTCCCAATTTTTATGGATTCCCTAAAAATTAGACACTTATGTGCATCAAAGGATTTCAGCAAAAAAGTAAAAAGAAAACCCATAAATTGGGAAAAATGTTTGGCAACAACGTAACAGGCAAAGGACTACTCTCCAAAATGCATAGAATACTTCAGTGCCTCAACAAGAAGAAGATAAATAATCCAATTTAAAAATGAACAGAGGACACGAACAGATACTTTACCAAAGAAGACATTCAGGTGACTGAAGAAGCATGAAGAACTACTGCGTTCATTAGCCATTACAAAGATGAAAATGAAAAGAGCAATGAGATCTCATTTTACTCCAACATTAATAGCAAAGTTTCAAAAAACAGAAAAAAAAACAAATGCTGGCAAGGTACAGAGAGACTGAGACCCTCCTACACTGCTGGCGGGACTGGAAAATGTTTCAACCACTGCTGAAAACAGTATGGCACTGTCTCAAAAACTTGGAAATAGAAGTGTCGTATGATGATACAATCCCTCTACTTGGTCTATATCCTCAAGAAATAAGATCTGTGACACAAGTAGATATATGAACATCCATGTTCACTGCAGCATTATTCACAAGAGCAAAAAGATGGAGGCAGCCTAAATGCCCATCAACCGAAGCATGGTTACACAAACTTTAGTATAGACAGGCAATGGAATATTATGCAATGTTGAATAATAATAAGAATCTGCAAAACACTTCATAATATGGATGCACCTGGAAGACATTATGCTGAGTGAAATTAGTCAATCACAAAAGGATAAATTTTGCATGAGACCGTTGTTGTAAAAAGTTAAGACAAGGTTTTCTGCTGAATGAAACATTCTGTAATGGTTGTAGGGTAGCTGGGGGAAGGAGGGAGGGAAAAATACAATGAATATAGGTAAATACTATTAACTGAGGGTACATGGAGTGGACTGCAATCACTGCAATGGCACAAAGTGTACAATTCGTTGATGTGGGACTGATATGTGTTCTGTAAACCTTCTCTCAATTCACAAAAAAAGATGTAAAAAAAGTCAGTTGGCTCAAACTATACATTAGAAGTAGGATTCTACATCTGAACACTTATTATACTATAATGGCTTCCAAGGAATCCTGGTGCCACTGTGGTTAAGCACTCAACTGTTAAATGAAAGATCAGCAGTTCAAACCCTGTAGCTGCTGCTCGGAAGAAAGATGAGACCATAATCAGAATTGACTCAATAGCAGTAGGTTTGGTTTTGGTAATGGGACTTCCAAAATTGGAGGTCTCATTTGTGTGTTTTGCTACATGGGCTAATTACTGATTGTCCTTCAAGGCAAAGAGCTAAGCATTTAGATTAATTTCCCTATGCTGCCCCTCTTTGCTACGTGAGTACATGAGGGTAGGTTGCATTATGGCACCTCAGAGGGGAGGCTTGTTGATTTACTGGAGGAAAATCAGTCACTGAAAACCTCATGGAGCACAGCTCTACTCTGCCACACATGGGATCTCCAATAGTTCCAGTGGCCTCAACAGCAGCAACTGGTTTGCATTCTCTCTTCGAGAAACTTTTCTGTTCTCTTCTCCTGTATTGGGCTTGCCCTGCCCAGTACAAAGAAAGGTTTTGTGAGCATGCATAGTCAACATCAAAGAAAAGATGATCCATTTGGGATATCACCAGCTAAAATTTGGAGTATAAAATCATTCCAAACTCATGTTCCAATCTCAAGGTCTTTCTCATTTGGTCAGAAGAAAAGAAAATGGAGAAATGACTCTTCCGGGTGAATAAGCAAAACTAAAACAAATGAAGAGAATGGGAAATGGGTGGAAATCTGGGAAAAATAATACAGCATGCTGGGGTAACAAGTTAGCACTTCACTCTACTACAAATAAATCAAAGTGGTTTGGGTTTGTTTTGTTTTGTTTGTTTCAAGAATCAACGTTTACAAATTCACTACATTGGAGTCAAGTCATTATGCTTTTTAAGTTTATAAGTAGCAAGTCATCCACAGAAATGTAAAAACAACACATTGATTAATTTATGGTTTTGTTTGCCAAGGTTTCTTAGACATTCTTGAGCCAGTCACCATATTACAAATATGAGTAAGACATAACTCTGAAGCTGCACACATTCTAGTAAGAGTTGTTGTTGATGTTAGGTGCCATCAAGTCGGTACCAACTTATTGTGACTCCATGCACAATAACACTGCCCGGTCCTGCGCCAACTTCACAATCGCTACTTTTGAGCCCATTTCTGCTGCCACTGTGCCAATCCACTTCATTTGGGTCTTCCTCTTTTTTCTCCAACCCTCCACTTTACCAAACATGATATCCTTCTCCAGAGAATAACACCTCCTAATAATATGTGACATATGAGAGATGAACTCTAGCCATCCTGGCTTCCAAGGAGCATTCTTGCTATACTTCCTTCAACATAGATCGGTTTGTTGTTTTGGCAGTCCATAGTACTTTTAATAATCTCCTTCCAACACCATAATTCAAATGCATCAATTTTCCTATAGGCTTCCGTATTCACTGTCGAACTTCTTCATGCATATGAGGTTATTGAAAATACCATGTCTTGGGTCAGGCACACG
The DNA here is from genome assembly GCF_000296735.1 of Chrysochloris asiatica. Taxonomy (NCBI): domain Eukaryota; kingdom Metazoa; phylum Chordata; class Mammalia; order Afrosoricida; family Chrysochloridae; genus Chrysochloris; species Chrysochloris asiatica. Next base: position 9,328,175 of record NW_006408542.1, read on the forward strand.
TTAGGCCTCAAACTGTTAAAGCTCTTCAGCACTTTAACAAGGTCTTGTCCTGCAGATTTGCCTAATGCAATAAGTCGTTTGACTTCTTGACTGCTGCTTCTATGAGTGTTGATGGTCAATCAGAGCAAATGAAGTCTTTGACTACGTCAATCATTCCTCCACTGATAAGAATGTTGTTTATTGGTCCAGTGCCAAGGATTTTCGTTTTCTTTACATTGGTGCAACTCATACAGAAGGCTGTCTTATTTGATCTTCAGCAATATGTATCTTAAATCCTCTTCACTTTCAGCAAGCAAGGTGGTATCATCTGCCTATCGCAGATTGTTGATGAGTCGTCCTCCAATCCTGATGCAACATTTTTCTTCATATAACCCAGCTTCTCAGATTATTTTCTCAGCATACAGGTTGAATAAATATGGTGAAAGACTACAACCTTGGCACACACCTTTCCTGATTTTAAACCATTCGGTATTCCTTTGTTCTATTTGAACAACTGCCTCTTGGTATATGTACAGGTTCCTCATAAGCACAATTAAATGTTCTAGAATACTCATTCTTCACAATGTTGTCCATAGCTTGTCGTGATGCACACAATTAAAAGCCTGGCATAGTCAATAAAACACAGGTAAACATCTTTCTGGTGTTCTCTGCTTTTAGTCAAGATCCAGCTGACTTCAGCAGTGAGATCCCTTGTTCCACATCCTCTTCTGAATCTGGCTTGTACCTCTGGAAGTTCTCTGACAGTGTATGCTTACAGACATTTTTGTACTATCTTTAGCATTCTAGTATGGCATCATCAAAATGAAGAAGTGAGTCTCATTTCTAGAAGACAGAGTCTTCTCTGGGAAGAAGAATTTGAGTAGTCCATTACTAGAGAATTACAGAAGAGAAGAGACTATCCTGACAGCCAAATCATGGGTATAGTTTTAGTTATTCAAAGCAGACACACTAGTTCCAGGTTAAAGCACTTGGGTTCCTGAGTTAATGTAACTGAGTTCTAGAAATATCTGACTGTTCACGCCATGCTCCTGCAACCTAGAAATTTCTAGCATAATGAGCTAGCCTAGAGCAGGACCCTACAGCATCTTCTCTGTATATGTGAATGTCTCAAAAGGGGCAATAATAACTATTTCAGATAATAAATTGCTCACCATCTACTCAGAAGATAAAGAATGATTTTTCTAGGATGCTTGACCCTGCATAGGGGGGTGGAGTGAAGATCAGGTTATACGCAAGTGTTTCTATCTAGGTCACAGAAAAAAAAGACTGCCTAGCTAAATATGTTTCCACACTAAGTAGAGTCCTGGTGTGATACTGTAAGATACACACTGGACTGATAACCGCAAATTTGACTGTTCAAATCCAACAGCCACTGCTATGAAGCCCAACACAGGGTTACTATGAGTCAAAACTGACTTGATGGCACTTAACAAGTGGTGATAGGATGCCCTGGTGGCACAGTGGTTAATTTTTAAATGATGGAAAATAGGTTATAGAATAATGGATTTACAATTTCATCAATGTAAGAATTAAATGGGAAGCTTAATACAACGCAGATAAGTGTGTCCTATCACCAGATATTTAGTAATGCTGGGGAAGAACCCAAGGATTTTAAATGTATTAAGCATCACAAGTGATTCTTTTCACTTTCCACCGAGAGACACTGGCATAAAGGGTTGTTGTTGTTGTTAAGTGCCACTGAGTCAGTTCGGACTCATAATGACTCTGTATTGGGTTTCTGAGGAGTGGCTGGTAAGTTTGAATCACCAGCCTTGTGGTTCATACTAACCTTATGGTTGAGTACTTATCCTGCAGAACCATACCAGGACTCCAGAATAAGGAGAAGAAAGGCATAAAGGGCAGAACTGGATGGAAAAGCAGAACTGTCATAAAGAACAAGGAGAGTGCTTAGCTAACACAGCTGAAGAACAGAGCACCTCAGTAAGATACCTGAAGGAGGGCAGTATTTTAAAACCAATCTAAATCTCTGTATTTATTACACTATCAGTAGCATGCTGACGGGTGTTCCTTCGCAGAGGCCAGGACTCCTATCTGCATCAAATTATGAAACCCCTTGGTGTGTGTATGTGTGGAGTGGGGTGTGCAGGATGGAAGGTAGAGCTGAATATATATACTAATGGGAGATTACTGCTATAGTTATTATTAAGCGCCATGGAGTCGGTTCCAACTCAAAGCGACCCATATAGGTTTCCGAGGAGCAGCTGGTGAGTTTGAATCGCCGACCTTGAGGTTCAAAGTGACCACAAGTGACAGTAAAGATCTCTGCTCCATAGGGTTTTCAGTGGCTGATCTTCTGGAAGCAGATCACTAGGTTTTTCTTTCAAGGTTTCTCTGAGTGGACTTGAACCACACTGAACAGTTAAGTATTAACTATTTGCACCATTCAGGGACACTCAAGCCTTGATTGTTGCTGCTGTTAAGGCTGTCGAGTTGGTTTCCACTCATAGCGAACTTGTATAGGATTTGCAAAGAGCGGCTGGTGAGCTTGAATTGCCGACCTTGCCGTTCAAACTGACCTTGCATTCCAGCACATTAACCCACCTTGTTGGTATTGTTGTTAAGTGCCGTCGAGTCAGTTCGGACCCATAGCGACCTTGTACAGGGTTTCTGAGGCTGTATATCTTTACGGGAGCAGAAAGCCTCATCTTTCTCCCGCAGAGCAGCTGGTAGTCTCAAACTGCTGACCTTGCGGTTCATAGCTCGATTCGTATCCACTAGGCTACCACCATTAGAAGTAGAAAAAAAAAAAAAAAATGTAGGAACACCAACCATAAACTTGAAGCCTTAGGTGGGGAGGAACATTGTCGCTTGAAATCACAGGCTCACTTATACATCGCTTACATCCCCTGTCACCTCAACTATTTATAAATCTTTGCCATCCCTTTTTTTTGTAATGTATCTATTGGAACTGGGGGTGTTCAATATTAAGAGCAATTCCAATTTCAAGCTGTGTGATAAGAACATTCAGAATGCCTTTCATTTAGTCTTCTTTCTTTTTTAAACAAGGAAAATACTAGTTATGTGAGTAGAGGCTGGTGAATTTCATCAGCTTTTTCCCTGAGTCATTAAACTTCATCTTCAAGTAGATAGCTTTTCAGGAAATGGAATCCTATCAACTTGAGGTTTACAAGGCTTTTAAATTTTCCTGCATAGTCTCAAATCACAGTCCTTGAAAAACAAGATGTTCTTGAAAAGAACAAAAGTATGAAGTAAAAAGAAATAAATATATGTGTGTGAGCAAAGTCAAAGACACTCACTTAATAATAGCCATTTATCAGTCTTTTCTGTTTTTAGTTCCTAAACTATGCTCAGTGCTATGTCCCCAAATTGAATGTATATTAGTATAAAACCAACACATTTTAAATATGGAAGCCAGTTTAGAAAGGAGTTTGGCAAATCTTACTCTTCAAAGAAATAAGCAGAGAGTTTTCATGGCTTATGGAACAACACAAAAATTTTATGCAAAGTTATCCCTGAGAATAGTTTGTAAAACTGATTCTTTACTATATATGGTATCTAGTGAATGTGCCCTTTAAGCTAATTCTCTACACCGTTAGGTGAAGACTATTTTTTCATATTGGCTAATGTATTATGGCTTTAATGCTAATGACTATGCCACAGCTATTATCTCATTTTCTTTTTGTGATGAGGGAGGACTGTAACAGATGAAGATTCACCTATCACAAAGGTAATCTTGAGCGGAATCATAGAAAAAGTCATGGCGGGGGTTTAGTAGAGCAAGAAATGGTAATATAATTAAAAGATGAAGAGAATAACATCTGCCCATTTTTTGATATTCTCATCAATATCAATGGCCAATAAGAAATCTTCCATTCAGTCATTCATTCAACAAATACTGACTGTACAGAGATCATATTCGGAAAATACTGAAAATGTTTCTGTAATTTATGTGAGACTTTTCTCCTCTTAGGGCATAGCCACATGACTATATTGATTCCACTCTACTACACTGCTGGAGTCCTGGTGTGGCACATAGGATAAGCATAGAACCACTAATCACAAGGTTAGTAGTTGAAACCCACCAGCTACTCTTCCGAAACATTACATGGGGTCACTATGAGTTGGAACCGTCTCAATGGCACTTAACAACACAACACTACTGGAGCACTGGTGGCTCTGTAGGATAAGCAATGGACTGATAACAGTTTAGACACACCAGTTACTCACCACCTCAAAAACCCTATAGGGTCACTCGTAGTTGGAACCAACTCTGTGACACCTAACAAAACCAGCAACACTGCTACAGACAATGTGGAGAATAGAACAATCAAAATCTTGGGAGGGTCAAAAGAAATAAGTGCTAGTTTCAAGTTTCACTGGCAAGCTTTCTGGCCTTAGCCAAGTCCTTTCCCTTTCTCAGCCATTTTTATAAAATATGGAAATTTTGCCAATAATCTTCACCCATGATAAATTAAGTCTTGAAGTAGGTTTTCAAGAGCATTATCTGTAATATACCATCTGTCCACTTTCCCAAGTTTGCTGCTCCTGGTAGTTAATTACTAAACGAAAGTGACCTAAGCATTCACTATGTGTTTTCCTGTATTCTTGTATACTGGATATCCATGGTCCACCTCAAACATCGTATAGGCTTTTATTGCTGGTTACCTTTGTTACGTGTGATGAATTCAATTTGACTTGTAGCAACCACATGTGAGAGGGTAGAACTCTTCCAAACGTTTTCAGGAGCAGATCACCAGGTCCTTTCTCCAGGATGCTAGGTGGGTTTGAACTGTCAACCTGTCAGTTAGCAGCTGAGTACTTTACCTGTGTACCACCAGGGCTCCTTTACAATGCTAGCAAGTCCCCTAGAAGTCATAACTGAGCCCCTCCTTCTTTTTCCCAAGAACTCTCGTATCCACAGACGTGAACAGACTAGTTTGAAAGGCATTAATCTCAGAAGTGCCACACCCTCCACACCCAGGACTCTGAGCTTCCCACCGCTACTGTGTCTGTAACTCTTGTCATCTATCCTGAGTGTCAAGAGTTGGCAAACTACACAGCCCATGGGTCAAATTCCACCTGCCTCCTGTTTGCGTAAGACCCGTGAGCTTCACATTATTATTAATGGTTTCAGTTTGAAATGGCCCGAAAGAAAAGAAAACTATTACACAACATTTGAAAATTATACGATGTTCAAATTCAGTGTCCATGAATAACATTTCATTAGAACCATTTACATATTATCTATGATTCCCTTTTGATGTCAACTGCAGTACTGAGTAATTGCAATGGTCTCTGTGACTCAAAAGCCAAAAAAATTTTACTGTAAGACCCTTTCAAACAGTTGTCTGATTTGTGGTGTATGTCTTTTGTGGACATTTATGTTCCTTCACTTTTTCAAGGAAACCCAGCCATGAGTCAGCATATTTACATTAAGGCACCCCAGTCATCTCTCAAGCACTAATATGCAGCCTGTTGTGGATTGAATAGTGTCCCCCAAGAATACGTGCTGTAAATCCCAACTTCTTTTGTTGTTTTTAAGTGCTGTGGAGTTGGTTCCAACAACCCTGTACAGGGTTTCTGAGAAGGAGCTGGAGGCTTTGAACTAATGCTTAACTCACAGTGCCACATCAGGAGTCCAACTTAATATTCCATTTGGGAGTGGGTTGTCTTTGTTATGTTAATGACGTATCCTTAGTGTAGAGTGTATTTTGACTCAATCTCATTTTTGTTTTGTTTTTAAGTTTTTACTGTGAATTGAGTGATAGTTTACATGGGAGAACATTGGCTTTACACCATCGTTTCGTGGCTGTAATTACAGTCTCCTCCATGCATCATCATTCAACAGTATTTGCTTCTATTCCCTCTGTTTTGTTGTTGTGGTGGTTGGTTTTGGAGGGGGGATAAGTACACAAAACCACTTAGGAATATATAATAATTTAAACAACCAAAGGGTACATTCTGCAAGCCTGCCTCCTGGCCGCCAGCCAGCACACAGCCTTTCTCTTTCCATGAGTCTAGAGTCCTCAGCTGCTCTTTCTCTCCATGTCCTCATCTCTGCCTTCATCTCTGGTGTTGCTGCTTCTCTGGATAGGGTCCCACATTCTTCTCTTGCTCTTCTCCCTTGATGATCCTAGGGTCTTCTGTTCCTGGACTGTAAGATTAACTACTCTTCTCTTTTTGTTATAAAACTTCTACCTTTACAGCTGTGACAGTCGCAATTAGACATGATAACAATTACTGACTAGAGTCAATCTCTTTTGAAATACAAAAAAGACTAAACAGGACAGCAGAAGAGAGATGGGGGAAAAGAGATGCCAAACTAGTGGACGATCACCAAGTAGCAGAAGCTTACAAGAGAGAAGGACCTTCTTCCAGAGCCAACTAAAAGAGGAAGTCATCTCCTAAGACCCTTGAGCCTGTTTCTGAATTCAGACATACAGCCTCCTAAACCGTGAGGAAATGAATTTCTCTTTGGTAAAGCCATCTACTTTAATGCAGCACTAGAGAACTAAAACAAGGCCTTGGTTGAACACTCACATACCAGAAGCTGTTCCAAATGTTTTACAAGAACGAATACATTTTTTTTTTTCTTCACAAAAACCCATAAGGTTAGTTGCTATTATCATTCCCATTTAAATAGTGAGGTACAGAGAAGTTAACTTGCACAAAATTACATTTACCATCAGCTGAATCCAAATGCATATTGCAACTACCATGACTGTGTCTGATGATTTCAGAAACACAAAAATGGGAAAACATTTTGTTTGAATTAGAGTAACTTTCTCAATTGAGTAACTAGCTCAACTGACTACCAGGAACAATGGACTGGTGAAGGTGGGAATGTTTTATTAGTTTGAGTACCTCAAGGTCCTTCCATTTATTAGTAAATATTCTCAATCTAGAAGCAAAAGTCTCAGTTCTCCTTCTACACAGTGGAATCCCTGGTAGACAGAAAGGGACTCTTGAGTATGCAAAAGGCAGAAACATTCCTGAAGGTCTTTTACAACATCCAAGAGAAAGGGAGACGCGATCGTGGTTTAATGGCCAAGAAGTGATCTCAGAGTCATAAGTGTGGATTCTACTATTTCACTTTTATAAAGCCCTTGATTTCATATCACCTCTCATTTGAATTGTTGTTGTTAAGGCCACCAAGTCAATTCTGACTCATAGGGTTTTTGAGACTGTAAATCTTTGCAGAAGCAGAAAGCCTCATCATTTTCCCCAAGAACCAGCTGGAAGGCTGGAAACACAACCATGGGTCATGCATTCCAGTTCTTAGCCTACAGAGCCACCACACTCCTCCTGATTTGAATAGATAAATAAAAAGCTAGATGGCCTTTGATTTCCTTGCAGTGCTAACCATGACTCCAAGCAGCAGGAGCACTATGCAGACAAATTCTTTAAAAGGGTCAAGTGACAACAGCAAGATCAACAGGGGAAGCATGACAGTGAGGAGTTAGGAGTTGGCCACTGTCGTGAATGTAGCTCTGCAACTCACAAATTTCAGCTCTCAAAGTCCAACATAGATTATTTAGGAAGAGTGACTTGTAAATTCTGAGATACTTTATTAGGCCATCTCCAGACTTAGTCCTTACCCTACTGTCTGATGTTACATTTAGGGTTATTGTTGTTTGTTGTTGTTAAGTTCCATCGAGTTGGTTCCAACTCACAGCAACCCAGTATAGGGTTTCCAAGGAGCGGCTGGTGAGCTTGAACCACTGACCTTTCAGTTCAAACTAACTTTGCAGTCCAGCGCATTAACCCACAGTGCCACACCAGAACTTCACATTTAGGGTACTAATGTTGTTTATGGAGAAAGTTTAGGTTTGGATATAGAGTAAGCAGAGAGATTCTCTGAACCTGCAGTTGGAGACTAGATGCCATATATGGAGCAGAGCAGAGCCAAAGGGTTGTCCTGTATTTTCAAATTTCTTCCACTCAGTCTTCATATTCCTGTGTCCCAGATCTTCATAACTTTTCTACCAGTTAGCTGATAAAATAAGCCAATCCAAGTAAGGAAAAAAATGAACATATGCTAATGGTTTGTGAGGATTCATGTTAGGTTTCTGCTAAGTAATATCATTACATTTTATTAGGAGTCTACTAGATTCTTTGTTGTTGTCCATGTTTTTAGGAACTGCCAAGTCAACAACCGTATATATAACAGACAATGTGCTGTCTCATCCTATACCATCTTCACGATTGCTGCTTTGTCCATTGTTTCGTTCACCAGGTCAATCTGCCTCACTTCCTTTGTCTTTGGCAAACCTCTACTTTTTACCTACTAGATAAGATTCCTTTATTCAAATGGATGGCTCTCAGAATGAGAATTTCAGATCCTATCTTAGCCAATGGTGAATTCTTTGAATCTGAAGAGGTTTTGCCCATCCTCAAATCACTTTGTAGCCAATAATGCACTAATGACAAAAGTCACCACAAAAATATTTTCTGTGCATCAACTGCCAGTCCACATTGTTCTCCTCTACCGTCTCCTCATGTTCCTAAAGCTACAAGAAAAGTTTCAAGTAAAGAGGAAATGTGATTCTCTTTAACCTTTATCAGTCTTGTTACTTACTATATTCTCTTGATTGGGCAGATGGCAGGACAATCACAAATATAGATACGGAACTTAGGGGTCACTACACAGTTGGCAGCAAACAGAACCTCCATGAAACACTTGAAGCATCAAAGGCTGGAGCAACTGCTTTCGTAGTTAAGACAACACAGGCGAAAGACACCATATCTTCACATTTGTGTCCTCAACTGCTCTTGATGAAAATATACCAGTAAGGAATGTTTGAGGAATTTCTACGTTAGGAGATGGAAAGTTTGATTTATAAACACTACTGAGATACCAATCATTGATGAATTTAAGTCTTCAAAATATGTGTGATGTAAAAATATGTGTGTATCTGTTTCTATGTTATGAAAGGGAAGAAGTCAGAGGGAGGGAGAGAGGCAGAGAAAGAGCAAGAGACAGGAAGAGAAGGAAAGAAAACTGAAAGCAATTCTATTGTATTTAAGGAAGCCCCACTGGACTAGCCCTGAATCTAAATCAGAATTTCTAAGACAGACTGAAAACTCACATTCCTAGAATCTAGTCCACTCCCAGTGGATCAGAAAACACCAGGCATTTACTTCCACTAATCTCAAATGTGTTTCCAGGGGACAGAAATCCCTTTATTCAAAGAGAAAATGGAAAAGCTAATTCAGTAGTAGTCTCCATCCCCACCTGGTTAGCTACAATTACTACTGAGGTTTACTAAAGTGAATGACAGCTAGAGGATGTAGAAGTGATGTTGGGTCAGGTTCTGGAATCTAGGGAAAGTGAGGGAGAATATTTGCCACAAGAGGGAGCAGGAGAATTTGGTCAGATGGGAGACTTTGGTAGATAGAGGTTACGATGAAAGGTCTAAGTATGAGATAGGAAATGATACAGAAAGATGTTTTAGCAAGAAATATTTATCTCTGACAAGAAAAAGAAAAATGAAAGGACCAGGAAAAAGGGAGAGATAATGGCACAGTAATTCCTAAAGTCTTTACACACAGAAGACATCATTCTTAAATCTTTACAAATATAAGACAAGAATCTAGTTTTTACTTTAAATCACCATATGCACACACTGAAAAACACAAACCATACAACACATGCACTCTACCATTCTCTTTTGAGTCTGTATTTCTTTTCTCTTTTTTTCAGAATTGATTTCTATTTCAGTTTGGATCTTGTTTATTCGTATCCTATTAGGACAGACTGCTTGTTACCTGCATACTGGCTCTCCCGCTACCTGAAAGCATCATAGAGAAAGGGTTCGAATCACTAATTGCAGCTTGAAAACCAGATGCGAAAGTCCTAAAATGCACTTACTTGTGGACAACTACATTCTTAAACTTAAAGGGTGTCCGAGCTTGCTTTAAAGGAGGACTGAAACTTAATTGGATCTGCAGAGTTTTTCTCATTGCTTGTTTTGTCAGAAAAACGGATGAACTACTAAGAGGGAAGGAACCATGCGTTTACTTTGCAAGATAAATAAAAGCCTATTTTTGTCTGATAGAAACCATGTTAAATATAGCTTGTTAACAAATCCTGGAGCCTCACACAGAGTATATTTATTTTTTCAAAGCATAGTAAGCTTGAAAGAGCAATTAATGTGATTCCTACAAATAGTCCTGTAGGTGTTACTGATTATACCTCACCTTCGCTTTGAAATTTTATTTGGAATTAAAATAGTACTACTGCTCTGCTCTCGTCTTCCCTTTCATGGTCAATAATAGGTTTTCCTAGTTCTCAATCTTAACTCTCAATAAATTTAAAGATAAGAAGGTAGGTAGACAGATCGATAGATCGATAGATCGATAGATAGATAGATTGATAGATCGATAGATAGATAGATCGATAGATCGATAGATCCCAAGCTTAGATAGATAGATAGATAGATAGATAGATAGATAGATAGATAGATAGATAGATAGATAGATCCCAAGCTTAGATAGATAGATAGATAGATAGATCCCAAGCTTAGGTAGATAGATAGATAGATAGATAGATAGATAGATAGATAGATAGATAGATAGATACATAGATAGATAGATAGATAGATAGATAGATAGATAGATAGATAGATAGATAGATAGATAGATCCCAAGCTTCATATTCTTTTAATTTATGACTCTCATTTCCTCGGTCTTGTTAAGCTTTCAACATACAGTAGATTAAGTCTGATTGTTCTGGATGCTGTTACATCCTTGGCAACCCCTGCACAACTCAACAGTGAATGACAGTTTATCCCTGCCCAGTCTGCCTCCTCTTCTTCTTCTTCTTTTTTTTTTTTTTTTAATTCTTCTGGGGATTAATAATTTTCAATAAAAGACAACAGCCATTTTAGGGGAAAATAACCAGCGCTCCTTTCATAATGGGTGTGAGAAATCTTAGTTCAAGAGATCTTAGATCTAAATGGAATCTATCAAGTAGGTAAATTTTATAAAATGGCAAACACTTAAGAAAACACACCTCGCTTCTTGATGGAATAAGTAGGTCTCCCTCTTCCTTCTCACTCACAAGACCCCCAAAATGGAGTTAGTTTTCCCTTTCCTCCCCATGCTTTTAAAACACTGGAATCCCCCATTAGCAAGGTTAGCAAAGCCAGAGAGCTAGAACCTAAAACAAATCACCCCAAATTCTGGCTTTGTTTTCATATCTGAAATGAATGAAAGTCTAGCTCCATTTCCTTTCCTTCTTTCTTTACTTGCTGTAGCAAAAGCCCTGGGAGAAAACATGCGAGTGTGAGTGTGTATGTTTGTGCACTATGGAGACTAGAGGATGGCTAAGCTTCCAGAATGCCTTTCCAGTTGCTCCTCATTTCCCTTGGGAAATCACACAGCCGTGGGATTATGCATGTTCAGTTGCTCAGATCTGAGTGTACTCGAGCCATGCCTTCAACCAGACCTAATCAGAATCTCTACCTACTCAGCTAGCTCCTCTATGACCAAAGGATGTCTGTCTTTGCGACAACTGTCATTTTTTCAAAAAGATTCTTCCACTACACCTCATGCTGATACCCTTTTCTCTCTTTTTCTCTTTAGTCTTTGCACCTCCAGCAGGACAAAGTTTGTACGGGCAGTCCCAGAATTCAGAATTATGAACCAGTTCCTAAATCTGTCTTTAAATCGAATTACTTTGAAACAGCTAGGTATGGTTCACATCTAATGTCAGTAAGTTACACATCGCCTTTGTATATAATATATAGTGCATCTTTCCATGCATTAAAAACACTTTAGAGAATCACTAAAGACATTAAAACATCCAGATACACTAAAACATCTCTAGTATAATAATACAGTAATAATAGTAATGTTTTGATGCTCCTTGCAAAGTAGTGACAGTTTATTCCTAGGAGTGTGTATGTACCTTGAATTTGTAATATAATAGGCTTTAGCTGGAGGTGGTTAGTCTGTAACTATGGGTTGTACCTAAATTGGCAGTTTGTTACCCGGGGACTGCCAGTATTATATTCAAAACCACTAGTGGCTGACTAGTGGAGAGAAATAGAGAGGCGCCAATAAGGCAGGCAGGAGGGGAAGGGGGTATAAACCACCTAAACCACTGATAGCTAGTTCAAAGCTGGAGTTTCTAAGGACTGAGACCAACACTCATTTCTAAAAAAAAAAATAATTTTTTTTAAAAATCCCTTATTTGACTTCCCCTGCCCTCAACCCAACCACTACCACTTTGTTCAGAGAGGGAAATACAAATTGTCAGCCCAAGACATTCATCAGGCAACAGAATCAACTGTGTGTGTGTGTGTCTGTCTGTGTGTGTGTGTGTGTGTGTGGTGGGTTTTTTGTTATTGTTGTTGTTTTGCTTTTTAAGAATCAAATACTGCATTTTTTTAAGTGGATCTGGTTTCGTTAACGGACTGTCCAGCCATAAGACCTCCCTCTTCTTCATTAAGGAGGAGCCAAGAAGCATATCCTCACATCACAGAACACAGCCAGCGAAGCCCCAGAGGCAGATAATGCAGCTGCAAAGTTCCCTTCAAATCTCTTGTGGGAGAATATGTCTTGTGTGTGCAGAATCCCTAATGTACACCAAAGGCATAATGCCTGAAGATGAGGATCTTTCAGAAGCCCACTCCCCCGCAGCATGTCTCCCTTTCCTGTATACTGCCTCAGCCACACCTCCCTCTCCTCCGCAGTCCGTGGTGTAGAACAACCTCCGTCTGGAGAACCCAGGGTCAGCCAGAAAAGAGGGGGTTCGCAAGTGTGGCCTTGGGGAAGACCCCAGCGGTTACCCGCAAGAGGGATGAGCACAGAGCAGATTCCAGTGGGTGGGGGTGCCTGGCTCCCTAGCACCGTTGCATTCCGGGTGGACTTAGCTCTTTGCGCCCTGAATCCTCGGAGCCCAGCGCAGTGCAGGGTGCAGCATCTCTCCGTACCAACGCTTCCTTGCTAGGCAGGCACACTCACGCCCAGACGCACCAGCCCAAGCAATTCCACTCCTCAAGAAGCGCGGACATCTCAGAAAATGGACAGAGACTAGCACACTGTGACACACACATACACACAATTTAGGAGCCTGTCTTTTGCCAAAGCAGAGGGAAGTGCATCCTCTGACCAGCAAATGGAAAATAGTTCATGGTATCTGACCAAATTACTACAGCTTGCCCATAATAAGATCCTACCTGGTTTGGGGGAGTGTATTCTTCCCCAGTTCCTCCACGTTAGTAGGAAATACGGCTCACTCCCTCCTTTTAAATAGCTCTCCACTGGGAAGAGGTAGCTCCCATCTTCTCCGGGAAGCACAAAGCACGGTCGCCTCGGACAGACTCCGGTGCAGCGCCGGCGAGAGCAAGAGCGGCGGTG